>NC_071087.1:16537357-17164024 GCF_027358695.1 Spea bombifrons | reverse complement strand
GGTTGATTATGAGATTCACTCAAAAAATGTTTAGATGTTTCTGAGCCGTTATGAGTTTAGCAAAAGTCTCTAAGAATCGGAATCTCCATGTGCAGCTTAACCACTGGGTGGTATAGAAAATGTTATAAGATGAAATGGATTGAAGAGTAACACAGGGATACAAAACTTGCATTTAAAATAGTTATCAATAAGACGGTAACATTTCTGACTCTTAATAAAATGATCAGACAAATGTTACTAATATTCAAATGATAGTTTGCACAATCTTAGGTCATTAACTTCTCTTCTAATACCTACTTCTGACAGTGTGCCTTAGTTCTGTCCAGATGGGCAGAGACGGTCACTGACAGTACAGGTGTTGCCGGTGCTCGTACATGCTGACGGATACTCATTGTTGGAAGTGAGGGTCTGTCAGGGTATTAGAGACACTGCGCTATCTTTACTTTCAGCAGCTGGCTCAGTCCACCAAGGCAGAAAGAAGACACCGTAGGAAGCGAGCGTCAGAAGGGAGGTTAGTCTTTGCTTTTTTATTGAATGTCTGATCATTTCATTAAGAGTAAGAACTTTTCTACCTTTATCCTCCTTGCTGTTCTTTGTCTTCCTTCTTCCGTCTTTTCATTCACCTGCGTTCACTTGCCCCATTATGTATTGTTCTGTGTTCCTTGTCTCTTGCTACTGGTCTTTATTCTTGTACATACTTTTCATAATTAATCCGTGAGTATCTGATCCCGTTAGGTATAATGCCAGCTTGCCTTAGGCTGTTATGGTTACTTTTAGCCTTTGCACCTTCGTCGTCTTCGCATTATGTTGGATCGTGTAGAAGCTAAAGAGCGTACAGTGTCATTCCTCCTTGTCTTATCTTTTTATTGTTTCGCAACATCTGGATTCCTGCATGTCCACGAGAACACTTAATTAAGAAGTCCTTTTGGCTTTGACAGGACCTAATGCTCTAAATCAGTTAAAGTTGCAAGATTGCGTTACACAATGAAACACTCAGAGGAGCCAAAACCGAGGATGTTTGTTGTGACACTGCGACACGTTGATTTCCTTAAACTGCTGAATTAGTCTGCGATTATCCAGTGTTTAAAAATCAACTTATGTTGCTTCCTTCCTTATGCGAATTCCAGAAGACACACATTCTTAATATAGTAAGTAAATAATTCACAATAACTCATACAAACCTTGCCATTCTCTTACGTGAGTCTAACAATGGCCCACTATCCTTAAAGAGTGAAGCAATCCCTGTGACCTTCTCTCACGCAGTAAGCAGACATATTCCTCCGTAGGAGAGACACAGGGTGACATCAATGTGCTGACTTGTTTTTCACTCTGTAAAACAATAGTGAGAACTTTTGTTTTATTCTTCCACATTAAAGAGTATTTACTTTACGTGAACAAAGTTTATCTCTAGACTGTAAGCTCGTTTCAGCCGGGCCCTCCTCACCTGTTGTCTCTGTTAGTCAATTTGTTACATTACATACTACTTGTTATGTCCTGTCCACCCATTGTACAACGCTACGGAATTTGATGGCGCTAAATAAAACAATAAATAAAAATCATAATAATAATCCCTGGAGTGGAACGTCGGTGTGGAGGCCACACATCATCGCTCTTCAAAGTCCAGGTCCTAATTGTCTTTGGATAAATGTTGCAATGAACAGTTTGAATATTTTGATAGAAATGGCTGACATTTACTAAAAAAAAGGCAAAACATGGAGCATATCCCCCAACGGCATATATTTTATTTACCATCTATGCATAAGCCTGTCTAATTTAACCCAGACCACAATAACATGTCAGATTCTTTTATCTCATTGCTATGGGGTGAGCGGTATGGCTGCCGTAGATTTAATATATCTACTAGTAATAAAGAGAAACAAACAGACACAAACACACATTTACAACAATTAGGATGCCGATTATTTGACATCGATACGTTTAGCCAAATGATGTTATTGACACCTTAGATATATGTAAAGCCATCTGCCAAATACTGTAATATAGTACAGGTGAACAATTAACCCTTGCCCTGGACAATGCACTCCCTTGCTTGGGGCTTCTGCTCTATGGTGCTAATTTGACAATGACTCATGGGAATCGATGTTAACGGCTGCTATAATGGGTTAAAGAATCACTTTTTCTGAACTGAAGGAATTCGGAAATTTTAATTTAAACACAAGTGAGATTTGCAGTATTTCGGCACCAAATAGGTTAATTTATTTAAATGTAAAAAAGGTGAATTATTCATGCATTAAGCTTTGTCAGTCAGACACTGCACTGCTTACGCTATCTTTATAATTAGAAGAAACTATAATGTCAGAACAATATGTATATTCTGTGCGTAGGGAACTGGTGAGTCAAAGTGAGAGTCTCACAGTAGGGAAAGTCCTACATTCAAGACTTTCCACCCTGGGGAATGCACTCATGGCTGAATCATCAAAATCAAAACTTTGTACCAAATCTGGAGATCATTTTATATTCTTTTCTTGTCATTTTTTTTATATTAGATTGGGACAACTTTTAATGGAGGTTTATTTTTTTCCAAGGCCGACTTATCAATCATATGGATAAAGGGGCTACATTTGCCAGATAAATAATTGGAGTCAAATTTATGACTAAATAGAGAAAATAATGGATAAACCATCTTAAGCAAAAACAAACATTTACAGACAATTCGGAAAACAAAGAACCTCATGAAATGAAAAATGAAAAGCTACTAAACATTTGTCATCAAATTATATAAATAACTTTAATATATGTCAAAAAAACAATTAACAAAATTACAGCACTGCATGGTCTGTAAAACGACTTCAATGTGCAGGTAAAACGAGAAAGCATGCAAAAAACTGTTAAATGGGATCTCTGTCTGGTCTACGTGCGCATGGGCAAGCAGAGGGTAATACAGTGAGGGAATGTAAACATGCATGGAATAGGCATATGGATATCCTGAATATCAGACAAGGCAGAGGACCAATTAAGGTTTGAGTTTTTTTACAGATGGAAAAATATGCAGTTTAGATTTAGACTGAATGGTTAATTTGCAAATTCTATGTTTCCATTCATTATAATAAATACGTACAATAATAACAACATTTTTCGAACTAAAGATGGCAGAACACCATCACAGGCTGGAAAAAAATAAAATAAAATTGTGTTTATTAGTTCTATTCAATGTTGGGGTCTTTTTTCTATACCATACACAAAACATGAGCCATCTTATAGGCTATTTTTTTGACCAACCCTCTGACATAAGGGAAGAAAAAGCCTCCCAGTGGCATCAAACCTCGACCTGCATGGACAACTCATAGCCTTGAATTGCACCCTGCTTGTTTCCAGATATATAAATATGACATTATTTTATTGTTTTCATATATTTAGGGGATATGGAGCAGAATTCACTGGGTTTGCTAATCACTATTTCTCAATATTTCTTCTGGCGACCTGGATCTGGAAGTATTGAGTCTGAAGAGCCAATAAAATACAAAGAGGTTGCCCAGGGTTGTGTAGATCAAAGAGTTTGTTCTCTTTTTTCTGGGGTCTTGGCACATGTACCCTCTTTGTGTGGACACATCTTTTTCTTATGTTTCTGACTATTTCTAGTTCTACCGTGTAGCATGCAAGATACATCAACTCATTAAGAGAAACGTACCATATTACTCAGTCAATCTCTAGACTGTAAACTCGTTTGAGCCGGGCCCTCCTCACCTGTTGTCTCTGTAAGTCAATTTTTTATGGTACATACTACTTGTTATGTCCTCTCTACCCATTGTACAGCGCTATGGAATTTGATGGCGCTATATAAAACAATAAATAATAATAATAATATACTGCAGGGTGGGACTTTATACAATATGTGCAACAGCTGAAATGTATACGTGTCCTGGGAAGAAATGGCAGATCCAGCAACCCTGAAATAATCCCATTAACAGTTTGTTTAACCTAAAATAAACAGATGTAGAGGGGAGGTGGACGTTTAATAAGAAAGAATAGCAAGAAGTCACGGGGGGGACCAGGCATAGATTATATTATTAAATATGTAAATCCCACCCACATGACCCTAAAAAAACAAGAAACCCATATACAATGGCACTTAAGGAGCAAAAGGAGTTATTGGAGAGCAAGGGTTAGCAGTCGCCTAAGGGAGCTATTCTAACAGCTTCTGTTAGTTTTTCTCATGTGGGATTATATTTATAGAGCTCAGTTGATGATTACCCCAATTGTTCAACTGCTATTTTGGCATAACCTTGCACTCTAATACTTTAACCGTTTGTAAAGGGGTTTATGTTTAAAACATATATATATATATATATATATATATATATATATATATATATATATAGTGAACTAAATGGTAGGGTAAAAAATATAAAAAAATAATGTGTAAACTAAAAAGATGATGGCCATGCAATAAAATTGTAAAGTGAACCATTCTGGACTTTGGAACGACGGTACTGAATCACAACAGACCTAAGTAATTCATATTTTTATTAGGTATTTAACAAACCTTGGCAATCCTCCCTTACCGTGCAATGAAAACGTGAGGCATAAAAACAATAATATATTGGGCTGTATTCATTTGACGGAGATAAGATGTAGCACTGTTTTTTGCTTGCATTCTCAAATGTATAACTTTCTTTTTGTCTTTTTTATTGGTGGGTCCAACCACTTGGCTTGGAGTAAAGAAATCCCCTTCATTAAAAAAAGTATGACTAGATTAATGAGCCGAGGGGTTTATGATGAAGCGATGAAGTGACGTAAGTAGGGCTAACTAAGATAGAATGGTCAGTCTACAGAATCTGGTGCTATACTTGGGCGCCGGTGGCAAATTTGTGTTTGTTTTTGTGGAAAAAAAAAAGTCTTCGTACTCACCAAAATTAGTCCATCTCCAATCTCCAAGCGGCTAATCCATTTAACCCCTTGCTTTAACAGACACTATAGCCGTACAAACTTTCCTGTTCGTATGAAACCAGTCTGTCACGGTTACAGACTTTCCTGCCTGGTTAGTCATCACTAAAATATCACATAAACTGGGGTTTATTTCCACTTAACTCTGCCAAATTGAAAAACTGCATTACCTCTTTCCACTGAGCGTGTAGTTTGGCATCCTATTCGTGGACAGCATAAAACAGGCAAGAGTTCTCCATTTTGTTTTGTCCTGCATGGTAGTTCCACATCCGCCGCCATTTGCAACAGATTGTGGTGTCAGAGAAATGTAACTCCAGTCTCTTTGTTTAATATTATGTTGCAACATAAATCATTGGTCAACATTGTTTTTGGGGGGTCACTCACCAGATAATAACTGAAAGAGTGATAATAACAGCCAGATGATAGAGAATGAAAGCAGGTAGAGCACACGCTAAAGTGGCCCTCCTCACTCATTCTACATTAAATATATAATACGCTTTATAAAAGGTCAACATCAGTGAGCTTCTACTGCAAAAAGGATGGCGCTATCACCGTATAATATGAAATTCACCAAATGTAATTATAAAGTGCCAACTCGGCACTTTTGCAGTAATGAACCTTGTATTGCATGGCGGTACATGAACCCTGGGGTTACCACGCACGTGGTATATTTAATCACTGCTAGCTGCTCCAGTTATGGACAGACATCACACTTCTCCATTTAATTAAAATATTAAAGGGATTTCAATCGACGGATTATACAACATTATTTTCCATTTAGTATTCCAAACTTTTTTTTAAAACACCCATGCCAAAGGAGCATTTCAGCAACTTTATGTTCTTAAGCATTAAAAAGTCTGCAATGTATATTGACCAATCAACACAACTCACGCATTGAGGACATAAAACTTTATATAAAGGATTATCAACTGTAATGCTGTTCCCTGGTGTCCTTTGGAACAGGAGACAAGGCAGTGAGTTATATTTGAGTAGGTTAAATTACGAGAGTCATCACAAGTATTTCTGCTTACTGAATCAGGAGAGTCCTGCGGGATAATGCAGAGTTCTATAACAATGAACGCTGAAAGAAGAACACAGTTTTTGCAGCCATTAATAACCGATCCAATGATCTCATGGCTCCACTTGGCTTTCTTGGGCCGTTTTAGAATGTATTGTTTGAATGTGTTTCAGAGACAGCCATTGTTTCATTCTGAATAACCTTCAGGCGTGAAACATGGCATTAAAATGGTTTATAAAGTGTTTGGAACAGTTTGATAAACACTGAGCCGTTAATATTAGTGGTATTAAATAAAAGAAATGTAACGGCACGTTAATAATATGCTGTACAACTTGAATTATATTCAATGCTCTGTATCTAAAGGTCCTCGGCAGTGAATGGTTTGGTTGATGAGATCTTCCTTGTAACCAGCCCGATAACCAGCGATGCGACGGGGGGGGGGGGCGATTGCCAAAAAACAGAATGCATCCCTGGGAAAAGATATGCAAGTGCTTTAGAAATAATCAGAATAAAAGATTTTGTTAATGGAATAGTACTGACTTTTGTTCTGGATTCTAGTGTGATTGTGCTTTGCTGTACAATTGGAACAGGAACTACTTCTCTTTTTATGCAAAGGCACATTCTCTATAACAACCTTGGGTAAACGATAATCCAAAAAATAAGGTCAAACTTGCTGTTTACTTTGCTAACTTTTATACTTAAGGGACATTTGTCAGTCCCCTGCAGGCACATTTTTGTCAGCTGTAAACTTAACTGAGTATGCAGAAACATCTACTTGATTGGATTTTTTTGTTACTCTTTCAATGCAGGTTTGGTATGCCATATAAAAAAAAAGTAGCCTATAAAGGCAACATGTTTACTCACAAATTGCATTTTTCAGTTTTAAGAAGCATTTAAAGGTCTAAAGTATTCCACAGGACCAAATGAACAGATGTCAACCTGACATGCTTAACAGTTTAAGTATAGAAGAAATTATAACACCCTACTCTTTACTATCGGATCGGTTCTCTCCTTGAAGTTAGTGACCGTCTGTTCAAAGCTGGATTTTTAAGGGGTTTAAGCTAGTTTGAGCTCAAGGCCTGTCTTGAAAACAGGTCATCTTCTCATTTAAAGTTCTGTCAGAGGTCTTCTGCTGTATAGTCTTATACATACATCCCAAGAGTCACACAAGCATTTTATAAAATTATTTTTTGTCTCATAAACATCTGTTCCTCGGGAAGTATAGAGCTTACTACCATCAATAACTGCTGTGGAAAGAAAGGAGAGGAGTGTGACAGCTTCATATATCTTCTCTATGATGGTGTCCATACATCTCTCTGGACCCCAAATTCTATAGCTGCAACGCCTGCTTTGCGTTAGTTTGAGCATTAATGGCAGATATATACAGCAGGTACATTATTCCTTTCTTGTACAGCTTGCTTCTCCCTTACAGTCTCAATAACTTACAGTGGAATATATATATAATATATATAATATATAATATATATATATAATATATAATAACATTGTGGAACTGTGCAGGAAAGGTTTTTTACCAAGTAAGTGGCAGGAAAGGGACATTAAACTCTAAAGTTACAAGTTTACATATTTTTAATAAATAAATTAAAAGAAAAACAGATAAAATTGTGGAGAAAAATGTTTAAATGTGTATTACCCAAGTTTTGCTACAAAGGTTGGATTGTATTTATTAGACTTGCGCATTTCTTTTCGTACGAATGCATTTTCGTGCAGAATTTTTACCATTTCGGCCATTCGTGCGACTAACGAGCAAACAACATTGGATGAAAGAAACGAAAAACGAATGTGCGCAATACGAAGATCTTCGTTCATTCTTTTGTTTGTTGCCGCAGAGGCCGTGTTAGCTACACTAAGAGGAGGAGAATCTCGCCATTTTAATTCAACTTCTTCCACGCTATTATTTCTTGTTTCCATGGCAACCGGATGGATGAGATTTCCAAAACCAAAAATGTCATCCGAATCGAAATTGGAGATGGACTAATTTTGGTGAGTACGAAGACATTTTTTTTCCACAAAAACAAACATGAATTTGCCCAAGTATAGCACTAGATCCTGTAGACTGACCATTCTATCTTTCTAAGTAAATAGATGAAGCCAGATTTGCTGGTTGACGGAAATACAAGTATCACGGGGTAATGAGTCCCCTTCGTCTGAAGATGAAGATGCAGGAACAACAGTAACCATGGGGCTAGAATTGATGGACCATGGGTATTTGGGCTAAAATAGGGATCAGACGTTGGTTCTCAACTCTCAAAGGGAGTGTGCAATAGGCTCCGTAATACACTGGATGCGCGTCATATATATATATATAAATGCAAGAAGTTTCCTTCAATTCACTGTCAATAACCAGGAAAACTACGTCGACTCGAGGACAGAAGTTCACACTCAGTCCATTAATCGATTGTGGCTCGAGGCGAAAACTAAAATTTTCATAAAATGAGATATGTAAATTGACAACTCTTCCAATCGCATCTTGATCATTTGTGCTGGAAAATGTTAAGAAATAGCCTAAATGAAGATTTATTAATTTCATCTTTAAATGGTATATCATTATTAAATACGTGGTTGCATTTTTTTTTTTTTGGTAATTACCGGTATGTTGTTCCAATAACCCATTAGAGCACACCCTGAGCCGCTAGAGCATACGCTAAAGTGTGGACTGAACAGGTAGAGCACACTCAACTGACCAGACTCAACTGAGGTAGCATGCCTTCAAACTCACATAACAACAAGCAAATTCACAAAATCTTGCATTTTTGCAAGGTTTAGCCTAGAACGTGCAAGTTCAATTTAAACTTGCATGTCCTCACCCGAAACGCTGAATATCTGCTCACGCCTCACAATACATTTACATTAAAATAAATACATTTTAAAAAGACACTTTTATGTGGTATGTGAATGGCAAAAGAGGCCCAGGATGCCAACCACATACTATGCATTAGCATCCATTACTTTTAATTTTTGGTTTGCCAATTTATGAGGTGTAGTGTGTGATGAAGGGATGTTGGTGTAAGGATTAATATGCTGGTCTTCAGTCATTCTCTGTATTAAAGCATACCTGGAACTTTAAATCAAAGTGATGTCACGTAGAATGTTCTAGTAGGGCTGAACACAGTTGAACATGTCCTTGAACCTGAGATGTTGGAAGCTTGAGAACAGCATACAGTATGGTTTATTATTATTATTATTATTATCTTTTATTTATATAGCGCCAACAGTTTACGCAGCGCTTAATACAATACATAAATTCAAGGGATATGACAAGACAAGAATTGACAGACTTAGACAAACCGATACATTTGGTGGAGAGAGCCCTGCTCGCAAGCTTACAATCTAGAGGGAAAATGGGGTGATAAACATAAGGCATAGAGAAAGGGTGAGGGGTATTGTGGGGGTATCAATGACAAGGATGTTCTAGCAGCTAAGATTGTATGCTTCTCTGAAGAAGTGGGTTTTTAGATGTTTCTTGAATGTCGGGAGGGAGGGTGAATTCTGAAGGTTCCTTGGGAGCAGATTCCAGAGATATGGGGCAGCTCGAGTGAAATCTTGTAGACGGGAAAAGGAAGAGGTGATGAGTGAGGAGGAGAGCCTTAGCCCATGGGAGGAACGTAGGGATCGAGTAGGAGAGTATTTGCTAATGAGGTCAGAAATGTACGGAGGAGCAGTATTGTGGATGGCCTTATATGTCAGTACCAGGATCTTAAATTTAATTCTAAAGGTAATCGGAAGCCAGTGGAGGGATTCACAGAGGGGGGAAGCAGAAGAGGAGCGACGTGCAAGGAAGATGAGCCTAGCAGCGGCATTAAGGATAGACTGTAGTGGAGAGAGTCGAGACAGTGGAATGCCAACCAGAAGAGTGTTGCAGTAGTCAAGACGGGAAATGATAAGTGAATGAACCAGAGTTTTTGTGGATTCTTGGGTGAGGAATGGGCGGATACGAGAGATGTTTTTTAGGTGCAGGCGGCAGGATCTGGCGAGGGACTGAATGTGAGGGATGAAGGAGAGGTTTGAGTCAAGGATGACCCCAAGGCATCGGGCCTGGTTAGTAGGAGAGATTGTTGTGTTGTTAATGGTGATAGAGAATTCAGGTAGTGGAGTGGAGATGGAAGGAGGGAAGATAATGAGTTCTTTTTTAGAAAGATTAAGTTTCAGGTAGTGTTGTGACATCCATGAAGAAATAGCAGACAAGCAGCTGGTGATCCGGGACATGAGAGATGGAGAGAGATCAGGAGAAGACAGGTAGATTTGGGTATCATCTGCATATAGATGATACTGGAGGCCAAATGAGTTGATTAGATTGCCAAGAGAGGAAGTATAAAGAGAGAACAGCAGAGGGCCAAGGACTGAACCTTGGGGGACACCAACCGAAAGTGGAAGGGGTGATGAAGGTTTAATATACTTCTGTTTTTTATTTTCACCATTACTATTAATATGTATTCATGTGTTGGTAGATTCAGTTCTGGATAATACAAGATATAAAAATACGACAGAAAACTCCTTTATTAAGGGCTTGTTTTAGGGTGATTTATTCACAAAATGTGCATTGAAAATACGCGGCTTGTTATAGAAATAACATTATGTGAATTATTTACAGTCTCAAATATTTATGGCCCACAATTTAACGTGACTCTGTGGATATGTTTCAGCAGTCAGAGGCTGAATGAAGCTCTCGATGTTTCTGTAGTTTCTTTTTACTATAATATTGTATGATATTTCTGCAATCCCCTCTAATGGCAGGGAACTCATAATGATAATAATTCCAGGTGATTTAAGAACAGTACACAAGCTGAACAAAAAAATAATTTAGATAACCTAGAACAGTCTGTGTATGGAAGTGCTGCAATTAAATGATAAAACTTTGTATTTTGCCCTAACTCGCTGCTGGTTTGGAGAATAAAATGAATCCAGTTGTGACAACTCTGGATTGTAGAATAAAACATCACTTGTTCCTTAGAAATGCTATTGTTGAAGATTGTTTAAAAAGTGATGCAATTCTCAATTCTGTCTATTCTTTTATTTTTATAGATGTTTATTTTAGTGCAGATTATTGATTTTCTTGTGATATTGGCCATTTAATTGTAAACGTTTAATAGAATAAAATGGATTTAATGCAGTATCTCCTTATTTCTGGCATTAGAATCACTACAGTCAATTAGCAACTCAGTAAGCTCTCTGCGAGTATTCATACCCCTATAACATACAAACTAGGGAAACGCACAACGTAAGAAGCATAAAAGGCATATACATTCAGATTCCCGGGTTGCTGCTAGAATAATAGTGACCAATAATAGTTGCTGTTGTCTATAACCCACATTATAAAAGAGAATTATTGAGATTTTTGCATATTAAAGGGAGCCAGGCACACGTGTAGTGTCTCCGAAAAAGGGTTATTAAAATAAACATGCTGAATATTACAGAGATAAAGTGTGGGCAATGTGTGTCAAATTTGATATTCCATTTAGGTAAAACATTACATGTTAAGCAGATTACAGCAAATTTGTCATTTTACTATTTCCCCAACAAATAAACACCTTTAAGAAGCCTTTGCAGGCATTCAGTGGGAAATGTGTAACATTCAACAGTACTAGGAATGATGTTTCTAGTGCTGAATGTAGTTATAACAGTTTTAACCCCTTCAGGACCGGCGTTTGTGAACTGCGTCTTCAGAAGCTTTAAAGCGATCACAAGCACGGAATTGAGGGGGAGTGACACCCAGCGGTCAGTGGCACCCGCCTCTCGCGATCCCAGCGTTCATAGCGACGCTGGATCGCTCATCATCGATGATGTACCTGGTACGTCCCGGTCTGGCGGTGACCTTTGACCAGGAAGTATCAGGTACGTCCCGGTCTTGAAGGGGTTAAATGCAGTAGAGTATGTAGTGATGCTGCCTTTTAGTGCAGCATCCAAGAGATTTATGAGGTAGACCTGTGAAGAATTGATTTAGGCAGAGCACCAGACCCCCCCCCATGTACATACACACCATACACACACCCAGTAGCGTACCTAGCGGGGGGCGGGGGGGGCGGTCCGCACCGGGTGCCGCTCATCAGGGGGGTGCCAACTTGCCGGCACCCGGCACCCCTCCAGAGACGGACAGTAATGTCCGCCGCTGGAGGAGCAGGCTCGCAAGAGAGCGGTATCGGAGGTCTTTAACAGACCTCCGGCTCCCTTGAGTGATTTTAAGCCGGTTCCCTTGAACCGGCTTAAAATCACTCAAGGGAGCCGGAGGTCTGTTAAAGACCTCCGATTCTGCTCCCTTGCGATCCGCGCGGCAACTGCTGCTGTGCAGAGGGCACTGTGGGCGCGGCTTCAGTGCCGCCGGGATCTGACAACAAACCCCGGCGGCACTGAAGCCGCGCCCACAGTGCCCTCTGACCCGGAAGAAGACAGAAGAAGAGGAGCGAAGAGGAAGACTGCTGTAAAAAGAAAAGACTGCTGTAAGAAGAAAAGAAGTAGAAAAGAAGGTAGGAAATCATTCATTAAGACTGAGTGACAGTGAGAGTGGATTGGTATGTGTGGAATCTGTGGATTGGTATATGTGTGGATTGGTTTATGTGTGGATTAGTATGTGTGGAATCTGTGGATTGGTATGTGTGGAATCTGTGGATTGGTATGTGTGGTATGTGTGGAATCTGTGGATTGGTATGTGTGGTATGTGTGGAATCTGTGGATTGGTAAGTGTTGATTGGTAAATGTGTGAGAGTGATGGGTGTTATGCTGTACCATTTCCAATGTCTTTTTCATTATAATTATGCTCTAAAGTACATCATAACTCCCATCACTCTATACTGTTCCGTACAGTGGCAGAGCTGGGAGACAGAGGCCTTGCACCCCCACCGCAGGGTGCTGGTCAGGTTCTATGTGGGCAATGTGGACGCTGGCTTTGGGGTGTGCAATCTGTGATCTATGCCTGTAATTTAGGGTGTTTTATCTATAACTTTAATGCTGAGTTTTTATGTGAATTCCAATTGATCACTACCTGAAAAGCTGGGTTTGTATGTTAATGTGTTGGTCTATATCTGCTATGCTATGTTTCTATACATTATTTATGTTTACCAGCAAATACAGGATTTGTATGTCTTATTCAGTTGATCAATACCTGGGGTGCTGTTTCCATGTGTTGTTTATTTGATCTATACCTTCAGTGCTGAGTGATTTCCAGTTGATCTATACCTGCAATGCTGGGTTTGTGTGTTCTGTTGATTTATACCTGCAATGCTATGTTTCCATACATTATTTATGTATACCTGTAAATACAGGATATTTATGTCTTATTCAGTTGCACGTGCTGTTTCCATGTGTTGTTTATTTGATCTATACCTGAACTACAGGGAGTAATTAAAAGAGAGTTGTGGTTTAGTGACGTAGGGGACAAATGGACTTTGGGGATGATTACGGGGAGAGGACCTCCCAATGTCACGGTGCAGTCAGAAAAAGGGAAGGCTGTACTGACTCTCACAGTCTTCCCCTGATCTGCAGTTGAGGGCAGTACAGCATAATCCCTATCACTATACATCGATCTAGACATTTACAATAATGCAGCATAACCCCTACCACTATATACTAAGCCAGACACTGAAGTGGTAGGCCTACACCACATCAATGGCTTTGTATATAGTGATATGGGTTATGCTGCATTATTGTAAATGTCAGGCTCAATGTATAGTGATATGGATTACGCTGCCCCACCGTCAATGTGTGCTCACTATAAAGTGATAGGTGTTATCCTGTATCACCGGCAATGTGGGCCTCAGTATATATTAACAGTTATGTTGTACCACCCTCAGCGCGTGCCTCAGTATATAATGGAAACAGTTATGTTGTACTACTGTCAGCGCGTGTCTCAGTATATAATGATAGCAGTTGTGCTGCACAACTGTCAATGTCTGCCTCAGTGTATAATGATAGTTATGTTGTACTACTATAAGTGTCTAGCTCAGTATATAAAGATAGCGGTTATGCTGTACCACCATCAATATCTGGCTCAGTTATAGTGATAGGTGTTATGCTGTTCCACTGTAGTATCTGGCTCAGTGTATAGTGATAGGAGTTATGCTGTTTCACTGTTATGTTTGCCTCAATATATAATGAAATTACTTAAGCTGCACCACCGTCAATGTCTGTCTCAGTATAGAGTGATAGGCATTATGCTGTACCACCGTCACTGCCTGGCTCAGTATATAGTGATAGGTGTCATGCTATACCACAGTCAGTGTCTGGTTCATATGGTATATATAATCATGAGTCGACATGGCAACACCACTATATATGCAAATGCTTAAATAAAAAGAGAACAATGTTATGGTGACTCCTGATTATAATATCAGAATTTTTTTTAGTTTATAGTGTCTTTAGCTGCTTAGCCAGTACTTAATTTGTAATGTTTGTCACTCATTTGTTAGGGCTTCTTAGAAACTTGTTGTGTTTGTTGTTTTTTGGGGGGGGGTTATTAAAGAAAGCACTATTATATGTTCAGTAAATGTTATTTAAACATATTTATTTTACTAACAAGTTATTAATTTATTTTTTCAGATTTCTTGTTATTTACAGTTGACATACAGTTTACAAATTGGTGCAATAAATATTCTTGCCAACATAATTTTGTAGATGTCTTTACATTTGGGGGGGGGGTGCCACTTACAGGATCCGCCCCGGGTGCCAAATACTCTAGGTACGCCCCTGCACACACCCATTCTTACCTGGAGCCTTTCTTGCGCTGCCGTGCCACTGCAGAATCACATAATGTCCTGATGTATGCCGTTCCGCTTACTATAACTAGCCAGCTCAAGTCGGAACTGCTCTATTGGAAGAATCTGGGCCAGCTCAGATAACAATTGGCCAGCACACCCCTGCCTATAAAGGGATTAACTGTTATATATGTAATATATTTCATTTTTTTGTTAGACTGGTGTTAGACGGTATGGTCTTAACTTAAAAAATGCAGGTTGCTCACCATTTTAGAACTCATTTTAAGCAAAGCCATTAAAATGTGCTTAGTAGCATCTTATTTTCTGTATGTTTATCCTTTTGGGTATCCTTTCTCTTGCCTGTCCCCTTCTGTTAGTAGCCTAATTGGTATTTGTGTAAGGTGATATACAAGATGCAATCAGATGTTCTTGCCTATCATTCCAGTAACTATGGGGTTAATGTTTCAGGCTGCCGTGCTCGCTGCACAAATGTGTATTAAGTGAGTTATTTCAAGTGCCCGTGACATACAGTAGCTCTTTTTACCTAAGCCGCAAATGCATGAGAGAATACCTCGCATGAATCATATTACATAACAAAGTCTAATGCCTTCATTAAATGTACCAATGACGTGTCTTTGCTACATATAGAAGGGATGCCAATATCTAGCTGCTTAACCGCTGAAGAAGTTCCATTTAGATGTGGTTTGTTTTGAAAAGGTATTATATCTCATTTCCCCTTGCAGTCAGATCAATATATTCTGCACGTTGAAGTGTTGCTACATTCTCGAAGACATTCATTGAGGGTCGTGCCGAAAATCTGCATCTGGTTACAAGTTTGTAGGAACATGCTATCATCCTGGTCACTGCTTTCTATGATTGGACGACCAAACTGTGTAACTGAATCATCTTTGTAAATAATCTTTGTCTCCTAATTGATCTGGAGGTGCCCTTGAATCTCACTTGACTTCACTTAAGTAAATCTTAAAATAACTTCAATAGCCCCCGATCAGTCAGCTCGTACTGTTTTCGCATGGGCAACATGCCATAGACAGTCACTCACTAGTCCTGTAGTACGTTAACTCTGTTCCTTCTACCATGTGAGAACCAAAATGGGCGATCTTACCTGTAAGAGCAGTGAGAGAAGATATTTGAATCAGGCTTCACATTGACATCACTAGCTGACCTCATATTCTGAGATGCACGTTGACATCATCAGCTGACCTCATATTCTGAGATGCACGTTGACATCATCAGCTGACCTCATATTCTGAGATGCACGTTGACATCATCAGCTGACCTTATATTCTGAGATGCACGTTGACATCACCAGCTGACCTCATATTCAGAGAATTCCAACATGAAATTGGAAATAATTTTGACGTCTGTCATAGAAGTGACATCCTGGCCCAGAAAACACCCATTTAAGTTAGTATGTCTCATTGGATTGTATCTGAAATATCTGGTTAGCTTAAGACAATTTTCATCTTCAGTAGTCTATTTTTTCTAGAGGAAGCAAATAAGCAAGAAAATAGAATCAAGTAGAATCAAAATGTCCCGCGTCTCTAAGTAACTATGTCACTTACTGCTACTTTTATAGTAGTCATTTATTGGTCTCCATTGTAAATCTAAAAAGCCCTTGCTTTACCATGATACTCTAAATACTGTTAATAGCTTTTTGTTCTTCAGACCTACTCTTACACATAAACCCTAATAAAGTAACACTTTCTTCATTCGTTGAGCTAAACCCCTGGTACAGTACGAATAAATAAGAATATCCTTCTTAAAAGCCGGTAAACAGATATCTTCCAGCAGATAAGACTTCACAAGTTCCATTAGAGAAAGGCAGATAGATATCACAAGCTCAAAGCTTACCACTGGAAGGTGGAATCTTGGCAATTGCTGTGGGACTTTACATGTGATGCTGTCAGCCCAAATAGCTGCACACAGGAGCATATTTAATAGAGTGCTTTTAAATGTTCTCCTAAAGGTGCAGTTCCACTTATACAAAATATTATTTCATTTCTCAAGCATGGAAAGCAAGTCAACCTTAGCAGATCTGTCATTCCCACCTTTCCTCTAAACACAGAAGAATGACTTTTTCTAATTTAGTGACAACAAACCATCTCTGGCTGCATCTGTGTCACGTGACCATAAAGAACACCCTATAAAAATAATACTATATATATATATATAAAGTATGTAATGTATACATTTAAAGTTATTTATGAGAAGGCTTAGGCATTCAACATTACTATAAATAAAGTTTATATTGTTGTTGTATTCAGATAAAAATAGAAAGTTTTCTGAAAGTACTATGGCCAGTTCACCCAAATGGTAAAATATCCCATAAAAAGTAAAATGCGTAAATTCCTGCCCTCTACAAAATAAAATCAGAATCTTAGCTTTTCGCAGTTTTTCTGCGGGTATCGAACTAGAAAATAATGTTTTGAAAATAGCCCTCTAGATATTTATCCCCTGCATGTGTCCTGTCTTAGTTTAAAATAGCCCTGCCAACAAGGGTGTTGCTAGGATTCTAAAAGATCCGAGGGTAGTCGAGCAAAATTCAACAGTGTTGTTAAAGCCAAATGACTTTCGACAATAGAGAGTTATTTAAAGAACATTCAAATGTACTGTATATGAAATTCAATTTAAGGTATTCGGAAACTTTAGTTTACAAGAGCACCTTTTGGCACTAAGCAGTTTACTATTCTGCAGTAGTCGGCCGCAGGTCCCCCCAAAGTCCATGTGTGGGATTGTGTGACTCCGGTGAACCTGCGCGATGATGTCACTGATGTCTTCATCACAGACAGCCAATGCAGCAGAGAAGGGCTTCAGATCCAGCAAAAAAACAGGCCCAGCAGGATATGGAGCGTCATGCTAGACATGGCTTGAAATATATTTGGCGCGCGACAACTTTAGCACCACTGAAATATTCTGGCCTCAACCAAGAAATGTACTGAACCATTGGCACAGAACCATTCATAGTATTGGAGTGGCCACGTCCAAGCTAATTTTCAAGTTTTAATGCAAAAATGCAGACATTAACATTTCGGTCCCACCTGTGGACTTTTATCAACACCATATATATATATATATATATATATATATATATATATATATATATATATATATATATATATATATATGTATGTACATTCATACACACATTATATATAAATAAATATATATATATATATTTAAAAAGTGAGTCACTAAAGAATAAGTATGTTAAAATTCTTTATTACCACTTGTGACGGTAGGCTAAGGCATTCAGCTTGAAAAATACTTTATTACAAATTTATCAAAAAAATGTTGATTAGTTCATTTTCTAAATCATTACCTACAGATGCTTAATAAACCCAGCCAAAGGAACATATGAAATATTTCTTAACTCACAGCTTGCGAAAACATTTGAAATGATTGATTCTGCATCCTTACCCTCTTGTTATATTGTAAACTCTACATAAATATTGCATCTCACGGCCCAGCCAGACCTTGAGACTTCACAATTCACTTCGTTCTACCGTCTTACATATTAAACAACAAATGTAACGCTACACCCTTAAAGGTATGTTTCATTAATGATTGTTCTCTGTTTTCATTGTTAGAAGAGACCCAGGATTAGGTTCATTTTAAGTCGCAAAGACGAAATGTTTAACGAAATATTTATTTTTGTGTTATTATTTATCAAAAAGTTGTTAGAAGTTTGGAGATTTTTACGCCTGGAATTCCTACAATGAAAAAGTACTAGAAACAGAGAAAGCTGAATATGTTTCACACGATAAGCTCCAAACACTCTTGATATCAACTCCTTCTTTGAATTTTATCATGCTGATGCTATGAATGTTCAACTGAGATCTGGCTAGAACTTAAACAGCTCAAGATATTCTTTTTTTTTTCCCATAAATTGCTTTTTTTATGTTTTGTTCCATATTCATAGCTTTACCTGTAAAACACACCGGCGTTTTGCAATTCAGCAAGAATATTAGTGCAAAATAAGATTATTAAAAAAAACAGCCTTAAATTTTTAGCCATAATCTCCAGTTTATTTTTGCATCATTTTATAACTTTGAAGCGGTCGTAAATATGTTTTTAGGCAAGCAGCACAGCTCAATCTCTCAGTTTAGACTGGTAATTTAGAATGTGCCATTTTAACCCTTTAATGACAAAGCCTGTACATGTACAAGCTCAAAATGCATTGGTTTTCAATGGGTTTAGGGACCGCCCATTGTCCTTAAGAGGTTAAAGAGTGTTAATCAGAATGATAGTGTGAATATATCACTGATATACAATTAATTATTCAGAGTTTTTATAGTAGGAGAGCTCGTTTATAATATAAGAGCATATAGTTAAAGGATAAGGTTACTACTAAAAAACAATGATCAGTTACCCATTAGATTCACACTCTGTGGGGTCCAGGGATGATGCCAGTTTGGTGCCCCTCCTAATCCCCTGATCCCAGACCCTAGATTTTACGCTTCTGTTGGAGGCTGGACTGGGGTCTGTGGTTATCCCTTTTCAATGTAAGGGGCCCAAAATTTGCTTGCGCGATCCAGCCGTACCCCCTTACACATACAAAACCCATGTCAACTCCAGTGTACACGATCCAGCTGTGATTGGAGTCCATTACCCCTTACCCCAGCATTTAAGACGGTCCCTTTGATAGGAACTTTTTACTTATTTTCTCAATCCTCGTCTTTGTCAAATTCTCCCAGGTTGATTATAAAATCTGTCGATTACAGTTGTCGTAAAAAACCATATTTCTCTCCGGAATGTTGTGTTTTATGTGACGAGCAGTCTCTTTACCAGTTTGAGTTGGTTTCTGGAGCAGCATTCCTGGCAAGAAACTACAACTTCAATGTGTGCCTAGATCGTAAGGCCTGTGGGAAAGGCTGTATATAGTTTAACTAGCTTTAAATAGATATAAAATGGATACACAACATTTTATTGCCTGGGGTTCCATGAATAACTGTTCGGTAAACATCGAGTTGTGTCTAGGCACTTTATTAATTACATTTCAGTGTCGTAGAACAAGCCGCATTGTTTGAACTTCCCACCTATCTGCTCCTGCAATCTCTATAAAGATTTGCTGATATAATGTAGCGCCGCAAAAGGGCAACCGGGCGTGCCATTAAATGTAACATTTACAGAACTGCATTTGATAGACATGTGATTTAGAAACATGTTCACCAAACGCGCACCATGTAGAGAAAGCAGGTGACATGACGGAATTAGATACATGTCAATGAATTTAGCACTTTGTTGAGCGTAGAGAATCCCGTCAGTCTTAGGCTTTGATTTCAGAGTGAGTTTTTTTTTCTAAGACGCTCGTTGAATGCAGTACTGCATGAAGAAGCTCTTTGGGCTACCAGTCTCCTTTGATCTACAAGGAAATAGTTTCTGGTGTGGTATTTACAGTTTTATTGCTCCTGCATGTCTAAGTGACAACCTGAGTTATAATAATATGTCAGCTGCAAAACACGTCTATTGACAATGACATGAAGAGACATTTCTGAATGGTAAATCTCAATGTCGCTAACCTGCGTTACTGCATACAGCATGCTTACGGAGCTCAAAGAGGACTTCAGACTGGGTTTTTGTTGTATTCCTTTAAAAGTATTAAATAGCACAGGTCGCTTAAAAATAACATGCCATCTAGCACAAAAAAATGGGAGCTTTTGTTTCCTATTATTCCGGTAAATGTCCTATATCTACATTATCTGATGGAGGAATAGGCAGCACAGAAAATGTTTTATATGCTTAACTACACCAATAAGAATTGGAAGTAAAGGTATATAAAATAACCTGGTCATTTATATAAGAAACCATAACATTACTTTAAGTGGATGGAATGAGTTAAAAGAAAGAATTACCTGCCAAAGAAGCCTCCGCAAGAGGGGAACTATCTCTAGCTCTATTTAGTCTATTAGCAGTTCCATTCCGAAGCCCTATGTCTTTTTATAGAAGCTTCTAATTGAGCTTCCTTTGAGATTTATTGAAAGAGGTTATCCAGTTTAATCAAAATGTTCAGTCAATCATCACTTTTGTTTGATTCGCCATACATGAGATCCACTCAATATGCTGTAAGCTAGAGAGTTATTTTTGTTTTGCATATATGTAAAAATCATTTATCATTTATACTTCCAATAGCTACTCCAATTCATATTACGTCCTGCCGTCTCCCATCCCCATTGAATAAAATTACTTGATGTATAAATGATGGCCAAAGTCACGAGCTAAGGTGTTCTGTGCAATATTAATAAACTGTTGGAGAAAATGTTTGGTGAGTCTACATAAGATGTTCTAAGAGTCTCTGAAGTCCTAAAAGACCTCGAATTAACATGGATGCCAATAAATGTAGCCTAATGGGTTATCCTGGTCCGGCTACCCAGTCATAAAGCAGCCCAAAGCACATTTGAATGGCAACATGTCCAATGCAGTGGCAAATCCAGGCCTAGAGCACCAGGTTCAGGGGGAAGCTCCTCCGATGTATGATGAAGCAAATCACCCTCTTGAGCGATCTGGTTCCTTATGGTGCCACTGTACAATGGGCCAGTCTCCCCAATGCTTTGGAGGACTCCGCCATGGCAGCACATCCTCTTTAGTTCATTTCTGTTCAGCTGTGACCATCCTTATAACTGGGGTGGCTTTTATTGCTGTCCTGACATAGGGCTGCCTAAGGCAGCGCTGGACATATATATATATATGTTACTGGTCTCATGCATACTGTCCTGGCTCATCCAAAGCAAAGCAACAGAAAGAAGATGCATAAAAACACATAAAGGATTGCGTGGATGGGTAAATCTTTCCTAAAGTCCCTGTTAATTTAGAACCCATGGTGACTGTGAAATTGTAAGTAAAACTCAAAGAAGCCTTGGGGGCAACACCCCCCCCCCCACACACACACCTCCCTTGCCAGCCCTCTCTTTGCATACAAATTGTAAAGAATTACTGTATTTTTTTTAGGCTGGCAAACCTGTTTTACAGGGTCAACATACTCAGTCCTAGAAATTCCTTTAGCCAATTTAGAGATAAGTATTTTTACTGCATATGTGAGAAAAGCAAAGTATTCATTTTATTGGCAGAACTATCAAATAATACTATTATTGTGCTATAATATTTCTTGGTGCTTATGTGCTGGCCTGCAGCTGTATACGTTACCAGGTATAAATCGTCGAATTTGTGAATTTAACAGAGCAGCCTGGGTAGGATTCCAATTTATTGATGAAGAGAATGTTAGCGATTTCATGTTCGTAAAATGATCTAGAGTTATTGAAGGAGATTGTAGGCAAAGGCAAATTGAATCATACCTGGGCAGGTGCCTTGGCAGGTAGAACCTATAGAAACAGAAACAAATAATTTGATGGCCAATATTGGCGATTCAGCCCATCTGGTCTGCTCATTTAACATCCTTTGTCTTTTAAAGTAGACTGACCAAAATAAACATCAATGTCGGTAGCCAACAAAGGAGTAATGCTCAGCCCAGGGGTCAATTCAACCAAAATAGTCTAGTAATAAAAAGGCTAAAACACATATTTGCCAAAGGTGAATGTAGAGATGAGACAGTTGCAAATTACATTGTGTGGAAATCATGAAATGCATTAGTATAGCATATTAATGGACAGTGGGTGGAATATATTGTTCCAAATGCAAAGAAACGTCGCATAATAACACTCAACACTAATGTATTGAGGGGCTCCATCTTTAAGTAGAAGCCTATGTTGTACGCAGCCTTACATAGGGCAAATATATAGCGCTGCGTGCAGAGAGGAGAAGACCAAAGATTCACGGAGAATGTCTCTTTTTATTTTTTTACTTTTAAAGCGATTATTTAAGTATTTAAAATCAAGGGGTTAAAAATGTGGTTCACATATGGCGCTGATGTCCTGCTCTGTTCTTCACTAAAGTTTAACCACAATCTATTACAGTAAGTAATATAATCGGAAAGAATGCTTAGCTGCATATCTCTTTAACATGACATTGTAAAGCAGATAATAATGTATACATTTAGCAAAAGCTTTGTAAGGTAGGGAATGCTTGCCTACCAGCGTTTTCTTAAAGCATACAATGCGTTGATTACAATCATTGGCAGTTTTAAAGGGCAAACGCCGAATCTCATTTTTATACATAGATCGAGGGGCTTGTAACATATAAAATGTCACATTCACAAATAGAACCGTGCCGTATACGTCACAATTAAGCATAAAGGTCCCCTCTGGCACTAAATGGTTAAGAAACGATTTTCCTAGGCATTTAGGGAAAGCCTACTATAAGAGATTCAACACATTAAAATAAATAAAACGCAAGGAATGTTAAAATAATTCCACGTCTTGTTTATCCGGTAATGTGACAATGCAAATCATTTAATTCAATTGCATGTTTGAACTGTAAGTAATGAAATAATATACGTGTGTGAGTTATTTTGCAATTGGATTTCCTGCTTTGAACTGACTTGAAATGCAACTAAAATGAAATATCATTATAGTTTTTGTATGATAAATCTCTGGCACTGTATTCAGAGTTTTGCAAAATAAAATACTGCTCCTGCTCTCGCAAGAGCTCACAAAACTACATCCCTTAAATCAGCAGGGAAAATAAAAGCCACGCGCCGTGGATTTTAATATCGCTATTGTGGTCAGTAAAGTCTGCAATAAATAATAAGCATATATAAAGTTCATGGGCGCTGTTACGCTAGAATGCATGTAATGTGTCCCTGATTTTGGGGTGCATTGTTACTGGTGATAAGCTATCATCCCCTGTCACATATGTGAAACCACACGAAGCATAGAGACAACGTTTTATTCCATTTGAGACAGTCTAAGCCTAGAATGGCACTTTGAGAGGGCAAGAGGTAGCCTGCAGGTGAGCTGCCACAGATCTTGGTCTCTCTATGTGAGTGGAGTGACGAGATCAGAAGAGTACACGGATAGGTCTTACCTCATGGGCAATAATGAGGTCAAGCACTAATTTGGGGCGTTTAGGCCTAGTGTGCTCTTGGTGTTCCATTTCATCCTGGGTGTTCGATGAGGTTAAAGTCAACAGTCTGTGCAGGTCAGTTAAGTTCTTTTCACGCCAATCTCCACAATCCATCCCTGTATGAACCTCTTCTTGTGCACTGGGGCATTGTCATGCTGAAACGAAAAGAAAAAAGCCTTTCCCCAAGCTATTGTCACATAGTTGGAAGCACAGAATCGACTAGAATGTATATATGCTGCTGTCTTCCGATGTTCCTTCAATAGTAGTAAGGAACCATGAAAAACAGCCTAAGACCATCATCTCCACAAACTTTCCTGTTGACCCTATGCATTGAGGCAGGTAGCATTTACCTGTCATTTGCCAAATCTGGGATCATCCGTTTAACTAGCATGAAGCATGATTCATCACTCAAGAGAACACATTTCCACTTCTACAGAATCCAGTTTAAAGGAACAATACACCACGATAATTATTGCCATTGTAACATTTGACAAACTGACCTGGAAAGGTTGCATCCATTGATGATTCCGTGCATAGCTGTAAGCTTCCATTTTTACATCTACCAGCTGAAATAGCCAAAACCACTAAATAGAAAGGGTGTCCACATACCTTTGGTCATATAGTGTACAGTTGGTGGAGATGATCTGACACATTTACCAAATGAGGTTTCTCATGGCAGCCCATAGTGATCCTCCAGCTTACTTTTGACATGAATGACACATCAGCGATGAATACACCGTGGGATTTTTTTTTATCATAGGATACATTCTATGTATTAACTTTAGGATTATGGTTTAAATTAAGTTTACATAAAAGGGAGAAGAAAGAATTAAGTCCATTTTCATAGCTAGAAGCAAATGCTGTCCTCACAAGATCAAACTAGGGTCTCAACCAAGTAATGTGCAAAAAAATCAAATACACTTGAAGAGAAGAAACTAGAGAGAAGAAGTGCAGGCTAGATGGAACAAGTGCTTTTATCTGCTATTAAATTCTATGTTTCTAAGCTATTTCTGTCTGTGGGAATCCAATAAACTGTTGTTGTATTCTAAGACACATGACTCCATAGACACATTATCCTTTGGGGCAATGATCCCTTGAGACTCTGAAAGCATCACATTATTCCTTTTGCTTTTTTATAGTCCAATAGACACTACATGCTACATTTTACTTGTATACTGTGCCCAAGCTGGTGATCTCATAAATGTTTTGTAGCTATCACACAGAAAGGTCTGACGAGTTTATTATTTTGTATATTACAAATGTAAATATGTTACAGTCAGACAAGTAGCCATAATGATCTTGTAAAAGCCATTTATACATGTACAATATATGCACTGTAACGCAGAGTCTGAAATACCTATGGGCTGGGGCAATGATCATCTGATTCCCAGACCAGATATATTTTATGACACAGGAGCTACCTGCCTAGGAAAGCACTTTTTGAAGGTGGCTCTATGCTCAGCTCTTCCCTGGGTTTGTCATCTTATGTCCACACTTTTGCTACCCTACCCTAAAGTTATTTTTTAGGCTTTGCAGGATGCCTGTAGCATTTGCGCCTATGGCCATACAGGATATTATTCCAACCATGGTGATGACACTTGCCAATCTCTTTTTTTATGTGGTGATCAGATGCAGTTTTAAGCCGTCTTTAGATTTCAGGGGGTAAGAGTATCACAGTTTACAGTAACTGAATACATCTTATAGGGTATTTCATTTCAACGATGAAGCAACAAATTCATTGTCTATTATATTGAATTGCTTCTATTTGATATGGTAAACTAAAAAATAGCGCTCTCTTTATGCAATATTTATTTACTTATTGACACAGGCTCTCTAAAATTTGGCGGAAAAAGGTAAATAGCATTCAGTTACAGAATTTATGTACCAGAAAATGCTCAGTTTTAAAGTACTAAACAGTAACTTTTCCAAGTTAAAAACATTCAAACCTGGACCAGAATTCACTCACAGGTCTGGTTCCTGAAGGTAATACAATAGCTCCAAATATGCTCTTGCTAAGCCAGAATGAAAGAAGTCTACGTGGGTCTCCAAACTGACTCTTTGAGGTAATTTAGGTGGTGGTACTTACCCCACCCATGCATACCTGGGAACTCTCTGGCCCTGGCTACTCTTGCGGGACGCCAGAAGGATGTCCAGCTGGCGACGATGGGCCAGCCCTCCAACGTTGCAAATGGCCCCGCCGATGTTGAGGACAGTCCTGCATGTGCAAAGCCTCTCCCATAACCCAGAGTTTTCCCGCAGTGACTCGGAGAAGTGTCACTTCACCAGGAGTCTCCAAGGGAGACCCAGAGAGTTCCCAGGTATACATTAATGCCTGTCACCAGGCCCGTCCAATCCCATATAATGCCCTGCCCCTCCCGGCCTCAAGCTACAAGTACCAATATGGACACCTCAAATTTTGAGGGTAAGGCTCTACATTCATGCTTATCTCAAACATCACAGCCATTTCTAGAGGACTATCCGTATCATATCCATATTCTCCAGGAATTTTGAGAATTTTCCAGTCGCCGGAAGTCAGTATCTGCTCTTGCACCAACAGAAGGCATCTTAACTAGACAGCATCTCTTGGTATCATCTGAAATTCCCACACTATTCCATTCCATTACTCTAAGGTCTTAAAAGCTTACATGACTCACTAAGGGAGGTAGGTGACAGGAGAGAGCAATTTCACCTTCTCAACGTCATTGTGTTATGAATGCTATAGGATTAATATGGCTGACCCTGTATAAAGCATAGGTAAAGAAGTAATATTTCCTTAAGGTGTCTACATACAATCCTGCATTGTGCATGGCCTGCTCATCCTTTTCTGCTGGAGAAACTTTTTGGTATTGGGCCTTTATAATTCATCGATAAGAGATAGAGTTGAAACCAAAACTCTCCTGCACGCTCTCCCTTAAATGAATAAATTAATATAGCCCATGATGTATTCTGTCAATGCAAGTCATATAAAAATGAGACTTCTTTGAACTATCTTCTCTGGGACCAGTATGGTAATACCCATGTTATACGTTATGCTTGAAGCTGGTCATTGTGCATTTGACACTTAATGTTGACTCCTAGATACGTGTCACTGGACCACCTCAACCTATTGCCCTTATTATATATTGTATAATGATATTTGCTTAAATCTACATATAAACTGTACATTTGTTTGAACAGAATGCTTATTATGTTTCTCCTCTATGCCTCAACTTAAGATGTCATAAATGATTATTTGTATGCTGTGCCTGCTCACCAAACAAAACCTTTGAAGAATTTGGCTCTTTATTAATAAACAATATTTTTGGATTCCACGTTTCACGTGACCATGGAGGATTTTCCCGCAGGCCAGAGAACAAATTAGTTGAAGAGTTCAACAGTTCATTTGTTGCCAAAATCAAACAGTTATGTCAAAATATTTAAGCTTAAAAGACTGAAATATTTTGGTACTGTGTGAGATATTTTCATTAAGATGAATAATAAAAACAGAAAGCGTTGGCATGGCCGACCCACCGCTCTCCAGTTCCCGTTAAACTAATGTTCCCATCATCCACAGATGTTAATATAACTAGGACTGGCTAATCAGAGTATTAGACATTTGTTTAGCACTGACAATAATTAAGAAGTAAAGGCTTTTTGACCCTGAAAACAAACTTAACCGAGAAGTGATTATGAAAGAAACAGTAGGGTTTTTTTTCCAGCCATACCACATTCTTTCTACCCGTTTCCCAGTGGGGCCAATTTGCTAATATTAAGCATTTTTGAGCTAAATAGAATCTGATGAAGACAGAAGTATGTAGCTTAAAAAGTTTAGAACAGAATTTCAAATTAGTGATGGTAGCAGTAAAAGTCCCCAAACAGAGAGAATTTGTCCTAAAGAGCTAATTAATGTGGAATTATTGCAGGAGAAAACATTCCTATTATCTTTCCAAAGAGAGAATACAGTACTTGGTAGTTCACCTCTCTGTAGATTTCTTGATAACGTTGAGTTAGGAAAATTCCCTGTGTTTGCCTTAAGTATATTGTATTACAGCTTAAGAGATAATATTTTATGTTTATTTCTTCCTTACATTAGCAATTATTACTTTTGTAATAATTTACTAAAGGGCATATTCTTCTGGATCAGATAGGAAATGCCATGTGAAAGAAGTACCTTGGGAACATATTAGCCAATTCTACTCATAGCAACAGTTTACACAAAAGACTAAGAATTCTGAAAATAGACCATGGAGGACGCAGGCTTTATGCATTATAATTTATGTATTTGATCACAGGTGGTCTGTGTGGGGGAGAGCTTAATAAAAAATAAGGCGCAGGTGGTACAGACAAAAAAATAGCCACTATGTCAGCAACTTGTTCATGAACCTGTAGAAAGTTGAGTGTTGATATCTTCATTTGGGGACTGATCAGCTCCTGAGCTTCTGGTGTGTTCCTTCCAAAAATAAAACAGTAAACATAGGAATATTGCTGCACCAGAAACCCTCATTGCTACAGTTCATGGGTGAAGTTGGGTAGATGTTATTACTCACATTACTGGTGGATATGGTATGGAATATTTTTTTAACAAATTAGAGAAAGAGGCAGGGATATAACCAAATGAGAAGATCCTCAAGATGGGACAAGATGATGCAGTGAGCATAGCTGGGAACTCTCCAGGTTTGACCTGGAGTCTCTGGGTGAAGATCTGCTTCCCTAGGCCTCATTCTCCTCTTTCTCTGCAGCTTTTGACCACATTCACTACCTGCCCAATTTCTCTTCCACTTCCAACCCATGTAATGTTCTCTAGGGCCTAACCCGTATCCCGAACACCTTTGTGCATGGCTAACCTAACCCCCTCACAAACCCACTCCTTCAAATAAGAGCTATGTTTAGCCTATATTGTTCTAGTTTAGCATTATAGAATAAACATTAAATTCTGTGGCATCCATAATGCAAAGTATAATCGGTTTCCATATCCAAAGGGTCTTATTCTCGAGCGCGCTTTAGTTAATGAGCCGCAATATATCTATGTGATTTTCACTTGGAAATGGATGAATTTCAGTCTATAGTGTTTCAAAACCGAGTTGTGATTTATTGATGATAAGTTCTCCACATTTGTTAATTTAGATATAGAGTTTATTGTAACATATGAAATATTAAAGCCTTTCATCTGTGTAGCCCAGTATGAATAAATTAAAATCTGAAGATGTTGAAGAAATCTTCTGGTCTGGCTGAGGAATCTCTCAAACCAGACCAGAAACGGAGACTGAAGTCAGATCACCTATAGTTTCATGAGACCTATCTGTATGTCCACCCACCAGTAAAGCTGGTCCTTCCATAGGATTTGTTGGTCGGTGGAAGTTATGGAGCAGGACTCTTTGATGGACTTTTACCATTGGGTGTGGGAAGCACTGGTTGTACGCTGACAATGGTTCAGAATGTATTAGCTAGGTACTCAAACTGTACTTTCTTAGATCACCGGATGAAATAATAAGCGGTTATATGGACAGATGTAACTTTAAGGTAAAAGCGAGAGAAAATTTGCATATTTAGTTCTGCCTTGCAGCCTTCATTTAAAAGTGGAATTAATGATCTGTGAAATTCTCGCTGTTCAGAGTCTTCAGCACGAAAGGTATATATAAAGTATGTGCACTCTAGTCTGACTATCTAAGCCAAAGTTCAAATGAAGGACAAGTTATAACTACAGTAAAAACAAGTCATGTGGCTCTCATGTTGGTTAGTGTGTCACTTTGAACAGCCCTTATCTGATACTATTATGACTTGCCCGGTGCTGACAGCAATGAACAAGCTACAGAAGCCATGAGATTATTTAAAGAGTCACGGAGTACAACATGAAGCTGGTATTTAATCCGGCCTTTCAGAAATATCCCGACTTCTATTCGAGTTTAACCGTCAAAGAAGAGGATTGGGGAACAGAGGGGTGGAGTGGATACTTTGACATTTAAAGGCCAAACTGCACTTTGTTTTTCACTAAAACTCTTTCAGGTCAAACTTATTAACATTTGGGAGCTTGTTTAGAACACATTGTGCTCCGTAAATTACACCACAAAATAAGATGCAACTGCTACCTGTGGCCATAAAACAAATGCGATTTTTTTTGGTAGCAAGTGTGACTTTTATTAAAGTACAAAAACAAGTGCCCTATAATAAACTAATTTTATTTGAAATCATCAATCTTGCAATACTATTACTTTGTTTTAGTTCTGGTATGTACTATTGCTGATAAAAATAACAGTGATTTTTAGGCTTTCAGAATAGTGTGCAACCACCAAACATTCAGGTGCGAAAAGAAGCACAGAGGACTATTGCCCCAAAGAGGGACTGTCTTTCCTGAAGAAGGGCCGTGACAATACGGCCAAGTGCAATATTTCGAAAGCCTATATATTATGATGGCAGAGATATCTAGAAGAAGACTTTAAACATGTAAGGCTCAGAATAGCTACTGGAGCTTTAGTCTTTGCAAATCCTTCTACCTCCCCTCTCACCTTTCTCCCCCAGCAGTGCTATGTAATAGGAATTTCTTCCTCTGGAACAGGATAATTCATCTTTGGAAGAAATGTGGAAAAAGGGCCATACCAACTACTGAGAACATAAAAGATGTAATAATACCGAAGGCAAACATATATGCTGTGTTAGAAGGAAAAGTGGAAATAGCCGAGAATTAATGGAAAACTAGAGAATTATCCAGCAAATCTACCTTCTTTTTTGCTACCTAATAATGCAGTTTATGTTCAGTCGCAGTGGCACATCTAAACTATACGAAGCTTCTTTGCCTTCTCTCCAGACACCAGTTAATGCCTGCATCTTCTTCATTATCATGGCTTTTGTCGACTACAAGCTAAACAGAATGCTTTGCTCCGAGCTGCAAAAAAAGACATTGAAGGTGTCAGTTCTGTATGATTCCAAGTGATCTTTTGGAAAGCTGACCGGTGTAGTATGGATATGTTCTAGACTAGGAATAGCCAACAGGTAGCCATTAAGCTTTTTTCAAATATAACTCCCAGAATCCTTTTGCTGTTAGTTCTAGTTGAAGTTCGGGAACAACTGCTTAGCTGAACCCATACTAGCAGGGTAAATAAACTATTGTCTCAACACAAAATGTTGGGTCGTGTTCTCCATGCTGTTGTGGAATGTCATCATGCACGGGCAAACTCAACTTTTACTAACATGTTGTATTTTGTCACAAATAAGCGAAGGAATCAATTCTGCAAAATAAATAAGTAAAATAAAACAAGCCAGTGATATGCTAACAAACATCTTGTGCAAGTTGAGTAATAAACGGTGTAATAAGCAGCAGCTGTCACTAGTACCACCATCAAAGGTCCACCTTCTCCACTAGGAGGTCTTGGGGCTCTGCTAAGACCTATGCTATACCCTTAAATATTATTTGCAATAACTAAAAAACAGCCTAACATCATAAATAGTATGTGCACTTATGCTTATACCTTCATATGTGACATTTCACCTCAATGAGGTATAGTAAAACCATTCTAACTACTTCTAAAACCTTATGCAGGGAACATTATATATCCATCAGACATATAGCAGAAGGATAGTGGACCAGTTTTTTATTCGGTTGGTGGAAAGCGCAGCCTACTGAAAGATCATACAAATAGTGACCCTTCCTAGAAGACACGTGGCAGGGACCCAGGCGCAGGGATCGGGAAGTATTGCACTGAATGATAATTTTGGTAACATACAAGTAAACACATTTCATAGTAAAAGATTCTCATTTGGGACAAAAAAAGTGACTTTTGTAAAGAAAATGTTTTCATTTTGGGAATTGTAATCAGTTGTGAGATTTAGTAAAGTGAAGTAGATTAAAACAAAGGTAACTCAGAGTGGGCTGAAAGAGTCAAAGCATGAGCTTCGTAAGACCAGTAATGATACAATATGTCAGATAAGTGTCTGAGCTAAATTGTTCTGTCCCCTTTTCAATCTTTAAAGAAAATGAATTCTAAATGGAAATCTTAAAATATTTTGGTTTCTTCTAGACGTATGCAATCTCTATTAGCAGTGGGAAGTGGTAGAGAAAAGATTCTGGTATTGTAACTGGACACGTGCCAGTATTTTTTTTTTTTACATAATCTATGAATGCAATACTTCATATCAGAGGTTGCCAATCTTTTATTAAACAAGAACTACTTATGATTAATGAATAACTCTTGACAGCTACTATAGTATTTTGGGATTAAGGGTACAATTAAATAAAAAAATGTTTGTATTTTCTTTTATGTTTTGAGATTATTTTAATTGGATTTTGCATTTTTATAGTCATTCAGTTTAAAACACCAATTGCATGGCATACACTAACATACACACAAACACATATGCTAACACCAAATACTAAAACATTCGCTCATGCTAATACCCTACTCTAACACACATTATAGAAGCATACAGTATTATGTACACAGTCACGCACACATGCTAGTACCATACACACATTCTAACACCATTTACTCACACATGCAAACACCATACAGTAGCACATCAGAGTAGTATTCTGAAAAGGTTAATATTAACAATAATATTTGGCAAAAGAGTAAGTGGAGGCCTCATACTGAATCAGGAATACAAAGTATAGAATATATGGAAGCACATGTTTTAAATGGCATGTTTTATTTAATGCATACAATGCTAAAATAATATTGACTATATCATATAAAAAGCCAGGCTACACAACCCTTCAGGCATTTTGGTCTGGGAAGCTTTCTATAAATGTGTCCAAGTGTTATGTATTGCAAGTCAACACCCTGCGTGTGTACTCTCAGATTTAGTTACATACCATTGTAAACTCGATAAGTTAAATTATGTAAGTATATTCAGTAAAGGTAATTAGATTTAAGAAGACTTCAAAGCATGTGAATAAATTCTGTCACAGCTGGGGGGGGGTTAACGCAGTACCCTCCTCAAAAAAGTTAAGCCCATCTTATTCCCCCCACACATTTGTCCTGGGACAGGACATGTTCCTCTGAGCTAGTGCAGAGATCTATGGCTTCTCCCACAAAGATCTTCTCTCCGTCATAGGCCACAGTTCTGGCCCTGCGTTACTACTTATCTATAAAAAAAAACACTTATAGGGAAATACAAAACATAAAAAGGTAATATAATCCAGATTATCCCCAGTTCTAATTCTTACACTTTATAATTCTTATGACAACACAACAGTGTCATAATCCCGATTATCCCCATTTATAATTCTTACACGTATATACATGTTTATCAATATTAATATAAAAATCCATTTATTTGTATCTGTTGTCTTCTTGCTCCTATCTATTTTAATTACTAACCATAACATATTTGTTTTACTAGATTTACAGAGAAACTGCATGTAGGTAAGCAGTCTGTAGAGCTAAATGTCCATTCAAAAACAACGTAGGCATTGTCCAGAAGGAATTCCCACGTATAAGAGGATTCCAATGTAATCTTCAAGTAGGAATCAGGGAAAGTTTGGATGCATGAACATATATACGCTGTAGTAAATAACATAACAACATAGATAATAAAGAAAAAGTGGACATCTGCAGTCCATTGAGTTGTAACACGTTGGTATATAAGGCACTGCTGGGCACGAGGCAGTCAATGGAACTAAGTAGAAAAGCAGCGTTTGTATCATGTAAGTATACACCTTGCTGCAGAGTTACTTTGTTCCGCAGGATACATTCCTTCCTTAACTGTAGATAACATCAGCTGACCACGGTTACATTCTTTGAGTACCAACAAATCTTAAAGCATATGAGCGTAATTGAATTAGTAAAATTGAGATCATGTTCCATTCGTGGTTCCTTGGGACGTCGGCTCATTCCCGATAATCAAACCAGTTGAAGTCACAGAGGTTGATTATAGCCTGGAACCTATTTACTTTCCAGGGCAAAAAAGATATCCTTTTTTAATTATGTCCAATTTTACCTTGGCTAACACCAGTTGTTAATTTGCTTATCTTCGGGTTTCATAAATCACAAGCACGAATGTAATGCCTGCCTATTACAGCCCAGGTCATCTTTCAATTCGATGACATGCTATTTTTGGATTTAGATTGTGTAACATACTGATCTGAAGGAGATAAACATTCATTCTATAGATTAAATTACACCTGTCACTCATACAGTGCTAATTATTAGATCAAAATATTATAATTAACAGAATATACGCATGTTTTTATAAAATGCAATTTGTCTTTTATTTATTTATTTATTTATTTATTACTATTGGTTCCCTGCCAGCCCAATTTTGAATAAACTAACCCCAGCATCCAGATACATTCACTGCTTTCCATCCTGACTTCTATAAATGATCATGTGTAATTATGGAGCAGGTAGAGCCCTGGGACAATGCACTCCCAAAGGACCCCTTCAATGTTATTTATAAATTCATCGTCGCTTATTATTCTGCTTATTATTATTCTATTTTCTGAAGTTCTTACATTATATTACATTTATAGAGTGCCAACAGATCTTGTATCACTATTAAACCCGGGGGGTGATATAAATTCACAATCTATAACTTGACAAAAGGTCTGCTGACAATGTAGAGGGCCATGTTTTTGCAAGCTTGCAATCTCTTAGGAGGTTGAGGGGGAATGAATGAGGCAGATGGACTATTTGAGTAAAGGGGATTTCATTGTAGATTTCATTATATGTCCACTAGTGAAGAGTCCACTTTGAACAAGGCCAAGCAACAATGTCATCATCTAAAGTGATTTTGAGGTCTTCCAATGTCAACACCACCACCCTAAGGTTTTTATAGTCAAGTTTCTGGTATGTTCATCAGCATGTGTTTTTCTCCAGGGAATCCACTCAGCCTATCCTATACCTCTATTTGTGTTTTTCCAATACTACAATATGGAATGACCCCCATTCATCCCATGTGACATGTGGATTTGGTTGACACAATTGTCTTGATTACCTATAAAAGAGATAACAAAGATTTTTTAAACCCACTTTTAGCTAAATAAAATGATGATGTCAGCAGCTATTTTATTTGATTGACGCTTGAAAGATGTGCCTGCAGCCCAGTGGTAATCAGAGACCGCATGCAAGATGGGTTGTACTAAATTAAACACTGTTTTAAAGACATTCTAACTCTTACACTTAGATGTTCCACATTCCAAGTGCCTTATACATATGTGGCTATTTCCAAAGTTACAGTCAGGGGTCAACAAGCTCATTGATTGAGTTGCTATCATCACTCTATGTATTGTCTACTATTTTAACTACAGACCAGCCTACCTAAAAATTAACAATGCAACCTGTTATCTTTTAACTAGAATATGAACTATTTATGGTGCAGTCAAGAATGGTTGTGAAAATGGAGATTGCTCAATTTCATATTTCCAATGCATGCCCAGGATCTCAGATTCAACGGGCTTGTCCATTGAACCTCCTGTGACAACTTTCCATACTCACACACATACAGTAATGGAAACTCTGATGGAACCATGTAAATCAATAAATAAAAACAATATTTATTATGACCCAATGGCAATAGCAGAACCTTAACTAAAAGTATAACCTTCCAGAAGCTTAAGGAAGAGCAGCGACATACTGTAGTTATTAAGGTTTGCTGTGACCTACCTGTCACCTGAGGACTACACACATTGATCTCCTAATCAGAGAGAGGGTAATGAGACATGGGAAGTATTATGCATAAAGCACATATACTTAATCAATAGATTTAGAGATTAAAAGCTCTTTTGCAATTGTTTAAATGAAATAACAGCTACAAACAGGCCCACACTGGCCCTCTGGTACACCAGGCTAATCCCCGGTGGGTGGCTGGCGGATATCACCGCATACTCACTTGATCTTTCTCTGCTTCGGCTGGATACACCTGGCCACGCGCTATGTGATCAGAAAAGTGTTGTGTTCGCCAGCCTTCAAAAACCAGGGCCACGCGACCACCGCCAGTCCGTAACCTGGCTACGAAACTTTTAAATGTGTGTGCTTGTTATTATTTTTTTATATATTTTAACCCAAAAAATCAACAAATATCAGATGGGGTCTGTACACTGTGAGAACAAATCTCAAAAAAGAATTGGTTGTAATAAAGCTTAACTTTCATTAGCATTACCTAAAAGTCATCTGAGCAAAAGAAATACCATATGTTCTGATATAATGGAATGCAATAAAATGTACAAAAAAAATAACAGAAAATCCTAATCTAAAATTAAATATATATATATATATATATATATATATATATATATATATATATATACCGAGAATGCAGTCAATCCTTCAAACTAACAACCCCATCTCAGTAGTCTAAATATTGCTCAATCTCTTACATGATTTCTTAATGAAACCACACAAGAGGTCTAGGTGGACCAAAAAGTGTTATCTCCATTAGAACTATGTGGGAAATTGGACAATATTTGGACGATTGGGATAAGTTCTTTAGTTTCCAGATATTGTTGTTGGCATTAGAGAATTTTTTCACCACTACACTGTATGTATAATCATAACCCAGGGTGTTTATTTTGTTTGTTTGATTTTTTTTTAATTAATAAAGTTAATTGTTATTGTTACCTTTTTTGGGGGGATGATCGAATCCTTTATTGTGAGGATCCCTAAGCACATGCCTAATATCCCTAAAGTAAAATCCAGTACTGAATTAGCAGAAGCATCCCTTGTCTTCTGCACAGCCAACTATAAATATATCCATTATGAGTTGAAAGATGAACAGAAGCTCTAGTCTAAGAGGAAGCAGGTTACTTTCATGGTGTTATTCTGGTGGCATTTTTCTTTTATGAAGGAAATTCAGTGTTTTCTCACTCGGACCCTGAATAGCCTATTCACCAAAATGACCCATGGTGTCCTGTCAAGCAGAGCAAGTTATCAGTGATAAGCTCACGGAGATAAAGTGCTTCAAAGGCACTAGGATGTTGCAAGCTGTTTTGAGGTCGTTTTTGGTGGTTCATTTATTTGTGTTCTGTTGTAGCTGATTAAGATCTTGAATGTTAAGTGAGATTGGTGACTTGGCGTATGTGTTTATGTATCAGCAAGTGCCTTTGTATGAGAATGTAAAACATCTTGGAGTGGTACCAATGCCGACAGGAAGATGCAGGTCCTACCCAGTTAAGGGTTAATGATTGTTTACACTGCAAATACCTTAGAAATGGTCAAGTTAAACCTCATTGAAATGGCAAGAAACTGTAGTTGCCTTAGGCACGTCTCATTAGCATATTACAAAAAAAATGTATCTGGTATTTCCTATAATTTGAGCTTTTTCGTCTGCGAATGGCAAGGAATCGTACATTTAATATTCAGCCTCATTTGGACTACATAGCCAGATCTGCAAGCACGTTTATTAATAAGCATTTTATATAATTATACATGTTTTCCTGGACATGTACCACATATGTATTTTGGAGACATTGTTTCTTTTTGGCCAAATGTTGTTGTCTACCTTTTTAAATGCACATTCCTTTCCTTCTGATCTTCTCCCCCTCTGGCCTCTTACAGCCTCAAAACTGTACTTTCTCTTACTCAAATCTGTCTTTCCCCTCTTTGTAGCTTTCCTGAAATGTTCTCTGCCAGCCACCATCTTAAGCCAAGCGCTAGCCTACCCCCTGCTCATTTTATTTATACAGCCTCTTCTCATCCTGACACCACTAACCCCTAAATTCTGCTACAGGAGAGCTACTACTCCCTCTCTTCATCCCTCCTTTTGACCCATACTACGCCCTTTAGATTGTAAGTAAAAATACCGTAAGATTAGATGGTAAGCTCATTGGCAGGGTTCTTAACTCATGTTTTGTCTGTATGTGTTAATGTATATTTGTTGTATGTGTGTTAACCACCCCATTTAAATTTCACAATGCTGTGTAATTTGTTGGTGCTTAATAAATAAAAGGTAATAATAATAATTTAATAATATGTCTCACTTGCGCCATAGGCACCGAAAGTAGAACGCCAGAGGTTGCCTAATCCAGTATGGCGGCTTAAATGATATCGTAATGATTTTGTACAGGGTATAATGATAATGGGGCACTGGGCAACTTCCCCCAGCCCACCGTGAAACCAACCATTTTGTTTATATGCAGACAATGCTCTCCATCCTAACATTCTCCATTATGGTGAGACTTGAGTTTAGTGCCACTTCTCAGCTGCAACTGGACACCAGTAGTAGTGAGGCAGGCTCTGTCACTCTGACCTGAAGTCCCAAGAGGGACAGCTGCCGTGGGCTCCTAAATTAGGTCTGGGCACTGAATTGATGTTGGCCTCTCTTTGTAAGATATACTCTCCTTGACAGATGACTACTGATGAACTGATCCGTTACCGACTGGATGAACCATGTGGGAATTATAGTTTGAGGCTAGCTCAACAAAAAATGGGCAATGATAAATAGTTTGCCCTATGACGAGTTCTCTCTCATTAGTATCTCAAATTCTAGCTTAACTCAAACTATTCCCACCCATTTACACAGCATCCAAATCTCCTCCTCACAAAGAATAACCATTGGGCCTGCAGCAGAAGTGAACAATCCCGGGTGGGCATGCGAAATAATATCCTTCTGCAGCATGTGACTAAGTACTAAGTGAAACCCAGATGTAAATGCTCCATGTATAACAGCATTTGGAGCATGGCTAAACCATTTTATTAGTGTATATTTTTTGTCGGAAAGATTGTTGCTTCTGTTTCCACCAGGGAAGTCTCTAGAGATACCCCTGGGTTAAACAGTTTTGATGGTAATATGAATCATTTGAACTAAAAGCAATGCAATTGACGATATTAAGGTTTTAGAAGGTTAGAGAGGAAAAAAACACTTTGCAAATTGTGAAAGTAATAAACATATAACTATTGATTCTTGTTCAGTAGGCTTTGCTGTCTCTGTTTTAGTTCAGTTAAATATTGTTTACTCTGTACTGTCAGAATAAATACAGAAAAACATAAAACATTAGATTTATGTGCGCTTCTGTTCTATGTGTAGGATATATTTTAAAAGCTTCACCACCTCCTCTGTTGATATTAACACGGTTATGTCTAAACATGGCATTGGAATTATTAGCAACTTTTAATTACCGAATATATTTTTCTCATTTATTCTAATTTTGCCTTGTTCACACAGTATAATATTGGGTCTAGATGGAACCTGATTCAAGGCTAGCAACATTCTCTTGTGTGCAATAACAAATCAAGATGAAGTTATGGACTCCATGTTTGCGGTATAGGACAGCATGCATTGACCTGCCGAGGTGGCTGGAAGGGACCCCAGATTGACCAGTGGCCTCGGGTTGTCACCTAGTCTTCCTAGGGGGATAACAGAGTGGTAGGAAGACAAGCAGAACTCACAACTTCCAGTTACATCTACTGATATTAGAAATGATTACATGTTATTTATTTGATCCTCCAAAGTGTACAAGAAAGTGTTTAATAGTCAACTTATGAATGCATTTCAACTCATCCTCCATAATCATAGGAATAAGCTGGGACCACAAGGGAGTTGACTAAAGGACACAGAGGGTTGTAGTGAACTGCGTATATTCAGAACAAGGTCTTGTTACCAGTGGGATACCTCAGGGGTCTGTACTTGGGCCCATTCTCTTTAATATTTTATTAGTGATATTGCAGATGGTCTTGATGGTAAGGTTTGTCTATTTGCTGACGACACAAACATTTGCAACAGGGTTGATGTTCCTGGAGGAAGAAGCCAAATGGTAAATGATCTAGGAAACCTGGAAAATGGTCAGAGCTGTGGCAATTGGCATTTAATGTAGATAAATGCAAAGTAATGCACCTGGGGCATAAAAACCCAAGGGCAGAGTATAGAATATTTGGTACTGTCCTAACTTCAATATGCGAGGAAAGGGATTTTTTGAGGATGTAAAGGTAGGTAGACAATGCAGTAGAGCAGCAGGTAATGCTAGCAGAATGCTTGGTATTATAGTGAGGGGTATTAGCAGTAGAAAGAGGGAAGAGCTCATGCCGTTGTACAGATCACTGGTGAGACCTCACTTGGAGTATTGTGTACAGCACTGGAGACCGGATCTCCAGACGGATATAGATATGTTGGAGAAAGTGCAGAGAAGGGCTACTAAAATGGTTTATGGATTACAGGATAAAACTTACCAGGAAAGGTTAAATGATCTTAACCTATATAGCCTGGAAAAAAGACGTGACAGGGGGGATATGATAGAAACGTTTAAATACTTAAAGGGAATCAACAAGGTAAAGGAAGAGAGTTTATTTAAAAGGAGAAATACTACCACAACAAGAGGACACAACCATAAACTAAAGGGGCAAAGGTTTAAAGATAACATCAGGAAATATTACTTTACGGAAAGGGTAGTGGACGCATGCAATAGCCTTCCAGCAGAAGTGGTAGGTTAATACAGTAAATTCATTTAAGCAAGCATGGGATAGGCATAAGGCCAAGCTAGATATAGGATAAGGGCAAGTACTAAAGGAAAGTACTCAGAGGTTGGGCAGACTGGATGGGCCTACTGGTTCTTATCTGCCGTCACTTTCTATGTTTCTATGTTTCTATGACACAACTGCCAATAAAAACCTAAACCAAATGTTCAGCATGGGAACCAGGTGGCCCAGTAATTAAACAAGAAATAGAAAGCATACATGCAAAAAAATAAGGGAAAATCATATGGTCCACGGTTTTCTGTTGAATGCATCCTTGGGGTTTTTGAAAACACCTACAGGGGTATCGCTGGGGGGGGCTGAGGGAGCTGAATCCCAAAGTGTTCCATTGAGCAGCCCTAAATCGAGACCCCAAGGATGAAGTAAATTCCAGGTATGATTGATGTCACACGGCTAAGTGAGGCATTGGTAGGTTTTACAGGGCTCTGAAACTCACATATATATATATAGATATATATATAGTATATACTACTAGAAATTCTACACAGAGGTTGCTACAAACTCTCCCCCTCAGCACCATATCAAACAAAAGTGTAATTTACTTTTCACATTCATATAGCTAAGAGTAACCAATTAAACATTTAAGAAGAGCAAATTTAGTTTCAGTCAAGAATATGAATGCTTTCTTAATACACTGTATCAATGCTCAAAAGTGGAACGTCTACCATTTTTACTACTAGTATCAGACTAAATTTGCATATTTTATAATCTTATATTTTTTATTGCATAGTATTTCAGCTGCATGTTTGTCATCCATATGTACTCTCATTGTGACATCTTGACTTCTAATCATACTGCTTTGTGGTAAACAATAGAATGGATCAGTCTTAATCACCCAGCCAGAGCCTCTAACTAATGAATGCCTATTCAATTAATTCAATTTCAATTAAAATAGGGACTTCATTAGCATTGCCATAAAGAATCAGCTCAGTATGATGTCATCCAAAATATCACATGGCTGACAAAACTGACTGCCTCCTGGTCTGCAGATAAAGGAAAGGTATTGGAGGAAAATAAAATAAAACCAAGTTTTGGTCAATGCTCATTTACATTACAGCCCTTTAAACATTATGTAGAAGTGCATGATTCCACCCATTTTAGTTTAATGGCAAGATAGGTCATTTAGCAGGTTAACTTTTATTGACTCTTATGGGCTTTTGAACCCAGAACCATACAAGGTTTTATTGATTATGATGTCCATTATTACCATGGTCTTCAGCCCCAGATCTTTTTGGAACCCAGCGAGACCCATGAGCATCTCCATCTCACCATTCAGCGAATAAATCCCTGCATCCCTATTAAACATGTATCTTATGTCATATCTATGGCACCAACAGCATTGAGAGCGGCTTCACCCAGATCTGCAGAGAAATCAGTCCTGTGAATACTGGCAGCTTTGAGCCCGGCTGTTCTCTATTTATGACAACAGGCTGCTCTTGCCACTTGGAAAAAAAATTTCCGAGTGGCAAGAGTTTTTCCACCCCTCCTATTAACACTTCCCTTCTTCCCACTCTTTGCATTTAAATGGTAAGTATGCCGGGAATTATATGGCCCTAACTAGGATCAGGTTCCATCGACTTAAATACTCACATACCTATAGGAGTAAACACAATTTAGAAATCAAATCTTGTTAATAGCGACCTATAGCCATTTTAGTAATGATTTTCCTTAAAATATATATTTTTTAATTGTCTTTTTTTCACATCACGATTCAGTAACTATTTCTTTATTAAAAAAAAAAAATAAAAAACTATTTTTACAAAAAATACTTTCTTCTATGTAGTCACGGTCCATATGTTGTGTTGATCCCTACAAATTGTTAGTCTTCACAAGCGAAGTTGAATTTGTTTTATGATCCGGCATAGGGCATCGGAGGTTTGCCAGTTAAATGTTATGCCACATAAGAAAGTACATATCGTTCTAAGAGTGAAGGGATTAACACTTGCTAAATCAAATGTTGTCCAACTGTAATTTATAACATTGGTAGACTTCAACCGCAGCCTCACATGAGTAACCTTCTCAAAACTACAGCACTTTCCATATTGGATAGATCAAGTTTCTAAATTTATACATCTTTCCTGTCTTCTGATCCAGCGGCTGGATCTATAATTATCAATAGCATGAGTCTGGTGCAGTCTTATTACTGCCCAAGATATATTCTGAAATGTACATGATCTCCAGGAAATATGAAACATTAGGCATTCAGAATTAATGGAAAAGTAAATCGTTGTGTTCCGAGGTGCGCATGACTTTTACAATTTTAAACGTGAAACTAATGGTTATTTAATCTATATAATATATCTGAAAAGATCAGTTCTTACAATGTAATATTATTATAATGTTACTTATATTACTGTACGTTGTGTTACTATGCTCATGTTCCTTTTTCCTTTGTTCTGTTTTATTTTTTTTTATATTTTTGATATATTTAAAGGGCTTACATAGGCGTTATACGTAAATATTAAATCTCTTATCCTAAATGGATGCCAGGTAAATGATCTATTAATAAACCATTCCATCGTGCGAGCAGCTCGCACAGAGACTAAATGGACAGCTATGGATGTATGTGTATAAAATAAGCATGTTCCAACTTTTAAAGTTTGATTTTACAAAATGGGATATCTTTGTTTCTGGGACTGCAGAGTATTGCACACAGAGTTATACTTTTAATATCGCTATTAAATGTAATAATCTGCACATTCATTTGCCGATGTTAAATCACTGGAAATGATCTATACATTACGTTTTAGTTGTGTTCTTGCATGGATGGACATATTTAGGAACTGGACAAATTTAGTGCCCTAACAAGTAACACTTTATTTTTATAATGACAAGTGCATTTTAACTGGGAATGACAAGTTTGCAATGGCTATGATAATATCACGTACATAAGATGCACTGCCCCATGGGAAGATAATATATCATTACTTATGTATTTAAATGAATTTATCCTGTTAAAGGCAATGGTGCTATTTATTTACAGTGTGCAAAACCCTTTGGCGGGGATAACTGCGTGTACTTTTAGTAATGAATCAATTGAAAAATATATTTTTTTATTTCTTAATTTCCCGTTGCATGTAACTGACACAATACAATAGACGTGCACAGTGTCATTTGATTTACCCTCTTTAGTACAAGTTGTTGGTCACAATGCCGAATACATATGGCTGTGACAGGTGAATTGTTTTTGTACCATCTGCATTGGTAACCAAGTAGTTTTATTTAGATCAACTAATTGAAAATAGATTGTCAACAAAAACACGCAAATCACTAAGTGCACAGAATTCACTGTGACTGCATGACTCTTTTGCAACCGTTAGTGTTACAGTTCAATACACTAAATCCATTGTGGTGATATTTACAGACATAAGCCGGCCAAAATGGCTGCGGTTCCGGTGACGTTCTCTTCCCCAGTCCTCCAATCAGGGGAGAGAATGTTACTGAAAGCGCCGCGATTTTGCCCTAAGGTGAACTTCTGCTCCAAATTGCAGTGTTTTCATTGACATCCTCTGCCTTGATCCTCCAATGGGGGCCGAGTACATCAGCGAAAGTGTCGCAATTTTGGCGGAAATTCACCATAGGGAAAAATCGCAACACTTTTGGTGACATTCTCTCCCTGATTGGATGTCACCGGAACCACCGCCATTTCGGCCAGGTTATGTCTGCGGAGATGCGGATGAAGATAAAAGAGAAAAGATAAAAGACAGAAGGTAAAAGTGAGAATGGAAGGGAGTTGGTCCTCAAAAGTGAAAATAATGTACCCCGCGCACAACTGGCTGACCATACCAGGGGGCTCCAGGATAGCTACTCCGCTATAAGGCCAGAGCATGAAGCTTCACCTCTCTCACAGGGAGCAGAGAAGCAAAGGAACTGCGCAACTGCAGCTTTACCTATAAGCAAGTGACTTTGTTTCTACAGATCAAGAATGCTGTTTAGAGTATTTACAACGTCCTTTACAATGCATTGTTTCTTGGTGAGGCTGGATGGTACCTTTAATGGAATACACGTAGGGATTGTTTTCATTTCTTATAAATGGCATTTATCCTTTGACAAGAGAACGATCATCTCAGTGGCCATCATGCGTTTTTACTTGTCCCAACATGCTGGTGCCAGTATGCATTGCTGGTGTTTATTCTCTCGCGCATGCACTGACATATGTAATCACAGTTTATACACTGCCTTGTTATTGTGTTCAATGCCACTTATACTACAGTCTGCCTAACCCAGAGGGGGAATATTCAATTTATGGGCCGCTCCCTCTGCTTGGTATAAATTATCTCTTTACTGCCTTACACGCTTTGCGTTCCAAGTAACGCTGGCTCAGAAATGTAGCATGCCAAGAAGGTTTTTTAATGAATTTACCCTTTGTCCTGCTGTTCACCTTTAACCTGTCATCAGCTCCATTGTCCATGGCTGGCTTTATTAAGCTCGTCTTTGAAATATCAGCACTGTGACTCGGCGATTGAATCAACCAGCGCCGTTTCGGGATTTCGCATACTTAGTTAGCTTTAATCTACTTTAAGATAATCCCTATTTTGAAACCATATTTGGCCGGTTTATACCGGGAACACAGACGCTGTCATGGCAATGCTACTGGTTACCCTCATGTTCATGTACTTGAATCAATCACTGACCTGCTTTGTTTAAACAGGCTTAATATAGAATTAGACGAGTTCTCTCCACGGACAAGCGCAATGTTACTTTGTTTTTTTGGAAGTGTTACGTCAGGGTCAAGAAAACAGCTTAGATTTTATAAAATATGCAGCGAGGCATAACAGCAAATTACGTTATTGTGGCTGGAGACCCTGGCCTAGGGTAGCCCAGAAGGTAAATACGTCACTGAGTGTATGCTGTATTACTGAAAATTATTGTGTGGATTCGAGCCTCAAAGTTTGATTGTGTGGTCCACAGCCCCCAAGTGTAAAACCCTGAAATATTTGGGGGCACTCCAAGACTTCTCTGCAGTGGTCATTTAATACCGGACCCCTTAAAATTCTAAATGAAGCCAGTCAGCTCTGCTGCAGGTACTGTTCATACATTCATTTAGTATTTGAATTATTACATGCCACTTGGTTCATCAATGTAATCTACTAAAGTTCCGGTGCCAGAGCTGCTGTAAGTAACAGCCCCTGATGTCTTACTGAACCCCAATACCTGATCACAGCTCTGATCATGTTGCAACTTCCACTTCTCTGCTACAGCTCCCTTCTTGTTACACTATACTACCATTGGCAGTCCAACAGCTGTGACAAAACACTTCGAAACATTACCAATGTTGCATTGTTCCGCCATACTCATCACGAGCTGCTATGGATTACAATGTCAGCAATGCAGTTTCTATCTTGACCTCTGACACAACTATTAAAATGAACTACCCATTGTACAGCGCTGCCGAATACGATGGCGCTACAATAATAAATATTTTTTTAAAATATGTATTGTTTTATATAGCGCCATCATATTCCTTAGCGCTGTACAATAGGTAGACAGCTAGTATACATAAACATAACAATTCGCCTTACAGAAGCAGCAGGTGAGGAAGGCCCCGCTCAAATGAGCTGACAATCTAATAATACTACGATACTTGCATGGCAAGAGAACCACTACATGCGTTTCAATGCTCTTTAGGAATTCCCTGAAATGAAATAGTTAATAGGGCAGGCGTCATGACTAGACTGCGATCGCCTAAATGTGATCTGGTGGAGATTATTCTCATTGCTTGTTAATCATTGGTTACATAATCAAAAGAAGTTAATCTTAGCAACATGACCACGTTATTAAGAAAGGCAAGTCCGTATTGCGCAGGTTCTAATGGACTGGCGTCCTCTCCGTTTAATATGCAGGACGAGGAAGGATCTGTATCAGCTGCTGCCATTCTGTGATAATCTTCCAACCGTTCTTATTGACAAAGTTAATTTCACTTTTTTAAAAAGACCCTCGGGGGCACAGTAATTAAAACTCATCGGCTTGCAGTTACATCTAAGTCATCGAGTACTTAGCATCTCTGCCTAAAATGTGCCGTGTTTTTTCTGAGTACATTTCCAGGATCTCTACTTTTTTTCTTTTATTTCGGGATGTTATATAATTAGAATATGTTAATAAACCAGACAACTTGCAAAGACAAAAAAAATCAAAAACACCTGCGGTTCAGCTTGAATTTTAATGTTTTAGGGTCATCTCGAGAATAAACACAATTACTATTTATAACAGCAATTTTGGTGTTTAACAGACATTCAGGTATCATATAAAGGGCAGTAAAGAGTTTAAGGAAATAATTCCCTTATTGCTATAAATTACATAAATGCCATTTTTAATGTATGAAACAGAACACCCCCGTTTTTTAAATGTTTCTGACAATTTTAGTGTTAGTGGAGAGAGAACTACTTAAAAATAGTTATGTAGCAAACATACAGTGGCTCTGGGAGTGCTGGAGCTGGAATCGTTCTATACAGCTTTGATACAAGCAAGTTAGTCCTACAAAGACGTACTAAATATCTAAAGCATGGTATTTTGTACGACCATTGTTCAAAGGATTTGAGCTAAATTAAACATAGTCAATCATATGCCTGTCCATGAAAAGAATACATATATAGATATCTACATATATAGATATAGACTATATGTAGACACCAGCCCATCACACCTATATGAGCTTGTTGGACATCCCATTCCAAAACTATGGGCATTAATATGGAGTTGACTGACCCTTTGCTGCTATAACAGCCTCCCCTCTTCTGGGAAGGATTTCCACAAGATTTTGGCGTGTTTCTGTGGGATTTTTTGCCCATTCATCTAGTAGAGCATTTGTGAGGTCAGACACTGATGTTGGATGAGATGGCCTGACTCGCAATAGGCCTTTCAATTCAATCCAAAGGTGTTTGATGGGGTTGAGGTCAGGGCTCTGTGCAGGCCACTCGAGTTCCTCCACACCAGACTGGTCAGTCCATGTCTCCATGACCTTGCTTTGTGCACTGGGACATAGTCGCTCTCTGATTGTGCGCGGTATACCGCTTTGTGGCTGAGCGTTTGTTACTCCTACAACTCTTATTCATTAGGAGGGGTGACCACATACTTTTGGTTATTTAGTATATATACACAATATCATAACATTGAGGAAGGTAGAGCACGTTGATGCACTCATACTGAAGGCCTAGAAAAGTGAGATATTTCAGGGTAGCGGAGAGGCACAGAAAGATTTGGATCCCAAAAAGTGCCTGTACCATTAGAGAGTGTTGCTCCTGATGGCCTAACCTTTAGGGAATAGAAATATACAGTCCAAAAGTGGTAGGTGTATATAAAAGCAATGATAAAACAAGCTCCCATAACATAAAGTACTGTCTAATACAGTGTATTTTTATGATATCTTCCCTTAATTAAGATTTCTTTGTAGCCGAGATAAGCATTCATAGCAGCATTGATTTGTTTTGTGTTCTAGTTCCATTTGAGACATTATTATGATACATAATGTGACATAAAGCCTATAATATCCTCTTACTATGAAACCTTACGCTGCATTTTGTGAGATAATTCAACTTGCCCTAATATCACAGCTTCCCCATGTACAGCACTATAATTTAGAATAGGTATTTATAGTTTATCAATAGCCACCCATTATGTATTGATAAGTATAAATATTATGAAGATAGATTAGACTTTAACGAGATACTCTCTGTGGCCTCGGGCAAACCATATACAAGGGATACGCCTGAAGAAGAGAAATAGATATCCTCAAAAGCTTGCACTCTATTACACTTCAGTTAGCCAATAAATGTATGATCTTTAATAAATTTGCTCTTTATCTTTCCATGGCTAACACAGTACAATTTTGTAGATTTTCCATGAGCCAACAACATATAAAGGAAGCATGCACAAGAAAATATGAATGACTTCCCTGGAGCAATGAACTGAAAACTCCCAAGCCCCATAATATGTATACGCATATATTTGAATGACTGTTTTCATGTAATAGTAATATACGTTCAACAATACTATATCTTTCAATATGGTTGAAGGTACTGGTTCAGGTAGAGCAACAGCTTCCTTAAGTCCACTGAGATCCAGAAGATGAGAGCTGAGCTCACTCAGTATTGCCTGGTCATTGTTTAAGTGTATAGCCAAGCATTTACCTGTAGACCCACCATTAGTGGTGGTTTAGGAGAACATACCCTCCAAACTGTCAGGTTCCAAAGTGGGCACACCTGTGTTAGGAGGTGTAACAAGAGGTGGGGATGGTTGTTTCCCAACCTGGAAGTGGGTAGGGTTGGGGCACGGCCACCCGTCATAAGGGAACGGCCATCGTGCCGAGCACAGCAGCAGAACGTCCCATCTTGACGTCACAAACCTCCATTAATTTTATAGCTCCCTGGGCCAGTCAGGGCAAACCTGATGATATTCCAACTGGCCCATGATTTCAGTGGTCTGTTAGAGGCTAATACTGTGCGGACTTTTAAACATGCATGGGATATTTATGAAGCTATCCTGGATCTAAGACAAGGCCAAGGACTGATTAAGGTCTTTTCAGCATGTTTCTATAGGAATATGTTAACTAGAACAAAGCCCTAACCCCTTATAACAAAAAAAAAAACCTAAACATATGACTACTGTAAACTTCAAACTGAGCAAGAATAGATTAACAAGAATAAAAGGTCACTCACCTTTATAAAACACAAATATCTTAACATGTACTTCATAATGTATAATATACCAGGTAGTTTTCTAGATTCACGGTCTTTATCCTTATGGGTAGTACTTTATGTCACTATTAAATGCCATTGAGAGTTTAAGGAGATCTTAAAAGGATTCCCAATTGTGCTGGAAAAAATAAAATTACTGCAGCTCTTAGGCATATAAGTGTCCTGGCTTTTATTGTGCTAAATATAATAATAGTTAGACTTCTTTATCTATTTCTAAATTCAGAAAATACATGCATTAAGGATATATACGAATCCAGTGATTGTCCTAAGTGCTGCTTGCATGAAGTATAATATTCTCTCTTAGTACAGGTTTTATAGAAATCGACTTAACGAGCCGGTTCCTGGTATTGAGTAACCCCATTGCGTGCTGGCGTTTTACTCAGTGAAGTTTTATTTATACATAGCTTAATATGGGTATTTTAGGTTATAAAATGCTTATAATATATAGTCAGGCTATATTTATGACGTGTACTTACCCATTACGCTTCAGTCTGTGCGTTTCTAGAGCTGATGCCCCCAAACCAAAAGCTGACCATAAAAATTATCTACGGTGATAAACAAGGCTTCAGCCGCGCGCTGTATTTAATTTTCATTGGTCAATAACAAATGGCTTTACTTAATAAGTATGGCTGCTTTTCCCACTATATTAAATAGGAGATTCTGGCAAATCCTATAACATACCCGATCGAAGCTGAAAAATTTAACTTAGTTAACCTTATATATATATATATATATATATATATATATATATAATTTTGTTTTGTTTTGTTTTTTGCACATACTACTAGTTATTTACTTGCATCTGATCCTATAGAGTACTGGTGCAAGGACTATACAGTAGATAGGTTTCCTTTAACAGGTTCCACTTTCTTGCCCATTGGACAGGACATGTTTTCAGAATTTGTGCCTTCATGGTGACTGTTTCCTTTGTCTTAATATTAGTTTAATTTAGCAATATTTTTAATACAAATTCTCTTATTATTGCATGTTTTTTTAGCCTGTACTTTGTGTACATGTGTGGAGGGGTTTGCTTTTGACCCTCAAAAACCATCTATGGATTTTGATATCCAAATCAGTCTTGATCTGAGCAGACGATCAGATACAATGTGTACCAGCATTTGCATGCATTCTATATTTAAACAAATGTCTCTTTGAACATTTGAGCATGTAGTCATAAACTGACCATGCCATACATGTTTACACATATTCTCAGCCTCCTGACATCGGGTCGTGCTATTTGATCTCTATCCTGCAGACTATTCTGAAGGTCAGAAATGACCCATTTGGTGCTAGAAGCACATACACAGAAATAAGTGCTATTTGAGAGGTGGTGGGATCAGCTGTGTTGTTGATGTCACCAGACAACAGATTATTGCAGTTGAACTTTAGTCCGACTTCTGTGTTTCTGGAATATTTGCTTTGAGTAGAGGCCCAGTTTGCTTGCCCAGTTGTCAGGTTTTGTCTATTACTTTATGTGAAATTCATACAGATATGATTGCTATTATGTATTTATAGAACCCTAACGTATTCCGCAGCACTGTACAATAAAAAGCTAGTGTTTTTTGAGGACACATAAACCGAGCATCACATGCCATCATAAATGCATAAACATATGGAAACTATTGCACATATTCAGTTAGGTGAAGCAATTTGCTGTGACATTCGGCATGGATTTCTGGATCCTGCAAGATGGAACCCTCTTGTTCAAAGTCTTCGCTCCAAGCAGTCTGAGGAGAAACAGAGTAACCCAGGCAGGATTGTGAGCGTGGGGGCTCGGATTCCATAACTGAATTACCAACAGTTTGGCAGAAGAGTAGTCAGGACAGTCTACACCATACACAATAGATCTCAAAACCATCATTTCATACAGTGTGTAGATTTTCCTCCACTCACACCTACATGCTTATGTTCTTGATAGTTTTTTAAAACATTGTTAAGGTGATTGATTTCCTCTAAAAAAAAAAGGCCATGCTATAAAATTTCACCAATTTATGCACCAAGGTTGTCCTATTATATCCGACAGGTGAATTAATAGTCTGAAACGCACCTACACCATATTCTAGAAGAAGACCTTGAAAAGCCACGCATTCTCCTTCTTTGCGGACCCGCAGAAATCTAAGGCAACTCATGTGTACAATAGAATTATGCAGATTACCAGCAATGTTCTGTGCACATGTAAGAAAGTGATAAACTGTTAGGCTTAGTTACTTCTCTCCCTTCTTGTATAGATTTAACCTCTTTCCTTGAGTTATTAGTCCATTAATCTTGGTTTAAGTTTCTTTAATCAATGTAGTAACATATGTAAAGAAGAGAGTAGTAAATCTTCCATTTCCACTGTTCAATGGAGACTATCCGGTACTGAATGGAAAACCCACATTTCAAAGCTTCTGTTCAAATGCAAAGTGACACCTCACTAGCTGTAAATCAGGAAGCTTCTAATCTGATTTACTGAACTCCTATACTGTAGCTAAAGACCTTTATGTATAAGTATTCTCTTACGTTCTGATGTCTCTTGGTATTCTTCTCAAAACCCTAGCCTGTATAATCAAATATTGTGCACTATGAATGGTGCTTCATGCAACTTTTGAATCTATTTTAGCAGAAGATGGTCATGCCAGTCACTCACATTACAGGAGCTTGTGATTGTGGGGCCTGACTGGACGGAAGGCTTGACACAAGCTACTCCGCATTGTCTTCTGTTAAAATAACACGACTTTCAGGGCCCAGGATATGTTTCTCTGTTTCCCATTTGATGTTGTGCTTTTCTATCATATATCCCAATAGGTGAGGACTTCTATTGATTGCAGAGCTGGTTAATAACTAAAGGGGAATGACCTTCTTCACAGATTTTAGCATAATTTAGTTCATTTATTAGTACCACTAATTTTATTTGCCCATCAGTGTAAGTGTTTTGGAGATATTTTACATAATGACCTATTTTATCTTGGAGAACCTAAGATAAGCATCAAAAGGTTGTAAAACAAATATATCTATATCAGCTTCCTAACCTTAAATGATCTCCCTTTTCGTCATCCCACCCTTAGAAAGGCTGTCTAAACCAACAACGATGAGCAAATTAGCAACAGGGAACCACTAACTTATTGGGGAGGAATCATCAAGAGGAAGTTAAAATTGCTATGGAATACACATACAGCGTGATTCTAATTACATATGCTGCTTATTTTAGTTTGGATGCAACGTTACATATATTTATTTGCCATACAGAACTGTAAAATGTAATATTTGGGAGAAGTGACAGGTCCAAATTAATGAGCGTTTAGAGGAATGGAAAATAGATAGCAATTAATACAACAATAAAAATATACCAAAATCTGCACCTATTCATCATTCAGTGCGATTCTGTTTTTATGTACAACGTTCCCTAGAGATATGTATGTTTGTAGGCTCCCGGGTAAACATAAAGGACATACATTATATTGCTGGAGATAAGTCAGGCTCGTTGGCTACGGCAGTCGGAATTTAGTGCTGTAAAGACATCCAGACTGTGATACCATCGCTTAAACCAAGTGAATATTGACCACTGTAATATAAAGCTGATAAAATGGACACAGGGTAACGTTTGAATCTGTTTTACTTCCTACGAGTCACCAGAGATGCATTACCGTGAAAATGTGCTCATATCATGTAAAATTAAACCGAGAACGCTCGAGCTTCAAAAGAGCGAGGGGTCCGTAGACATGTCTTCTAATTGGAGCCATTTCTAGAATCCCTATAATTCTTCAGTATTTATGATTGCAGCAAAAAGCATCTTTCTCGGAGTGTAGATATTTAATACCCCTTTGCAGCTGATATTTCCTGGAAGGAATGAAAGAAAAAGTAGCATATGTAGACAGCATCATTTGATTGAACGCTCGGAAATTGTATCATTACGTATTTCATTTTATTTTAAAGGTGCTAGTAAATATACGTTTAAAAATAGCAGATTAAAAATATGTACATTTAGTTTGTCTGAAGAAGACATTCATGTTCTCTTTCTCGTTAAAGGGCTTGCGGGGGTGCAGCCGTAGCCAGTCCATGTCCTTTAGTGCCGGAGGAGAAGTACCCTCTGTAAATTCCCCTGCCTTATGGCCTAATAAAGGTGTTTGAGGAGTCATCCTGTCTAGAATCTTAGTTTAGAAAGTATTATTCACTTTTTTTCCTTCCGAAAAAGCAGTTAAACCACGAGAAAATGAGCAAACACTAGAGTTTTGTTCTGCACTTTTATTTTCACACATTAATATGAAGGGGGGATGTCAATAGTAAGTAAAGCATCTAAAAAATCAGTACTCCCCCATTGGAGTTCCCAACATCACAACCAGATGGAAAGGCGCTTACTGAAAAGCAAGTCGAATTTGCTGAATATTATTTACGTATAGAAGTAGAATTTGTCGACGGATAACAAGCATTTCACGTAAGCAGTCTTCCTGTTATTCTATCCTTTTCTTATGTCAAGGATAGCTTTTTGTTGGTCCAATGAATTAGTACAGATAATTTACACCACTTTTTATATAACATTTATCATAATGCATTTAAAGACGTCATTGTGCATATTGATTTATTCACAGTGGTATGTTTCTATTAATATATATATATATATATATATACTTTTACTCCTGTTAACTGAATGTGACAAGGTGCACGTTTCCATATTATGCAGAATAGACAAATCAGAATTAATCTAATTTGCATAAAGACAGTCTCTTCGTCAAGTAAATTAGTAATCGTGTCTAGCATGACATGTTTTATTGTTTTGAGAATGATGTCTATTTTTAGAAGATATGCGCTATAAATACACAAAGACATGATATCTTATAAAGGCAGCTCTGTTCAGGGATGGTATTACTCTCTAGATAGAGTACGCAGGAATGTATTCTCCAAAGAGGTGACAGAGGAATCTTGCCCCTCCAGATGTCTTGTCATTTTGTCTTTAAGCTGCCATTTCATTTGTCTTACTTCTTTCGTTTTCTGACAATACTTTATGTAAGAATTCCCTAACTCCTTGATTGAAGATTGTCGAGTTGATGCATTTACAGGAACAAAAAAATCGAAAATGCTTATTTACTTTATTTCTCTTTACTTCTGGAAGCTGGCGTTGAGTTAGAAGGGTCCGTGCTACCTTCTGGGTTGCACATGCTCATGAACAAACACAACGCGTGGATATTAAAGTGGGTCTGCCACCTACACAGTACAAAATCGACCTTAAAAGGGAAAACAAAAACATATAAAAAAGGATCAAAGTAATAAAAATGAAGCTCATCTTATGTATTATATGTTCACCATTGGAAACTTACGTGCAACATCGTAACAAGAAGTTGTACCCTTGCCTCCATTTAACCTTGGCTTAACTTTATAACCTCTCCCACTCCAATGCAAACACAGTTATTAAAAAATGCCCATTGTGCATGTAATACAGCATAACGCTTCCAGAATCTTACTACGACCTTTTGTCCAAGCGTTATTCCCCATACAAGCAACGCGCTTACAAACCCGAAAGGGATGGTGAATGGCCAGATGCACGTCATGGTTTGATGTCGTTCTAATTATGGAAAGTGTCAATGACTCACTACGTAGATCGATCCATTTGTAGAACAGAAGGCACCCTCTAAAAAGGAAGCCTGCGCATTACTCTTAAATTTCCCCTTAGGTTATAAATATTTATGCTAATCTATCATGCAAACACAAATGCTGCATTTTTAAAAGCTCCATCAGCTTTCTAATTATAGTATAATGTTAATATTATGAAATTTATAATTTTAATATAGCCACTTGACATTTTTGCATAATGCATAAAAGTTCATTCTAGCCCACCGATTAATTGTTTTAGCGTTTATGTTGAAATAGGAATTAGAATTGTCTGTTATGACAGCCAAAGGTAAAATAAAAATGACATCTTTACATCTAACATCTAAAATGAAACACCGCAAGTAAGATATGGAATAGTTCGGTTATTATTGCATGCAGTGATGTATTTAAGTTGGGGCTTGGGAAGGTCAACAGCTGCCCCACATCTGCATAATTCTGCAGCCATTGTCTTCTTTACTGAGCGTCAGGATACGACGTCACCTCGGAAGGGTACCCTTATTAAACAAATGACTGCCACCTCCAGGACCTGCCTCTTTAGGCCTAGTCAGTCTGCTGACACGGATAAGAATGCATTTAGTCCGTCCATTGTTTCCTGCCGTAAAGACTCAAACTTTAATCAGTCCTTGGTGTCATCTTAGATTCAGGATATCTATATGTCTATCCCAATTATGTTTAAATTCCCTCATTGTATCTTGTGAAAATGTTTACCGTACAGTCCAAGAATACCACTTGTAGGGCAAGATAAGAACACGGTAAGCATAGAGCTGAAGACTGACAGACCCACAAGCAGCACGATCTCCCCTCCGTGGGACCCCCTTCATCACCACGTCTCATCCATAATTGGGAACACCGAGAAGCCCCATCTGTTGTTGAGCTCTTAACAACTGAATACTCTTATTATTCCTGTTACATTTTAATGTTACCATTTTTTTATCCAAACCAGAGTTCCCCAAACCTTGAGGAGGCCTAAGACATGGGTCTTTCTCTCTGAATTAGGATTGGAATTGTGACCCTTGAGTTTAAATATGGTGGGAAAGCAGCTCTTCTTTTGCTTCTATTTATCTTAGGCTTTTTGGTGGCCTATGAATCTGCCTTTATGTTACATAAGAAATACCTAAATGCCTTAGTACTTGGCATCACTTAAGAGCCCATCACGTGGCAGAAGTTAGTTAACAGCTGATAGATGTAGCGTTCTGTTAAGCCAAAACTTTTTCACACTTTGATGGTAGGACTTATAAGGGTAGATACTGTACCTCATGATCCAGAGAAGCACTGATACTAAGTATAAACAAGATACACCTAAGCAGTCTACTCACAGATTCCTCATTTTATTTCTTCTGCACACAGGCTGCAGGATAAAGGTCTGATATATATGGATCTAGCAGGATCAGGCAAACATGGAACAGCATGAACTGCTCTAGAAGCTCCAGATGTACCACCACACATACATACGTATATTATGAATTATACATCTAAAGCTTTATAATAGCTAGTCATAACAATAGTTTTGTTGTTTATATGAAGATGGATCCTGTTCAGTTGCCTTGATATAAAAACAAAGTTGTTTTTCCCCAAATTGAGAACTAATGAACATAACTATGCGGATACCATGCTCAGGTGTTCACCCGTGCTGTACCCTTCCCTGGAATTCCTCTTCTCCTTTTGTACCAGTTTGTTATTGTTTGTGATTTTGGATTTATCCTCCCGACTCTGATAGTAAAGCGCTACGGAATCTGCTGGCGCCATATAAATACATTTATTAGAATATGAACCTTGGGATGCTCTGTTTTGATAAACTTGGCCATTAGCAGCTGCAACGCTCGCGAGTAAATCAACCTGCAGAGACAGGTCCAGGTAGCATAACGAAAGGACCCTTGCCGGGCTTGCTCTGTGTGCCACATGCTTCTGTTGGCTTCTGTATTACTGAGCGATTTGTCTGGACTCTGTCTATACAATTAATATATTTGTTTTCACATGACCCATAATGCTTTTTATGTTTAGGCCGCGACTGCACACTGTAATAGTAAAAGCAGTAAAACTAGTTTGAAATGTCTTAACAGGTTTTCGCAATCCAAGGAGACCTGTCAAGGATATACACACCTTCCTATTTAGTTATCATATATTTTTGGCTAATTAATACTCCTGTAATTACTGAGACAGGGATTATATTTTCTCAATGTTTTTACCCATACTAGACGTGCATGGGCATAAGATAGCACTTGACTTCAAGCAGAGACATATAACTGCAGTTCAGTATGTGAAGAATATATTAACCCCTTTGTGACACAGGGTTTTACTCCCCTAAGTGACAGGAACTTTTTTGCCATTTTCTACCGTAAGAGTAGAAAAACTTTTTATGTGCTTTATGTTATGTGTTGTTAAAGTTTTCTTAAAAAAAAAATACAAATGAAAAAATATAAAAGAAAAGGACTAATTTCCCATTCATTTTCACAGTCTACTGAGTAATGTGGTGAGAACATGCCCCAATTTTTGTTCAGCAACATCCCCTGAGTAAAGTGATACCACTCACGCATAGGCTTGTTTGGTGGGTAAAAGGCCACATTTTGGACAAGTGCATTTCAGTTTTTCAACTTGGAAATTTGATATCTGGTCATCCTGTGCCCATGTCTTGTTTGTGACATCTTTGATGCCGGCCAATTCGATTTCCTTCATTAAACTATATATTTTTGAAAACTAGACAAACCAGGGTATTTCAAATTATGGTATTTTAATACATTCCATGAACTTATTCTACCACCAGCCTTTGTCAAAGTTTGTGATAGTATTTTTTGTGCCTTTTTCACACACATTGTACACCAAGTATGAATTTTCAGCTCCTGGTATATATCACTGCCAAACAACCTCCCAATATGTGTTCAGCAGCATTGTCTGAGTAAAGTGATACCACCCATGCATAGGTATGCCGACCAGTTCAATTTACCCCATCAAACCATATATGGGTACATGGTGTGATGGGGGTTTATTTCACTATATATATTTATACACTTTACGTTAGAGTCATTTTAAACAAAGAACTATCTTTTTTTTTTTTAATTGTATTTTTTTGCTCCCAACCTATCCTACCCAATTGCCCACCTAACTAATAAAATAAAAAAGGAAACAAGATTGCCACAAAGAAGAGAAAACAAAATCTGAGCTCGATGTACTAATCAGAGGAACCCGACCAATAGTAAAGGGCTGCAAGGGGTGAATTAAATTAGCTTTAAAGAGCTTTTAAAATGTCCCCCCAAAAATAGGGAAAAAAACTATTTTAAACAACAACAAAAATAGCACCAAAAAGCAAAGTAAGAGGGATGGGAAGGGTTAATTTTTAGGAAATTATATTTTGAACTCCTGGAACACTGTCTGTCACTCTTTGTATCTCGCGATCAGTGTATATGGTTGACACAGAGACAAAGTGAATGTTTCAAAACATTGACTTTGTCATGTGAGCGTCAGTGACCCCACAATCACCGACTGGGTCCAGGAACTGTGCAGAGAGGCGGTGAGTCCGCCCTGTTTAACCATGTGACGTGTTAACGCGTCATAAGGTTTGCAATCAATGCAGCACTTATGACGAGTTAACGCATCATAAGGACGCAAAGGGGTTAGTTATGTTTAACAGGAGGGAAGTTTATTTCAAAGGAGGACAGATGTTAGAACAAGAGATCACAACCCCAAGAGAAACATGGCTTAGATGTAATATAAGGAATCTTTATTTTACTAAGAGAGTGGTGGGTAGATGGAACAGGCTCCCATCACAGCTGGTAGAGGCCAATAATGTAAGGGAATTTAAACATGCATGGGAGAGGCATAAATCTATCCTAACACAAGACCAAGGACCGATTAAAGGTCTGAGTCTCTACCTGAGGAAAAACGGGCAGACTAGATGTGCCAAACGATTCTTATCTGCTGTCAAGCTCAATGCTTTTATATTATTTCATTGAAAATAATTGCAATCTGTTGGTTTCTGCTGCTCAATGAATGAATGAATAATTATAATAAATCCCCTTTCTTGGTAAGTACACCACAATAATTCATAGAGAAACAATCCAAATATTTGAACATTCATGTTCTGCTCAGATCTATCCTGCCAGCCTCTCCCTTAGTACGGTTCTGAACACGCCAAATACTATTCTTGCTGAATTAATGGTACTATTATTTTTTTTTTTTTTTACACATCATCGTATTTCATAATACTTACATTTCTACTATTGTGTAAACTGTCTGTTAGGACTTCTTCAAGAAACAGTTTGTTCTTTTTTTTTCTGTTAATCCTTGTATCCCAGAACTATTTTGGTCATAATAGTTATTAGTTAAAATAGACGTCCTTTGTTTTCACCGTATGGTGGCTTCCATGTATGTTTTGGTTCAGTGGGGAGTCAGGTCAGGTAGAGAAATTTCTCCGAGATGTGAATAGAGAAAAGCTCGTGAATAACTACCTGTAGAGCTCAAGTAATTCTTGAAACGCAACTCCCATGATCCTCACCCTGCTATCTGATAAATGAGAATTCTCATTCGCGAACATCTCGAAACTGCTGCTTGTCTTTCCCCGGAATGAGCCAAAATAAACTTTCTTTTGATCACTGCATTATTTTTAGCGTGGCATATGCTTAATGATGTGTATACGTTCATTATGTAGCTGAAAGAGCTCCTTCACCAAAGCCATATTTAAATGCTGCATTTTTTAATTTTCTTTTTTTAATGTTAAATCGCTATTAGTCTTCTGCTATAGAAACCATTTTACCTGTGACTTCCCTGACATTTTTTTAGTCATTTGCTTGAAGGATGCACCGCACTTAAGACTTGACACTTGGCTTCCATATGACATTTGATTAACTCTTTGAATGTAAGGCCGTATTTCTATTTTGAGTGTAGGGTTTGCCACATTATCATCATTTATCAGTTTCATCCAAACAGCTCATATTTTACGTAGGGAAGTCTAAACAACTTTTTGGTCGAAAAAATATTTCTTAAGCACCGAATTTGAGGCAAAGTTTGCAATGGTGACATGATGTAATAATAATAATGTAATAACTGTATGGAGATTTCTAAATGTATAGCTTCCTGATAAAAGTCCCCTCTAAGGGAGCGAAACGTTGATTTTCTCTTTTACAGGTTTCCTAAACTGTATATCTATATATCTATCTATCTATCTATCTATCTATCTATCTATCTATCTATCTATCTATCTATATATATATAGATATATATATATATATATATATAGAGAGATAGATATAGATATATATATATATATCTATATCTATCTATATATATATATATATATAGATAGATAGATAGATAGATATATAGCCTTTAGTTGAAGGGCCATCAAAAAAATATGTAGTGTGTCATAAGTTTACAAAACCTCAGCGATCACTTCTTTACATGGATTTTATTATATATTATATGAGAGAGAGAGAATTCAACTTATTTTTTTTTTAAGTACTTATCTGCTTCAAAATGTGTTTGAACTCTGTGTATTCTATAAAACATTTGCAATGTGAAACTTGGTAGATTTGTTTTATAGGAAAAAGCAGTGAGCTTATAGACACAACATTGAGCTCTGGACTTAAATAATTAGATATCTAAAGCCAGACAGGTTATTAATGCAGTCACCTGTGTTGTGAAATGCCATTTCCAATTTTATTATTCATGGTTTGCCCAAAAACTAGTTTTGTATTATAAATAATTGAATTCTTGTTCACAGGGATATTACTTATTGGGGGAAATGAATCAGTATTGGGAAAAAAAAGCTGTTGCTACATATAGAGTGCTGCTGTCATATTCCATAGCACTGTTACTATAGAGGAAAGTAAAAAAATTAAGAAGAATGTGAAAATGATAACATTGTTAAGACATACTGGTACCGAGAGTGAAGAGGGCCCTAGCTCTGATTACTACTTTATCATTACAAATAATTTTAAATATGATTGGCATCTCTCCCCATACAATTAGAAAAAAATATCTGTAATATATAATATACAATATAAGTCAGGCATCCCGAAATTAGGCAAGGAGGGTACAAAAACGAGGTAAGGGGGGCTGGTCCGTCATATTAAACATTGTGTAAACCATCACACCGTTTCTCATGTTTTGCTTTGAAAATGAGAATTTTAAAACGATTAAGGAGTTGAGCAATATATAATTACACACACACACCCTAAGACGTCTTAGTAATGAACTCAGAAGACTCTCATGATAATGAATTAAGAGCAATTGATTCTGAACTGAACCCATGCCAGATATCACAGCTCCCAGTAAAAGGTGCCCTGCATGAAGGTCCTTTCCAGTATAATGGCAGGTGCTTACGGTGCCGGGATGTTTAGCACCATTTTTAATGAGCTAGTTATGATTGAGTGGAGCCAGATCCAAGCCGGGTTAACCTCCTCCTCTTGCACAGCATTTTGTTCCATATCCACAGGACTTTCCTAATGTTTCTTTTTGTTGCAAGTGAATGACTCTTAAGAAGCCAATCCCATTGTTAGGTTGGGCCTGTCGCTATACCAGCAGCTCTGTACCACCAGTTGGATTATCCATCTCTATTCTTTTTACTCAAGTAACAATGCCATCTGTTAAATCTCATTGGCAATTTATATATATAAGATCCTCTAAAGCAGGGCAAAAGGTGTAACTATTCAGGGCCCAAACATAATATAGGAGCCTACAGCAGCTGTCCCTCATATCAAAGTGATGTGGCAGGAGGGGGAGGTAAATGGGATGGTGGAGAAACAATAATTATATTATGGTGGGATGTGCAGTTCATTGATATAGAAGTTGTAGACGCTTGGTGGAGCTGTGCGAAAAGAGCTTTGGGGAAACTCTTGCAGGGACCATCTTGTATACTCTATGACAGATGTTGTAACATTTCAGGAAATAAGTGTGACATGATGTCCTTCAACAGAAACCGCTCCCCATTCAAACAAAAAGCCTCCTTTTTCCAGTAACTCTTTGGATGATTTTTAAAAAAATATTTCATCCATCATAAGTACTTGGGACTGGGGGGGATAACACACATGCTCATTTATGCAGCATAAGATCTCTCACAGATAAAAAATATCATGTTATGTTTTATAGACACTATATGACCAAAAGTGTGTGGACACCCCACCTAATTATTGATTTTGGTGGTTGCTAATAGGTGTTTAAAATCATGCACATAGGCAGCCAGGAGAACACTATCTACCCGAATGCATAGTGCCTACTGTAATGTTTGGTGGATGAGATATAATTGTCTGCTGCTGGTTTTTAGGGTTTGGGCCGCTTAGTTCCAGTGAAGGGTAATGTTAATGCTACAACCCCATTCAAAGATATTTTTAGACAAATGTGTAATTCCAAGTTTTTGGGAATAGTTTGGGGAAGGCCCTTTCCTATTCCAGCGTGACTGTGCCCCAGCGCACAAAGCAAGCTCCATAAAGACATGGTTGGATGGGTTTGGTGTGGAGGAATGCGAGTGGCCTGAACACAGCCCTGACCTTAACCTCCGTTCAACACCTTGTGGATTAATTAATGTGAGCCAGGCTGGTTGAATGGACACAAATTCTCACTGACACACTCCAAAATCTTGTGGAAAGCCTTCTCAGAAGAGTGGAGGCTGTTATATAAGTGTGATATGCTTTTGGCCATACAGTATATTTGCCACTGTTGAAGTGTTAGAGTGTATACATGGATTGGATGTTACACATCCAGCAAAATAAAAATTGAACATGCATTTTCATTTTAACAGAGAGTGTAAAATCCACATATGTAACATGATCACCCGATGCCCCCTAACAAGTAAGCATGTAAATGTATAGAATGCAGGTCCTTGAATGTTCTGAATGCCAAGCTTATATAAGCATTACATATGAACAACAAATTGGGTAGTGGGTGTATAACATGAACCTTTACACCAGCCCTGGTGGCACTGAATGGGTTAACTACCTCCCGACTGCTCTATAACCCATCTGGCACTGATAGGGTTAACCTCTGCATGGCAAAATGGGTATTAAACATTCCATGTTGCAGAAAAAAAACACCATTGGAAAATGTTAAATGCCATATCGTTTTACTTTGAAAATGCTACATTATATTTATGCAAAACACACTTCCTAGGCTCTAGGCGGCCATACGTTGCGCTCTTTTGTCTCCTTCCAGTACGTGTAATGGCATTCTGTGCACTTGCTACACTACAAAGAACGGATCGGGTAACAGAAAACAAGTAAATGATAGGGAAGCAGAACAAGGTGAGCAACAAAAGCGGCCGCTGCAGCCGCGGAGACGTGAAAGTGTCTGCGAGAAGCGCTGACCTCGTTTCTTGCCACTTACTGTGAATTTAAGCTGTGAGTGAGAACTAGTTCGGGCATGTGCTTCGCCACTTACTGCAGCCGCTGCCAACCAGCAGGATTTGCGTTTCTAAGGAGATGCAACAAAAGGGAACTGTCACAGTGCAAAGTGTTCACGATCGGAGAGAACCAGTCGCAGAGGTATAGACGCAGATATGTTTGGTAATATTATACCCTGGTTACAATGCTCCTTTCTCTGAAAAAACATTTAAAAAGAAACAAACAAAAAAAAAACACCCAACAAACAGCTGCAAAGAATACTGTAAATGCCGGATACCAACCCGTAACTGTGTTAAAGAGTTAATTATAACCCCTTTATAATATAATACCGACAAACGCAGCCTAAAAATTTGTTTCACTGTTCAAGAAAGCTCGCTGTTTTCATACGAGAACCTTTTGTGACTTATGATTTCCTTTCAGCAGGCACTCTGATCACTCACAGCCAAAAACCCTGCCATAGATAAACAGACTTAGCTGTAGTGACCTCTATTAAGGCGCAGCAGCAGCTCCTGATCGGGAGAAGGGCTCTATATTGTCATCTGACTACCTCTTAAGTGTAAAAAGTGTATATACGCTGGCTGATAACGAAGTTACATGTTCGATCGCGGTCATAAGCATCTATTTTTAGAAAACATTGAAGTAAAATTTCAGCACTCGCAAATGAGTGCAGCCACATGGCATCATTTTCCACTACCTTTTAGTTATAAATATCCCTGGCCATGCTCTTTACATTCATGCAGCCCAGTGCGGACCCTTTTTAATAAACTGCTATGTATGGCATGAGATATAGCCATACGGTGACGACGGCAGGTGTAATATTGTATACATGGGGGGGGGGTACTTCTTGCAGTATAAGAATGATAGAGACAAATAGAGGGATAGACAGAGCATCCTCTCTCTCTCTCTCTCTCTCTCTCTCTCTCTCTCTCTATATATATATATATATATATATATATATATATATACAGATACCTCTCCTGTACGTGAAATTCTCGCTATAACTAAGTTAGCATTATTTCATCCAGTCCATCTCACACAAAACAATCTCGCTCTATGGAAATCCCATTTGTACGTTTTTTTTCCCGGTTCAGCTGTTTCTTGTGACCCCTCAGTCGCAGGGGCATGACTGACATAGATTATACGGGAATAAAAAGACAACAGTGTTTTGCCCCATGTTCCTGATTCCCCACGGGGCCGTGTACGGTGCAATACTCCTCGAACTGCCATAACAAACAGGCCCGTGTGCACTTGAGTGTATGCTTCGTGAGCAACAGCAGATTAAATAACACACATGCCCCTTGAACACTCACTATAGCGTCACCATTGTCTGCAACTATGATATTTATAGCCAGTGTTTTGGGGCTCCTTCCAGCGCCGGTACTTGCCAAGCCAGAATCATCAGCATTCTGCAACCGGCAACATTCAGCTGAAACAGTTACAGGATCACTTTTTTTTTTAACAAAGTTACATTAGCATGCTGGTGGGAATCCATATTGAGCAAAATGTTTTTGTTTTTTTTTCTTTCAGAAACTGACCCTTTTAGCAAGCGTTTCAGTTTTAGAACAGAATCAGGCAGCTTGAGGGCCCCAACTGCCCTTGGGCAAGTGTTTTGGTTCCTCTCAAGCTCTAAACTTCTCTAAAGGTTTTCTTTTTTTTAGCATACTATAATGTTTCCAGGCATGTTTCATGGCATATGAGCCATTTATATGTGTCCTACTAGACATTCTGACTCCTTATTGTACTGCTTTGTGGGAAACAATAGAATGTATCAGTCTTAATCACCCATCCGGAGACTTCTGCAAATGAAAGTCTATTAAGCAACAGACACTAACAGTTCGATGTTGAACAGCGGAAATCACCCAAAATATCACATGACTGCCAACAATGGCATCCTCCAGGCAGTGGGGCCAGTAGGGTTTGTGCCACCCAGTGTGGTTGCTCCTGGTGTCAACCCAATGGACCTCATCCAGCACCAGGCCATACAGAATCCTTAGACCACGTCCCTGTACGAGGATGTCTGATTGGTCCCACCACCGTCTCTCTTCCACTCCCGCGGGAACTTAAACCTCCGATTCCGGCACATTGTCACTTAATGATGTCACCTGCACCTGCTGCTAATGATGTCTGCAGATATAGGAAATTTACAGAAACAAATAAAATCAGGTTTTTGTCAATGCTAATCTACATTACTGTATAAAACACTGGATTTTAGGAAGGAATCTTATTTTCCTATGTGCTTTCCCCTTTAAGTATGTTTTTGTGTGTGTATTGTTGGGTATTGCATCTGTATTGTATGGTACTATTTAATGTATATACAGGAATATGTATAAAACACCTTGTATTATACACCTTGTACCCTTACTTGGTCTTCCATTTATCCTTTCTTCCAACTTTTTGATTTACAGACCCCGGAAGATTACAAGGAAGCACAAAAATTGGATTAAAGGTGCTATGATAAAAAAAAAGAAAAAGAAAATCACTAATTTAATATTTAATTATTTTAGTGTTTTTTTTATAGCGCCATCAGATTCCGCAGCGCTGCACAAAGGGTGCCCTGTAGTTAAAGTGACAGTCTAGTGCCCCGAACAGCCTTACTAAACAATAATTCATATTAAACCACCTAGTAAGTATGTCCCACCCAGCTTTTGGCGGGAGTTTGGGCCGCTGGTTGCAGCGAACAAGGGCTTATGAGAGCTGGATGCTGGTTCAGTGAGTAAGCGCATCATAAAAATAATAATAATATTTGGTAATTATTGGTTTTCAGATGCATTAAAATCTCCATATCTTGTCTGTATTGTTATCTTTTTTCTACGCTTTTATTCCGTGCCTACTGTCATTAAGCTCACCATTCCTAAATCATGAGAGTATTTTTATGATACATGTGAGACAGGCATAAAGGCCAGACGTGAATTAAATCATTCATACCACCATTCCCGAATAGCATCACAGAGGCCTCAGAGGCTTCTTCTGGGGATAAAATATGGTCTAATCCTTTAGTTTGTTCAAATGCCATCTCAGAGACATAGAGAAATGGGGTAATACGGAGGAGGGAACGCAAAGCAGGGTGAACGATGAGGTGCCAGATATCGAACAAAGAAGGTAAAATGATTGTGGGTGCAGGAAGAATGGAGACTGAAAGACAGAGAGGAAGGTAGAGTAAAGTCATTACATGGGAGGAGAGGAAGAAAGGAGCATTAGACAGAAGGGTTCAGAAAACAGGTAAAAACTTGTGATAGAGTGAACAAGAGATATGAGATGGAGCAAAAAGGATAACTGAGAGCGGAGGAGCTATAATCGGATATGCGAGAAAACAAGGAGCAATGAGGTCAGGGCAGGGAAACGTTAAAATGTAATAATGACTTTATTTTTAAAATGGCACCCAGATTGTTCATAAACAGTGTAACAATCCAATAGATTGTAAGCTTGCACAGACAGGGCCCTCTTCTCCGCCTGCACCAGTATGTTTCAAAATGTGTTAATGTCATTGTCAATTTTTGTATATTATCAATTCTAATGCTGATGTTGGGTTTAACAACCTTCCGGAAACTGTCGGTGCTCTATAAACAAAATGCAGTGTAAAGAAATGCAAGAATTCCACAAAACCAAACCTCCAGAGAGTTCTAAATAAAATAAACAAAAACATAGTACAAATCCTATAAATCCTCCTACATTCTGCGCAGGTTCATTTTAATGGACGTTTAATGGATGTCCTAAATTTTAGAGAGAAAAAATCAATGCCTTGTGCTACAGTACAGTGCTCTCCGTGCGTTGTTCGAAGGGTTAACTCATGTCCTTTGGCTATGTTTTTTTACATATGCGGTGATTAGCATTTGATTGTCACCACAATCAGATATGACATGTTTCCACCTAACTGGTATTTACTGGATGGCAAATGAATTCTGTCTGATTTTGATAATCCATGCCGTTTAAGGCTTTAGATCCCAAAATGCTTTGTGTTCTGGAACAATAGCACAGAACTGATTCTGACAGAATAGAATCCAGCAACACAGATTTTCCATGCGTTTCGTACAGAATGGCAATTCCATCTTTTTCTTTTGTGATGAATGAAGTATGTCAAATTTTATATATTTATCTTACGTTACTTGCCCTAAATGAACAAAGACACTGATTTAATATACAAGGAATGCGAGCCATCATAGAATTGGTAAAAGCCTACATGCTTTAGAACACGCAAGGTCAGCCTTTCAATAGAGATGGAAGGTTACTGCCTCTACATTAGTTAGTAACAAAGTTCCTGGAGAGATGTAAGGATAGAGGTTAGGCTAGCCAATTGGAAAGGATCACATTTCCATTTAATAATGTAACTTTTAATCGAGATAAGGCACAAGTGCCGTATATGTATGGACAGACTGAAAGATATATTTAAATGCATCACTTTGCTATGTTAACCCCAGTGCATACACTACTGTGCAAAACTTTTAGGCAGGTGTGAAAAATGATGTAATGCGGTGATGTAATAATGGTTTAAAAAATAGAGTCAGAAGGTGAGTCGGAGGGATCAAGATGGAAGGAAGGTTTGGTAATCTAGAAAATAAAAAGTACAGAGTGGGATAAAACTAGTGTAATGCATTAGGAAGGACATTGAGAATGGTGAAAAAATGGGGGGACAATGAAAACGGCGTTTCAAAATGATGGATTCTGCATAAAAGTCACAGTTTTTACTTTCCAACATCCTGTGATCTGTGATGTATCTTGGCTGGATGATGTCCTGGGCTTGACCCAGGACAAAACCCGAGACCCCCCCCCCACAACTGATATCCAGAGCCACCGCTCTCCATGCTAACTTTAGAGATTTTACTTCATATCCCAGCATGTAGAGTTTAAAAGACTCTCCGAGTATGTTGAAAATGGAGGCTGTGCCGGCTAGGCACAGTGCACCGTGGTGTATATGGGCCCTTTATAAAGGAGATCTCCGATCTCCCCAACCAGCCTATGGAGCATGACTTCCAAGTGGGGTGATCTCCCCTGGGTGATATGCAGCATGGGATTGCCACCCTTGACCTAGGCCTTGTTGGTCTAAACCAGAATATGCTGTGATTTTGCTAATGAGACAATTCTTTTCCATGTTACCTATGACTGTGAGATGAGAAGATTCAGATGTATCATGGAATGGTTTCTGTAGGTTTCCATAAATCATTGGAGAACACATCATTTATGAGTAGGCTGTGATGCTAAGATATGATGGGGATATTTTGCCGGGGCATGAGTAAGGAGTCCAAAACCTAATTACTAGGTTAAGTAATCAGTTAAAAGCTGTCTTATATTCCTGAGAGAGGAAAAAATACAGTTTATATGTTATTTTAAGGAAGGCTATTTACTGAACCGTGTAAAAGCTGCCTCAGGATGAATACAAGGTTCCGTGTCTATGATAGGAGAGGAAGATTGAAAATCTACACAAACGCACAGTTTCTCTGCCGGGCTCTCTGAAATACAAAACTATTTCCACAAGTATTTTCTGTGTAATACACAGGGTTATTTTGACCCTTGGGTTCAACATCATTAATTCATTTTTTCCCTTGACATTTACTTTTCGATCCAAATTCTAATAATCACCCCACAATAAGTCATATTTACTTCTTCAACCCAGGGAGTAAGATCTTAAACCCAATTATTTGAATCATAACTTCTTATATGTTGGATCATTACAAAGTTAATCACATATGCTCAGCACCACTACATTAATCCCTGTATGTGATTCATAATATTTAACATAGGTCTATTTTAGGACACTTGGAGAGCTGCTCTGTTTTATACACAGGTTCAAACGAATGTCACAAATCAATATGAATGAACCTAGAACCCACTTCACTTATTATTGTCATTATTACTGTTGTTGTATTGCGCTCAGTTTGTGCTCAGATCAGAACTATAAGTAGCTGTCTTTCTGGAACATGATGTGTTCAACAGCTCTAAAACAGTCTAATATATATATATATATATATATATATATATATATATATATATATACATATTGTAAAACGTATATATATATATATATATATATATATATATATATATATATCAATGCATGGCTTAGTCCGTGATATGAACTTATACGGTTTATTGCTTTATACTATGGGCATTGATAAAGGGTATATACGTATATACTCTTGGTTTATATTAAGTAGGCGACAGGTCCGCTATAATTCAACTAAATATTAAAGCAAATAAAACTATTTCACTTTTTAGCCTAACTTGTGGCTAATACAGAAAGTAACGCAAGCAATCACATATAGAGCTTTTCCTTGCTGTAAAAAGTTTAAATCTCGATAAGTAATTTGCATTAAGAGTCTGTCTTTGGATAGTTTCATGATTTCACAGGATGTAGCGCATGCATTAGGAACGCTTTATTGTAGGCGATACTGCTATTAGAACACAGTGTTACAGATCTAATAAATGGTTAGTCTGCATATTGAATGAAAAGATAGAATACTTCAATTATTCTGAAATTTTTTTTTTCAATAAGGAAAGAAAATTAAAGAAAATGGAAGGGGTGTTGCACAGCAGCTAAAATGATAGGTGGGTTGTCAGGTAGGTGTTAAAAGGAGAGATTAGTTTTCCTCGATGTATTTTCTCTTAGGACAAAGGAAGGTTAGGGCTGCATATGATAAGAGGACTTTGATTTTCTTAAGTGGATTGACATAGTAGAGCACATGTATTATTTTCTTCTTAGTTTTGATGCTGAGTGCCATCGGCTATTATTCCCAGTAGTTTAAAATAAAAAGCTCCTGGGGACTGAAGAAAATGTTATTTCATTTGAGCAAGAGCATGTATATGGAATAGCCATCTAGCATAATAAAACGCTAGAATTGTGTACTCATTTGACATAAGAATAGCTTTAAGTAATTTCCTAATCTGTGCCATACATGAAAACATTCTATAATTACTCTTGTAAAAAAAAAAAAAAAGCTCTATTTTTATCCACTAGTATAAAACCACAAACTCTAAATTTACCTTCCAATAGACAATGCGACTGTTATGTATTGACATTGCACGCCATTAAAAGAGCTCGCTGATTGTTCTTCTGGGAGACTGTAATGTTTAGGCATATCATTTTGTGTCTACAGTCCCGTTAGAAATGTTTTATTGGGTAGGAGTGGATATTGTACATCACAAACACACAACTAAGCAAGAGACCAGCGCACAGCCAGCAATAACCATTCACAAAACACCTATATAAGGCATAAATATTGGGGATTCTGTCACACTATATGGCCGTATATAGCCCGCCACTACGTCAAAGGACCCCAAGTTTGGCGAGTCCTATCTAATTTTTCACGGCTATATCGCTTACCAAGCAGCTGAATCAGTGGGACGGCATTTTAACCCAAATCAGACTCTCAAGCAATTTAAAGCCTTCTCTGGGCACCATTAATAAGGCTCTTGTGTGTCAGGTGGGCTTTTCAACCCTAAAGTTTGGTCAGAACCTGAAAATATGCCCCAAAAAATGCAGAAAGGCAATCACACCCTAAAAAAACATACATATTCAGATTCCAGGGTGCTGCTGAATCGACCAGCAGAAATAGTGGGAGGGATTTAGGGCACAGAGTACGCTCTGATTGGCTGCTCAGCCGCCTTCTTGCCTTCCTACATGTTACATGGGCTTGTGTGCCCAGTCGCGGGTTGTGCAGGAGCTGGAACCCTGCTGGTCAGAGGCCTGCAGGCCCCAAGTAGCATGAAGAGCAATGGTCAATCGGCAACTTAAAGGAACTTAATGCTAGTTTTTTCCCACCTCAGTGTTGTGTTGTATACATAATATTACTTGCCAACAGTCCTGTCCAATGTCACGAAACATAGCTTGTACATGTGCAATGGCCAGGCCTTCAAGAAGTTGGGAGATAATGTGATGCCAACGCTTAATATGACCAGAAAGTGACATCATGAAGGAATGTAGAGAAATCCGAAATTAAGTTTTAATTAATATACTTTTTGTGCACATATCCCCTAAAATCAGTTGTGTGCCCGCTCCATATGTGTTATTAATGACAATCTTGAATTAAGTATTTATACTACATACAGAATAATCTAACGTCGATATTTATGTTTCCAATAGGCACGACTAGTAGGCTCCTGATAACCCAGGCTCATCTTTAGTTAGGTTACAAAGAAACAATTGTTTCTAAAGTATATTAAAGAAGCAACAGGTTTGTCCGGAGCAGCCATGCGTGTCTACAAAGTGAGCACTTGGATGTCATATGGCTATCCTGGAAAAACAGACGACGAAACAAAGGAGACTCAAATACACATAAATCCTGTATATTAAATACTAATACAAGCTCTACTTGGAGCAACCTGAGAGTTCTTAACTAAGCAAGAGCAGGCATTAAATATTATTCAAGACGTATTATGCTATAATGTTTATAGGACTGTTCTTAATATAAAGCACAGTTGGGCTTAATTAGAAAGTGATTGGCCTATCTATCACGAGCCTGCATTAGGCATCTGGATACCTACAACATTAAACTGAATGGGTAGTTACAATTAAATCATTTTTATTGAATAGTTTTTATTTCCATGGCTTTCTATGGTTTTGTTTAGCTTATGAGATATTCTGTGTCCTTTTTAAAAAAGCTAATTTGGTACTTGGAAAAACAATTTCATTGATATTTTATTGGACAGTTCATAGAGATTTTATGCTTCTTTTTTTTTTTTTACAAAGCGATGTCTTTTTTCTTGAATATTCTGCCTATAGACTTATTTAGTAATATTTCCATATATATTACACAGGAGGGATTTCTGAGAGATTTCACATTTGCTGAGAAAATAAAAATGTTTAAGTTTGATCATATAAGATAAAAGTTTAGCATGATGGCATTTGAGTCTTAATAAATGTTTCTCCTTGCTACAACAATGCATACGTGTCTCATATAAACCAATATGTCTTTTTATCCATAATTGTAACCCTAGATATGTTATGTAAATTAACAAAAAGTTGAGCGTTTTATGGACACAGTCGGTTCTTGTACAGTTGGGGGGGAGCTTCTACAAAGAAAAGCCTAGAGAAGCCATCAGGTGGAAGAGCCAAGAGAAGCCATTAGGTGGAAGAGTCAAGAGAAGCCATCAGGTGGAAGAGCCAAGAGAAGCCATCAGGTGGAAGAGCCAAGAGAAGCCATCAGGTGGAAGAGCCAAGAGAAGCCATTAGGTGGAAGAGCCAAGAGAAGCCATTAGGTGGATGTCAGCACTAGCAGGCAACTCAATGGGCTTTTTTGTTAAGGGAATACTTTTTTAAGAGTGAAATTGAAGTTTAGTGGCCCTTAAACACAAAGTGAATTTTGGAATGGCAAAGTGGTGGCACTATTTGATGGCAACACTATTTTTTTAGGAGGACAATTATCAGTGATATGAGACATCTATTCCTCTGAGATATAAACTTCTTGACAGTGCTTTGAGTATCTATCTATGTACATATGCATATGCATGTAGGCTCTGCTTTCTTTGCAGATCACATGCTTTGCGTTTCAATGTGTTTATGCAGCCTTTTCCATGTCCTCGCCTGTCCATGTTTCCCTGGTGTAAAGACATGTAATATTACTACAACTCACTCTGTAGTGGATCAGCCCCATTGCTTGACAACCTCTTAGTTTCCCTCACCCTCATAACTCCTGTTTCTCTTTATTTTCTAACCTTTGTCTTTCAATGAAACTGTATTTCCAGTTTTTAACTATCCTTGTAAAAATTCCAAGATGGCAGCATGCAACAGCTATACATCAAACTCTAGATAAAACTTTCATTTTGCCATTTTGTGAATTTAAGCCCAAAGACTTGGTCTGGGTATTACCTATAGGACAGACTTTACATTATATTTTCTCAACATACATCTGCAATATGTATTTTGATGTCTGCTAAAGACCAGCTTTAGGGCTCAAGAGTCCTTTAAGGGCCTATTTTTAGGTCTGGGTTGACAGTCGTAAGGTGGGAGATTTCTTAAACCTCTCCTCTCTGATTTGGCTATGCTTAATACAGGGCCAGATTTAGGACCACGGGACTTCTGTGAAACATTTCAACTCCCTGATATCCCTTTGGATTATGAAGGACAAGCCCCAGTCAGCTTCTTCTGCAGGAAGGATTGATAATGATGTTTCACTCTCCTACAAACTCCCTCTTAAGTAAATAGACCCCTTTGGCAGGCTGTAGTAGGCATGTTGTTCCATTCCTCCTCAAAGCGCTATGCACAGAAGACAAAGTCACCCTGTCTTCACGAGGCACAAGTGAGAAGAGCAATAGTTTTAAGCGACCAGCTACACAAACGTACTGTAGATACAGAAAGCAGGCGCGTACACTCTTAAACATTGTCTGCCTGCCATGAAGAAACATTTGCCCTTATGCTTCGATACTTTGGAGGAATCAAACAGACGTCATCTAATAGCACTCTTTGGGGCAAACCGGTGGCAGTTTAAGCGGTGACAGTGCCTACGGAAACAGCACGCTGTGCATTATCGTCTGAAATAATCACACCCATTCATTTGATATTTTTAATCAGGGTATCTGCAGAGAAGGACACATCACAGCAGAAGACATTTTGCCCTTCATACTAGATTAGTCTAAATGGGTATTGCACACCATAACTAACAGCCTCTGTTAAGCAATTGTGAAAAGTGGAAGATAGCTATTGTAGTAAAGAGAAGACGTATAACTGTGGTTTAAAAAATGCTCGTCTGCAGCACAGGGCTGTGAATGGTTTTACATACTGCAGTACAGACCTAGTTTATGATTGCTGCTTTCTCTCATTTAAAAGCCGTCTTATCACTGAGTCTCATCTAAATACAGACATTAAAAGATATCTCTGCTCTTCCTTTATCTTGAAATTTAAAAAGTAATGCACAATAGGAGCTGTTTTTATGCCTTTTTCCAATTAAAAAGCATTTTTTTCCTTGCGTCTCATCTTGTTTTATTTTTTTTTTTATTTTCGTTAGATACCATCGTGCTATAAGTTTTATTGTTCCTGAAACGCTTGTTTTGATTTAAATAACACACGCTTTCTCTTTCTTACATCTCTTTATGGTAGAAGCACAGATTATGATTAAACAATGGTTTCAGTACCAATGATCTCAGATGCCTTATTTGGTTATCCAAATGTGTAGATTTTATGGCACGATGAATAACAAAGAGATGGGAACACATCTGGAATGATTTTAATAGACTTTAGAGACCTTACAGCTGGCACAAAACTAATACTTTTACGCTGATATAAATTGTTACCGTTTACAGTATATGTTACTGAAAGTGAGATGTCATAAGGGCCGTGTGTGGGTGCCGAAGCATAAGAGCAGATGTTTATTTTGGGGTTTCTTTGAAAGTAGTCACTTCGGCCACATTGAGATTGCAGTAAGGTTATATACCGGATTGTAAGCCCCTTAATATCTCAGTTACAGCTGCAGCAGTGAGCATTGGGGCTATTATGACATTTGCTGGTTGCACCAATGCTTGGTGGTCATTAAAAGTCTTGAGAACTTTACGCTAGGTGCATCAGTGGTTATCAGAATGTTTAGCTTTCGTGGTCACAGTGCCTTGTTCTAGTTCATGGGTCTTGGTAGCTAAACGCTGCTATGTAGAAGTACATGAAAGTTATTTCTAGGTAATGTTTGCAAATCTCTTTCCGTGTCCATTATTTACCCACCAGCTGTTATCAGAGGACAACTGAGGGTTCTTCTGATAGTGGATGGCGGTGAAAATCTTTGAGCAACCTGTCATATTTTAATAAAGACATAGGAGTCCAGTCCATAAACTTGTTGGTCTTTTAAGCATGTTCACACACATGTTTTGATTATTACTCCCCATTTATTTTATTTCAACTTGGTGAAGGCTTTTGAAGTAAGAAGGAGAATAGACTTGGGCTCATCTCCCTTCAACAATGGACTATATAGGAATTGCCACACAAGGTACATCTGTTAGATCAAAAGTATGTTGAAATAAACAATAGTGTGTTTTTTATTAATGTCAATTCAATGAGATAAACATTTCAGAGATGATGGGACTATTTTTTTTAACTATAGTTTCCATTCTAACTTTTTATTGCCCAATAAATCTTATTGTTATTTACGTCCTTGGTGAAACGCACCTAAAAGATCAGAGCCGTGGACGGTAAATGCCTACGAAAGAGAAATCTGCAGAGAGAGCAAATTTCCAGACCACCTTGTAAATGTGGGAAATAATGGCGCCATCTGCACCATAATTGTCAAGCTAGGTCAGATAATATTTATTTGTAGATATAATAGAATGTCTGGATATACCTGGAACAAACCTGTAAACAAGATTGATATCTCAGTGTACTCTATCATTCTCTGCAGTATCTCTATATAGAAGTCAAAAGCTGTCTCTACTCTCAGTACACCTAATAACCCCTTTACCACCTAGACAGGTTACACATTGACATGAATTCCTCAGCAAGTATTCTTATTAGTGCTGCTTATTTTTACACTATATATATCTATCTCTATATATATATATATATATATATATATATATATATATATATATAACCCTTCCCTGGCCATACACTGCTTTGTTTGTGTATCATTAATCAGCCATCAACAAATAAATGGTGGCTTGCTCTCCGATATAGATTCATTTTATAGAATAGCTAAGCCTCGAATGCGGGTTGACAACTGGGTTCCTCTGATCTGAAGATTTTGCAACAATACCAATCAATTTTTGTTTCCTCTTTTTTGTGTATGTTTTACTTAACTTTTCGCTTCACATATAGACCCTATGATGGATAGTGTAGAAGTAGCAGTTCTGCAACAATTATACCATAAATTGATCTGTTCTCTGCTCCTTCTATGACACTTCCTTTTGGATTTCCTGATAAGAATTGTATTTCTATTAGAAAGTAGGTTTTTAATATGTATAATAAGTAAACTATATAGACTTTTTTAGGGCTATAAGAACCTCTCATTTTGCCTCCAGTGGGGCACCCAAATATTTGCTCACTCAGTAAATTTCTTTGATCTTAGTCAACTGTGCCTAGGCTGGCAGATCCTGGGCCATGTGATTGATTGGGAATGAGACAAGAACGGTCTACCTATAAATAATTTAATCTATATCTATGTGGTTTTGGAGCAATCTGAAGTTCATAGCTCAATTTTTTGGAAGTCCGCAGTCTAATTGTGTCCTCCCTGCTATCGTGTACTTGCCGGTTCACTGCCCGGTGATCATACTGTATTTCTGGCAGCCACAACAGCAAAGGGGTTAAATGACTCAAGGGTCAACATCTAAACTCTAGGTATAGCTGTATATCTGAGTGATTAATATACTAGAAATCGGTCCTTTATCTGCTATTCCTTCTCTAACTTATCATGCGCAGTATTGTCATATTTCGTTCTTTGTGCTGCTGTAGACATGACTCATTATGAATGATTCGCATAAATATTTGTTTACATTTCTGGGCATTGAAAAGTGAATCAATTCTAAATAATCTAGAACAAAACAAGCAAAATAGTATAATTCAGAAATGTAAGAAACCTCCAAACTCCGTATTTATTGTGGCAGACGATGTGGATGATCTCATTCTCTTCAAATGAATAGAGGTATAGAAAAGAGAATCTGGCAACGCTTGCTTTCGGAAACCAAAATGCGCCATTATTGTCTTCAGGAACGATACTCTTACGGACGAAGAAAACTGCCGACACTTTAGAATCAAGAGTTTAAACAGAAATAATACAAATCAACGAATTTAAAGACAAATCCACCGTATTAGAACAATCGTGACTTGAACCAGGTGGATTCCTGAGATATTGGCTGGGTCTAAAAAAGTTTCAGGAAAATTGGGGTTTTAGGTCATGGCCTGGATAAGGGTTGTGTGAGTTGTAGATCAACAATTGCATTTTAAAATATGTCTTCTTTATCAGATAGTTCACCCCCGTGCTAATAATGCATTTCAATACCCGCCGTCTCAAACCTGAGGAAACCTCTGCACTATGGCCGCATTCGAATACAATTCCCATCATCCACAAAGCTATGGCATCCAAACAGCTGGAACGCATTACCGCTGGCACTCAAAGTGTCAATGAGCTAAGAGGGGAACGTGAAATAAAATTTCCATATAAATCCAATAGGTATTCTAGCAAAAAAAAACCACAAAAACAATGGCATATTCCTAAACCGCATGTCGTATTTTCTGGCAAGGTGCTTTCTCTTCCTCGTAACGCCACAAGGGCAGAAAATATATAAATATTCACAATCCTTGAACTGCCTTAGTATATTGTCTCTATAGAGTAGCAGACTCCTAATCTGTCATTTTAAAGGCCATACATAGTGCAAGGTGGCATTTTGACCAGTGTAGACCTGCTGCGCATGTTTTCCATTAAAGTCTCCTTTAGAATGGACAATTATTCAAGCCGTGGCATTGTTAAAGTACAAAAGCATCATAAAGCTTTGAACTTACCGTTACTCTATTGTGATGTGCTCACTAATAGTGTGTTTGAAAGCCTTGTGGACAATTCCAGATCGTCATACAGAGAAGTGTTTACATTATTTGTTTGTGTTTTAATTAACAATGTTTACTGAGACCGTGTTTTAACAGCATTGGATTTCAAGAATATCGAGTGAGTAGAATAACCAGCCTTTGTGTCTTCAAAAGGGTAAACTGCCTGCAACCAAATATCAGCCTTGTATAACCAGCTTAATCTTGAAGGTGATGGGGGTTTAGATGGCGTCGTCCACTGGAGGAACGTTAAAATTACCACCAGACCTCTCTTTCCGCTTCAAGGTCATGTCTCTTGACAACACCCCAGGAAGATGGCATATTGTTTTGAAATAGGAGTCGATATGGGGGTCTGAGCATTCCTGAAATGTCGACCTCCAAGGCTCTTTGCCTTCTTCATGGCAGAATGGTCATGGTTCCGTGTTATGACTAAACTATTTATATCAGAGAGTTAATATGATGAGACTAAACATGGTCACGGAGGATATTTATAGCTTCATAGGTAAAATATATATAGCGATATTTTGTTTATCACCATTTCTGTTTAGCTGAAGAACAGTTGTCAGAAGTTAAAATTATCCCGATAGAAAGGAATTGTGTTTTTTACTGCTTCTGAGGAGCTCTGCATTATCATCTGAAGTGCACATTGGCGTTTAGAAGAAACATTGATGGGAGGCGTTTGCCTGCTATGTTTTCTCATGTATATTATAGGCTTGCTATGTTTTCTCATGTATATCATAGGCTTGCTGTATTGGCCATTCAGAGAGGATACCAATTAATTCTATCTTAACCCCTTAAGGACAATGGGCGGTCCCTAAACGCATTGAAAACAATGCATTTTGAGCCCGTACATGTACGGGCTTTGTCATTAAGGGGTTAAATGGTAGTGATACGTTTTCCATCCGTGTATGAATTTATGTCTGAGTATACATGTAGGATTCATTGCATTCATGTCTGATATGGACACATACAGTATGTACCTTCCTCTGTTAGTCTATTTTACCTGAAAACAGAAAGTCTATCTAAGTGAAAAATGTTTTGACCACAATTAACTGAGCCAATGAACTTTCCATTATAGCCAGAGGCATAACTAGAAACCCCGGGGCCCTGGTGCGAAAGAAGCCCCGGGGCCCCCCAATTTCAACAGCTAGTCTGTGCCACCATTGCCCCCAAACAACTTGTCTGTTCCTTCTTTGACATTTGCTCCCCCTTCCAACACACAAGAAATGTAAACGCATTTATACAAATGACACACACTTACTTTTAGAGGCTTTTCCCATTTCTATTAGTGCCTGCTTTAGTGTCACGTGACAATTAAGTGTACCTGGCAATAATTATGAATGAGACAAACTTTTACACGATTAAAGTTCTGTGATCTGTTAGGGCTTTCGGCCGTACTAGGAATGCTGTTTCTGATGCAGAATTGAGTTACAACAGGGTTACATTTTGTAAATTTAGAGTACCCAGAACAGCACCTTTGATATGTTTCCTTTACTGAGAATTGCTACCAAGTTATTCACATGATAGATGCCTCTTGGTCCGTGTGATCATGTGCCCAATCTCCCAATGAATTTTCCCTTATGACCAGGTTATTCATGAACTCCACGACATTGGTTTATGACATTGCATGTATGCCTGCTAATCAGGCTAGGGTGTCAGGTCCACAAGCATGCGGTTTCCTATAGAAGTACTATAGTCGTAATAATGATTGCTACAATAGCTGGGTACTAACAAAAAGTTTGCTATAGTTAAGCAGATTTTGGAGGCAATACCCCCCCACATACATACACCCTCACACACTCACACACTCACACACACTCACTCACACACACTCACACACACTCACACACACACACACACACACACTCACACACACACACACACTCACACACACACTCACACACACACTCACACACACACACTCACACACACACACACACACTCACACACACACACTCACACACACTCACACACACACTCACACACACACACTCAAACCTGCCCAGAGTATTCATCCCCGCCGTTAATGTGCAATCCGACGTTACATAATGAAAACAATTAGTTACAGACAGATTTTTCCTGCCAAACTCAGGTTCTTCCCTGATATTGTATTTCCAGCATTACAGCCTTGGTTGGACAAGTTTACAAAGCAAATGTGCCGTATATACCAAATGTGCTATATATCGTAGTTCTTTACTAAGTCGACCAAGCTTATGCCAGTTCTGTAGGGTAGCTACTGGGACCGATATATGACTGCATAGTTCACATCTAAAGGATCTGGTCTTTACCAACAACATAATTAACAACTGCTTTTCTAACATGTTTAAACCCCCGCTAGACTTTTATATTGCTTTGTCATTTGGTTGTAAGGAACTTGTGTATAATAAGTGTTGCAAAAAGTCGAATTAGTTGTAATTTTAGCTTTTATTTCACGTGAGTACTCACCTATTCCTTGCTTTTCGAGAAGCATTCTCACGACCCGGAATCCTCATATGGATCAGAACACGGCACCGATTGCATCACATGTGGCGTAAATATTTATAATGCGAATGGAGTCCTACATCCTTATGCAAGCCACATATTGTTACAAAAATATCAAATGCATCATTATTTGCAACAATACTCTGACTTCATGCAATGCGCTTCTGACTTTGGCTCTGCAAGCGCTGCCCTAAAGTGTCCAAAGCCCATTTAAGAAAGGCGACACTCACCTGTAGTGAACCCTGAGTTTACTGCTTATTAATCCCACTGGGAAAAGTAGGGACTAAGGAACACCTGTGCAAAATCCGTACCCTGTGTCCCTGCCCACGTAAGCAGATAGGTGGACAGATTCCAAAAAACAGGACTGTCTCGTTAAAACCTTGGAAAGTAAGAACAAACCTACTTAGCAAAGATGGCTAGGTACCCTACTGTCAGTAAGAGAAAAATAGGAGGCGTTCCCCTTCAACCCCTTTAGTGCTCGCAGTTTTGGGGTTTTTTTGTCGTTTTTACCATATGTTGGTTTAATCAAGATATTCTCCTTTTTCATGTTTGATCTACCCACACCGATTATACGTCCTTTGTTTCAGGACAAGTTTTAAAACTTTAGGCTCAAGCAAAACAACAATTATGAGTGCTAGTACAGAAAAAACGTATACTAAAGTAAAAAAAGCTACAATTTTTAGCAATTTCGCAGTAGGTGCCACTGCTGATCAGTGGCCCAATTAACGTTCATCAACATCTCATGATTACAGGGATACCCGACAAATATATTTTATATGTTCTAGAGGGCCAGGTCAATCATATGACCCTATAGTGTATTACTTTAATACTAATGGCTTAACGTGTTTTGAAGTAGTTTTTTAAAATACATTTTTTACTTGTAGTGCTAGGACAACAAGATGGGGAATTCTTTTTTTTACTTTTTTCATTTTTTGGAAGAGGGAGACAGTTTGTTTCTCGCTTTCTTCCCACTGATCTCCCCTGCACTGGTGTCACTGTGATCAGCAAGCATGGTTCCATAGTATTGTATTGGTGATCACATTGTGTGTGAGATCAGCCAGCAGGGGAGCAATTAGAGATTCCAGTAGGGCCTGGACAGAACCTCCTCATTCTCTTTTCACCTTCCAGAGGTTGTCAGCATTGACTCCTACCACAAGGGCATGCCTGATCGGACGATTGGGCAGTCATGCTATAACGGCTTACGACGCTCACACTGCGCGCCATTATATTCGATCTGCCAGCAGGAGCCAGTGATATCGTTGGGGAGCATGATCTCCTGTGCAGCAGTCATGAGATGACCCTGCCGCTGCAAAAAAGGCATGACATACCGGTATGACATAAGAGCTTGCCTGACCTTAAAGGGACGTACGTAGGTTAACAAACGGGCTAATATTACTTAGGCAACTGTGTTCTAAGCATTTTTTTCACATACATGAAAATCCATCAGTTTTTAGCTTGTTATAAACTTGGTCATGAACTTGTTTTGCTTGCTACTTTCATCATTCCGCGCATGTAAAGTTGGAGTGCAGCTAAGTTTTTAAATCCACTTTCAAACAAAATGAAAACTGCTAACAAAGTGCTTTTGAAATTTTTTTTGGAGCTCAAGCACAAATCTTCAGAATTTCTTCATAAACAAAGATTCATGAGAAATGGAAACAGCTGGAGTTATACCTCCAAACATCCCTCGGGGATACTTCACAGTCATCTTTATTTCGTATGCAGTTTTAGTTTAATAAATTGCTAAAAATACAATGATGAAATACTATTTTTTTTATTTGAAACTACTCACAGGATTTGCTGAAATGGTGCTTTACGCTGTGAAGTAATATGCTGATGCTATGCAGGGATATCCTCAAAAAAAGACGGGGCGAAAAAAACAAAACACCATAATCTCTATTTGCAAACCAAAATACCAGAAGAAGGCACCTGTAACTGAACAACAAATTTGAGTTAATTAATCTACATCAAAGAAAAAAAAATGTATGTTACATGAAAAATAAATTCATGGGTGAGAAGCAGATAAAATATTATTAATAATGAATTTCCGTCGAACTGCCTTTTTTCCTAGTGGCACGCGTGGCACATCCAGGTGCTTGCTTTACCCATTAGTAAAAGTGACCTAATCATTACTGTGGTAGAATATTAATGGGTCTAAGGAGGGTCAACATGATTTTTTTAATTTTTATTTATTTATTGTGGCCGCAGGCCTCATCTTAATTTAATTGAGCCTTTTCCTACTGTGAAACGCTATTTTTTTTCCTAAACACGCCAGCTGTAAAGCAGATCAAAATGATAATACTAAATAAAAATGAGCAATCATCATGAAATGGGGTGCTAGGCACAAAACATGTCCAAGGCACATATGCATTATGTATATATATATATATAGGTACACATATAATTTAAAGGGAACTGGTCACATGCATTGCTTTTATCATGACTTAATTAATTTAGTATAACTATGTTTGGTTTGTACGTATTTTGTTTTTCAGTCAGTTTATGATTTTTGGCGATTACTAGTTATTTTAAATGCCATAAGATGATGGACATTGGAATGAGATCATGGAAAACCACATTTTTTTTCTTTGAGCATAAAATACAGTGCTATATATACAGAGGCTCGTCATTAAAGAGAACTTGGTATCTTGCTCCAATAAACTTCCTTTATCTGCAGACCTGGAGGCCGCCATTGTTGTCGGTCATGTGATATTTTGTGGCTTTCCCTGCTCAAGCACCACACTGATGCTTTATGGCAATGCTAATGAAATCCCGATTATCCAAAGAAATAATTACCCGTCAGGCTAGGTGATTAAGACTGAGTCATTTTCAAGAAGTCAGGGTGTTTGTCTAGTAGTTTGGGCTAAGATAATAGCTCTAGAGCACATGCCAATGGCTACTATGAATATGTCATAATATGTAACAAAAAAAGAACTGCTTTAAAAGGAAAAACAGCATAATATCCTTGGAAATGTGTTTCTTATCCCATATGTAATGTAGTTTATAAAGACGGATGCTCTCATGGCTTCTAATACGTATAATTGCTCATTTTATGTGAGAAAAGTTCAGCCTGACGGATACTATATTTTTGAACTCAGAATCTATTTAACTACATTCAACTTACACAAATTAATGCTCCTAATCAGGATCATCTGTAGGCACCGAGAGGGTAACATGTATGATTAGCGGAATTAACCTTGGTAAATTGTTTGCAGTCTATAATTATGTTGAAAAGAGCAACACGGCAGAAATTCATATAAATATGAAACGGAGAAGAGCGACTTGTCCTAGCCGCTGTGTACTCATTATTTAAGCAATGGAGAACTTGCCAATTGGTTTATTTAAAGTATCACAAACTCCAGTGTCTACTTTTAGGGAATTAGCAAGAAGATCATGTCTCATAGTCATTTAAAGAGAATAAAAGACCTTGTGTCATTGACAACTGCCGATTACGTAAATAAGATAGCATCCCGAACGTATTATTTTCATTGTTGGTCAAATGCAGGTGGACATCATGCTGAGAAGTGCTGAAAATTACACGCATTTATTCTCTAGCTGAGAGCGTTAACTCAAACACGTTTAATAAGAAGAATTTTTATCCCATTTAATCCCTATTTTTAAGTATAGTGTAAATTATTATTATCTTTTATTTAGATGGCGGCAACAAGCTACACGGCGCTTCTTACAATACACATATTCAAGGGTTATGACAAACCAATACAGTAGGTGTTAAGAGGACCCTAAATGCAGAACAACATCCAGAGTAGCGTAACAAAAAATACAATTCTGACTTCTAACATATGTTAATTCATAGAACAAAATAGCATTTTACATTTGTTATTATATATGTAGCAATATTCTGGTTCCAGGAAGGTGGTTATGAATGAGATGTTAGATTAAAAAAAGGCTGTAGGTGACAAAAAAGTGTTTTTAAAAAAAAATAAAAATAAACTTATCATTGACTTTTCAATTGATTATATATATTTTAGAGTGTTTAGATATGACTTATTGGGTACTGTGCCAGTTGGTTAAACGCTATCAATTGGTACTGAATATTTTGAAAATAAAAATGTATTATCAGGGCCGGCCCTATAATGGGGCAGACTGGGGCAATTGCCCCAGGCGGCACTTTAGAAGGGGCGGCGTTTTAAACTTCACCCCAGGCGGCGTTAAGTCTTCGGCCGGCCTGTGTATTATAATAATAGTGACAGTGATGACTTGTTTGGTGGTCACGTCATGTTGACAGCAGAGATCCATTTAGGGGCTTGGGTGGCATTTGCTGCGGCTGAAGGACATCTCTGTCTTTCCTTGCCACCAAGCTAGAGATTCATGCATAAGAACTCGGTGCTCACAGGACCTCAGTATGTTCCCCATGGTGAACATAAGCCCACAAGAGCTAAGTGATAGCCCAAAATCATATCTGGGAACTCTCTGGGTTTGACCTGGATGAAAACCTGTCTCCACTGGTCTCTGGTTCCGTTTGTAATGTCTTCTGGCAGGGGTGGTGACCATACCCACTCTCTTTCCACTAAAGACCACCCTCGTACAACCAAACCCACCTTCATGCATGGCTCGCTCAGACCTTCCCAAGGCCGCTCACCCAGAAGAGAGAGAACTCCCAGGTATGCTGATCACCTGGTATTTTGTGTCATAACCATCTTTCATATCTCTATCACTCAGATCTATCTCTTCACATACTTATTTATAAATACTCTAGAGGTACTATATCATTATATATTGTTCCATTAATTACGTAATATTATAAGGACAGAACAGCCTAAAGTGGACCGTGTGCTTCAGTTTCATTCCAAAAGTTTCTTTTTTGTGACATCTGATTTGTACCTCGTGGTACCTTTGGAAATGCATTGTGCAATCGCTCATATGACCACTCGTGCGAGTTGCAAAATATACGCGCCTGGTACGTAAACGACACAAAATGTCCAAACCTACTGTTTGTGTTAAATCACATAGGGTTACCATTCTTTCATGTACTGTCACATGATGTGACCTTTTTCCATTCATTGATTCAGAGGTTTACAAAGTTCAATTCATCTGATGCCAGCAGTACAGTTACCAAAATCCGAGGCAAGGCTTGAGCAACCCACTATCCTCTCACAATGGGTTATGCCACCCCATAAACCTTCTGGTTGGCTAAGCATGATGGGAGGTATGTTTATGAAGTGTCTCACAATAAGTGATGCACAATACAATGACTTTTATCCTTTATTAAGGAACATTTACGTTTGTGATACGTTTTACTTGGCCAGTGGGGACAGGGTGAAGTGTAGTAAATTCTGAAGACCTCGGTGGTCCCTTTTTTGAAATATATTTTCTAGGAACAATATGGAAATATGTCATTTTTTATTAAGGGAAAAAAAGGGAGAAAAAAAAATAAAACATATTCTATTTACCACAAAGACTTTTATCACAACAGTTCCATTTTTGCATATATTTCCAACATAAATATGAAAATCACAATTAATCAATTATATATATATAATTGGCCAGAACAATTTTCACTGGTAGGACTCTTTGTTTTCAGTGTTGTGAAACGTACCTACAATGGTTCTTATCTTTGCTGCCAATGCTCTGTTTGGCAGACAAATGGTTAAGCACATAGTCAATGAAGTCTTTGTTGACTTTAGACACCTTATACGTCAAAATGACTGCCAGGCACTTTAATGATTGCAAAGAAAACACATTCCCATGAATTACGTTCCAGATAATAGAAATAATGGGATCTATGTATCCTTGAGTGTCTGGAACCTTCACGTGACAGGAATGTCCTGTAGTATCTACATTAAATGTAAGAAGCGTAGTGTTCCCCGATGCATAAGGTTTCAAGCTTCTATTATATATACTGTATATACAAGGGGTATGTGGTGAGCTCCAGGCTGGACTGGCCATCTGGCACACCAGGCAAATGTCTGAAGGGCTGGTGGCCAATAGGGACACATACATCCTACAGTTTGTGGCCACCAGCTGGATCCATGCACCTGTGTGCTGCAAGGATATAAAAATGGAACATGTGGCTGCACATATGTCACTTGGTGGCTGCTGGTCTTAAAGTGCCATACTCAGTCTGGACCTGGCCCAGCGCCATGTTTTTAGGGGTTCTGCAGGAGGCAAGTGGCTTAATTGTAGCCTTACTCATGCTTCGCTCTTTTTGACCAAGCTGTACCCCCTCTCTAACCATTCCCCTTCATGCTCTAACCATTTCATCCATTTGGCCTTCCTCTATATATTTTGAACATGGGTTCATCATTAGCCTAGGTGGCCCTATGTATGTAAATCCAGCCTTGTCTGAGATTATCTTTTTATTTGTCTTTGTAAGATTGGAACCCTTGGTTTGATGGAGTACCCAGGATAAGGGGCAATAAAGTGTATGGGCATAGGCCTGGCTCACCATGCCTACACATAATTCAAGCCAAGTGGTCTACAGAGGCAAAGGTGCGTGTGTTCCTAAAGATCGATGACCTCCTGACAGAGGCGAAGAAAGGGCTTTAGCCATTTTCTGGTTCCAACTTGCCTCCCGATAGCACTCTTCTCATTCTTGTCCGGCAGAACCAGACATCGTATTCAAACCCACTCAGGCTCACCCAAGATACCAGCCATAAAGTTCACCAAAATCTTACTAGTATACTATGACTGGTATACTCTGGAACTTTGTGGCTCCAGATGCCTGGTTAGCTTAAAAATAAAAGATTGTAAAGTAGCACAAAGCTGACCCATTAAAAAAAATTAGCCCAAAAGAGCATCAAACATAGAAACATAGAATTTGATGCGAGATAGGAACTATTTGTCCCATCTTCTTTGCCCATTTTTCCTGATCTAAGTCCTTGATCATGTCTTAGATTCAGAAAAGCTTTATGCCTATTCCATGCATGTTTAAATTATATTAGTCCCTACCATTTCTGATGGTAGGCTGTTCCATTTATCTACCACCCTCTCAGTAAAGAAAAACCTCCTTACATTATATTCAAACCTCCGACCCTCTAGTTTTAGACTATGACCTCTTGAAAACAATGGACCAACGTGGTCATAATATAATACAACCATACAAATGTGTCAAAAATGAGAGCTACTGTTTCAAAACGGCATTTCCAATATGTAAAACTAGTTATCCTTTTTCCTAGTTTATTATGCAAATGTATTTGGCTAAAAAAAAAATTTAAGAAGTTAATCATTTGTTCTTTGGGACGGGAGGCTGGAAAAAAAATTAAAACTGGTCACGGAAAAAGAGTATTGCGGTGAAAATGCGTTATTATAAAAGGCATGAATGTAAGTTTCACAAAACAATGCTCGTCGCAAAGTCAATAAACTGAACACAATTAAAAGAAAGAACATTGATTGTAGAAGAATATGTTACCTAGCACAGATCGGCGGATAATTTTTAACTCTTTGGATGCAGGAAGGCGACTGCCATTGACTGTTGAGGAATGTATGGTAGGGTTTCCAAACTCTGCGGGGTTAATATTCCAAATTGACTGCACTCGGATCAGTCAGCCAACGACATTATTTCACAGTTCAGTGTACGAAGGGTAGAGTGAGTGACCTTTACCCTATCTCTCAATAATTTACTGCAGTTTTATCATTAAATCAGAATCTAACTGCAAAGGAAATTAGTTTATTTTCAAAAGGAGGGTAAAGCTAAGCTGTTAATGTAATCACTTGGAGAAGGTACTCTTTTCTGAAATTCTAATTGCAATTTCCTAATTGAAGAGTGTTTTGATGTTTTTTTTTTTTTCTAAGACAAATAAGTTATTTTTGTTTGGTGTAGAAAATGTTTTGTTTTTTTTGTTGCATTGCTGATGCCCAAAGGACTTGGAAGTTAAATATTAAGACAGAAGGCGTTCGGGGTATTGTGAATCCCCAACGCCAAGTGCTAAGAATTTGTGGAATCGGGGGCAAGAATAAGAAAAATACTTGTAATTGTAACCTCAGTTTACAAACTCTAGCGAACATCTGTTTCAATTTTTTTTTTACCCAAACCTTACTTGTATTAATACTGAGGTTGGCATAATCCTCCTATAAGAGTTTCAGCAAATTCCTTATTTACTTACCTGTCGATGTCCATTTTTGCCCTACTTCTGGTCTTTTCTAAAAAACAGGGGCTACAAATGTGGGGTGAGGGGCAAAATATAACATAGGCGTAATAGGATGTCCATACTATAGTAAGGATTTGACTCCGCAGTATGGACATAGCCAGCCACCATAATGGGAGCATGGAGAAGGGGCAAAGGAAAGTTAAGGGGGTCTTCTCTAAAGGGAGCCTTTGGGCAAAAAAAAAAGGCTCCTTTATGAGCAAATGCGCTAAAATGCCATTTTTTACATACGTAAAACTTTTTGAGAAATGAAACAATATATACAAAATATTTATATGTTAATATTATTAAAATGCTACAGAAAATATTAAAAAAGAATGTTATCAACCCATATGGCCAATTTATTGTTTATTGGATTTATGCCACATTAATAACAGCACCAACTATATAATCACATAATATTTACGCACAAATGCCAATGCACCGTAGCGTTTTCATTGGAAAGTATTGTTCTGGATATCATCTCCAGTAGTCATGTGTTTTATTTCAGGGAAAAAAATGAGATTTTCTGCTATAGCACATGGTATATAAATAATATAAATAATCCACAGATATGATGGACAGGCCTGTATTAAAATCCAATCATAAACATGATAACATAATAACTATGGAGTTAGATAAAGTATGCATTTTAGTCAATTTTGCATATCACTAATTATTATAAGATAATGCAGAAGTGAAATACTACACAAAGTCAGGTTTACGGTATGAATGGCAATCAAACTTTGGACTTTGTAAAACTTGGTTGTTAAATGTTGGTCCAGACCCAGCACTCGCTAGAATTAAGAGGAAACAAGAACTGCAAATTCGACTAGAAAAGTGGACAACGGTGGCCACAGACCAACTAATCAACATCTCAAAGGGACAGTTACTATCCCATGCAGCCTCACCAACAAGTACTGCATACTAGATACTTACCTTAATGAGAAGCTGCAGCTCCAGGAATGAAGGGTGACACCTACTCCATGGTACCGTTTGTGCCACTGATTGGCTGCGTGAAGCTTGAGGTCTTGTTAGGTGTTGAGTACACCTTATGGGCGTTGGTAGCAGGAGATGCGCGTGGGTGGACAGCACTAGAGTTCCAGGGGGTCTAACAAGACCCCCGCATTCATATGCAGAAAGTGTTCCCGTTGACTTCAGTGATTGGCAGCTTTTTGGAAGTCAAAACTGGCGAAAAACATGGCGAGGAGAGTGGAACGAACAGAATGTGATGGTTTTCTCCAGGTAAAGAATGCATGCCAAAATACTTTAATATGCATTCTTTGTTGGTGGGGCTGTGTGTGTCATTAACCCCCCCCCCCGTTAATATCAGGGCAGAAGTTGATCATATATGCTGGTTTAGCCATCTTTCACTACTGATACTACCTGATGCAATCAGGTTTTACTGAGTAAAGTAGTAATTTTACTATTAATAGTCAGCTGTTACACTGATTGCATATCTCCCGAGGGTCCCGGGCACAGGGCATCATGGGACAGTTGGGAAAATCCTTGGACCTGTAAAATCAATGGAGGCCTGTGCATCCCCCGTGGCTCTTCCAGTACCGCTGGCCCACCCGCTCCACGCTCAGCATCCAGTTACACCTCCAACACTAGATGTGGTGACCTGAAATGTTGGTGGGCATGTGGTTGACAAACAAAAAGCGCCAGCTGTGGGTTGTTTTTATAAACAAATGTAATTACCCTAAAAACCCTAAAAGCGACCGTTCCCCTTTAATATGGCTTTAGATAAATGCAAATTGCACCCCAATAAAACCAGCCATTCCAACCTCCCCCGTTGGTGAAATCCACCGCGAGAGCAGGTCCCCCCGGTATGCTAAACATAATTATTTGCTTACGTAGGATGCACCGAATGCACCGTATACAGTAGTGACTCAACACAACCCATGAATAATTAGTGACATTTCAAGTCACGCAGACAGAAAAGACTTGCCCTGCTTGTCACAACTCTCACTGCCGTTTATGTTCCTATTATTCTCAAACGGTACATCTGGCCCGCCATGAATAAATAATAACAACAATAATAATAGGCATCAGATGACCCGAAATGGATGGCTTTTGATACTCAGGCATTTGCGGCGTCCAGTTGACTTGGTCCTCGCCGGAGCAGGTGGGGGTTGCGTTCCACAGCGGCGTAGGATACCTGCCCGTGTCAATGTTGTGTGCCACACGCAGGGATTCCCACTGTCATTCTAGGCTGTGTAAACAGTTTAGAACATTCATACCTGTTACAGCTGCCTGGAGAACTCGGCTGGGTGAGGGCTACCCGAGACCTTTCCACCCAAACCTTTGGTGACCACGTAAGGTCCTGGAGAGCAGGTTCAGAAGTGTCAGAATCCAGAACCCACACACACAATTTTCAAACAAGACGCCGTGTGAGCTGCGACCCCACAGTCACAATCAGATAGAACATCACAACTTATCAAAGTTACATTTACAACATCTGTATAAATGGCTTTGTTCTGGAGCTGCTGAGATGACAAATCATACTTGTTATGAAATCTGTTTTATGGAAAGATTTATTGGGCCTGCCCAAACCGCTGCTGTGATTTATCAAGGGGAGCCTGCGATTCTTAAGTGACGCCATTTGCATCGGGTTGCGTTTGCGAGAACATACACGGCGACGGGGTTTTCATTATAATACGGAGAGATGCACGGAGGCGAAGCTCCAGAACGCTTGCCTCGGAAGCCAATCTGATATCATATAGTAGATCGCTTTAGCGTGTGCGGCACCCTTTGGTCATTGATGAATGATCTCTTTACTGCGCTCGTATATATATTCCGCTCGGCTGTACCTGCAGCTCGCCGTCCCCCATTATCTCCCAAGCGCCGGTGACAGTGGATCCGTGTGTTGTTACAGGCTCGTACCTTAAGTGTGAGCAAAATCTAAACATGCGCCCGGGGGCCCTGGCTATCTGCACGCTGCGTTTATTTAAAAATACACCAGAGGGTCGGTGGTGGGAAAACCCTACTTATATGGAAATTGAGACAACACTTTGAGCAGATAAGGGAGGGCCGGGGGTCCTTATGTGTGACCATTTGCCACTCCTTCCCATCGCAGACACACATTCATGAAATCACTAATGCAGCATCACAAGGAGATTGTTTGAGCGGAATTTATTAACATGCAACAGAGCGCCACACGCAGATTTACGCCTTCAACTTAGCATCATATATGTGAGAGAGATCTCTGTACGGCAAGGATTTTTATACCGGGAAATAAATCACGATAACTGGATATGCACCTATTTATATATATACCCACATACGCTATACTGTGCCTATATATTTATATGTCTATATATATGTGTGTATGTATATATGTGTATGTGTGCGTATATATATATGTATGTGTATATATATATATATATAACTATATATATATATAACTATAGATATATGTGACTATATATACATATATACCGTATATGTGTATGTATATATACCGGTATATACGTATATATATATATATATATATATATGTGTGTATGTATATGCGTATGTATTTATGTATATATACCTATATATAAAAATATATATGTAAATATGTATATATATGTATGTGTTTGTATATACGTGTCTCTATATATAAATGTATAATTGTATGTATATACATGTGTATGTATGTGTCTATATGTATGTATATATGTTTGTATTTATATATATGTGTTTATATAGGTATTTACTGTTTTCTCTGTGAACCCACTGTCGGTGGGTTGTTTTGGAAAGTAAATTAAAAAAGATTTTAGGGATTGTAGTTAATATATGGCAGCGTTCTCGCGGAGGGAGAGAGGGGGCAGGGGTGGTTGTACTCAAATCTCATTTTAATCAATGTGTGTTGCTGGAGGCTTGTGTCGCCTGGGCAATCAGGAGCCGGCCAGTGCTGGTAGCACATTAATCCCACGGTGGGTAAAGTCCGGACTGGTTGGGCCACCCCAGAAAGCTCACGGGTATAGGAGCCGTCACCGGTTTATGAAGCCTTTTTTCCGTAGTGCGAGTTGGAGATGGAAAGCGTTCTTTCCCAAGAGGTTCTACAGCAGCTAATGAGCCAAATCCCTGAGCGTTTATTATTTTCCTCCACGTCTGTCTCTCTACCTGTATGCACCGTGGAAGCGCGACTAACAATATTCATTCGCAGGATAAAAGGCAGGAAACCATTTAGATCTCCAGTGCCTAACAAGCTGCTGCTCACGCCGGTGCGAAGGGGGTTAACATGGGAACGGAATCCATTCAGCTTGCCGGTTTTTCTGATGTAAAAACATTAATGAGTCATAAGTCTCATCTTAGATTCAGGATGGCTTCACGTCTACCCCACGCGTGTTTACACTCCCTCACTGTGTTAACCTCTACCACTTCAGCTGGGACCTGGTTCCACTTATCTATCACCTTCTCTCTAATGGGGGGGAGGAGGAAATAAGCCTCCTGTTGTGCACAGCTTGCATTGCGACAAGGAATGACGCGCGGGCAGCGAAGAGGTTAACAGCAGCCAGGGAGAATTCGTTCCATAGGAACTGGGGCTGCCTTGCCCGTGACGTCACTTCTCGCAGCGGCTCTCGGAGAGGGCTGGGAGAGGGACAGACCAGCCTCCTTTAATAGCCGCGTCACGTGACTGGGAACAGTAGTAAGACAGGTGCCTTCAGTTCAGCCTCAGTAAGGGGCTAGCAGCCTGCATGAGTGCGATCTCTGTGCGCGACTGGGGATTGTAGTTCCAAAGGTTTACTTACTGCCGTCATTCAGGGGCTGGATGGCGTGGGAGATGTCCAACCAGGACTCTGTTTGGAGTGACATAGAGGTGAGTTGCCGAATGCACAGCTTTTGCTTTATTATCCTATTCTTAAAATATTATTTTTTCCTTTTCCAATTTTTTTTTTTGCTTTATTATTTCATTTTTTTTTTTTTTGTTTTTGGCTTTGCATTTAAGAATTTTACATTTGTATTATTATTGTGACGTTTCATTTATTTTTATTTTATTTTTTTAATATATTTTAAATAGATCACCTTGCAAAAAAAAATAAAAACAAAATAATAATTATATATATAACAAAAAATAATGAAAGGCTAAATCAGCCAGGGGAGAAAGTCTGAACGTTATCTGAAGTGCTTGGAAATGGCTATTTTAAAAGGTTTTACTTGTACGATGTTGGGAGTCAAAGATTAGCTGCTGTCATCGGTGTCTGTTGCAGTTGGAAAGTATTTGCATGTGCCTTTGGCTGTCTCTGTAGTCACATGCAATATGTATGCTCCACGATATTGATATGAATCAGTGTCTGAAGTCTTTCCAGTGGCCTGCTTGGCACCCTGCCATGCCTATTTATATGACAATTAACTTAAAATAATCTCACTTATTACTGCTTGCATACTTGGATCCTGCATGCTGCACATTGGATGGCAATCCCTTAAATCCCACTGCATATAGTGAGCTAATATGTGCATTATTATTTTATTATTATTATTATTAGTAGTATTATTATTGTTATTATTATTATTCTCTATGCAAGCATCTACCTGTGGTCCCTGTAATAGATCTATTTATCATCCAGTGGTAGGTGGCGATCAGCTGTTTATCTCTTCACGTAATTCAGTGCTATTGTAATAAAAGCAGACTAGAATGTATAGGATCTGTGCAAAATGCTGCCGCATGTGTCAAATCGGTGGCTGTGTATCAACATATACATCTGCTGGCTACAATTTATATATATATATATATATATATATATATATATATATATATATATATATATATATATATATATAATAAAACAAGCAGTTTCTGTGCTGGCCCCTGGAGTAAAAACATCCTTCCAGTATTCTGTGTGTTTTCACTATATGGATCGGAAGCTTTATTATGGAACATAAAAGTAATGAAACTTTGTTGCAATAATTATAATGGAACGCAAGGTTTAACATAATAAAGAGTGCTCTATTGAAATCCTAATCAGTGTGTGTGTGTATACAGTCTGTGTGTGAGTATATACACATCTATAGATATAAATACCGTAAATATATGTATAGATATGCCTATATAAATCCATACGTATACGTGTATGCTATATATGTTTATATATGATGGCCGGTTGTTGTTATTATTTCATTCGTTATGCTTCACACAGAGTAAAGCCATTTCTCTTGTATGTTGCGAGTGTGTGATATGCCAAGCGCATGCAATTCCCATTTAATGTACATAATTCCGTAATAAGTAAGCTCGCGAGTGGATGGCTCTGTGGCTCCCAACTCCTAATTGTTTTTGAGTAGCCGGCGAATCTTGTGGGCTGCTCTCTGGCTCCTGGTGTGGCTCTCAGCTGCTGTATCCTTTTTTTTTTTCCATCATGCATTATTCCTGATGCTGCTAAGAGCTGATTGAGAAGCAGCTTGCGCGGAAATATTGAAGATTTATTTTTGTAAACCAGTGACTGCGTGTCTCTTATCAACTGCTCTTTAACTTATGATCGCTAGCATGGATAGGCACTCGATGCCCTCCCTGCAGCTCAGGCAGCCTGATGGGAGTTGTAGTCCACAGCAGCTGGATCACCAGAGGTTATGTATCCTAGGGTTTGGGAGGATTCCCCCCCCTCTGGCATACTTTATGTGGTGCAGATTAACTCCTCGTGCCACCAGGCTTACACACTCCTTCTGTGTGCGATGACATGTTTTTGCCTCTTGCTGTTTTTTTTTTTTTTTTTGATAGCTTAGCAATCTTAGCAAATTCATAAACCCTTGAGCGCCAAACCAGAATGAACAGCACATGGCTTTCAGAGCCGGTGGCTTGTTTTTATGCAGAGTGTTGCAATCACATATGGCACCCAGAGGGTTAAGCATTGTAAGAAGGGGGGGGGGTCTGAAAGATTAAAAAAAACAAAAACAAAAACAGGGACGTCTTCACTTGCTGAGAAATGCAATGTCTGCTTCCCAAACTGGACAGACTGATGCTCCAATTAATAAGGGCCCACATTTTAATAAGGTAGATGTACGAGCCGACTGCAAAGATCAACAAAGCTATTTCATGGGACACAATTGCGATATGTTTTATATGAAACAGTTGTGTGTATATATATATTGAACCCATCCTTGTATGAGTTCAATTGGCTATTTGGGATTGGAGGGGTTAACTAAAATGTGACGCTTCACCCTGGGCCCTTTGGCCCTTGACCACCAGCAGTAGAAAGAAAATCCATGCAAAATCTAATAGGGATTTTAAAAGTAATTGCAATTTTTTTTTATTGTTATTACTCGGGCTGTTTAGCTAATTTATTATTTCACTCCTCAACAACGAGGGACAGACCCGGGTTAGATGAAAAGAATGCACAATAATTGTTTAGAAGGTTCTTAGATCTTCTAGGTGATGACTGGGCTGGGATGGGAATACACGGGCCTTTCGGAGCTGCTGGGGAAATTGCTAAGCACCTGTTACAGACACGCAGCGGACTGCATATCTCAGTGATGGGGCGTTAGCGGCGTGATGCTTGGCATCTGCCGGATGGGCCAATGTAAATGATCGGTGCGTTCTGTAATAGTAATTGATGCGTTGAGCGGGCGAGCTCTAATGTGCCAGTTGCTGGGGGCTTTAGCCAACAAGAATTAAGGATATTGGACACAAGAGGTCCCCATCTAAGGCTGGCTTCTTCAGGCCATAATGGAAGGTTCCTGGTCAAAAGTATTTGTCACACCCGATACATTGTATTAGCTAATGTGCGCCTCTCTAAAGTACTTTTGTAAATAAAAAAGACACTCATAAAAATTGGCCATGGACCGCTACTAGTAGAATGCTGACCCTGCTTAACAACAGGTGGAGTCCCATTAAAATGATAAAACTGGCATTAAGATCATTGTTTTTATATCAACGTTGGCAGAGTGTTTTTCATCTCTAATCAACATCAATTACATATTCATTTAGGCCTCACTGTTAGAAATTATTTTAAAAAAACATTTTTTTATATAATTTTTTTCATTGGTGGTGTTTGACATTTTTATACACGCTGAAGATATATTCCTTAACATGTGTCTAAGATAAGCAGCCTAGCCTAGTTGGATATGACCATAGCATCTATTTTAATTACCTTTATCCAGGAAAGACAACTGCAATTGATTTATGGACTCCACTTTCTCTCATGCTTACTAGGTCTTGTAATCTGATTACCGAGAAGAAGAAAAAAAAACATCACAGGGTATTATTCACCGCCGGCTACTTACATGATAGGACTGTACGCGGTTGACAACTAATGACGTGCTATCCAAAATTTAAATACCATTGTAACGGTGTTTGGAATGACCCTTGCTTGTGTGTTTATGGAATGTGGCTGCGTGCCATATCTTAGAAAGACATTTTGATGACCAAAGTATGGCAGAAAAATTGCTTAATCTGGAAGTCTTCCAATCCTCTTTAATCGTAGAGTAACCTTGATGGCCAAGTCACACACACAAAAAAATAGTCGATGAAAGCTTAATTCAGATCACATGTTACTACAGTTAATAAATTCCTAAAACTTACACATCTGTTCTATTTCTTGCAGTGCGCAGCCCTGGTTGGGGAAGACCAGCCCCTTTGCCCAGATTTACCGGAACTTGATCTTTCTGAACTTGATGTGAATGATTTGGATGCTGACAGCTTCCTGGGAGGGCTAAAGTGGTACAGTGACCAATCCGAAAACATTTCCAGTCAGTACAGCAACGAATCAGCGGATATATTTGAGGTATGACAATTGTCTACGCTAAGAACCTTCATGTTCCTAACATTGTTTATCAGTCTAGGACAAGGGTGTCCAACCTGTGGCCTTCCAGCTGCTCCAGGACTACATCTCCCATACTCCTCTGCCAGCCGTTGAGCTGAAGGAGCATTATGGGAGATGTAGTCCTGCAGCAGCTGGAGTGCCGCAGGTTGGACACCCCTGGTCTAGAAGATGCCTCCTGAGATACAAGGCACGCTCGTTTCAGCAATTAACAACCTTACTGTAATTTATTAAGGGTCACACAGAGATTATTGGAAAACGTAGGTGCACGGTACGTTCGAGTGTTGGGGGGAACCAGGTAGACTTTTGGCTTTGTGACACTTTCCAGTTGGGTTTCTGGTAGCATTTCTTTAGTGAGCAAAATTACATTTGGAAGACATTTGACTTGTTTTGGGTAAGTATTGGGTAATGTCAGAACTTTGTGTTTTTGAGATCTTTTGCACTCAAAGGTATTCTTTTGAGAAAGCAATCATTTTAGTAGGCAGTTTGTATATTTTTGTAGAAGGAATATAATTTTTCTGTGTGTTGTAGATCACCCAGATTATATTATACTATATGTTATACAGTCATGATTGGCTTGTATATTGAAATAAACAGTTTCCTGTTTGGGTCTGGTTTAACATTTTGGACAATGCTGAAGGGACTTACTCTGCTTTTGGTTGATGTGCCAAATCTGTTATGATGTCACAGTTATGTTCCACATACCTAGATATTTGTGACTTTTTTTTCTCTTTAAGCACACATTTTGTGTCTAAGAACCAGCATACACCTTGAAAGGATAGGAGGGTGTGAAACTTTGGGGCTTATATGTATATGGCAGTCTTTTTACATAAACTGATAAACGTACTGTGGTCATCGTGGCAAGCACTTCTCAATTTGGCTCGCCTATTTATAAATGTTCCCTTCTCGCCTCTGAAGCATTAACTTACAATTAGCATACAAGTTATGGCGGGTCAGCATCCTTTCCTTAAGTTTCAATTTTGGACCGACCTAATCTGACTTGTCCTTCAACAATGGTGAGGAGATGCTGTGCTCTAGAACATCACTGTTTCCATTGAAACCCAGACCTTGATTGGAGGTTAGTCACTGTAGGCATAAGGTCATCGGATATTGGCCGAAAATGATTTTATTGATTTATGCCTCAGACTCTAAATTGCGAGGGAAGAGGATCGTCTTTGGAGACAGTGACAGATAGGGCCTACTTTCATGTCCAAAGGAGAATGCCTTGGAAGACAGCTGCCGCAATTGTTGCCCTTGAACTTCACCAATGCTTCCTTTGTGAGTGTAACTTTACACTGGAATGAAAAACCAAGAACACGAGTAGGACAGAGGCCTAGTCACATGCCTTACTTAGGTTACAGCAGCTAGTTGATGGAAAAGCCTTCACTAAACTTGGCAACAATTACTTTTTTTTTTTTTTTTAACTCTTGTGTTACTGACTGTTTAACAGAGTAGCTGATCTTTTCGAGGCAACTTGGAATGCCGGGCTGGTTTCTGAGTATAGTGCCTGCACGTGGCAGAGGAAAATGTGGAATTAAGTCTTAGAAAAAGGCAACTTATATTTGGCTATATAATCCATGGAATCGGGTGATTTAAAAAGTTTTTATCCCACTTTGGCTTTCCCACTTTTGCTGTTTAATAAACATTTTTGTTTTGTTCTTTTCCCCTGAAAAACACACTTTTTAACTATTAAATGAAATATCATATAACCTACTGTCCTTATGATTTTGCTAGACGTGGAAATGTGTGCGTAATACAGTTCCCTTGGCGCCCGGAAGGGGTTAACTCCGGTCTTGTTAGGTCAAGTCACATGCATATCTCCGTAGGGCTTGCTGCCTCCTGCTGCACCTATTCAACACCAGCCTTAACTAGTAGGAGGCCAGTTGATACCAGAGACTATTGAATGGAATACATTTTTGTGGCTGGCTGCATTTCAAGAAAAAAAAAGTAATAAAGTCACAAGACGCAGACATGCAGGTATACTGACAACAGGTACATTGTCTGTGCGTTCGCCACCGAGCCTGCAACGTTTGACAAAAATATATAGTTGGGTAATATACAAAGGTTATCTTTGTTACAGGTGCACTTTTGAAATGTTGGTGGAGTACAATCTTAGACTTAGTCTTTTTTTTTTTTTCTTTTTAGTTAATATTAGCCCTTGTGTTTTTCACATATATAAGTGCAAAGTGCTGCATTTAGTATACTACAAATTGCGTAAGAAATGTGTAGATGAGGTCCTCATAGCAGAGTCTGTTGGCCTTGAATACAAATAATAGCTCCTCTATTAACCAGTGAACATAATAGGCAACATAGTTGGGGCTTTTATATTTTTTTGAAATATGTCACATTTTGTGAGTTAAACATTACTAAACGTGAGTGATGACATCATTCTTTCACTGCTATGGTCCTGATGCAGCGCTAGCCCTGAACCTGCAAATTCCTGGACAACGGATGGGGAATCTTCAGGCGTTCCGTCTTGTGTCGACTCGGATCAGTGTTCACCATTATTAGTATTTATTGATTTATATAGCGCCATCATACTCTGCAGTGCGGTACAGTGGGCAAGATATAACAAGTCGTACATCATTTGGGATAACAGAAACAAAACTTACAATTCAGTAGCACAGTGCACACTAGCATGGCTGGGCAAGTTCTGGAGCTTTTGCTGTCGGGGACTACAACTCCTATCATCCTTTTACCCACCTAATGCTTGCTGAACAGCAGTTGCAGCACTGCAGTATTTTTCTCATACAATAGATAACGGTAAACTTGCCGTAAGCTTAACGTAAGATTTAAAAGGGTTAAACTGGCCCTGTGATGGGGAGAACATTTTGCCCCCCCCCCCCAAAAGAGAAGTTTGTGGCATTGTTATTTTGTCAACCAGCAGGTGTCACCCTGTAATCAGTCTCGCTGCAGGGTGCTGAGTCAACATTACTCACAAGTCTTCTCACTTAGGAATCCAATCTAAATCCACGACTTTGCATCCATAGTTCTGCCAGAGAGCGTCTGAGCGTTTCCCGGCAGCTGCGTTTCGGAGATCGGGCATTTACATAACTGAGCAGTGATGCCCGGCTCACGGAACGCGGAACGCGGGCGAGAAGCGGAAACTGTTCTGCCACTGCTTGAAACGGCCCAACGTGACTTCAGCTGTTCCCTTCTAAGAGCCGTGACAACACTCCGCGTATGAATTGCCCCCCCCCAAAAAAGACGAAATGACTCCTTTAACTCATCAAACAAGTTTAGAGCCGGGGCTGAGATTTTTTTTTCATTAGTATTACGAAATCGTGATTTTATCAATGCAGTTTACGCAGAACCTGATGATTTCTTTTTCTGTGAACGTTCCAGTTTTTTCTCGAAGTTTTGCAGACTCGGCTGATTAATGAATTACCAGATCTTGCGTAAAAAGTGACTTGGCCTGATTTTTACACAACTACCAGTGTTTTCTTTGCCGGCCTTGTGACTAGTTTTAATGGATTTTCACTCAACTTAAACCTCCATAGAATTTTTTTTTTTTTTTTTTTTAAATCCCGCATAGCCAAATGCCTCAGGCAGGTAGTTCAAGGAGACACAATCGCGAGGAAAAAGTCATCATAGCTGAATTGTTGATGGCGTGTGCCCTTCAATGCCAAATCAGCATGATTTATCATCGTTACATACTCTGCTCACGTTTCTACTTCACGCCCTGAACGATGTATAAAAAGGTGTCTGTTCGGCAAGGTCCGAAACCAAACATATTCAAGAAATATTTGTAAATGGTGCATTTTAATTAGCGATTACAATTTAAATTTAAAAGGTCGATTGGTCGGGGATTCTTTAATAAACACATCAATCTGTTACTAGAACTTTGTTACGTATTATTAGCCCTTGTAAAGGATAAAACACTTTTTAAATGCTCAGTGTAATCTGTTAGCTTTAGATCAATAAAAGGCAACTTTCGACTGAGTATCACGGGATTTATGGAGGTTCATTTACTAACCTTTTGTGTTTGCAGATGAGTTCAGGGAGGTGAACCTGCCAGGTTGCATGTGCTCTTTTTTTTATATATGTGTATATATATATATATATATATATATATATATATATATATATATATATATATTTATATATATATATATATAAATTTATAATTTTTTTTTTAATTGTTTTTTTTATTTTTTGAATGACTTGGATAGGATAATAATGCTACATTCAACTCATTAGGCCTGCAAATGCATCGTAATCACAGCAGGATAATCGTGCAGAGTAGTTATATCCCTTGCGCTTTCTTCTGTTTTGTTACACTGAGTTCAAGGTACAAACACGTTTTCCTGGAGTTGTTGTTTTTCGTTCATGGTAATGATCTTTGGAATTATGTCTTGTAAAACCAAAGACATTCTTGGAAAAATGGCCATGTGTATAGATGTTTGCGGAGCTTGCAGATTAGACGTGCGCTGAACATGATGGGAATTGTAGCCTGCAGCGGCCGTCTCACCGAGGATGGCCGAGGTGCTGGTCCAGCTGCGGTTGAGTATTCGCTGCCATGGTCTCCAGAAGTTGGCAAAGAATCATGAGAACTGAAGCTATATTCTAGCTACGCCAGATTCTAAGAGAATATGACCCCCATGGCCCTACGTGTACCGATAATAGAAACAAAACAATCTTGGAAAGGGTTAAAGACGCAAGAGTCCCATCGTATCCCCAACTCCATGCTCCTAGGATCAGTGCTCTCGGCAGCAGCCAGAAGTGGTTTCCGGTTCCAGGTCGCCTGTATCTGCGTAACAACAACGTTCACAAATCAAAATGAGATGGCTTGGCCCATTCTCATATATTCTGAGGTCCAAAAGCATGCCACGGTTAGAATCGCCAAGACCCCCAAGAGCTGTGTTGATGGGATTAGTTAATGCTAGTGCAGGTTCAGGTGACACATAGCACTACGATTTGTACAGTTCTATATAACAAACAAAGCTGATGCCAAGTCAAGGTATTGTACTTTACAAGACTAATAAAAAAAGAGCTTAACTTGGCCGTAAAAAATGCTTATGGCCATAAAAATGTCTGAATGTATGGTTAACCTTAATATGTACCAAATGGGACTTTATTGTATAGTAAGGGATACCCTTTTGGGCATCAAATCGGGGTAAAATCAGACAAAGAAAATAAAGGATCATTCGTCTTTCCTTACTTTGTACCGAATGGTTTTAAACAATCCATTTTTCAGTATAGCTGCCATCTTTAACCTATTAGTGTCCTTGTCTTCTGTCTCGTGGCTGTAGTCAAAAATTAACCAGACCTGTGAAAAATCTAAATGGGCTAACATGTGACAAATCGCAAACCAGATCTGGCAGGCTTTATGCATTCCAAATGAAGGATTATGTCAATACGACCATACTTTTTGTTATAGAATTCCATCCAGCAGAGCCAGTCTATCCTTCAAATAAATTACCCTGTCAAAGAAAGTGGTGATTTTTTTTTTTTTTACTTCTCCCCCAAGATAAAGGGGCTCAATATTGGGATTGTCCTTCCAGCAATCTCTAAATGTTTCCTTATGTCTTCCACCAAATAACTTTTGACATTGACTACAACCTTCTCGCCTGTCCTTGATCAAGCCGACGCTAAAAGATTAGGTGGACAAAAATGTACGTATTAGCAGGAGAAAGAATAAGACAATTACGTTGACAGCTCGTACTGTATGATGCCTTGCGTGGCTCCGTGCCAGTTGCGAGCACATGATCAGGCCGCTACGAACAATCTTTCAGTTCAATCCAGTTACACGGACATTCCGTCGTACCTGCCAACTCTTCGTCTACAAAGGACAAGGTTTATAGTACTCTCTGTCTCTTTACGTAATACCCGGCACAGGTCCTCTTTAGTAAATCGGATCTTTGTGCAATGGTTTCGTTTTTTTTTCTTTTTTTCCACGGAAAACAAAAAAAAAAAAACGAAAACGTTATTTCACGTCTATGAAACAAAACACATTTTTTTTTAGAATCAAAAGGCAACGTTCTCGGGGTACAGCATGTTCTTGACACCGTCGCACTTCTAAATACAAACTAGAGTCAGCTGCCACAGGGACGTTCGGAGATAAAAGTGCGATGGCCTTTCTTCACGTGGGTCATCGTAAATCCATTTCGGCCTCCCTGCACATCTGTTTTAGCGAGGCGGCTCTTTCTTAAGCCGGCGTTTGGTCTTCAGCAGCGTGGGAAAGAAACCTGGCTGTAAATTCACACCCTTCCAACCATTTTCCCTAAATACATATACGGGTTCATGTTCATACCGGTAAAACCTTCGTAACTTCGTCAGTCTATCTGTAACACGGGACAGTTCAGCGAGCGTGAAATTGTGTGTTGTCAACTTGCCACAAGAACGGAGCCGCATCCCGGCCCGTCGTACAGGAGGAGCGTTATTTTACCTAAACCGTAACTAGGGTAAATAATGATAGTTGGACAACAGACGCTTTAATTTGCCATTGAAACATGTTTTCATTTATCAGCAAACAGCTTGTTGGCTGACAGCTTTTTGTATGAGTGGCAAATGATCCTTTCTGGCATAGATAGCAGAAACCTTCACGCTTTATCAGTTGAAAATGCCAACCTATTCTGCAGCGTGGTACAGTGCAATGTAGTTCCAAAGAGGACGTAAGATAACAAAGTCTCTGGTTAAATGGTACATGGAGCAGCTGCTGCAGAATCTCTTGGCAATGCGTCACTTTTTTGAAGACGAAGAACAGATTTAACCCCCCCCCCAAATAGAACGACTGTTTGAGCTTCGGTAGTGGATAAGTCACCTCCTCTGGTCGTCCGAATCATTAAAATCTCATCAGCCCAAGAGGAATTTGTTCACTCTGGTCTGTTTAACACCTGTCATCAAAATATAATGGTTCTGTAGTTCTTAATTAAACTTACAGATGTGTATCTCATACTTGTCTACACTGCAATTGCACATTCCGGGTAGGTTTAATGCGTTTAGCGACTGATTTCTGTTCTGAGCTACATGAACGGACACAGTTCGGAGACCGTTGAGCCCTGCACCGAATATCACAGTATTATGGAGGTAACGAGGAGAAATTGAGTTATTTTTAATATTTGAACTTCTCCTATGCGTGTTCCCTTTAGTGATTTATAGTCTCGAGGAAGGAATACGGCTAATTGTTTGAATACAAAAGCTTTTCTGTATCAGTCTTTGATATGTATGGCCTTTTAGGGGCATCGATTACCAACAAATGGTTAAAATTTTTTTTTTTTTTACCTTTTAGTTATTTTTATGTGTGTGTGTGTATATATGCTGTGTCATTATATTAGAAATCAATACACCTTTGCAAAGCTAACTGATAAAGTTTATTAGGGCCGCTGATAATGGCCAAGGTGCCATCACATCGGGACTGATTTAATGAACGACTGGGGTAGTTGCAAAACAAACAAACAAAAAATCTACGGAACGTAAAATCTGTGACTGCCACATGTTTTGGCCCGGGTATTTGTGAGTTATGTACAGAAACAAAAATATTTTAATGAATTTTGCTTTCTATCAGCAACTAGTCTTGTATTCCAAGTCATCTGGTCGCCCACTATGGTCATATTATCAAGCAACTCGCCTTAACCCAGAATATGTCCCCAAAATGTAGATGTAGGTCTTGTACTTCCTAAAGGCTCAACAATGCGTGGAGGACGAGCAGGAGAAGTATATTCTGTGTGTTAACAGATAAAAAGGCTTCATGACTAAGGTGCTGTTTGGTTAGGGACTGGCCGTGCCGTCATCGTGTTGATACATATGACTCTGGTGGACCTATCCAACACCGATGTTGGAGACTGACCTCAATAATTTCTGTTGTGGTGTAAGAGTTTTGGAAAAGCATAGCATATATACATATCACGGCTTCATCAGTTTAATGGCAAAGCCCACAACCTCCCATCAGGACCTAAATATGATTGCAGGGATAGTCGGTTAGCAACGTTAGGGAGCTTGTGATTTCCGAAACGCTTGATGGGGCAGCTGGCCCGGAACGCTGATAAACCATGTGATGTTGTGGAAAAATGCCGGCACAGAAATGCTATCTGTGTACTAAAGGGTAAATGCCAGTAGATGACAGATTCTCTGCAGTTTGTTCTTGTTCACACTCCGACCCCTGGTACATAGCTGACCTCTGCTACAGAAGAGGGATTGGGACTTCTCCGACAGACTCATGAATGATTTCTGATAGCAGTTGCCATATTCAAGGCTATTTTGAAGGAGCTCTTTGAAATCGATAAGGTTATTCTGTGCGGTTTGTCTAAGGAATTTTTCTTAGGCCCTACGAGCATGCGGGCAACATGAATACATCATTCGGTGTAGAAAAACAGGTAATGGCACCTAAACTGTAAAAAAAATGACGTTGAGTAATAATAATCATTTTGCAATGATGATGAGAAATAGGCGTTACAAATGTGTTATCACGTGGGGTATTATGTAGAGTGTTGAAGACCGGCTGAACCTAAAAATACGGAACATCTGAGCTGCATACTGCAGAAGGCAAGCGTGTCGCTCACGCCGCCCGTGACAGGTTAAATTTATGGAGCGATTTATGAGTTTGAGATGATCAGACACAATGTTGGTTCCTTTGCTATTCTTGCATTCGGAATGTACAGCCGTGTTTTAAGATCTCTGGATGCGGAGCAAATGCAAAGGATTACTGAAGTGTTACTGGTGTGTTTCTCCGGATAATGTTACATAATTACGAGGATTGGTTTGACTTTTTTGTTTTTTTTTAGCCACACCATAGATTTTCAGTGAAGACAAGTAGATCGCGTGGATCTTGACTCGGTTTTGTATCAAAAAGGTGTGTGTGCGGCAAAGGGTTAAAAAAAAAAAGAAGAAACCTTGACATTCTAGGATTGTGATTTAAGGTACTTCAAAGGGTTAAAGATAATCAGAAATCCCTGCATGCTTCCCTGTAGGGTGACTGTGGTATGTGTTAATCCTGACCTTTTAATTTAAGAACGTTCCTTTTTCCCCCAGAAACTGCAGTGTTTGGGGGGGGGGGTGAGATGAATCACCCCCTCCTGCAACACCGAGTCTGCCAAAAAGGTGGACATTTAGAGAAAGATAACGAGAAAATAGCTAAGTGAATCAGAACTATAAAAAGCGCAGCAATTACCAAAAATGGAAGCATATGCCAGTTATCTGCATCCACTGGGTTGAACAAGTTTTGTAGTATTTAAGATAATTCTCTAGTGCCTGCTATTTATAGGCCGAGGGTAAGCTTCAGTAAGAGCCTTTCACCAACCTGGCCTTACAGACTAAGCTAATAAGCTGCCTGACTTCCATATTACAAGGCAGATATATTAAATAAGCCATTCATGGATCATTATTGGAGACATTTATTTAGTTCAGGCAGCCCCGGGTAGTTCAGACAACCAGAGCCCTTTGTGCAAGAAACAATATATAACAGATACCTATAGAACAGTATATATGTGTGTGTATATGTGTGTATATATATATATAATATATATATATATAATACTTGGTAATGTAATAGTCAACTAGTCAGCCCTCTTACCATAAACATATAAACTCTTAGCATCCTCAGCCAATAATGGATATATTCACACAGCCCATATAATGTTTAATTTAACAGATAAGGTTAGCTAGAAAAAACTATCAGATATAGCAAAAGCATGTAAGGTTGGATTGTATTCTATTATTATAAGAGTCGGCTTAATGACTCCTATACGTGCCAAACTGGGGCCATGAACTTTGTGTTAAAATTTAATGCGTTGAATTTATTTATTTAATGTCATCCTCTTATCGGGACATAACTATTTTAGAATAAATTTCCATTATTGTTTTGTATCCCATGTTTCGCCATTCTGTAATATTGTAATTTTCCATGTTTTGTATGTTTATTGTTTCTCTTCCGTGTGCAGTCATACCGCAGTCATCATGTCCCAAATCCTGCCAGGTTCTGAGAGTCAGTGAGTCTCACAGTTATTAAACAATTTCGTCCACCTCTCGGATTTGCTTTGTAGAAGTCTACTGCCTTGTGGAATCCTGACAGTTCTAGTGTGGGAAAGCAATAAGCTGGCACATAGCCTTGTAGCTGACGGAGGGCTTGGCCAAACTGTTATCGGAAAGGTACAGGAATTTAAAAAACAAACAAAAAAAACCCCCTTAAATAATATGAAACTGGAATCTGCATTTCCGCGCATGATTTGCAAAGCGTGTGCGTATCGCCGTAGATTGTGTGTACGCGTGTGTTTGTCTACACTGAAATCACACAGTGTAAATAAACGTATGAAGGTCACCCAATGAGTGAAATAGTTTAATGCATGGTTTATGCTGAGCTTAAACATTCTATGAATGGAATCTGCTTTATACTAATACTGGTTCATAACACATTGTGTGATTGAGGACCATTTTAGAAGACTTTGGGCGCAACGGTCCACCTCTCTGATCCATGCCATGTGCAATCATCAAAATCATTGGTTCTACCACGTCACAAGGATATCACATGGAAGCCGAAATGGAACAAAGATGAGCATCTCCCCAAGCCCCTTTGGCCGCAAAAGTGGGACAGTGGGGCAGCTACCCGGGGAAGAAGGAAAGTGCCTGAAAACCAGGACTATCCAATGTAAACTGGGACTGTTGGAAGGGATGCACTGTAGGCCAGCGCTTTACAACGACTGGTTGGCAACATGATGGGGGGGGATGTGATTGATACCCTAGAAAAAATGGCTGATGTAGTCAATTTACATGTTTGGAGAATGTCCTGACTTTTTTTAAACACATATGATAATTCAATTATTCAACAGTATTTGATCATCTGGTGGCAAAAACGCAGTATTCATTAATACTTTTCCAAAGTCAAGTTGTTTTGTTGAGACATCCTACCCTTGGTGATCCCAATCTCGCAGAAATCATCTGGCTGTAGGTAATGCATTTATTTACTAATCAGCAAATTACTTTACGCAGTCAGTAAATGTTAAGGGCTGGAGACTGATAAGATCATTTGCTTTCAGGTGTTTTCTCAATATTGCTCTCAGCATCAAGTAGAAATTGAAAAGAGTGACCTTTTGATACTGAATCAAATTGACTGCATTTCTAAAGATTCACTGGTTTCAATTACCATAAATTTTTCATATTGGGACTACAACCAAACTCTCTGGCACCAGAAGAACAATATCTTATCGGTGGTTTGTTAATTCAGTTAGCTTTGCGATAGCCGGTTCCTAGAGATTTCTTTCTTTTCTTTTTTTTTTTTTTCTCGTTTACAATAAAACACGGCAAGTGTCAAGGACGAACAAGATATGAAGTTTACACAAGAAAATTCTAATCGCTAATTGACTTAAAAAAAGGTGAATGGTTCTTTATGGCCATTGTGGCAAAGCATAAAAATTCTTTGTGGCGGTGATAAAACTTCTATTGGAGTGCTAGTCTAATCTGTTTTCTATGACGTTTAATGGACACTTTTTTTAAGATTAGGTGTAAATGATAAAAAAAAAAAATCATATATCCGTTGAGCAGAACTGCTCTTGTAAGACAACTATTGGCGAACCTCAAATACTTTTGAATAACCTATGTAACCCTACAAAACAAATCCGTCACATCAGGCCGACTAACCTTTACATAGACCTTTTAACAAACAGTAATGAGATATTTGGAAAGCCGTATGTGTTAGATTACTTTCTTCCAGCTGTATTTGGCCTACAGGCCTCTTGGGTCTAGAAGCTACAAGGTGACCTGCATCCGGTGGGAGACATCTCTGTAAATCCAATGTGATTTTATGGAGCCCATTTTTTATGTTGACAAGGTTTTTGTACACGGAGTAGAATAGCGCTAGGATGTATACGTCTGGACGTGGGTCACCAAGCCTTTGTTATGTCACAGAAAATGCTCTCCGTGGTATTTGTTCACAAAGTAAAGAGCAGCTCTTAAAAAAAGTCATTCTAAATGTGGCTATGTTGTTCAAGCGATGTGGCCCCATATAGCTTCCAGTCACATGAAATGTTTGCCCTGGTCTGGTTTCTTAAAATAAGCTATATGGGGATGTCAGTTTATGTTACCCCATCCTAATGGTTCCAGAGTCAGAGAAACTTACTCGTTATTTCTCGAATATTTAATATTTATATTGTTAGATAATTGCCAGTTCTCAGGTTTTACACCTACGCGCAACATCACAATTTTTACAATTAAATACCAATAAAACCAATCACTTCCTCCGCTCTTCTAAACAAAAAGTGCGTGAAAACCTTCTTTCTGGGGCTTTTAGATGGATTTCTGTGTTCTTTGATAGATCATGGGAAATGGAAAAATTTTTATGACGTGCCACGGCTTTTGCCCACGTTGGAGGCTAATGTGATGTCAGAGCTGGAAACTATAAATCTGAATAACATTAAAGAAAAATAATAACATGAGAGGCAAATGGTTATCGGCGCAGGATTCAATTATGATTTTATCTTGAGTGAGATGGAGCCTCTTTAGGACATGTACAGACATATACCATTTCTTGGTATTAAAGATGTTCGGCAGTAGGGACTGGATTTCCAATGGCCGGCAAATATCCCTTAGCATTATGAAAATGTATTTTCAGATTTTTTTTTAGAATGTTTTGACACGTGCACGTGATGTAAGACCATTTCCCCTTCCAGTTGAGGACTATGTGAAGGTCCTCCTTGTTTGTGGTCTAGAGCTCGATATGCATTGCTATGTTTTTTTTAGTATTCACCAATTAACTAATGCATCGGCTGACTTATGTAAAGCCGTCTATTGATTTCCTACCTCTGTCATGTCCCTTGTCCCATATCCCTCTATTCCTACCGGGCCTGATTCATAAATATGGACTGTCAGTGATCCCAGCACTGAGAATGCGGTTTTAGCATCAGCTGCTTTGATGAACCATCTGTCTGGCAAGCAGTACCTGAGACCTAAAATCATAACTCCTGTTATTCATCTCTATGTCAATAACTTCATCTGACATCTTCTATATTTCATTTCAGTTCTTTCTGAATCTCTTTTTATAGCATTGTCCCCAAGGAACAGCTTTATAGGGACCATATTTCACTGTTTGTCTCCAAGACTCATATTCTGAAGGCAGACCTCGAAGGATAAGTGGATGCAAATGTCTGACACCATAAAGCTATTGAACACACGTGAAAAGCTGTAAAGGATAGAGGTTTTTTTTTTCTATATTTGCCAAAGCCAAGCAGTCTAATTCATATCAAAGGATGCGAGTGGATTGACTTCCTAATCTATTATTTAGAATGAAAGCAATATATTTTATCCAATTCTCTTGTCCTCAAAGCCATTTTCCGAAGCTGCCTTACCTATCGCAGGCATGTCTATTTATATACTATTTGTTGTACAACCACAGAGGTTTTGAGTTTATATACAAAAAAAAAATGCCCTCTGATAAAATATTAAAATATGTTTGAGTACGTAGAACACTCAGCTACAAGAAAATTAATCTAGAAGCCATGGATTTTTCATGATGATTTGGGATGCACGAAACAATTATTTGTACCCTGTTATACATAGTGGTGCTCTATAAATAATTGATAATAAATATATTGGATATGGCATTGAGAGACATGTCTTATTAGTTTTGTTGGGATTTGGGCTGATTACACGGCAGCGTTCATCATTGAGTCTACATAAAAATCGAGTATTGCGCCGTGTTCCGCCGCATGGTCTTTGAAACGGCTCGTGTCTTAATGGGTTTTGGAAACCAGTTCCACTCTCCGCTGGAGGGTCCACTTTCATATTCTGTCAATGAGTTGCGTGTCCTCCAGTGATCAGTAGAGGGAAATTAATTGCTGGCTGCCTCCATTCCCATGTAAAGAATCTAATTTACAGCCGGTGTAAAACTCATCTGGCATTGCCATGAAGCTCGTTTCCACCTCGGATGAGAACTCATTTAAAGCGCCTCCTGAAAAATGTGTTGGGTAATCACCGCTCTGCCGTAAATACTTACAGGTCTATTGTGGGCGCTCCGTGGGTCATTACTCATTGCCACCTAAAAATACATCTATAGTTACCATGATTACAGAAACAAAAGGGAACTCAAGCTTCAAAACGAATGTCCTCTACTCCTTATCCAAAGAGTGAAGAGGATCCCAAAATCTGCACTGGTGTGCCCCTGAACGCAGAGTCCTCGTATCCCACTTCTAAGCCATTCATCCAATTGTTGATACACACACACACAAAATCTGTAGGCTGAAATCTTATAGAAAAATGTAATTCTAAAATGTATGAAATGCTGAAAACTGGAGACTTCACATCCACGAATTAAAAAAAGTGTTATTTATTTTTAGAAAATATCTTACAGATTTGTCTTGTAGGTCATAATAGGGTATTTAAGAGAAATTTCGTCCAAACCTTCATATGTACTTTGCATACGATAGCCGCATTGTTTCGATAAACTAGTACAATACATTGATACAATTTTACTAATCTTGTGACTTTTTTACACTCGTTTTTCACTTTGGGAGCTGTGAGATCTCATTGGTTCTGGAGCTTTTACCGTCAGACCGTTCTCGCCCACTAATGATAAAAATATACATTTTAATTAGGAGGATACATTTTTATGTATTATGTGTATTTTCTATTTTCATTACATTTACTATTTTACTAGGTTTTACATTACATTTGCTTTATTGTACAAATGAACTTTTTGTGTGAAATATTTCACGTGTGGATTGGTGTGTTTTAGATCCAAAATAATTCAGTCCCTGGCTTCCAAACGAATTGTCTTCGGCACGTTGTTCTGAATTACAGTATACCCATGAACCATTTCTTCAGCAAAGTCATTGACCTGAAACCTGTGACCCTCCAGCTTTGGTGGAAAAAGAAATCCAATGATCCAGAAACTAAAAGTATTTTGATCTTAGCTGCAAGTACTCTAGGTTGTCACCTATGGTTCGGCAGATGGAGCATCATGGGACTTGTAGTCCAGCCGCTACTTAAAGGCACAGGAACCCTGGCCCTAATTCCCCTAGTTTATAGTTGCTTCTTTGTAAAGAGTTATTAGCTCTGTTTCCTTTCCCCACCTATTGATGAATTTGTTTTTCAGAAATTAGCGCACATCCGTCCCTCAGTAGCTCGTAAATTTATTTCTATTTAAATAGCAATTTGGGATAATTAGAAGTAATAGCATAGTCAAAAAAAAATAATTCCAAAGGTTACCTTGCCGAGTCATTTTAGTAAGTAATGGGTTCTGCTGCCATGTCAGTTTGGAACAGACATGTGTTTGTAGGCAAGTGTGCTTCATTTATTGTGACGTTGATTTATTTGCTGTGTAAATTGGGACACAGGCAGTAATATAATGTGACATTAATTGTTTTGCGGAATCATCTTTGTTACATGCGTTGCGTTCTCCTGGGTGTTTGATTGCTGAAAACTTGTACAAAACTAATTGAGTCTGCTACGTTGGAGACCCGTGCCCACGGATATGTCAGCCGCAGCTTTGCCAGCTTTCCTGTTACAGTGAAACGTCTAATGACCAATATTACGCATTCATTACCTCGGTGCGGAATACAGACATCTGTGCCGCTCCATAGAGTTTCACCAACTCTTATTGTGAGTTGAAATTCAAATTGGGTGTATTGGTTTTAATAAATCAACTTTTGACCTTAAATATATAATTATTGGATATTTAATAATAATGTAATAACATCAATGGCACCATTTGTGGAATCACTTTTGGAATGTGCTATGTTAGCTAAGTAGGTAACTTTCATGATGGCCCAGGATGGGGCATGTGCCTTCTGGCTGGGCATCACGCATGGAAATGTTGTCGTGTTACTTGTAGAAATAACTGTGATATGGCGATTTAGCTCAAGGTCTATTGTTGTCAAAGTGCATTTTATACCCTACACCACAAAGTCAGATAAAGTCGGTACTTACTACATGGTGGTTTGGGGAAAATGTTGAGTTTGGACATCTTCCATTGGAGCAGGACCTTTACATAATGCTGATGATGATGATAAGCCATAGCTCTGCACCCACGTTCTTAATATACATTTACTACGAGCAGACTGATCCCAGCTTACTATATCCCCTTCTGTTCTTTCTTTCTTGTAGAAGATAGATGAAGAGAATGAAGAGAATTTGCTAGCCGTTCTTACAGAGACATTGGACAGCCTTCCGGTGGATGAGGATGGATTGCCTTCATTTGATGCACTGACAGATGGGGATGTGACCAATGAACATGATCCTAGCCTTTCCTCTATGCCTGACGGCACCCCTCCAAGTCAGGAGGCAGAAGAGCCGTCACTAGTAAGAAACCTTCCTACTGTTTAACGGGAATTGGATGTGCTTCTGGCTACCCGCTGCATGGGTATGATGTAGTCGAAATAAGGTTTGGACTTTACCTTTAGGTAGAAAATAAATAAATATATATATATATATGTCAGCTGTGAGCATTAAAGGGGAGGTATCGCTTCCACCACTTTACTAATGAAATTAATGTGGGAGTAGCAGCATTGTAAACAAACACATCTGCATATCGTTCCTTCCGAGGATGATTGCTTCCCTACTCTCAGTTTTCTCTAGTATTACTGGACTGATTTGGGGCTTTTTAATGGCGATGGTGCCTTTGTGCACATAAGAACCCATTATTCATAATAATAACATACGTTCTGCATGCTTTTTTTATGATACTTCCCCTGTAAACCAGTTCAATGCATCTAAATTTCTCTCGTGCATGAATCCCTTTTTAAGTAATTCATTATGTTTTTTCGAGCGGGCTTTATCACCAAAAATCTGTCACTTTTATGGCACTGCTTACAATGAAACCTTGAATTTCCAGCGCAAGCACTTTCAGACGAGCTATACTTGTTAGCGCCGGGCTGCTATCTTGCTCTCCGTTACCGTAAAGCCACTTAAATCGATGTGTATGTAACTCATCTGCTCCGGGCTACACACGGCTGTAAATGACGGCACCCTGTGCACTTCCACTTGGCGTCTGCTCATGTTACTGTTGATAGTCAATCGTAGAACAGGATCTAACGCTGCAAGTCTCTCTACCCACAGCCGATTCTTAATTTGTACGCGTGTTGATGAGATGATGATTGCAAAAAATTTTGCACTTCAAAATGTATACCAATAACTGATTTAAAAGGGTGACATGAAAAGTAGAGATAAAGGTTATACCGCCTTTTTTTAAAGTATTTTTTTTTCACCAGTCCATCTGGTGTTATAAAGATGGCGGCGCCAAATATCCAATGCATGGAAAATGGCGCCCAAGGCTTCTGCGGTCCCCATGTAGTGTAATGCAGTAAAGCAGCCCGTAGACGCGCATCAGTGCTTCGTTCAGATCTATAGCAGATGTTTGCAGAAAGCCATGTTCCGTCCAACATTAGCAGCGTGGCAATGAAAGCGTTAAATGATTTTAAGAAAATGGAACCGTGTTTCTGTCCTCCACTTTCAACCAAACTCTGAAAAAAAGAGGTTATGTCATCTGCTTTCAAAGGTGACTTTGGTCCCACTTTGTGCGGACAGTAATTAACCCTTTAAGAATTACAGCCTTTTAAATCACTAATTTGTAACGTTTCTGGGGTTTTTGCTTTGCGTATGCTGCATCCATAATAACTGCTGCCTGTCTTATGTGTGTCTTTTATGTGCCCACTCGTGAACATAAATTGCTGCTTGACCCGATGTGAAAATCCTCGACGTCTTGTTATCTGGCTAAAGATTGGGGCTTATTATTGTTATTATCATTTTTTAAGAACTTTAAGTTAATCATCCTACTAACTAATGTGACAGTGTATAAATTAGCGATTGTGTTCTCCTGCGATTCATAACCGTGCCTCCCTTCCATGTGTTTTCAGCTTAAGAAGCTCTTACTGGCTCCAGCTAACGCTCAGCTGATTTATAATGAATGCATTGGTCTCACTACGCAGAACCATGCCAACCTTAATCAGAGGATCAGAACAAGCTCTGCGGTTGTTAAGGTACAAACTTTTTGTCTTTGTGATCAAGCTCAAAAGCACAAAAATCAAAGTAAACAAACAATGACTGGTGCGGATTTAACGCTTTCCCAGCCAGAGTGCCGAGAGAGACGACTTCCGTATAAAGCTTTCAGTGCGTCCCTCACGCCTGGCACCTAAGAGGTTAAACAGTGCCATGTACTGTCTGTTCATACAGAAGTTCAGCATTATTTACAACAGAAGGCCTTTGCTCAATAAGGTCCCGGAGCGGTAGTGTATAGTAAACAATGTTACCTGTTTGGAGATGCTACAGTAAACATGGTATGGTCCACGTTTGGTTCCCGGTACAGCTGCATTCGTGACACAGGCGTGGCTGTAGAAACCGGTTATTGGCCCCTTTTTTTTTCCTCGGTAGACACAAGTTGAGTAATTCCAAGAGACAGAATTGTTATCTCACTTGCTATGTACCTGCGAGGCTTCGGGAAGTCTCTGTAGCCAGGGTGCTGTTGATTGCAATGAGAGCTGGCATCCCTTTAACTGTTAGTGGGGTTAAATAATGAGCCCTCGGCTTCTCATCACATGGATAAATGAAGCTTTCAGTTCAGTGTTGGTGTGTGGGTTGTCTGGCGGGGAAACAAACACTCTATCACTGAATATGTGATGCTACTGATGCTGTAAATTCTTGCCTTGGAATAGTTAACTAATAACAGGTCTTTAAATGCAACCATTGGTATTCCTATGGTTAACCCCTCCTATAATGCACAGTATCCCAAGAAGTGATGGATGTATAGCCAAGAGGGTATGAGCAAGTTCTAGATTACCCAATACATTGGCATATAGATTTGCCATACCACTTGAATGTATCCATACATTGTTGGCACCATATAGGTAAAGATAAGATGAAGAAGAGGAACGTGGCTCACTTTTACGCAACCGTCGCAGGTTTTCGAGTTACATATAACAACCTTATAACTCACAGCATGTTTAGCCAGAAACGATATCTTGTTGGTAACGCAAGGATTTACAAATATTGTAGGAATAGGCATAAAAAGTTGACTGAAAAGCCTGAGGTTACTTAACTCGTTGTAAACATGTACCGTTCTCAGTGAGTGCTGATAACGCAAGATTGGGTATTGTTATGTTTCCGCGAGTAAAACTGGAGCGCTGGAGAAATGAAATAAAGCTCAGTGTAAGTAGCATTAGGGAATTTTAAATGTAATTTTCTTTCCTTGTTCTGCAAACAATTATTCATAGATCCCAAACCTAGTGTACATATTGTGAAAAACAATAATAAAAAGGGAATATTTCATTTTATCATGTGTATTTCTCCCCCCCCCTTTTTTCAATGTAGTTTTTTTTATCATTTTTCATTTTTTTTCCCCAATATTTTTTTTATTTTATTTTTTTAAGACCGAGAACTCATGGAGCAATAAACCGAAGAGCATTTGTCAGCAGAAGGCACAAAGGCGTCCCTGCTCGGAGCTTCTTAAGTACCTGACTGCAAATGATGACATTCCTCAGACCAGAGCGTCGGAGAGCCGGAGTAACAGCAAGCTCGACAAATGCAGCACCAAAAAGAAACCCTATCTGCATCCTCAGCCACATATTCAAGGTAGCTTGGGGATTTTATTTTCTACGCGGCCATCCTCGGGGCCGATTCAAAGCAGACTTTGTTTATTCAAATTGGTCGTCTGTTCGCTTTTCTGTCCCGGTCACATAACTCATGCACCCCGTGAGCTATTTCGTATGCAGAATTTTCATGTTGTTCTGTGCCGCCGCCATCTATTTAGAACAAACTCCTATGTACTGCTAACAAACGGGCGCTTTAAAGCCTTTCGGTGAAATAGAATCTTATGTAAATGCGAGTGTAGTTTCGCGCAGGCTTCAAGGACAACTAGAGCAGGAACCTTCGTCGGGGGGCTGTTCCTGAACAGGGGGACACGGAGTAATAAGTGCAGTAGTAGTGTTATAAAGGAGAATATACATGCCGCTCATATCTTTCCCATTTTATTAACAAACAGCGGATACTAGCTGTCGTGGTCCGAGCTAACGCTGCTAAAAAGCGCTGATCATCATCATGCATAAAGCGCCATATGAGTCTCTGTCCTGGGGCTAATGTGCTAACATTTCTGGAATCTCAAGAAAAAGAAAAAAAAACACGGAATAAAAGACATAAGAGATTTGCATCAAATCATATATTCCTTATTGCAATGCTGTGATAACAAAAGAACGGGGGATGGGGGGAGGGTGGTTTTCAGAGGATTTTGCCACCAGTAATCTTTCCTGGAACAAAGATCAGTATCCAGCCATTTAACTCTACGACAGCCGGGAAGATGTGACCGACTCGTATGCTTTGCTGTTTATCAGTTTGAGTACAGGTGGTTGGGGGCCGATGTGTTATAACGCTCCACGGTGCCCGTCGTATTATCGGTTCCTATTACTACCGTTGGTTAATCTATACTGATTCCAGAAGGGCATTAATAAAGGCTGCGTTTACATTCGGCGTGGGGTACAGAGATGCAGCGTGACCTCTGGTGTGATTCCAAATGTAAATACAGGCTGAGGCGTAAGCCTCTGGGATACTCTTCTCCGATACTCAGAGTTATATACAGTAGCATTTTGAATTCAAACAAACACGTGGATCATTTATTATTATTTTTATTATTTATTATCTTAGTTTTTTAAAAATAGGTCGCTCCTTCCCCTAGTGTTACTTTGAGAAGTTCTAAGCCGAGCTGCTTGGCCACCTTCTCCCATGATACCAGCACCCTAGGGACTCCAGAACGTTTGTTACCATGCAGTTTTTATCCGATAAATATAAACAATTTGTTCTGTGCGGTTTCTAAAGTATCTTTTTTTCTTTTTTCCCTCACTTTTGACTTGCAGCCAAGACGACAAGCCTGTCACTCCCTTTGACGCCTGAATCACCAAAGTAAGTATTAAACGCTGACAATCTGTATTTACAAGGGTTGGGTGTCTTCTGGTCTTGGCTACAATAGCTCCATTTCAGCTTGTTTTTATAAATATGCGCTGTCTTCCAGTGATCCCAAGGGTTCCCCATTTGAGAGCAAGACTATTGAACGAACCCTAAGTGTGGAGCTCTCTGGAACTGCAGGTGAGCGTAGTAGCCAAATGTTTGATCAAAGGGAAACCTGAATTCATAAACCATTTCACATTATTAATCCTAACTAATGGCTTGTTTTGTTATACTATGTATAGTAACAAACCGAATGATTCCCGCATGGAATGGTTGGAACGATTGGTGGCTGCTGAGAATGGTGACCTCTGTCACGCTTTACTGTTTTACTCTCTGTACGAGACTCTCTGTAGGGTAAGGGGCTAGAAAAATATAACTTGGGAAATAAAGAAACTAACATTACCTTTAAAGTACTTAAACCGTGCAAATAACATTTTTTATTTAACCCTTAAAGGGACGCTTGAGCCATTATATGCATAGAATTCATTTGGTTTCCAGTGCAAGTTTGCACTGTGTCCCCCCAGCTCTGTTGCTTGCATTCGGCTGAGCATTGACTCGTGTGGGGGTTCCAGGGAGTCTAATGAGACCCCCAAACGCATGTGCAGAAAGCATTCCCATGGGGGGATTTCTCGCAAGTAATTGCCAGCTTTAAGCAGCAAAAACTGTTACAAACGGCACAAAGTGCTTCTTCTTAAGGTAAGTGACTTCCAAAGTATTTCAATGAACATTCTTCATTGGAGGAACTGTATGGGACATTACTGTCCCTGTAATAAGTGATATTAAAAATAAAAATTCTCTCTATAAGCTGTAGATGTGAATCTGTGTCCCTTTCAAAGTATTATTGAATTGTGTCAGCGTGTAGAAAATGTCCAATTAACCCCCCCCCCCCGGATACTCTGTGTTACATTGTTCACACTTTTTGCATAAGACTTTGTGTTTAATTATAGTGAAGAGTGCTAGTGTGGTTAAGGCTAATGATAGGCAAGGGTGTTCGCATTAATAACACGGAATGAGTTCCTTCCACCCGGTGCGCTGCGGCTCTGGGCAGCCATTGTCTTGCTGCATTTTCCAGTCTATGATGCATCCATCGGGATATGTTTTGGATGATCATGTAATGTTAGACCGTTTTGTTTCAAGGTGCTAACCAGACTTTGGCATTTGAACTTCTGATTAAGTCACATTTTTCAGCAGCGTAACGTCATTACCTTTAAGGGTCAGCTATTAGAATGTAGATAATATCTGATCATCGGCACTCTGTCAATCAGTCTGATCAGCGTTTGGATTGCAGGCTTTGATCTCTCTTGCTTTCTTTCGGTGATCTTTGACAGTATGGTGGCTGGTGGGGTTATTAAGGAGGCTGTTGGGATTGTTAGACCAGTGAAACAGGTGTCTCCGAGAGACGGGAACATATTTCATCTTCAAGCACGTAAGGTTCAAACAGCCTTAGCCCTGAAAGACCTGCTTGCCTTCAATTACTATAACTTCAGTTTGAATCTCTCGACTTGTTTTTTTTTTTACAGTTTAGTTTCCAGCTTGGAGACATTATTTAGGTTAGTCCAGTGGTACAAATACAACAAATGGGTTTTGTGGTTTTTTAGGGTGAGTGAGCATCAGCCTCCCGATGAGTATTGTCTTAAACTTCATAAAGTTGGTACTCTCTATAGCGGGTCCTAAAAATGTAATGGCATTCCAATAACGAAGGTCTTATCCCAAACAAAAATCTTTTTTGCGTTAGTTTTGATTATTAATACCTGCATAATCAGCCCCACAATGGATTATAGCTTAGTAGCTGATATTTAATTCCAAGGTGTACTGAATAGAGTATAATGGAAGCTCCTTTAAGAGGTATTCTCTGTACCCCAGTTTTCTTTTGGAGAGGATGCAATAGGAATAAAGGTGCAGAAGACGGTAGGCAGTTGTGGCTTTGCAGAGATCTGCAGATCCTTCTGTGACGTAAGAGCCATTGTTTTCTATGTTGAGTGTTTTTCCCCTTTTTTGCATGTTTCTTGGAGAAAAAAGAGAAAGCACAATGTTTGGCTTCAATCTTACATACGCCCATGGAAAAAGTTTTTAGTTAAAAGTTAAGCTAATATATAAATATATTTTTTTTTACTTGGTTGACTTGATGGATACCAGCAACCTTCGCTGCATTGTCATCCTACAGTAATCTCGGACAGTTAGTTCTAAATCAAAACTCTTTGCCAGAAAGAATTCAAGAGCTTAATAAAAAAGCTGCCTTTATGACTATGTCATGGGGAATGTTGTTAGATCCGCTCTGCACATTTGTCCTAATACCAGTTATAGTAAAGGTGCCTTGCAGCTATAAAAATGTACTTTCGACTATGAAACAAAAAAATATGGGAAGCGGTTTGATGTTTATAAGCGCGTTGCTAGTATTACCTGAGTTTGTCCTGCTCTGTAATGATTCATTGGCCACAGGAACAGAGTTGTACACAGTGTATCTAAGCTTGCATGCTTGGCTAACAAACTCAGGTAATAGAAAATACAATGATACATGGGTTTTATTCCCCACCTTTTATTTAGAGCAAGTATTATAAATGTTGTTTCGCAGACGCAGGGCAGACCAACCTGGAACGCAGCCCAGGCGATTTCATGTTGCGCTGATGTTTCGGCTTGCTTGTGATTCTAGAACGAGGAACCCTTTTTCTTTAATCTTATAAGGAAGAATGAATCGGGTAGAAGCAGGCAGGTCTATTTAAAACCGCTGTCATATTACTGGCATGTTCTGTGTCTATAGTCTCTTTATGACCAATGGCTAGTGGGATTGGGGGAGGGAAGGTCAGTTTATGATGTTCTGCTAACCATTTGCTGGTTGATGATCATTAGAGGTCATTGACTGGACAGCTGCCTATGGCCAATGCATCCTATTCTAGAGCCGAGGTCCTGGGGGACTGGAGACTTATTGCAGTCCTTGCAGGTGCCACCCTTCTGAACCAATTCATTATCCACACTGGCCGTGCATCATCTTGTAGTTGTTAAATCTCTCTGGAGAGCTACAGGTTGGCTGTTCACCTTAGTGAAATGAGACTTTGTGACATATTACATTGTCTGGAATGATGATATCTTCCTGATGGACGTTCGTCGGCATTGGTCTAGCGATATCGGGATGCGCTCTCACTGTGCTAACAGCAGATGTTGCTTTTACGTTTTTCAACATCATTCATCCAAAAATATTAATACGTATTTATGTTCAGCGTTTGAAATAACAGCCGTTTGTTTTAGTTCAGAAAACACAATGTTTAACACGTTCCTTGTAGAGCGGATTTTCTGCCTGTTTACACACCTGCTTAGAACTTGACGTGAGGATTCTAATCAAGCAAATCTCTATGTAAATGTCAGGAACGGGGATTGTTCAGTTTACTAATTGGATTCTTTTGACCAAGTTTTACCTTTTTTTCTTCTTTTTCTTCAAACAGTAACATGCAATTAAACAATTCTTCCTGATATGGTATCTTCTAAAGTAGATTAGATAAGCAAATATAGTGGACTCTATGTGTTTCAGGTCACCAAAGTAATTGACCCATGATTGTCAAATTTACTTATTCCATACATTTGATTTATGTGTGTAGATTATGTGTTTATATATCCCACAGTTCCAGAACATCGTATATAAAGTTACATCTATAGGTGATTAAGCAGCCCAGGCTGTCTTTCTAATAAAGACTGAAATATTTACCCAAATTATATATATATATAAATAGAGGAGGCGACTGGCTTTTTAAGACCACCGGCACCAAATGGCATAAGTGTGGCCACCAGCTGGAAATCCGTGGCTGGACGTTACATTTTCTCTCATGAGTAGGTTATAAGCTAGCGATCGCTAGGAACAGACGTAGCCTTTAAGGCAGGGATAGCTAATTTTTGCCTTTTTAGATGGCCAAGCATCGTGGGAGTTGTAATCAAGCAACTGCTGACGACCTATAGGATGACCGCCTTGCTTTTAAGGCATTAAACGCTCATCGCATTGCCTTTTTAAAAAAAAAATATTAATTATTATAATGAGCCCTTAGTAACGAAGGCCCTATATACGTCCAAATAACCTCATTCCTATTCCTTAAGCGTCAGAGGCTATACTAACCGCACCGACGGTTCATTTTTAAAGGTTTAGTGCTTCCGATGCTGTTCAGTGCGCATTATAAGGGAAAAACAAATGCTAATCTGGATCCATTACAAAGTCTAACCCAAATAAAACGGCTTTGGAGCACAGGAAACTAGTAACAGATTCTGAGTGCCAAAAAAAAAACCAGTCCATAAGTGTGAGAGATATAGATGTAGTTTATTACAGAGCACATTTCAATGCAGTAATCATAAATACTGCTAAGGTTGTGCTCCGTTGAAATATGACCTGCATTGTTTTGATTGTTTGTGTTATGCGATTTGTCTGACACCCATTACATTCTCGGTAATGGCAGCTATTTGTTGCTGTGCACAGCAGGGTCCTTTCACAAAAGAAAATAGACAGCAATAAAAAGCATAGTCAGAATTTCATTCTCAGAAGAGGATCGGTGCCTATACTTTGCGCTAGTGTGATAACAGTGTTCAGTGTTGCCTTTTGTCGGCCTGCAGCCTGCATGAGCCACCTGTCCTTATAAATCCATCAGTTCTAGGTGACAACAAATGAAGAAGCGCTTAATGTTCTTTAACACCTTCATGACCTTAGGGTGTACTATTACGTCGTAAAAAAAAGTGGCCCGAACTACCTTAGGATGTAATAACATGTTCTAAGGATTTTGATACGGGGGATATCATTGCATGTTTGAATGCCCAAAGTTTGTTCCTTTAAGGTGGTGCCAATGTTGACACCACCAAATACATCAGCTAGTCTAGCAGAAAATTTACAATCTGTAAAGACTGATATCTGGAGTATCTGATAACTCCCTTGCAGGCTTATACAGCCAATCAATGTTTTACTAACTATAGAGGAGGCAAGAGAAAAAAAAATGTTACCCCTCAAATAATAACAACAATAATCAGTAATGTCACCATGACATCATCTGGAACAGTGACCTACTTACAAGACATTTCTGAAGACCCCAAAAAAGATCTATAGTCAAAATAAGGTAAAACCAAAAGATAATAAGTAGTTGATGTAAAAAAAGGGGAGAAAAATACCCACAATCGGCCCATAAAAAATCATGCTTTCCAAACCAGAAGTATTAAAAATATTGCAGCATTTTGCCCTTCAGAACATAAAAGCCAATGCATGTTGGATATCACTGTACTCGGAGGATGTTGCTGATGTTTTTCAGCAGTGGCACCTCATCTATGGAAGTAAAACTAATGAAAAAATGCAAAAGTGTTATAAAATTTTAGTGCATTTCAAAAAATATTCTAACACTAAAATTAGATTATAAATGACCCACTTTTCCTAAAAATAAATAAATAAAATAAAAAAAATATATATACATACATATGTTCACTAAACACAAAAATGGGAAAGTATGGTTAAATGTTGTTAAAATTGCAAAGCCTATGTCCTAGGGGTTAAGCAGCACCCTTACATAACGGCACTCGTATTGTATCTTGCTATCCTATAATAACAGTAAGCATTTTTTTCCATTACTCTGTGCCAAAAGCATGTAACAAAAACCCTACATTCTCAGCAGAACACAAATATTAACCTTTAGGGCGATATCCATAACAGGAAATGGAACCAATGTAGGCCAAAAACACTGACATGTATAACTTTTTTTGTTGTTCATTAGAGTTTTGTTATTTCAAGATTTTTTGGGGTTACTTGAATGTGAAAGTCTTAATTTATTTTCTAGACTTTCTGTACCTGCATTGAATAGCTACTGAAATCTTACTGCCTCTTTTTTAATTATTTTTTTCAAATAAATATAATCCAGGCTAACACGGCCTTCCAAAAACTACTAAATATGAAACCAAACCGTTTCTGAATACCGGCTTTCCAGTTTTCATTTCTAGTACTAGGCATCACTACTTGCATTGTGAATTGCGGTATTACATTAAAAAAGCATTTTTTTGCCTTTTTTCGTAGTCATTATTAGTGCATATGATGGCTGGAGTGTCACTCGAATGCTTCATTAAAAAATTGATTGGGCTGGGTGGCAGGAGTTGCTCGTTAAGATGTTTTTGTAAGTCTCATCAGTAACTTCCATGGATGAAAAACCTATGAAAAAATGTTGCATAATACAGTGAGTTAGAATAAAATCATTTTATAAATTGGATATAATTATGCTGTTTTTAATACAAATAGCCTTTTGAGTCTGTAAACATAATTATTTAATAGGACTAATTATATCTGGATTTGTTTAGAGCAAAGTGAGGAGAAAGTAAATGGGGGGGTGTATTATTTATCTACCCTGGAGCTAATGATTTAGCATTATTAGCTTTCTGTTTTAGGTACATAACTTTGCCTAAATTAAACTACGTTCTCTTGCATCAAGCCTTTTGCTGCAGTTCATTTAATAAGTTCTACTTACAGAGGTGTAGAAGGAACCCTAAAAACCATTGGACGCTGAAGCTGAGGATAACCCATCAGCTCAGTAAAGACATCCCCTTGATGCTGCTAACACTACAATTGGTTATCCTTGTGGTTATGCATGAAAATTTATCCTTCTCGCCCCTCCTGGTTTCTGCGACCAAAAGGTCACCCGGGTTTTATACTTAAAGCAGCGATGCACTGATTACAATATAAAGCCATACCGATGTGACTTGAAACATCTAAATTCCAAAGTGGATTGCTGGGGTCAATACCATGGATTTTCAAGGGAATCATTTGGTTACTTGCATTGTGTCGGGTAATGTAATGTGCGTTCTACACCAATGGGGAATGTGTACTTGATTTTATGTGTGGAAACAGTAGAAATAAACTTTTTTTTTTTCCTTTTTAGGACTAACTCCACCAACGACCCCCCCTCACAAAGCCAATCAAGATAACCCCTTCAGGACTTCTCCTAAGCCGAAGTCGTCCTGCAAATCTTTTGCACCACCTGCTAAAAAATCTCGTTTCATTGAGTCTTCCAGTGTCCAAGTTATTAACGCTACTAGGAAAGGTCCAGAACAATCAGAACTGTATGCACAACTTAGCAAAACCTCTATAGTATATGGACAGGAGGAGAAAAAAGCAAAGCGGCCTAGTTTACGACTCTTTGGAGACCATGACTACTGTCAGTTTATGAATTCAAAGTCCGAAATACATATTAGCTTATCTCAAGAATTACAGGCCTCAAGACACCTTGAATGTAAGGATTCTTTGCTGGGGAAAAAAATGCCGGTCTGCTTAAATGCAGATCGAGAGCAGTGCCAGAAAGATATTTTTCAGGCAACCATGCCTGGTTCTCAGACCAGCAATAGGAAACCACTTCAAGACCAGGAAATCCGCGCCGAACTCAACAAGCACTTTGGTCACCCGATAAAAGCCGTTTATGAGGAAGAGAACAAAGACGGTGAACAGAGAGACAATGACTTCAGTGATGAGCATTTTTCTAGACTACCTATGTTTTTAACTACTGGCCTAGGGATGGACAGTTTGTTTGACGACAGTGAAGATGAAAATGATAAACTGTGCTACTCTTGGGACGGAACCGAGTCCTATTCCTTATTTGATGTCTCGCCTTCATGCTCAACATTTAATTCTCCCAGCAGATACTCTGTATCACCACCTACTTCTTTACTTTCACAAAGATTGTGTTCCAGATCCCGTTCTAGATCATTTTCTAAACATAGATCAAGCTCTCAATCGCCCTATTCCCGTTCAAGGTCCAGATCACCATCCAGCAGATCGTCATCAGGGTAAGGAACACCCGTGATTACAAAAACACAGTATATAACAAGAAATACATTTAACAAGCTTTTCTAAAAGACCATTTATCTTGTGATTAAAATGTTTAATAATAAGTTGGTTATCATTTTTAATAACACAGTGTATGCCCCTGTGAGTGTCAGTATTGATCTGAATATTTGGTCTCCTCCGTCCTTTGCTTTTGTTTCTGCCCTCCAAGCTAGACTTAAAATGGGTTGGAAATTGGTGATTGATAACTTCTCATGCCTTATAGCTACAACAATGATAAATAAATAATATTTGTTGCTGTGGGCAGGAGCTAAGTTACATATGCTTGGGCCCAGGGCATCTGCCCCTTTTGCCCTCTGTTAAAGAAGGCCATGTTTAGATGATGTGGCTCCTTGACTGATGGAGTATTTGAAGCACTGATGTAAGCTGGATATCACTAAAATTGTCTTTATCTGTGGAAATAATATGAGTTTCTGCTCTGACTGGCCAAGCACAACATACTAATGCATGTTTCACAGTTAGAGGGTGTTGAACAGACCAAACCCTTGGACCCACAGCATTTAACCTCCCCATCTAGGGAGTTTGTAACATAAAACAATTTAAAGCCTACATTCTTATGGGTTTTTATGAATATAGTGTGATTTGTACAGATATATTTTCTAGAATAGCAATTTTCTTACAAAAATATTTTTCCAGGTCTTGCTGCTTCTATGAGACAGATCATTGTATCCAAAAACATTCTCCAGTATATATTCGATCACGGTCAAGGTCACCATATGGTCGCAGACCCAGGTATGGAACTTTTATATATTTCTTAATTCTTGCGCGGAATCTACATCACATTTTAGAGGCTGTGGAATGGTTTGCTGCTTTGCATGTTTTACCTTAACATCTGGATAATTTGTTCACTCGTTTCCCAGATATGACAGCTACGAGGAATATCAACACGAAAGGCTGAAGAGGGAGGAGTACCGCAAAGAATATGAGAAACGCGAGTCGGAGCGAGCTAAACAAAGGGAGAGGCAAAGGCAAAAAGCAATTGTAAGCGTTTTTTCTAAGAACCAACCCTCCAGAATTATATATTTTTTATAAGATTTTTTTAAATTACATTTTTTTAAATAGTTATTCTATTAAATTAATACTGTTATGGGAAAGGGAGACAATTGCAACTTAAGTCATTTTATTTTTATATTCATTTATTTAATATTAGATCTTATTAATATATATATATATATATATATTTTTATTATTATTATTATTTTGCGTGTATAAAAATAGGTTAGATTTTGTCTAATATTAGCAAAGCACCATCATCAAAAACACTGCTTTGTCTCAAGCGTCGAAATGCTTGGCTAGGCAGAATTGCCGCTTGTAAACTGGTGAAGCCACATATTCGGCAGATGTTCCTGTCTTTGGAGGTGACATATGTGTGTGACGAATTTGCCTGAGTAGCAGCTGAAGGACATTGCCATAAAGAATATTCGCAGTATGGATTTTCCCACGTATCTTAGCATGGGATGTCGTCATAATTCACATGTGGTCAATACTTCTAAATCATTATCTGGCTGATCACCATCATCTGAAGGGTGAAGGCACAGGGGCTGAATTAAGGATGGATCCCAATCTTGGGGCATGTCAAAAATATATTAACTCCTCGCATGCCAGACAATCAACAAGCCATTCGTTTGCAATGGGAAGCCAACCCTTCTTGCACCTAAATATGTTATAATATTTTTCTGTGTTTTAGTATTGTTTATCAGCTAGTGTCTACAGTTTGATAGATATAATATAGCTAATAATTAGCCTGCGTTTGGTGCCATATCAACAATTTCAAAAATGGAAAGAAAATCATTAAAAAAAAAATCCGTCCCACCCCCCCCCCTTTTTAGTAATGTGTTTTCTTAGGGGGTAGGGGGTCAGCAGTAATTATTTGTATTTCATGATCCTTGCATTGCTTACCACTCTTGAATGTCTCTTTGAGAACAAACAAATTGGAATATGAGCCAGGCTATGCCTCATAAACCAGCAGGAATGAGTAAGTGAAGTGTCTGAAATGGCAGACAAAGTGTTGGAAGGAAAATTAAGTGTGTCTCAGAACAGCACATGCTGTCAGCCACTCAAACCACAGAGTCTAAGGACTGTCAAGCTGTTCTGGCAATCAAAGCATATATGTCATGACACTGTGTGTGTCTATATATATATATATATATATATATATATATATATATATATCTATATATATATACATATATATATATATAGTATATATAGTATATATACACGCTGTCATGAATGGGAAATATTTGCTAGTATAACCACTACTAGTGCCCCTACCCCTTGGAGCTTACAGTCTAGGTCAGCGCTAAGATATTTAATATAATATCCATATTATACCTATGCGTCATACTTCAGCGCACCAGATGATATTTAGAAGCACCTATCTGAGACATAAATATTGGGAATTCCTTCACGATATATATATATATATATATATGTGTGTGTGTGTGTGTTTATATATATATATATATATATATATATATATAATCTATAATCTATAGAATCTGGGCCAATAGTGTTCTATGATTCTTTAAACATTTTGCCTAACTTGAGCAAGAAAACACAACAATGTTCGAAGCAGATGACCTACACCCACAAGTGAACTATCCGAAGGGGTCTTTCTTTTTGTATCATTGTATAAGTTTTGGGTTGACAAACCCTAAGCTTTTTAACAATAACGGGCACCTCAGCAATTCCAGTTATTTGTTACATTGAATAGTTGCGGGTATTTTTATACTTTTTTTGTAGAACGTTCTTGAATCTGTACTTTTCTCACACAGAGTTAAAAAAATCATAATGTGTTTTATTGAACAATAAGTCCATAAGATCCAAATTTAATTACCCTACAGGAATATTTAGTTCTTATTGAATCCATCTGTGTAAAGCACATATGACCCGCTTTTATTATTATTTGAGCTTTTGTGCGCCAAGGAGAATTTTATGCGAAGCGGATTTTAATAAAAAAGAGATACAGAGTGGACTTTATAACAATTGTGCGGTGCTAAATAAAGCAATAGAATGCAGACATTTTGCTTTAAACGCATTAAAAACTGGAAGAGATAAGAGAAGTGTTGCTGAATTCCTACCAAAAAGTCTGTGTATAAATATCACTTAATCTGTATGTCTGAGACAAACCACAACAGACATTTTGTTAAAGAGCAAGCAAAGTTTGAAAGAGGTCTTATCACCATATCAACCAATGTGATAGTCCAATCATCAGTAAATGTTCTTTGGTTGCTATGGTGATAAAGCCACTTTTCAAACTTGACACCAGTACTTCTGTTGTTAATTACCTTAGGAAGCCGCTACTCTCAAAAATGTTATTTGTGGTACTTTTATGCGGACATGTCTCGTTCCTCCAGCAGTAATCACATCATAGCTATTGAGCTGGTAATTTACTAACATAAAAAATGTTATGTGTCTTGTAGGAAGAACGCCGAGTGATTTACGTTGGCAAAATGAGAACAAATACAAGTCGGACAGAATTGCGGGCCCGGTTTGAAGTTTTTGGTGAAATTGAAGAATGCACGGTGAAGCTTCGAGACGACGGGTAAGAATCTCCTTACAAAAGAGGTTGGCGCGTTGGGAGGAATGAATCGCACGGAGTCGGGTTGTGGGTGTATAAGAATGTACGACAGGAAGTGACAGATGACACATTGAGTTCCAAGTCTTATTTATTTTCTTTCATTCTTATTTATTAGTCTTGCTAGTTGAGATCACTTCCCTCACAAATAAGTATTTAACTTCATGACAGGACAATCACACTGATAAATGGAAGCTGGAGCTCGGGTGTATGTAGCACCATAACACCAGTCTGCTTTTGTTAAGGGGATGGGTTCCTCTTGCCCCTTGGTGAAAGCTGCTTAACACGTTCCGATATACACGCTCCGATATACACGCTCCGATATACACGCTCCGATATGCACGCGTTCAGCTACACGCGCTCCGATATACACGCTCCGATATACACGCTCCGATATACACGCTCAGCTTCACGCGTTCCGATACACGAGCTCCGAAACACGCGCTCCGATACACGTGCTCCGATACACGCACTCAGATATACACGCTCCGATATACACGCTCCGATATACTGATATCCTTGTTGTTTATCTCTTCTTTCAGAGATTGTTACGGTTTCATCACTTACCGCTACACCTGTGATGCATACGCTGCTCTCGAGAACGGTTACTCTCTGCGCAGGTCTAACGAACCCGACTTTGAGCTTTGCTTTTGCGACCGAAAGCAGTTTTCCAAGTCCAACTATGCAGATTTAGGTATGGTCTATATGACGCGTTCTCACCTGGTTTTGGAAGGGGTCAGGAAATGTTAAGGGGAGCCTGTGGAGTGGTGAGGGACAGAGAGAGGTGTATTGTAATTGAAATGTTAAATTGACACTCGTAGATCTCACCCGTTTGCTGAGATAGCCCTCCATAATGCATAATCAATACGGCGAGATGTAATTATTCATAGCTAACCCGATGAGGTGAAGCCTGCAACGGAAATCCTTCTGTCTGTCCACCTGTTGGTCTATCCGTCTGTCTGTCTATTTTGATATTATATCATTCTACACACAAGAACATGTTTACTTTTTTGTGTGTATAATATTCATTATTTTGACTTAAAGCAAATGAAACCAAGCTCAGTGTAACTGAGAACGTTCCCTAAATGAATAAACTAGCCTGTGATATAGGATTACATTTTTGTAGGCCTGCCAGGAGGTAGAAATAGTCCAGTGAGATCAGAAGCCACCTCTGAACGTTTTTTGTTTTTTTTGGAACCCCCATAATGTATTAGAGCTTATAATGAACAGTACAGCAAACGCAGCTGTTTAATTCCATGGCTTATTAGACTTAATTAAGTGAAAAAACGATAATTCCAACAGACTTGAGCACTGATCGTAGGCTGTATGATGGGAATTGTAGTTGTCTGATAAGTGGTCCTGACTCGTATGTCAATTCCTAGTTTACAAAAGACCTTTCCGCGTACTATTTGAATGAAAGCCGCTCCTCTGTATAATTAACTCCAGTATCGTCCTTCATTTTGCAACGGGAACACAGATAATCCTCTGGGAGATCCCGAGTTGATTTGTCTCGTTCTTTCGCCTGCACAATATTTGCATTTGCTCACAACCTGTGCACATTTCAATGTCACAATTCAGCTTTGGGACAGAAACATCTGCTTCCAAATTTGTATGTTGTCAACGTTTTCAAACAATGCAGCTGAAGCTTAAACGGCTCTCTGACATTTAGGGGTTGTTTGGTATTTACTCGGCGGTGTAAAGCTGCACTTATAGTCTTGGAAAAAGTATAATGAAAAAGATTTCAAGGCCATAGAGAAAAGCGATAATGGGATATGATTATCACCTGGCACTTTTTTATTTTATTCTAAATGGGTAACAAACAGAAAAATGTGTATTTTTAAAGGGAATTCTCACAATCTCAATTAACGGCTTGTTTAATAGAGCGTGAAAATGGAATGTATGGTATAGCGTGTATCTATATTAGTAATATTTTTTCAGACGGTTCAGCAATCTTTCAATGTATTTTAATAACAACTTTATACAAACATTAAAAGCTCTTGTGTGCTTATAACATATTTCCCAGCATGTATCTAGCCTGTTTTTTTTAGTGATCCCATTTATTTTCTGTTCTTTCTTTTTTCTGTTTTTTTTTTTTAATGTTTTACATCTGATAGGGAAACCGGGAGATCAGAATGGTGTAGATGTCTGTCTCTTATCATGAATTCCACGGCTGCTTGTTTTTTGTTAATGACGTTTTGAAAACTGCTAACTAGTTAAAGTGTAGACACAACTTTCAAAGAATTTTTAATGTCGTAATAACCAATTGCGATAACACTACATGCGATAAATGGTAAGAATGGTGTATCACACAAGGTTGAGTTTTTTAACTTTTTTTTTTTTTTTTTTTATTTATTTAGATACAAATTCAGATGACTTCGATCCTGCTTCCACCAAAAGCAAGTACGACTCCTTGGATTTTGACAGTTTGTTCAAAGAGGCACAGAGGAGCCTACGTAGGTAACATGCATCGACGCCAAGCTTCATGGAAAGATGGAGAATACCTCACGGACATTGCGTCCATCAATAACAAACCCTTGAAAGTCAAACCTAGGAATTTCTCCTACTTTACAGTCTCTGTACTACAATGGTTTACATGAACAAAGCTGCTGAAGACTGAAGAGGCAAATTGATTGTCAGTTATGCACATATATCCACGGGTGTCAGAAGATAACTACTTCACGGTGGCAGTTGTTATATCCATGCAAAAGACAACATCCGCTTTCCGTCAATGAGGAAGGTGGAAGCCACTTATGAAAGCCTTGGCAGTCCTAGAGACAAATGCAGAAAATAAAGTCTAATAAATATATTAATATATATATATATATATGTTTAAAATATTTTTTAAAAACTTGGAAGCTGCTTGATGCTTAAGTGCAACACATTCTTCACTTTTGTTTGATTTCAACAGAAGCTTCTTCTTGATGGGAAAAAAAAACATTGCAATATAGACGATGCCTTAGTGACTTATTTATTATTATTTTTTTATTTTATTGGGAACCTAGTGGCAAAATCAAGGAAGTGACATCTTTTTTTATAGTAAATACAAGTCTCTGTGTGCTCGTCTGGTCGTCTTTGATTCTGACACCCCATGTAATAATGCTCGAGTAATGGCCTAAGGCCCCAGCTGTTGCTTGACAGCAGTTTCTGCCGTCGGAGAGCCGGCCGAGGTAGACAACTCTTACAGTCTGGTAACAGCCGTAGCCACCAATTTGCCAACCTAGGTCTATGATGTTCATCTTCCGTCTCAAAAAGCCTTGTATATGGTCAATTTCACAGCTTTTTTCAGCGTTCTTTTTTTTTTTCTGACGAGTGGGTGTGTTGTTACATAATTAACAGGAGTCAAACTTTTAGAAATGTGTCCAGGTAGTTTATACGCTACATTGTGACATTTGATAAAGTATTTACAGTCAGTCTGCTTTCCTGGCAGAGGAATCGGCAATGCAAAATACTGCATGCTGCTCTGGCAAGAGAGTGGGTTACATGGAGTATTTTTATTTTGTGTACATAGGAGTATGACAATGTTTTATTATTTGTTACAGCTATGCACTGTAAATGCAGCCTTCTTTTCAATACTGAAAACTTTTTCTTAATCAGAAATATTAAAATGTAATTATATAAGGTGAAGCACCTATTGTATACTAATCTATTTAGGAAGCTATCTTTATGCTTATATATATATATATATATATATATATATATATATATATATATATATATATATATATATATAATTTGATTGTAAAACAAAAAAGACAGTGTGTTTTTTTTGTTTGTTTTTTTTTGGAGTGCACAAAAATGCTTTAAGCACATTCATCACTTCTTCCTTTGGAAGTGGTCTGTGGAGGTCCATACTGGCCTTTCAAAGTATCACTTGCATGGAGAAGACCTTTCGACCTCTACATGCTCAGTCAGTCTCATCATCTCGGTTGGCTTACAAATCATCTCAGCGATTAAAGTTTTAATTTAATTTAATATATGTCAGGAATTAATGTAAGGTTTGATTATTTTTAACCAATAGGTTTGCTCGAGTGTGTGTGTGTGTGTTAAAAAAAAAAAAAAACTGTCCTAAAAAAAAAAAAAAAGCAGCTGCGTATCTCAGCGCTCTCTATGTCCACGTGGTACGTTTTTTTATGTCTAAACACTGTTTAATAAGCCAGTAATTTTGGTTCTGATTTTGACACTGTTTTTTTTTGTTGGCATTTGTTAATATTTTTAACAATGTTAAACATCCTGTGCAGATACTGTTGTTTCATTCCTTCATTTGCTGAACACAATAATTTCTTTGTTATTAATTTATTAGGGTAATATGCCGATTACAAAGGATATGGCCAGTGGGTTTATATATTAAGGAAGCTATTCAACTCTAGTATTCAGTTGCCATATGAATTACTTTCCGTTGCTAAAATGACCTAGTTGTAGGGATTACCAACCCAAAACCCTCTATATTGCTAGGTTCCAAACCATATCATCCTAATCCAGAACCGGGAATTCTGGTCCAATATGGACAGTCCCTAATTTCCTCTGTGCTTTAGCATGTTTAAATCATATACAAATTTTACACTATTTTAAAGCATTTCGGTATTTGTGCGGTGGGTTAACAGATTAACCCAATCTCTTCAGACACAAGCATGTCCGCTTTACATTTGCAAAGAGAGCCACTGAGGTCAGAACAAATTTCCTGTGTGTGGTTCACGTCATCCAATTTGCGTTGCAAATATTTTTTTAAGTGTTAATGAATTATGGTTTTTGCAACAATTTGTAAAGGATTTTTGGATATCGCTTCTATTACAAAAAATATAAACAATACATTTCTAGAATTATTCTGTGAATGTAAAAAAAAATGTAATAAAATAAAAAAAATGAGATTTGTTTTTTTGTTTTGATAGTTTTCTGTGGGTCTAAATTGTAAGCAGGTACCGTTTTTTGGAAATTAATTCAAATTTGTTCTGGAATTTGGAATTTATTCTAAAAAGTAACGTGTTTGACAGTGTTGCAACATATGTGGTTCTTTCATAAATAAGCCGTGACTACCTTTCAAAACAACATTAAAAAAAAATTAGATAACGACAGCCAAGTTGTCACTAAAAAATGAAGGCTAAAGATCTTCCTCAGAACCCAAGCCTTTTTCCCAGGTTGTCCTTAAGCAAGCCATGTCCACTTTACTTGGCCACTCCACGTTATAGGCTCATGACATCATAGAGCAATGCAGTCTACATGTCATTTATCACCAGCCATTACTTTTTCTGAGAGATTCCAATGTAACGCCAAAATCTTTTTCTTTTTTTTTTTTCTTTTTCTCAAGATAGCAATAAAAAGAACTTTGTTCACGCGTTGCCTGTTGCTCTTAACAGGTTTAATCCGCATAATTGTTGTCCTTTATTGTTATTATGTAAGTTACAATGCAGGTATTTTATCTTAATTATGTGAACGCCAAACAAAGGTTTACAGATTGTTCTTTTATGAATTTTTGAGTATATTCTGTTGTAAAAAAAAAAGAAAAAAGTATATATTGAAAGCAATAAATTATTTTTAAGAAATCAATTTTTAGTATATCATATTATGTGTTTAACAAACTAGATGCATTGCCTATTTTGCCTTTAAATTTATATTATAATTCGCTGTTTAATACATTCTATTTTGCCTTGTACCGCTATAATGAGTAGAGTAATCATACAATTTGCTTCTCTCTTAAACAACATCTTGTTGTTGATTTAAAATATTACTTATTTTTTTTTTGTGGCAGACCTAACAGTTATTCATTCAATTGCAAGTTTCCTCTGTGTTTATAAAAATGTATATACGTGTTTGGGGGCATTTACACATCAGATATTGGGAACAAAACACATTAGCTACTAAAGTAAATAAACCTTTAACTTTCTATGGCGACCATGCATCAAAAACTTGAACCATATCACCTGGTGTGAGTAGATCACATAGGTTTTATCCATGTAACAGTGGTACTGGTCCAACTTCTGTCTTTCCCCTGTGCTAAATTTCACTTCATAGACCTTTGTTAGACCAAAGGGTTATTTTTTTTTTTAATATAACCATTTTACAGTCCGATTAAACACTAAATACAATTTCAGATTGTGCCGAACAATTCATTGCCAAAGATGGAATCACAGAAAGGAAATATTACGCAATTGAAACAATAAAAAGTTGGGTCGGTTGAAAGAATTAAAAGCACTTCATCCTGAAGAGTTACGTAATAATTGTGTCCGTTTTGATATCTGTAATGAGAACGTTAATTGCTGTAGATCAAATCAAATAATGACCTAGAATAGCCATATAAGGTAATGTGGTGATTTTTTTTTTTAATCTGTACCATTGTGATAGGCATTATCAATCAGAAATAATAATTTTTTAAAAATCCATTGGTTGGATTGCGCTACTGTACGATTTGTAGGTGAAAGCTTTTAGATTAGCCCCATTGGGCAAGGATCCACCTGCCAATTCTACATGTACTGTGGTTTTATTCATTGTATTAAAATTTCTGTGATTATTTTTTAATGTGCAGAACACACTGGCCACACCGAACTAATAAAGGGAAACAAATGTTTCGAATTCTAACCTGTTCTCTCACTTTTTTTCCATACATTTATTTTTGTAATGCTTATTATTACCCTCCCATGGAAGGTTTACAGCTACATATGTACTATAAAAATCACAATTGCCCAAACTAAATTTTTTATATCATATACAGTGGCAAGAAATAGTAAATGAACCCTTTGGAATTACCTGGTTTTCTGCATTAATTGTTCATAAAACGTGATCCGATCTACATCATGTCACAAGTATAAACTCAATGTGGTTAAGCTAATAACACACAAACACGCCCATTAAACAATCACGGGGCTGGTGGAAAAAGTAAGTGACCCCTTGGATTTAAAAACTGATCGAACCTCGAAGAATTTTAGACCTTCCTCACAGAACTGCTTAAGCTCAGCCATGTTTCTAGGATGGCTGTTGTGAATGGCTCTCGAGGACATTTCACTGGCTCTGGGCAGTGACTGGGCTATTGCAAAAGGAGGACGTTCTTGTTTTTTTGTAGTAGATTTACTTTGATCTTTAGGGTCATTGTCCTGCTGCATCACCTACTTTCTAATGAGCTTCAGCTGGCGGGCAGCCATCCTGAAATCCTGTATGATACCTTGAGAAGCTTGGGAATTCATTGTCCCCTCAGCAAACTACCCAGGCCCTGAGGCAACAAAGCAGCACTAAATCATGATGCTCCCTCCACTGTACTTCAGCTCTGGGATGATGTTTTCATGTTGCTATGCAGTGCCTTTTTAATGCCATACGTAGTACTGCATGTTCTTCCCAAACAATTCAACTATAGTTTAATCAGTCAACTAAAAATGTTCCCAGTAGCACCAGTGTCAAGGAGTGTCAAAGTACTCTTTGGAAAACTTCAGGCAAACAGGGATGTTAAAGTGGAGAGCAGCGGCTTCCTCCGTTGTGTCCTGCCATGGACTCCATGCCTGTTCAATGCTTTCCATATGGTAGAATCACGAAAAGAGGTGTTAACCAATTCCAGTGATATCCTCAAGCCTTAAGCTGTTACTCTTGGGTGCCCACTTTTAGGAAAAGTAGCCACAGTACAAAAACTACTCCATTTCTAAACAATTTGTCTAACTGAGAACTAATGAATATGTAAATTCTTTGAGATTACATTGTAACCCTTTACACCTTCATGCAAATTAACGGTTCCTGATTGTAGATCTTCTGAGATTTTCATTTTGTGAGGCACAGTTCACATCAGCAGATGTTTCTTGAGAATAGCAAACTCAAAATGTTTGAGTGATTTTTTTTTATTTAGCTCTAAAACACACCTCTAAATCCTGTTGCATTAATTGGACTCCAGGTTTGCTATCTCCTGACTCCAATTAGCTTTCGTTGAAGTGTTCACATATTTTTTCCAACCCACACTGTGAATTTTTAAATGATGTATTCAATATGGACAAGAACAATGTGTTTTTAGACAGATTGTGTTCACTATTGTAACTATTATATGTAGATGAAGATCATATTATATTTTGAGATACATTTATACATAAATTATGGTAATGCCAACGTTTCACTTACTTTTTTCTTGCCACTATACTCTTTGTATAGCTAAATAGTACTAAAATAATGATAAAACCAATTTTATCTTCCCTCCCATTGTAGCATAATCGATACATTATACTTACCATGGAAAAAATATCAAATAACAAAAAAAGACGGCAAAAAACAAAGTAAAATACTACAAAAAGAATTGAAATGTATTGTCCACTATCCTAAAACATAAACCTTGTTGTGGTTCCTTATGTATTTATTTTATTGTTTGACATAATAGAATTATTTAATTGTTTTACAGATTGGGAGATTGCTAAAATCCACTGTATACTACAGAATACCATGTGTGCATAGATGGATGCAATATGTATCTCGAATTTCATAATGATTTTTTTTTTTTTTTTTTAAATTGGTTTGTTTAATATTAGCAAGCTGAATGGAGGAATAGAGAAGGTCAGAAATGGTACACTACTTCCTTGGAGGTTTGTGACAATGTAATTCAAACCTCACAAAGATTGAATCAAAACTGGAATATAACCCTTGGGGATATCTTTCTATGTATTTTTATGGATAGGCAAAAAGTATTCTATTTCCATTATACAGCAAAGTATTTTGTTAATATTTTCTTCTCTTTGTGTATTGATTTTTCAAGAAAAAAAAAAATGCTCCCCAAGGCTAATGAAAACGGAGGCATCAAACACAGACCCATTCCATTCTGAGATATACAGCAAATATTTGTTTTTCAATTAATATAAAAGGCTATTTTATTTATTTATACTAGTAGCCACATCTGTTGTCATAGTGGGCTAGCTAATAAAACAAAAATATTTATCAAATAACAGCTTTAAACATACTAATCCTGATTTAACTTTCCTAATGTTATAGGGATGAGTAGCGCACTACAACAAATTTAAGATTTAACTGTAAATTAGAGGACATAATTACACTGCGAGGCAATCTTCGGGCATGCCCTACATTTAAAGTTCTAACTGTTTTTTGTGTAAGCTAAATTAATTTAAATTACCTATAGCTTGTGCTATATTTCATCTAAATGATAATCTGATGGAACATTAGATATTTGTTTTAAAGAGGCTGGGCCAGTATTTTCTGATCATATTTCCTGGCCTGAATGTTTAAAGCATCTCTTTACTCCACCCTTAAAAATACAGACAGAACCAACCAGCAACTCATGGCAGAGATGAGATAACGGGACAAATAATTATGCAGATATTAAGAAAGTTACGTTTTGATATGTTCCCCATGGTTTCAATATAAGGCACGGTTTTTATTACATGTATTGTTTCACAGTGTGCTACAATCGGCTACTCTTACCTGGCTGCTTTACACCTGGCTGTTCTTGCCTGGCTCCTTCACAGTGTGATTGGTTGTTCTTGCCTGGCTGCTTCACCAATCAGCAGGATCAGCTGCGAATAACAACATCTTAAGTGTTCTTACATTAGGGACTGTCTCACAAAAATCGGGATGGGTGGCACCAGTGGTCTTAGTATTAAGGGGTACCTTGAATTTAAATCTGGGCCTAAGATGATGCGTGCATTGGAAACAATGAAAACTAAATATATTTATCAACCAGTCAACCAGTCTATTTTAGAGGAATTTCTTTGTGTTAAAACTATATCCATATGCAGTAGTCAAGACATGCATAGGTCTAGAAGGTTATGATGTATATCAGCTCAGTTACAATGTGCAGCTGGCTCATGACGTAGAAGACATCCCCAGAAATGATACACAATCATATATGTTAGTGTTGGGAGGTCTGATTAAGACTAAAGGGGGCATAAATTATAGCATTAGAAAAGAAAAACAAAATATTGACTATTGGTTTACTCATAGACATCACTTATAAGCAAGTTAATTAACTGGATAATGTGCTTCACATAATATAGGTATGATACATACTGTATTGCACTAACAGATGTGTCGTGAAAAGTGCAGGTATCACAAAGCGCTCACTGACCTCCAAATCAGGATAATAAATGCAATACTTTATTAATCTCTCATGCATAACATAGAATGAAACATCAATATATTACCAGATATTGTAGCATCACTCTCGTTGGAGGGACTCAACGGGAGGAACAACCTTTCTGGTGCATCACAGGCGAAAGCGCGTCCGCTTCAGCAGCCTGGAAAGTTTCCCTGTCCCCCCCCTGAGCCAAGGACAAATTAATCGGTATCAATAGCATTTGGGCTATTCGTTCCCCCTTGGTAATTAGAATGGGCTCTGTACCAGTACTTAGTAACAAAACCTGTAATTCCCCCTGGAAATCAGAATCAATTACACCCCCAACTGTAATAAGGCCTTTTAATGCCAAGCTAGACCGAGTAGCTATTTGTCCATAATGTCCCTGTGGGATTTGACACCCTAATCCTGTTCGTATCTTAAGTACCTTCCCCGGTGCTATTACCTGTGTCTCAACGGACCCCAAATCCAAACCTGCAGCTTCAGGCGTTGCCGTTCAGGTATCCGCGCCTCTTCATGCGTTTTCCAGTATTATTCAGGGTTTGTAGGGCAGCACTTAAATTATCTCGCCACTGGCCAAAATCTTTATCAGATCCATTTAACTTCCTCAAAGCCCCCTTCAGTAACCCATTCATCCTTTCCACCAAGCCTGCAGCCTGGGGATAGTAGGGCATATGATATACCCAACTGATATTATTATCCTGGGCATATTGCTTCACCTGTTTTCCGGTGAAATGAGTCCCATTATCCGTTTGTATTTGCAACGGAACTCCATAATATTGAGTTATTAACTCCACTGTACGTAATGTACTCCACTGCGTTGCCGCTTTACCTGCTTGGGAATTAAACAAACGTTCAAGAGAATCAGTGGGAACATGCGCATCAACATAAAAAACAATAGTTTCTGTATATTGAATCACCTCCTCCATCGCTTCCCACACCTCTTTTCCCCAAATTTCCTTCCCATGAATACAATTTCTGAAAATCCTTCCAATCTTTAGCTACGGTGGCAATAGCTCTACATACTTTCTGCTTGTTAACTCGTCCTTTTCTTTCCTAATATTTATTTTGTGCCACCTTTATTGCCACTTTTTCGGCTGTATTCTGAAAATGTTCTAATTTATTTTTCATCAATCGCTGATTACACTCTAAAACTATTTGTTTTCCTTCTGACTCAAGCAGTTTTTGTTCTGCCTGATTCAACGTCTTCAATAGAAAAAAATTCTGTTTACACTTGGTAAGATAGGCGGTGGTCAATATCCACACTTGTCTCCCTATCGCTGCCACATCACCTGCCTTAGCAGGGACCCTCTCGAGTAACTTTACAACATCGAGGGGTTCTACATCACCTGCCTTAGCAGGGACCCTCTCGAGTAACTTTACAACATCGAGGGGTTCTACATCACCTGCCTTAGCAGGGACCCTCTCGAGTAACTTTACAACATCGAGGGGTTCTGCATCTTTTAGCTTACTCTCCCATGCTTCAACTAAGCCACTATGTAACGACTCGTGCGCTATAATATTATATGGAGCCTCGGTCCAGCCAGGGACTTCCACTTCTTTCTCATTCTTCTCTTTCTTGTGTTTTTAAACATGTTTGTTGCTTTTGGCAAAATGCCAAATTTCAAAACTTTACACAAGGGTGAGGCGTATTGCGATAACACTCCTCCCCAAATATCAGAATCCTATCTATCCCTTGCAAAAAATTATCAACCTTAGAAAAATATGGCACAGTTCCAATAGGTTCAAATACTAACACATCCTCAACCCTTCAACATATATCTTACTGTTTTTCAATATCACATACAGATCCTTAAACGTATCAATTTGAACCCTACTAACTAATGGCTGAATTTAGACATGACTGGATCCGTTCTATGCTCCAAAAATACAATATTCTACTATTCAGACTCCCTGTGCACGGGGAACCCAATACAGAATACAGATGATAAATTTAAAACACAGATCCTGCCGTTTTCTAATCGGATTAGCATTAACTTGGGCATCCGACTCCTCTTCCCAATCAGAAGAGGAGAATCCCAGATATCTCCATCCCACGTTTCAGGATCCCAATCCCCATAGACCTGGGCCTATTCTTACAGCGAGACACAATTTCAATACACTCCCTGTTCAGAGAAGAAATTATCCTGCCGACTACGCCAATTAATGTATTGCACTAACAGATGTGTCGTGAAAAGTGCAGGTATCACAAAGCGCTCACTGACCTCCAAATCAGGATAATAAATGCAATACTTTATTAATCTCTCATGCATAACATAGAATGAAACATCAATATATTACCAGATATTGTAGCATCACTCTCGTTGGAGGGACTCAACGGGAGGAACAACCTTTCTGGTGCATCACAGGCGAAAGCGCGTCCGCTTCAGCAGCCTGGAAAGTTTCCCTGTCCCCCCCCTTGAATCCCTGCTTTTTATATTCTATTATAGATAGTTGTTTACCAAACAATACTGGCATATATCCAGGATTACTTTCGCAACCGCTTCCTGCCGCGTCCTTCTCACTTTTGGCAAAAATAACTCCTTCAGTACTTTTCCAGTCATGAAAGAACGAGACCACATTACTTAACCCTTTCACTCCTCAAGCTCGTCTCATTCGTATCACACATACTTTGGAGAAATCTCTATATGGACTAAATTAGGGAGTTTTTCAAGGACAGAGGAAATTATAACATTCTTCCATTAAGCAAGCTGTTCCATTTTGAGGAAGTTCTGATCTACATTTCTCTTGGGGTAGTGAAGAATTTGGCAATTTTCTGTTATGATTAGACTTTGGCCATCAGGAATATTGAGTCCTGGTTTGACATGTCATTGAAAAAGCTTTAATGCATGCGGCAGACGACCACATGTCCCCTAAAAAAAGTTAAGCTTTTGGCAGTTTTTACTATATTTACCTATATTGAGCGTAAAGTAAACTGTAGGTAAACTGTAGATAATACAAACAATAAATAAACTGATGTGTAAAATCTAATCATTAGAGAACACAGATTCAAGATATTTAGGTAATTATATTCAATTATTTTCTAATCAATCAACCTTTCTGGATGCAATTGAGTCTAGAACTATATGAAACTTAATCTTATTCAGTAACCGGAATGTAACATTTGCGTTATATATTACTAAGTATAACTGAATTGTAAGGAAAAAGTAGTATTTTTATGAGCCATTCCAAGAAGCCATTCTTACTGAAATGATTGAAATCAATGCCACTCTGTAGCTTCTTCGGTGTAAAGCTGAGCAGTGAATGCTTGATTCAATGAGCCACCCAAAATCTAAAGCACTCTAAAGTCATACTCAAAATAAATAACTCCTAGGCAGTTATGAATTAGGGCCAAGGCAGTCCTAGGCCTTGGGCAGCAGATGTGGTGGACAGCCACCGTGACACTGCTCAGTGGGTCAGTTATAAGGGATATCGCCCCATTTGCAATATGGAGGACTGTGCTGAGCCAGTAGAATCTCCATAGGACTTTAGATGATGGCGCACGTCCTTAAAGAGCCAGACCACTAGAATCATGTCATAGCTCAGCAGAGAAGGCTGCGGAGGGGTAGCAGCTGCCCTTGGTTAAGCCTGACAAAGGAACATATGTCTTATGGGAGTGGATCTCATTATCACTGTACAATGCATGGGCATTTCATGTCTAAACTATTGTGCTCCTCCCTGAGCTATTGAAAAGGAAAAAATACAATAGATATTAGAGCAAGCCATTTAAAGCTCACTACAGTGAATGTGGAGCATGCAGTAGTGCGAGTAATTATTAGTTTAGACAGGGCATTGAATGAAAGGTTTAGTCTATCTTTATCTATCTAAATTGCTTCCACTGATTAGGAAACAGAGATCGGTTGAGGTAATTGTTTACTTGACCAACCAGACTCAACCTCACACACTTGCTTAGCCATGCAAAAAGTGACTTGTATTCACTCTAATATTCAAGTTATTTGCAATCTTACTAAACAAAAATGCACAAGAAAGAAGGAAAGAAAGAAAGAAAGAAAGAAAGAAAGAAAGAAAGAAAGAAAAAGAAAGAGAAAAGGAAAGAAAGAAACATGGCTCTCCTCAATGCCCTATTAACTAAAGCTAGGGCATGATATTTGCCAATTTAATTTAATCTCAAATCCCAAAATGTGTGAACAACTCTAATTTGGAGCGAGCACACAGCTTGCCGGTTAATGTATCAGGGAGTTGCTCGTTTTTTAAATAAGTAAATAAGGTGTAGGATAAGGTTTTGACCGGTGCCTGCATTCAGGATTTGAAAGTAATTGCCTAGGGCACAAGTATGTCATGTCATGTTGCATATGCTATTTTAGAAAGAGCAATTATGAATGTTTTTTGCAGGAATCTCTGAAAATAATTATTATAGAACTATAACAATTAAAACTTATTCCAAACATATCACAAATCATGGACAGAAATCTCCATCTGTCATCATTTTAAACATCTTAATAATAGTTTAATTAATTGTTTCACATTATTATATTTTAAATTTAGTTCATAACATAAAGTTGAATATTTCCCTATACATTTAAATATAAATTTGAGCTTGTACTTCTTTAGCAATGTTATATTTTACATTCTTGTGAATGTAATCTTGTGAAATCCATCATTTAAGCAACAAACATTGCTATAGATTTGGAGGACCAACCCTTCTACATTTATACAAATAATCCATTCATAAAGGCTTTAATAGTTCTAGTACCGTGTATAACATACCTAATCTTTTTACATTGGCAAGCTTGTTAACAACAGTTGAAGGCAATAACACTGAAAGATAACTGCATATTCTACAATATTTACCTTATTGATTAGCATAAAATAATTGCAGATACAATGATATGAACGAGCAAAGGTAGAAGGGTTATAAATGTAAGAATTGGAGCATGGGACACGTGGTTAGTTCAAAGTATAGCTTTTTCCAGGTAAATAATGTAAAAATGACAGCACAATGTCTCGGTTGGTCACATTTTTAGTTTATCCCTATGCAAGGGCTTGAATTTCTAATAAAGAGGTTGTTAGCCTCAAGCTTTCTTAGTTTAATATAAAAGTCACCTAAAATGACAAGATTAACTGGTTACAAATTCGGTCCAGATAAATGAATCAAGTTGGCAAAGTGGTTATGGAATTTCCAATCCAACAATAAACCAGATCAAGCATACATGTTCCATAGCTAATAAAATTGAAAGGTTAAACTTAAGCTGCAATTTTTAAAAAATAATAATAATAAATATATTATATATATATATACAAAGATGGGGGAAAAAACCCCACGTCATTATTTTGTGTATATTTTAAATTAATGGGAAGTGGACTAATATGACAAAAGAAACATAATCAGTTTCACCTCCTGAAGTTTGAACTTTGCTGTTTTGTTTGTTAATCTATGTATTTGTTTTGCAGATATCTAGTTGAAAGAAAATCACCACTTAAAAGCTATCAGAGGTGGACTGTGGCAGAGCCGGCATTTATGTAATCATTATACTGTCCTCCAGTTCTCACCATATCCATGGCCAACCCTTACAAAGACTGCCTGAACCAATCAACAACAATCAGCAACAACAGAGGAGAAATAAAATAATAAACCCCTTCACTCCCACCAAACCCCTTAAGCTAGTAGTATAAGTAAAAAAAATAGTAATAAAAAATAAATGAAATAATAAACTATAGGGTAACATGTAAGGGATGGATATGCATTCCTGGGTTGCTGCTAAAATAATAATGACCAATAAGTATACAAAACACATATCTACAGCATAAATATTATATTATATGCCACTAATTCAAAGTACCCTAATTTTGGCAAGTCCGATCTATTTTTTCATGGCTATATTGCTTACCATGGAGCTGAATCAGTGGGACTGCATTTTAACTAGACCTGGGCGCCGGTGAAGTCTTCACATTCATCTTCAGGAAAAAAAATCTTCGTATTCTACTCATATTCTCCCATTCCCCTGTTCGTTTCGGGCAAATATTCGTATATGTTCTTTGTATTTGTTGTTCTCTTGCGTGTTGGACTTTATTGCTTCAGTAATTCTCACCTGTATTAATCGCACACCAATTGTCCCATTCATTACAACAGATATGAGCTAAAAACCAGTGATACATTTTAGCACTGGTGGCAACAGCTATAATTTAATCATGTTTGATTTTATTAATAGCCAAATCAGTTATTACATAATAATATTTCACCCAACCCAATGTCCCAGAACCCTAATAATTTAAACAAAAAACCAAACTCAAAGAAAGCTACATTTATTAAGATATGTTAATATCCATTATATATATATCATAAAACATTCCATGTATAAATGACCTTTCGACAAAAGGAGGTTAACATATCAACAGGCTGAACAATAGAAGTGTATTCTGTTTTGCAATGCGTACATTTTCCTAAGATAGGGAAAGGAAATTCATGATTATAGAAAATGCAGGCTTTCTGTAAAATTCTGTATTATAATTTTTCCGAATAGAAAAGTTAATTTTATTACATGGTTATGGTCAAACCTTGGCACCCTTGAATAGTTTGTCCATCCTGCACAATATCTTCAGAAATAACTGGAAATGTACTTACTTTCTATTATCAGAATATTGTATTGGGATGACCAAACAAGAAGCCTTCTCAACTGATACATAGTGATTTCAGAGGAGAAACATAAAATATGACATGGACTGCATTAAATGCAACTCTCCCTAATACTCTGTTGCACAACCCTTGGCAACAATGACAGCTTCCAAACACTTCTTTTAACCCTTTTTAAGCGACTGTCTGCTGGCAGTTTCTCCCTCTTCAATTGCAATTTTTTAAGCTCTTAAATGTTTGCAGGATTCCTTTTTTCAAATGGCGGATTTCATCTCTCTCCAAAGATGTCCGATCGAGCAGCCTGCCACCATATACTGCTTTTTTCCATATAAGATTTATTTTGTCGCCTAGAAACCTATCGCTGGTCTGCATTGCCAAAGGACTCAACTTTGGCTTCATCTGTCCGTGGAACATTTACCCAGAAAGATAGTAGGTTCACTAGGTTGGTTTGGGCAAAGATCAGTCATTTTAGGGAAAGTAAGTGTGGCTACACAGGCAGGTATAAACCAGGAGGTTTGTGTGTAAGAGCAAGCATGAATGTGTATGTATGTGAGTATGAACAGGCATTTGTAAGGGCAGTGTATATGTATATGTGTGTATATTCTGAACAAACCCTGACAAGTATGACCTTTGTATGGCAAATGCATGGTTAAATACATAGCAATAAAATAGGTAAAAAGTAATAATGCTCTCTTAAGATAATACGTTATTAATATTCCCTTCATTTAATATATAGACAAATCGCAGATGCTGTACAAATCTCTATACATAATTATTTAGATTTTTTACAATCTCCATTTTGGATCTGAAATAAGCCATTTACTCCCAAATGAGCAATGATTAACATCATGGAAGCAACACAGATCATTAGTTACAATCGGTAGTCTCTGGACGACGGAGCTTAGTATTAAAAATGATTCACCTCCCATACGTATAGGGCATAATTCATAATAAATAATCTCTTTGCATTCAGCCAGGAGGGTAATGAAATAGCAATGGTTGAGCAAATAATGTTATTTAGAAGATTTGTTTATAGCAATCAAATTAATGAAATGTTTTGTATTTATGAAATTGTTTCTGGTTTGATATAAAAACTACAAAAGAATATCAATGCCGTTCTTTAAATGTCTTACACGGATTTTCCACCTCCAAATGAATTCCACTTTGGGCTTGAACCATGACAGTTCAGGATGTTCCACGCTGTAAACACTTCTCAATTCTATAGCACCAACACTAAATGTAAAAAAGGACCGGTGGGACCTGATTGCACCACCAGTCCTTGGTTCCTACCATGCAACCCTGAATCTTGTCATGATCATAAGCAAATGTTAAACTGTCATAAGATATAGGTTAAAGCTACAATTATCATATCTATCTTTAAGAAATCCCTAGATTAGAAGCTATTATAGTATAGGAAAACTAGTTTTGCCCCAATGAGCATACATTTTCAAATGACCTTGAGCATATCTGTCTTGACTCTTCCTGGTGGCATTGATTTTACCCATTCTCTAGCCACATTCCACAATTATTAACCCTTAGCTCTAACCATGAAAGCACTACCATGGTTAAGTGATTTCCATACACCACTCCTGGCATGGGATTTGTCACATGTGTCCACAGGTCCTGCTCCCAAAGCTTTGCCAACTACCTTAAGTGGATATTACAACTGGAAATGAGTCAACTCGGAATTAAATCTCTTGGCATATAGTGGGTTCTAGAAGCTCCAATAAGTCACACATCCTTCCATGTTTGTGTGGGAATACCAACAATTCCCTTTCACGAAATATAACCATCTAAGAAAGAATCAATCAGTTTGAAAGTTGGCAAATCTAGTACAACTGTTGCAACAAAAAGGTAGTAGAGACTAAGCTAACTACATATAAGAAGTGGAAAAATTAGAGGGGAAACTTTGTTAAAGGAAAAGATTGTTAAATGTCTGAATAGATATGATCGGCAAGATCAGAAACAGAATTGATTTATTGTAAGGATCTCTTTTCAAGCTAACCTAATTGATTTTGTTGACTGAGTAACTAAAATAATAAACCAAGTGCAATGGATAAAGTATGTCTTGATATCAGCTCTGTCCTTAAAAGTCTGTGTCTAAAACAGCAGGCAATGAGCCTACATATAATGGGTTAGGAATCACAAAGTGTTGTACCTTATGTAATAATTATGAGGACTTAAAGGTAGGCAGACAACATTAAATAAAACCGTAAAAAATACAAGCAGGGGGGCCGGGTTGTATAGCTAAAGGCATTGGTAGCAGAAAGAGGAGGTTATGCTGCTTTACTGTTCAGCTCATAGAGATGTTCTTAATTGAAGTCAGGGAATGACTACTAACATAGAAAAAACATTTCCCGAGTAAACGTTATCAGGAAAGACTAAAAAAATATCAACATGCATTGCTTAGAGGAGAAAATGGAGATGTGATAGAAACATGTAAATACATAAGGGGATTCAAGAATGTATGAGAGGGAACTGAGAGGAGCAGAAATAATTGTACAAGAGGTCATTGTCTTAAACTAGAGGGTCAGAGGCTTAGATTTAATATAAGGAGTTTTACTTCAGTGAGAATGGGGTAGAGCGGAAATGGAAAAGCCTTTCAGTAGTGCTAGAGGCTAATACAGTGATGGAAAGTTACACATACATGATAGAGACAAGGCTATCATGAAAATATGACCAAAGGGGAAATCATTTTTTACAGTAGTGAATGGGCAGACTAGATGGGCTGAATGGTCTGTCAACAAATTCTGTTTATATGTAAACCAATTACGCAGCACTGACAAACATTTATACCAGGTTAATTGGTATATTTGGTATAATATATAATATTGGTATAATAATTGAAGATAAAATAAATTAACTTTATATGGAAAGTGTAAGAATGTACAAAGATTAAAAAGCTGGGTTAGGTAATAAGCAATGTCATATGTCTGAGCATGCAAGAAAAAGGTATATACAGGTATAGGTCAGGACCAAAAGCCAAACAGGTGGAGTGGGATCATGAAAAGGTCAGGTGAGGTATTTGGCAATATATAACTTAGCTGTAACTTTTGAGAATAAAATCAAGGAGGGAACCTTAAGCAGCGTAACTAAAAGGAGTGCACACTGAGATTTTGTTGGGAGAAAATGAAATCTGTAGGGAGTCTGTAGGGAACTGTGTTGCTGTGGTTGTCTGAGAAAGTAGAATAAATATGTCTATATAAAACAAACAGATAATTCTAAGTATACACTATATAGACAAAAATAGACCCATTGCCACAGGTGTGGCACTGTACATTTATATGAGGCTTGCATGCAGCTGCTCGGCCATGAAAACCCATTCCATGAAGCTCCCGCCGCACAGTTTTTGTGCTGATATTATTGCCGGTGGAAGTAGCATTGAGCGGTTTAAAGCACACCGCCACCGGACTCTTGAACAGTAGAAACATGTTCTGTGGAGGGAAGAATCACCCATCTCTGTTTGGCAGTCTGATGGTTTGGGGCATGCCAGGAAAATGTTACCTGCCCACTGTAAAGTTTGGGGGGGATGGATAAAGGCTGTTTTTCAGGGGTTGGGCCCGTTTCTTCCTGTGAAGGTAAATCTTAATGCTTCAGCATACAAATACATTGTGGACAATGCTATGCTTCCCACTTTGTGGGACAGTTTGAGGAAGATCCTATTCCAGCATGACTGCGCCCCAGTGCACAAAGCAAGGCCCTTAAGGATATGGTTGGATGAGTTTGGTGCACAGAGCCCTGACCTCAATCCCATCGAATTTCTTTGGGATGAACTGCAACGTAGATGACTTGAATTGCTCACATGACTTGAATTAACCAATCAATTATGGCTTTGAAAATTTTAAAAAGGCCTCTTTTGTTCCCTGTTCCATTCTCACAATGGTGAAGACATGAGGATATCAGAAGCACCAAACATAAGAATTCTAAAGGGTACAAGGCCGTTGCCTGAAGGTTGTTAAGAAGGTAGCTGCTTTTGAGAATGTCAAGAACCTCCCATGGAAGTATAGCAAGAGGAAAACTGGTCAGAGAAATCTTTGAAGATCGGTGCACACTGTGGACAAAACATCACGTAAGTCATTAACACAGCTTAAGCCACCAGAAGCAACCAGGAGTGATTGTTTCAATTCATACCATATGCCACACACACCAAGAAGAGAAAAGGCCAAGGAGGACCCCACTGCTGAAGCTGAACATAAAAAGGCATGACTGATCTTTGTCATGTATTAAGGGAATCATAAAATTCGGTGGATTATCAAGGTGTTTTACACTGAAATCTTGCCATACTCTTTTCTTCTTGCTTGTCTCTTGCTACATTCTATTCTGCCTCCAAGTTCTAACAATACTTTATGAACCTCTAGTCAGGTTGCTTTATATTATAAAGTCTAGCGCAGGTTCTAAGAACAGTATCTTGCTAGTCAATATTTATAATTTATCATTATGGGATAATCTCAAGTCTATGTTTCTAAAATTATAATTAGAATGGAGAATTCGTTTTTGCATCCTTATTTAATTGCATATCATGTCTTATTACATTATTACATTTTAGACAGTTTTTTTTAGTAGTTTTTAATACTTATTCACACATTAAAATATTAAGTAAAAAAAATATTAAAAGGTGTAATAAAATCAAGATAAATTGCTTATGAAAAAATGTGGTTCACACATAAGGTAACTGTCAGGCAACTTTGCAATACCATTCCATATATAGAGGCTGAGTGGCCATGAAAACCACATTTAAATTATCAGCATTTGAGGTTTCTTGTCATAGATGAAGTTAATTTATTGATAATAGATACAATGTTCTTAGTATGTTCCCTAGAATTTATTTTATACCTTAACAGGACTATATAATGTATATTGATGGGTATAAGATACAATTATATCCTCGTTCATTTTTATGTCGTTCTTGTCTTACGTTCCAAAATTTGAATATCTGCATTAATTGGACGCTTTTGTACTTTGATGTGTGTGGTACCTTTGAAGGATTGTTATCACATTAATCAATAACTGGACAAAGGAGCGCCAAGTATCCTTGGGTTGGGTTTTAATCTGTTTTTTTTCTGACTAGCCATATCTTCTGTTGTGGTTATCAGCAATGAACAAAACTTTTAAAGAAACAATAAAAAAAGACTATGGGAGGTCTATTCACTAGAGTGTAAATGCAGGCTCGTTGGAAGAAAATGTGAGTTTGCCATCAGGCACGGGCCAGATTATTTTACTTTTTTTATTCTATATTTTTTCAGCCTGACTTTCTGAATTGGCACACAGAAACACCCCAAAATTCCCAGCAGAGTAGAAGCTGTTATAGCTACAAAGGGGAGACCAACTACATATTAATGTCTATGTATTTACAATGCAATATCATCAAAGTCAATATTAGTGTAAAATTAATAAACTGAATGAGCTAAATAGTTTTTGTGTGTGTGTGTGTTACGGAGCTTTCTTTGTTAGTGTTCACTCCACTGTTATTTAATAAATTATATATCCGACTACTTCACCAGTGAGTGTCCTTTTCTTCTTTTCCTCTTTCCCTTCATCAAGAGATACATTTCCTGCCAGTTAACCTCTTATATTAGTTATTACCATAGCGTTATGTTTACTATTATTGCTAGATTCACTAATCAAAGATTGGGTTGAGATTGTATGTTTTTATATATTTTTTATCACTAACCTCTTTTTTATTTGTTGTCCCAATACTTTTGTCCATATAGTATATATATATATTATACTGTATATACTCTATTTAATCCATAAAAGACAAATCAGAGCTTTACTAATAGATTATAATGAGCAACCATATGTGGGTTATTGCTAAATTTGTATGTTGAATTAGGGAAATCACAGGCAGATTATGTAAACAGGCCTGTTCTGTCAAGTCATGTGATGAAACAAGTTAGTGAGCAAAGGAAGCCAGGGTTGCTGCAGGATACATATGATTTGCACGGTTACTCTGTTGCAACTAGAATGAGATGGGGTCAGACTACTAGGAAGGCCTTTAGTTGCCAGAGATATGTGATTTACTGCTATGGCTTCATTGGCATGAGATCTGATTAGCACTGTTAACTTTCTAATCAGCTGAAAAATAGCTCATTATTCAAGAATGAAATACTTGAGAACGGAGTTACCATGTGGTTATTACTTGTGACTATAAAGAGCAATTTTGTTTAAAAACCATTCATTTTTAGTATTTTGGTCTATACGTACTATGGTGACATTTACTTTGAGATTAATTTTAGAAGCATCTGTTCAAACACACTCAAAGGAATATAAAAACACTAAAAAGGTGTCACACTCTTGGGCACAGAGGTAGACTAGTTAGAGAGAGGTGATAGCAAGTGGTGGTCAGACTGAGCAATTTGTGTAACTTCAAGATCTCAATACTGAAGGGAAAATCCAGATGTTTAAACTGCTGTGATCAGAACTGATATTACACGTGGCCAGAATGCAACCCTAGTCAGAAATCTGGATTAACAACAAAGAAAAATCTCACCTAAGCAAAGAGAAACTGCAGGACTGGGGAATGAGGCTTTTATGGGGTAGACGTGCATCAGATTTGGGGCATGTTGTGTGTTCACCATGTAGCAATGCCATCAACTTAACACTATGATGCCTATAATAAATGAGCATGAATGTTTATATATAAGTAATGCGAGAGGGAGTGTGTGTGTTAGAATGAGGTTGGGTGTGTATGTTAGTGAGTAGCATGAGTAAGTATATTTGTAAGTATGCGTATGTTTGTTAGCACGTCTAAATTTGTATCGTTACGTATGTGTGCCAGAGTGTGTATTGGATTGGGGAGTATCCCGTAGATCTATAATCGACTATGGGGAGAAGAGTAACCAGTTGTGGTTAAGGCGCAAAGGTGTTGTTTCAGGGTTGGTCTGTTTGGTCTCACATTAGATTCAATTGCAGGTCAATGCCCAGTTACTTTCAAATAGTCCTCTTTCGGGAACATGTCAGCTAAAGAGCAGAGTTGAGCCTAAGAAGGTCAATAAAATGATCCTTCTTAGAAAACCAATCAACCACCACTAGGATTTCGATGTTGATCTTTCATTGGGGAGATAAAACATATGGCCATGTGGACACAAGGGCATTTGGAAGTAGCTAGATGATGGAGAAGTTCATGAAGAGGGGTTTAGACTACTTTGTTGTAGGCACAAATAGTGCATGGTCCAGAAATAAAGGAATAAAAAGGCGAAGAAGGCAGAATTTCATCCTGGCTGAAGAAAGCGTCATCTTTACTTTTCTTAGATTTGCGCCTTTATGATAAGATAACTGTGAGAAAAATAAGGATCAGTGTGGTTCTTGACACAATTGAAATAAAAGATTTTTTTTGTGATCTGTGTAAATCGTGACGAGAATAGAGACTCCAGCAAAAAAAATATTTAAATTCCTTTGGAGCCACTTTGATTGCCAAAAGTACTCCTTTACACAAATTGTAGTTTCTCTATCCTCCAGAGAAAATTGTATTGAAAAGAAAGCACATGGGTGTAAGAAATGAGTCTCATGATTCCTTTAAGAAAGTACTGCTCCACATGATTTTCTGATAGATCCACCTTTAGTATAAAGACCTGGGGAGTGTAGTAATGATATAAGACACCCGCAGACATGAAGGCCTTTTTAAGAAATGTATTGCTATGTTTTAGAGACTTCTGTGACTTGGATATTTTGGCGGAAGTTCGAGCCAGGAACACAATATTTTAATTTGTTTAATGTATAAAAACATTATTATTGCAAATTCATGGCTGGGTTGCCTCTGAAGCACACAAGTTTAATAAGGTCCTTAAAAAGCTTCTAAATTGATTATACAGTGGTACAACTTGTATGTGTATTCAAAATGGCCACTAAAAGTAGTATGAAAACCTTTTATATATTTCAGACTACATAATCATTCCAATGGCAGGTGTTTCTACATTAAAAAGTGGTATTTCTTAAAAGTGAGATGTAACAAAACTGCCAACAGCCCTTACAGGAAGTGACAAAATGACTAATACTCCATCTTTTTTATTCATAGGTATAAAGCCTGTCAATATTAACAATATCTTGCTTGGAGCCAAAAAGGGCCAAATATTATGTTTTAAATGTACATCCCCTCCATTAGCAATTACATTAATTCATGTCATAAAATATTTATCTCCAATAGCATCATGTGCTTATTTATCCGAACATATTAGTCATTATCTCTTCATATGATTTTCTGGCTGTTTTAGTTCTCTCATTTGCTTGTTTACTGAATTCCAAAGTCTGCTTTCTTTGAGCTATCTAAGCTTCATTCTTTTCTCCACTATATTTCCTTGCAAATGAAATAAAAATGGCTTAATTGTACCCAACTTGTAAATTTCTTGCCATCTGTGCATCTCTTGGTTTTACAAAGCTGTTTTTTGTTAAATCCAGCTGAAATTCACCTCTTTTAAAATGTGCTTGTCCTATCAGCATACCCATATTTCCATTCCAACAAATTGAAGTAAACCCTGCTGTTATCCTCTCTCTAACCGTTGACTCCCCCTACGGTGCAATCTCTATTACTCAGTCGCACTTCCAACATGGCTGCGGCATGCATTGTCATTAAGGCAACACAAACGAAAACACTGGTTTGTATACAAAGGGAATAGAGAAGAGATGTTTCTTCTTTGCATGTTGGCTTACTTTTAAGGTTTAAATTTAGGTGAAATGTTTAACGTGCATTTATATTTGCTCTCCTTCCAGTGGCATTCTCCTAGTAATGGGCAACAGATTCTAGAAGAAGGTGAGAAGAAAAGAAAGATGATCCACAGATGGAGTGGAGAGTCACAAATACTTTCTACTACACTAATCTATGAACCATCTAATGTTTTTACTGGGTTCAGTTTTATTCATAGATACTGGGGATGTTTAACATTACCCATTGGTTTCATCTAACACATAAAGGTCTCAGGATCTTCACCAGTGGAGGTTACACTCTAATTCTTTCCACGTCATCTGTGTGGTTGCAAACGATGATAAGCCTATCATGTATAGAGAAATAGCTTTCTGATCAATCACTTTGCAGTGAAAGTGTGGATTAACTTCCAAGAATCATTCCCGATGCGTTAAAGTTTGATTGGATTAAAATATTTCCTAGTATAACAGTGCAACTATTGTGACAATCATTATTTTGCTTATGTATCTTCTTTACAAAATGTAAACCTATAAACTGTTATATTTTAATATTTAAAAACTATAATATTTAATATTCTGGGTGATGTATTATTAACTATCACTTTACAACTGAGTAGCGTTTTTTGGCGAAGTTGGTACCTTTTATCAGGCAAAATAATAAAGGAGTCACGTAAGCTTTCAGAACCTCAGAAGTCACCTCTTCAGCAGTTTGGTCTTTATCAGGACCATCTTCACCATAGGACAAAAGGGGCAACTGCCCTGGTCAACAATGTTCACAGGGGCCCATCCATAGCTGCCACTTCCCCCACTGATCATCTTTCAACTACTTGGGTATCAGTAAGGTAGATAAAATAAAGAAGTATATATTCCCTCTTTCCACAAATGGTTTGTTCCATGAGAAGATTGAGCAGGGATGGTCTGCGTGTGTGTGCGTGTGTGCGTGTGTGCGTGTGTGCGTGTGTGCGTGTGTGTGTGTAAGAGGCACTAGCTAGCATGCCTGCTTTATGCGATGCTCCTATTATGGGTTTACATACAAGTGATTGAAGGCAGAATGCTTTTTATTAATGGGCTTGATACATTCCTCAGTTCCTGTAAATTGCCAATGATGATGATGTTTATCCTGATGAGAAATCTGCAATGCATACCAGTAGTTGGGTTAAATAACTAAAATATCTCTTACTACAAGTTGTAACAGCTGCTTTCTGTTTTTTGAGAGAAGACCCTTATGGAAGATACAATGTGTCCACATCTGACTGGCACAAATAATGCCAGTTACTTAACTTTTTCATTTGCAATTGGTGCAAAGGTGCAAATCTGACTGGGTGATTGTGATCGATCTCCCTGTCCAATTCTTGTAGGAGGATTAGAGAAGATCTTTTGTGTTTTTGATGGTTTCTTCATTTATTTTGCTGCATTCGAGGGAAGGGGGGGGGTTACCTGTTCTATTATATAGTTGAAATGTTCTTAACATATATAAAAAAATAGTTTATGATTTACTTTTATTTCAAGCATGATACTTTTAAATACACTGCATTTCATGCTCCCAGTGTAACAAAATTATTTTAAATTTGTAAAACTACTCCACTTTGAATTTTTTACATTTTTCTGAAAATTTTCATTTTTTCTGAAAAAAAATGGTTTTTTATGGCTTCAAAAGAAATTTTACATCTTTACCTATAACACAACAGTGTCTTATGTCATCTCACGGCATATATTACCCGGCTAAATACATGAAGTATGGGGGCCAACAGAAATTGTCCCAGAGCCCTTTAAAAATTACATATGGACTTGGACACCATCAAGACTAAGCTCATCCAAATGACACAGTAAAGAAACGCCCCAAAATGTAATCATCCCAACACTGGGGTGTCTACATTGATGGACATGAGGAATGAAGTAGAAAACCACATGTGAAATGGTATCTGGTCAGGGGAGCCTTTCAATAATGTTAAGATTATTCTAGTGGGTGTTAGGGCTGGAATAACTTCATGTACAGACCCCAACTTTAGTCACTACGGGTGTCCGACCAGCATGTTAGCGATCTCCTAGTGCATGTGGGAAAGTTACAGAATATAAAACATTAGGAAACATCTTGTATGATTGTGAAATAGAGATATTCTATTAATTTAAAATACAAATTAGCTTTTGTAATTCACAAAGCACAAATTTATGGCACTGAACACAACTTCAATGTCTAACTAAATGTATTTCTATTATGCTTATGTCCCCTCTGTTCTTAAAGAGCAATCAAGCATATGGAGTCTAAAGTATAGACTTCTAAATATCCAAGACTTCGTCATGAAGCAAAATTAATATAGTCCAGACCATGTGGTCACACTGATAATAAGCCAGAAAGCTACGGCAAAAAACATGAACATGTACCACGAAAGCCAAATACAGACTATTACAGTGTTTCCAACGTTTGTATCATTGTCAACAAGATTTTGTTCTTCCACAGCTCATAGGCTTGCATGCGCACTACACTCACCCCCATCCAGGTGCTTGCCAGCATATACAATAAAGAAAGTCTGTCTGATTATACATGTTAAGGGGTAAGAGTGTGAAACCAACCAGAAAAAGTGCAAGCAACCCTTAAATTCACAGGGATCAGAAATGATAAAAATATTTCTAACTCTTTAACTGAAGAACAAACACTGCTGGAAACTTTTAACAGAAATGGGAGTATTTAGATATTTTTTAGTAATATAGATTATTGTGTTTGCCCTCCCTTATCTAAGTACAAATCGCCCAGTTCTCTAACATGGTAACAGACCTATGTTTGGAATGAAAAGCAGTTATTTGCCTATCCATCGCTACAAGGCTGCAGCAGGATTCGTTTAGGACTCTGTACGAACTCACTCTTCCACTCAGCCTTGGTGATGACTTCCGGCAAATAGGTTCACTCCAAGGACCCAACATTTCTACAGTGGGGGAAAAATGGATAGACTAGACGGCCTAAATGGTTCTTATCTGCAAACAAATTCCATGTTTCTGGGCCATCTTTATACCAGAGGGTTATTACTGGCCAGCAAGCATTCCTTCTGTAGTCTCCATATTAAAGCCAAATAACTGGAATTACTGAAAACAAACTAGACTTCTCAATTGATACTAAAATTTGGATTATATTGATTATGTAAATAACGATTCACTATTCGATTAACCATGGCTGATGCTAGAATCTGCACTGCAGTTTTACAGAAAGCTAAGAATGAAATTTGAAGCCAGCTCAGTGTCCAGTCAAGTATTAATCCGATCGAGTAACACAGAATCGTCATGTCAATGAATATATTTTGATATCTCTCTTGCTACCTTTACAAAAACGGCTGGGCAAATGACATTTACTCGCCCTTAAAGACTAGAGCGACCGGTGGATTCAAAAATTGTCTAAAATATTTGAAATAAATGAATTATTTCAAAAAGATGAAACTCAACCGGGCAGCTTGTTCTCAGGTTGTCACATTAAACTCTGAAATGGATTTAAAAAGTGAAAGTTGACCTGTGAGAATTGGAAATTTTTTCAAATCTGAAAATTTGAGTGCACATTTGGAGAAGCTGCAATGAAAAATAGTAAGTTTTAGTTAGCTTTGATATGGAACATGGAATGTACTTTGAATGGACAGTCCATTAACAAATACCGAGCGACCCTTGCGCTGGTTGGTTTCACATTCTCTTCTCATTTAAAATACAGGATCCCTGTTTATTCACATTATTATGGTCATATGCAGAAAATGTGTGTTGCTCGTATATTAATGCCTCCTTACATTATTTTCCTTGCTAAATGCTGTTTTGCATCTGCTGCATATGCATGAATTTTATTATCATCGTAATTATAGAGGGCATAAAATGCTGTTGATGAGTGCATTTTTTGTTTAATTGCTTAATTTTTAGGGCACTGCATAACATTTGGGTTTTATTACGATGATTTAACATGATATTAAATTAGTATTTTATTCAATAGCTCCTTTGGCAAACATGGACAGGAGTCTCTTATTCTAGCTGGAACAACTTAAATTTAGGAGATGAAAGCGTGTATATTGTATTGTGAGCAAAATACTTGGTAACAGATTGCATATAATAGAAATTATGAACAGAATTCGAAAGAATACTTATTTCAAATTCACATAAATCAGTTCATTAGTATATGTATCTGAGTAGTGGGTCTTCTGAAGCTACTAACACTTGGCTTCAAATGGTTCTTTGTTTAGTTGTCTATCTTTTGAGATACTCTAACATTATTGTAACGGGCATACATCTAAAATAACAGAAGACCAGTTCTGATAGCAATGTCACATTTAAGCAAAACACCGTTTACTATGATCCTGGCCATGGAATTGAATGTGAAGAGCTTTCCTCTGGTATTCTGCCAAAATCGGGAGCAAAAAAAAAAGAGTCAAATTTGATTGGGTTTGGCAAGCTGTTTTTAATGTACTACCTTGTGCTTCTAAGACAATAATGTCAGACAATACAATTGTGGCTCAGCCAAACCATATTCAGTACTGAAACCGTACATTTCTTCCGTTTTAAAACGTTATGTTCAAACGAAAAGACACAGAGGAATCATCTCTGACTGTTTGTTTTTAGCCGTCTTTTTGCAGGCACCGAATGAATTTATTTGTTGGGCTTTCAAACATCTTAAATAGCAATGGATGCTGATGGACAATGACCATTCCCACTTATTTTAAAAATATACTGTATTTTACAATGATGGTGTGCCTCACAAAGTAAGTTTTTGTATTTCTAAAATTAGGAAAGTTTTCAGCAAAATCTAGTGGTCGTTTTTCAACATTGTACAGTGTACAGCGGTGCATGGTAACCCAAAGATAACCAACTCTTACCCCGCCACAATCATTAAATCCATTATTTTCATTCTACATGCAGCAATATATGCATTTACTAAAACATACTTGCCTTTCTGTGGTGTCCCAGTTGGGCATATTCCCTATGAAGGGTTTTTAACGCGATGGACCAAGCTCAACTTACATGCAAACGCGTCACAACATGTTCTTTGGAAGCCCCTGGAACTTTAAAGTTTACTAGTTGTAGGCAAGGACATGTGAGTTCAATATCAACTTGTATATCCTTGCCTCAAACGTACAAAGTACAGAAAAACACCCCCACTAGAACCATATACATATGTAACACCAGAATCAGACACTATGATATTAAGCTTCTTGAAGAAAAGAGAATAACCTGTATGTATTAGGTAAGAACATGTACATGGGTACCTTCTTCTGACTGCTGTATCGGGCAGCTTTTGATTTTATGGGCTGATGTTATCAGTCTGCTAGATGCAAGCCCCTTCTCACTGGATTCAAAGAGCAACCCAACAGGAATCAGATGGCAATCTCACGGCAGCACATATACTTTATGCGACATGATAGCCTGCAACAAGAATCCTTTGCGCTTACTTATCAGCCAGGGGCATTGCTAGGTCTCCAAGATATCCAGGGCTAGAGCCCAAAGCAGATTTGATAGCAGTTGAGTCCGCTTTGGGAGTGGTCGCTATGCACACTTCACACACACACACATATATATATATATACAGTCATGGTCATAATAGATACTTGTATATAACCTGTGTGTTCAGGAACATTGATTTGCGTTGCTTGCTTTTAGATGAGATATCCGGAGGGATAAATGAACATATCGCACGCTATTTTAACATACTACATTTTATAAGAAAAAATATATATATTATTCAATTACGAGCTACAGAAACATCTCGACACTAGCTCCATATTGCGTCACAGCACCAAAGCATCATGTTATAATGACAGATGAGTAAGAATAGTGAGAATTAAAATGTCTCCGGGAAATATTTGAAATGGTTCATTAAAATCCCTGGGTGTCCAATAGCATATCTGTCTGTCCTTAGGCTAGATGAGAGCCTTGGGTCCTTATAATGTTATTTTATTCATTTTCCGAATGTGATCTGATAAATGTGTCAGTAGAATATTGTGCTGTGGTTTTCTCCCATATAAAGTTGTGGTGAGATAAAAAGTTTTCGGTAACAGTAATTATGCATTTATAGGGGTCAACTAAATCCGTGGGATTAGCCCTTTATAGTTTATACAGTCAAAGGAAATATTTATTAACCATAGCTTACTGTTGGGCAAACTAGCACTGATGCAATGTTGACTTTCCTTAGACAACTTTAAAGGTTAATAAAGTGAAAAGTATTTTCATAAATGAAATGCTTGATTTTGGGCAAAAGAAATAGTTCTATAGTCACACTTACATAGTATAGCCACCAGAGAAACGCAATTTAAGTTTGACAAAAAATCATCAATCATGGTCTTATAGGTCTGCTAAACCCATATAACCGCTGAGCTAGAGGATAAAACTCACTTACAAATTTGTTCAACATGCATCAGAAGTAACAAGTAGCTATAATACCCTGCCAGTGATTGCTGAACTTCAAGAGAAAGTTAGTTTAGCTGGCCTCATCGTCATCTCATTGTAGGTCCACCTCTGAGAGAGGGTGTGCGTGAAGGCTTTGCCTCGTTTTGAGGGAGTGCTCCTTGAAGCTTGGTCAGCGGGAAGAAGTGGGTGGACAAAGAAGACGAGGCAAGAGAAGAATCAAAACTGCGGGAAGGAAACAGGTTCACAGAAGCGGTCAGAGGAGAAGGCAGGGAGACATTCAGATAGAGAGTGTAAGGAGAGGGAGTGAGTGTGATTAAGAGTGAGTGAGAGTGTGGGTGTTTTTACATTTTAAAGTGTGGTGGGTGGTGCAAATATAGCTTCCGATAGCTGCCAAATACCAGTTAGTCGAGATTTAAATGTTCAATAATCTAGATCATGTGCATTGCAAATTAAAACATTGAATTAAGCGGTTACATTTCACGTTAATAATCCATTGTAATTGAAATGCAATTGACATATCTGAGATGTGTTCTCGCAATGTTTATTCATAAAAATGAAAAGAAGATTAGAACGATGAAGCTAAAATTGGAATTGGTACTGTTCTATTATCTAGCCAGCAATGGCTAGATTATTGTAATTTGTAAACTCAATTAGGTTTTTGTATTTAGCTTGGCAGTCAGCCAATATTTTTGAGGTGGCACAAACTTAAAAAGTGAGGATTTGGTCCATCCCTAATGTGTGTACTTAAAGGACAACGTAATCTAATTACCAACTTTACTAAAAAGTAAAACTATGCTCATCTCTCTGGTTCTTCAAGCTCCTAATGCTTCCAATTTTCTCTTTGTTTTCAAGTTTGCAATATAGCTTAATTAATGACTTCATTCATTTATCAGCATGACAATTGTATTCTTTGAATATATAAAAATAATTGTTAATAATTTTTAGCTATGAATTACCTTAATAGTGTTTTTTATCTTAGACTATGCTGTCTGGCAATTCAAAGATAAATGAGAAGTTTACCTAGGTGTGATTCTGGCATAAGGACTATGGCAATTTGCAAATATCAGCAAAGACAGCCATAGATGTCCCTACTATATTTCAAATTCTTTTAAAGTGCAGCGTACATAGATTGAACCAGTTCAATATATCTGCTACCTTACCTGTTGATGTTAAGTGGATTTACAGGAATGTCTTCACTATTTTATGGAGCTGCTGGTTTGGGAGGAAGGGGGTTGAAATGCCCCTTTCCGGGTCAGATCATGCTCCTTTCCCACAACTGAAATGTAAGGGGTATGTCAGTGACTTTAAAGAAGCCACTGAGCAAGACACCAAACCCAATAATTTATTCAAATTTTGACACTGAGGATGGTACAGCATAACTTCCATCAATACATGTACTGAGCCTGACAGTGTTATACCACAACTTCCATCATCACAGCCACAACAGTAGAGCTCCTATCATTATATAGTAATTGAAACACTATAGGGTGGTATAGTGTATGTCTCATCGTTACAGCAAGATAGACGCAGATGGAGGTATGACATATCTTCCATCACTATATACTGTGCCAGACATTGAATGTGATACACCCTAACTCCCATCACTAAACCCAATATCACATCAGTATATTAATACATTGTATATGCTGGGCCATTGGTGCAAACTTTCCTAGTTTTAATAACAAAGTAGCTGTAGGTAAAACATGTGTCCAATAATGATACATTATAAAGGGCCAGTTTAAATATATAAAAGGACCAGCTAGAAGAAACTATAAAATGTTGGCCCATCATAATACACAACTAAGAATATAAACTCCATTGTTATGGTGTTAACCCAGATTGCACTCATAGGAGTTGCTCAGCACCCAGGTTGCTCATAAAGGACTTGCCAGCACCCAAATTGCATATTAGCCAGTTGCTCAGCACCCAGGTTGCATCCACGGGACTTGCTCAGCACCCAGATTGCATCCATGGGACTTGCTCAGCACCCAGATCACACTCATAGGACTTGCCACAGCAGGTTGCATACACAGCACCTAAGGTACATCTAAACAACTTGCCCAGTGCCCAGATTGCACACATAGGATATGCCACAACACCCACATTGCACACATAGGACTTGGCCAGACCCCCAGGTTGCACTCAGATTACCTGGGATCTTCGCTTACATCACTGAAGTCCTGCGGTGGAAGAGGAAGGCCGCTTTCTCGCTGCTCCGTTGTGTGTGGGGCTTCACTGCTGGGCGTGGGGGATATGAAATGTCATATTCCAGCGCTCAGCATTAAGCACCAGCACTGCGACCGAGACAGAGACCTTGCCCTCTCACCACCGCAGTCAGGGCAATGCCGAGGTGGGTGGCGGCAATGAGACATAGGCATGCAGAGCGATTGCTGGGAGCTTTCTGAACAATGAACCACTCGTTTGTGAGAAAGCTTTAAGCAACCGCTCAGCGCCCCTCTCTCCTCCACTCTCTGCCGCCTGGGTTCTGTCCACCCCGCCTACCAAACTTGACGTAACCCTGGCAGAAGTTATTGGTTCTATAAAAACAATGTTTCAGAATCTTTAAATTTAATATCCTGACACCTGCTGGCTTAAACAACTGTGCCGCTGCATCATGAAATGGTGAGAAAGATTGGGTTTAACCACGTGTGTGTTTGTGCATGAGAGAGAGTGGGATATGTGGGACCCCATGACCAGCCATGCATCTCTGTGATCACTGGTCATGTGGAAGAAGCTTATAGACCAGCTGCAGATAATTTTTTCCGATATCTTGCTAGGTCAGTCTGGCCCTGATTAAAGAGGAGATAGAAAAATGGATACAAACTATGGTAAAACAAGCAGAGAAGAGCATATAATGGGAGGAAGAAGACAATTACAAAGTTGGTGAGATAAAAAGCAGGGAGCGTAACACCCATAACTTGTTCTTAAATCAGTCCGCATAATGATCCTCTCTTAGCCTTCTTGACCTCATCAAGCTCTTAAATATTTTATGTCAATTAAGAAGCTTTCCTGGGTTTTGCAACAAGAATAGGCCAGGGCTAAGACAGAAGGACATACAGAGGGTACAGAACCGAATACACGTCAATGAAAGAAGGAGGATGAATTCTGAGACAAAATGTTGCTAGAGTGAATATACTATCCTAGAAAACAAGAGAACACATTCTAGTCAAGAATTAAAACATATCCAAACTATCTAACCTTGTCTATCTATCTAACTATGGAACATATGTTAAATACGATACAATATATTCTGTAGGTTTTACATTTTCCTTTTGGTATCTGGACTCTGTTGAATCATGACAACTTGGCCCGATTAGTGTTTGGTTCATAATCAACATGAACATCAGATCGTCAGATTTTCAACAAGATATTATTAAGGTTAAGCAGTAAACCTCAAATAAAATACATTGTTGTCGATATATTTTAAAAGCAAACATCAATAGAAACACATTATAGCCTAGAAAGCCATATTGTTTCCTAAAGCAATGCCTTTATTACCTGTGTCATTTAACTCCTTTATATGGAAAGTGAAGATGTGTGATAATTACATTCATTTCTGGAGGCTATATCCAAAAAATCAGGCTAATGCCTGCCAGTGGCAGGAAATCTAACTTTAGTATCTTCAAATTCAGATTAGCTGCAAGAGCAATAAACTGAAAAATTACTATTCTTTCAACAAAATCTAATTTTTCTCCAAATCAGTTTATGTTTGTATACAGAAATGCGTATGACACATGTATAATTAGTCCTGTTAGCAATTTTACTTGTATGGAGAGAAAAAAAATCTGAAAATAGTTTTAGGTATCCATTAAGCTAATCCTCTTAAAGCTGTATCATGTTAACAACGATTTTTTTTTTACATTATATATTTAAATGCCCAGTTTTTGAAGAAATACTAGAATTATATATGGCCAATATACATTTTTGTATTACTTGAATAACAACAGGATCTCTACGGGACAATTACCTATCCCTTTGCGCAACAGTAAGTGACACTTATTCCCAAAAGTACAACACATTAACTCGCCTTGTAAATAGAATAAATCCCAACAAAATGGTTCTTAGAATGCAGAACCCAATTGCATAGTGTGGCCACCTAAGGCAACAGGTTGGGGAGGGCGGCAACCCCTGTACTGCATTATGGAGAGGGCAATGGCCCTATTGGGCGATCAGGAAATTAGGGGCACTACTTACTTAATGGTATGGAATTTTGTGGCAAAGAAGAACCATTTGGTCTTTCTAGTCTACCCATTTTTCCTGATGTAATGACTCCATAATGAGTCATTGGTCTTGTCTTAGGTTCAGGGTAGCTTTATGCCTATCCAATATATGTTTAAATGCCCTCATTCAGGGGTGTAACTAGAAACCACAGGGCCCTGGTGCAAAAAATTGCCCCTCGACTTCACCAAGTAACATGTGCCAGCGTTCCCCCAAAACAACCTGTGAGTGCCCCCCAAACAGTCCTGCCTGTGCCATCTTTGTCACCAACCTATCAGTGCCCTCAGCCCGCCTGTACCATCTTTCACCTTAAACAGCCTGCCTGTGCCCCCGTCCATACCACTTACTTGCCCTCCATGCTGTGTGCAGACTCATCCAGCAAGCAGGAAGTGGATGTGTTGTCACTTCCTGCGCACTGGTCAGTCAGGCACAACGTGCATGGAGAGAGTGTAAGAAATTGTCTGATCAGATGATCTTTACCCTCTGTACCTCTAGCTGCTGGGTATTACCTGCATCTAGCGGCTTTAAAACTGCGGACAAATGGTTGCAGGAGTCCCCCAGACCCCCTAGAGCGGTGGGCCTGCTTGCAGTTGTGACTCCTGCAGCCATGATTGTTATGTCAAGCTCTGTTGCACAGGGGTTAAATAGATTTCCTTCTGACACATTCATATACACCTTAAGTGTATGGACTCCATTCTCGTACAATGTATTAAACATTTGGGAAGGTCACCACGTGCCGTAAGGAGCCAGGTAAGTGCCTGACAGCACCAATATACATAACAAGACCATAGGATTATATCATTTATTCCAGTTTTTACTTGTGAAAGCCTATTTCAGAATGGTGAACTAATGTCAATTGAAAGGATTAATCAAAGAGAGAAAATATTCCTTTGCATAATTATTATCTGTAACTATAAATGATGTAGAGATATCACAGGTTTATATTCATTAACGCCTAGTAATTTTGGTGCATTAAAAGGCGTTATACGCCACGGAGTAATGTTGTCTATGAAAAGGCTAGTAGTATATTTTATTACTAATGACTCAGAAGCAGACCACTATTTTTAGTTCATTCTGATTCTGTGATAGGAATGGACTGTGGCAATACTGAGCCCCATGGTGCACACAATTAACGCTTTTCAATCCTCTTTTCTTATACATTCAGTGTTGAGCCGTCTTAATTTCTCCTATATGACAGCAACAGCATTTTCTTTCAGACTGGAAAAAGTTGCAGCATTTTATGTTAGTTTGTTTATATTTGTGACACATAGTTATGTTTACGCAAAGTCTTAAATTTCTTTTTGAGTTTCTCATCTGTTGCGGTGTCTTTTTCCATTTCATGAAGTAATTCTGGCAGCAGAGCTGCTTTGTTTTAATGGGTACAAGATCTTATGCGATATTTCTTTCTCTATTATTTTTTAGTGCTTTAAAATCATCTTATGTTCTGTACCTGCTGTTCTGGTGGCTTGGACAAATACAAGCAAATACACTACAATTCATGAATAGCAAATAAAAACATATTTTCAGTTCTGTTATTTATAATTACAAATCTCTACACATTTCTCACAGAAAAAAAGAGCAAAACGGTTTAAGACTAAACTCAATTCCAGCTAGTTTAATATCTTAAATCAAGCATATATTCTACAAAACATATCAAAATTTGGGCACCACCATCGCACAATTTCTTCTACATAAAATACAATTAACCAAAACACTTTTGTGTTGAGTTAAAATATGTTATGACTGGGCCTATTCACCAGAAGTATAATTTTAAAACTTCCATTACAGAACCAAGACCTTGGGGTACTTTGAGTACAACTGTTCTAGATTTACAATTTACAAATGGAGATTTGATGTTGAATGTCACTGTAAGGGGGTGTCTGGGTTCCAATGATCATTAGTAATGTGGTTCTGCTGCACTACCCAATTGGTTGATGCCAGAAGAGGCCCCTGCAGGCAACCAATAGAGTCGCTCGCACGGACCTTTAACATCTGATGGCGGAACTTGGCCTGGGGAGACCATGGTCTCCCCGCTCCAAGAGTTAAATCAGGCAGAGTTTTGGCACCAGGATTTTAAAAGTCTGTAAGAACGACTCTATTGGACACCAGCAGGGGGCTCGTCTGACATCAACCAATAAGGTGCAGGTGCACTTCATTGGTCCATGGCACAGGAGGCCCCTGCCGGCGACCAATAGAGCTGCTCGTATGGACCTTTAAAATCCTGGCCAAAGCTGCTGCGTAGTGCGTACCTCGTTAACCCAGTATTAACCCCTTCTACAAAAAACGAAGAAAAAAATGAACACTAAGGATGTACACGGATATTCGCCCGAACTGAACACAGGAACGGTGGGGAATATTCCTGGAATTCAAAGATTTTTTTCCCCACGAACATGAACATGAAGACGAACACGAAGAGTTGGCCGGCGCCCTGGTCTACTATTTAACATGCCACAAAATATGCCAAAGCGACAAAGGTGAAACCCTCTAGATTGTAAGATTGCGAGATTGAGATTTTTTCCTCATGTATCTAGTCTTGTCATACCCTTTGAATATACGTACTGTAAGACGCGCTGCGTAAATGGTTGGTGCAATACAAATAAAAGATAATAATAAAGAAGGAGGAGAAAGAAATGAACATCCCAGAACGGTGATAGCAAACCTTTTGAAAAGAAACATGCTTCTGACTTCTCAGAATTGTATTTATTTATTTATTTTTACTGAAAATTTCTTGTTCTCCTAAAGGTGTTTATTTGTAAACATGTGTGTTCAAGAATAAATGATGATATATGTTAATTTCCGACCGGGCTTTTAGAACAAAATCTTTCCATTAACAGTTTGCTCTGACTATCATTATTCAGCTAGGGAAAGCAATATCACATCTGTGTTTGGGCTGAAGCAATTGTGCCTATTTATATATAACAGATCTGCACTCACCAAATGCACATTTAAATGAGGCTTGTTGGAGTGTAAACTATTTTCTCCTTTGCCCCAGGCTGTCTGCTTCGTTAAGACAGTGAAGCGCAAAAAAATAGCAGAGATTTTGGTAGGATCAGTACTTTGGTGGAAACATAACTGCTTAACAATGAGCACGTTTATGCACAAACTTCCGATAAATAAGTTATGTGTCCTGTTTCTTAAAACTATTACCAACCAACCACCTGCGTGCATTCACATTCAAAGTTAGTCTGCCCTGCCATATGCATCTCCTCTAGTGTTTTATTTAGCAATCTGTTGTAGCTGCACATGGGAACACTGAAATTAGGCATTGCTCATTTTGTCAGTCATCAATGATGACAATTCCAGCATCAAGAGACTCATTTTATTCTGCAGATGCTTTTTTTCCAAATAGAACATAAATCATAGTTTCCTGGTCTTCCGTGTTGGATCTGTGAAGACAGAGGGAATTACTAATAAATAGATTTTTATGTTTTATGTATGTGAACATGTGCTTATAGTGAAAACATTTTGAAAAAGTGCAAAAATATGTGAGTATTACTCCATTGTTGACACATCTTAAGAAGAGACCCTGTAGGTCCTAAAAGCTTATGTAACTTTAAACTCATGCTTTCTCACCAATGATCTGTACCAGGTGCATTCATGAATAAGAAATATACCAATCATACCATCTATACCTATGTATTTGCTTTATCCTGGTCACTCTTATAGTTTCTATAACTGTACAGTTTTCATATAACTCCAACACTGAAACCATATTTCAGATTAACCTATAAACAAAAGTAAGTTTGGACTTCAATGTATATATTTTGGCAAAAGTTCACCTTAGGGTAAAATGGCGACGCTTTGGGTGACGTCCTCTCCCCTGATTGGAGGATGGTTAGCTTTCTAACATATGTGGAATTGATGCTATTTTAAAGGCAAAGGTTGGTCACATAAAATATTGATTTCATTTAGATTTTTCTTCTGCCTGCTTCGGCTACATTTTGTTAAATAATAAAAATAAACTATTAAAATGTCTATTTCTAGAGCACAACATAAATTGTGGTGGGGTAAAGGTGATGGAAAACCCGTCTACTTAAAATAAAGGGGGTAGTAGAGGCATTATTAAACACTAAACCACCAGACAAGCCCAGAGACTTGCTGTTAACACATTAACTTAACACATTAATAAGGTTTTGGTAGCAGTATGAACTGCTTTGTGTGTCCACTACGTAGGAGGTGAGAGTAGGTTCTCACCCTATTGAGAGTGTGCCTTGACGTGGCAGGTGAGCTTAATTATGCTTTGGCCAATTCATATAACCAAAACCTCTCATTTATATTATGTTTATATATTTGTTGCCAACTTTATTAGTGTAAGAAGCGCAGACAGTTTTTGTTTTTTGTATACATTGTACAGCCAATACACTGTTTTTGCAGCATGCTTACACCTGTTTGGTAGGCCTCGTATTATACATTTGTATTATTTGAGCCTGTGACTAGCTTAGCGCACCGACATTTTTTCTTCAGCCTTTAAACAGAGCTCGGGACAGAGGTGCAAAAAAACAGATCACCACTCATGGACAGCTATTTCATCTTTAGTGGGACTCTTCATGTCTAGTTGTGAAAGCATTCTTAATTTAGAGCATTAATGTGCTTAAAACAAGGACATACATATTTAGGGAGAAACTAAAAAGACAGAACGCTGTATTAGAACGCAGAGAACCTTATGCGTCATTGCACATTAAGCTTTACTAAATGTTAAAAAATCTAAACAATGTCACACAATCATTGCCAGATTAAAATTCTCTGGGATCCCTAACAACATGGTTTTTAGAGACCTTCTTATAATGAAACGCACAAGCTAATGTCTCAGGCACCTGCCTCTACTTATCATTTTCTGTGGTATGCTTCCTGAGAAGCTAGGCAGGGGTGTACCTAGTGTATTTGGCACCCTGGACAAATCCTGTATGTGGCACACCTCCACTTCAATATGTAAAGACACCCACAAAAACATTGTTGGCAAGAAAATTTATTGCACAAATTTGTAAAACGTATGCCAACTGGAAAAAAATTAGGAACCTGAAATATTAGGTCAGACATTGACGGTGATACAGAATAACTCTAAACTATACACTCAGCCAGACATTGACGGTGGTACAGCATAACGCTTTGTACTAAATACTGAGCCAGGCATTGACAGTGGTTTAGCATAACTGCTATCATTATATACCGTATTGGCTCGGATATAGGCCGCCCCCGTATATAGGCCGCACCCTAAAAGTTTGGTGCTTTTTTAAAGAAAAAGTTTTTTTCTTTAAAAAAAGCACCAAAAAACATCCTGCCACTCTGTCCTCTCCCCCCCGAGATACGCTGCCACTCTGTCCTCCCCCCCTCCCCGAGATACGCTGCCACTCTGTCCTCCCCCCCTCCCCGAGATATGCTGCCACTCTGTCCTCCCCCTCGAGATACGCTGCCACTCTGTCCCCCCCCCTCGAGATACGCTGCCACTCTGTCCCCCCCCTCGAGATACGCTGCCACTCTGTCCTCCCCGCGATATGCTGCCACTCTGTCCCCCCCCCGACTTACCAGAGCAGACTCCCGGGTCGGAGGGGGACATCTATGCACATCGTGTATACAACTCCCGGTACCGGCACTCAGCGGAAGTGCCGGCACCGGAAGTTGTATACGTGTATTGCGTAGATGTCTTCCGCCGGCCCTGCAAGACACCCGGGAGTCTGCCCTGGTAAGTCGGGGGGGTTAGAATGCATCGTGCGCACGTTCACCGGCAACGGCGCATCGCCGCTGCCGGTGAACGTCCGTGCGATGCGCTTAGACAACCTCCCGTGCCGGTACTCCCCCCCGTGGGAAGTCCTGGCAGGGGAGGCTGTCTGAGCGTATCAGACAGTAGGATACAGGTCCCCTGCACCGCTGCGGGGGATCTGTATCCTAACCCCGCTGCCTGCCCGGCGCCCGGGACTGCATGTCCCGGGCGTCGGGCGCTAGACCCCGAATATAGGCCGCACCCCCACTTTAAAGACTTAAAGTGGGGGAAAAAAGTGCGGCCTATATTCGGGCCAATACGGTATTAAGCCAGATATTGACGGTGGTTAAGCAAAACTCCTATCACTATATAGGACTATATATACTGTCAATGTCTGGCTAAGTATATAGTGAAAGGAGTTATGCTGTATGACCATCAATGTCTGGCACCAGAGTGGGTCCTGACTGGGATCCTGAGTAGGGTTAGGTCTGGTGCCAATTTTTGTAGGCTGGGGTGGGGTTGAGTTGGATGGTTATTTAAGGAGTTGTGGTGGCCATTTCTCACCTTATGCTTTGTTGTTTGTATCTCCCTCCATCCCTGTTTATTATGTCAGGGTGGTGGTGTTTAAGCTGTCATAGCCGGGGCGGTAGCTTACCAGGCATCTAGGGGGGTGAATGTTCTGGGGGAGAGCATTTGGTGGGAGATCCCCGGTAGGTGGAGCTGGGAGCCTCAGGTTTGGGTGTGGGTATCTTGGGTATGTCCTTCCCTGTGTGGTGGTATCTAGATAGCCTGATAGGCTTAATGGGTTTTTGTTAATTATTAATGTTCATGGATGTAATTTATTATATTTATGGTTTTCAGTTGTGGGAGTCTTTGCCCTGTTAACGCAATGAGGTGTTGGGCCTAAGGTTGCATGGCAATGACTTGGTTAATAAAAACATCTGCTGTGGACTTTTTAATCCATTTTCTGGTGTCTGTCGTTATTGGGTAGTGGTAAATTGGGTGGGGAGCCTGGCCCGGATTTTAAGGGTTTTTCAGTCATTGATAACTGGGTTTGATTTCACTAGACACCAGTGGTGTAACTATGAACCAAACATACAGCTTGCCTGTATCATCTTTCCCCACAAACAGCTTGCCTGTGTCATCAGGGGCTGCAATGTGACCAGCCCTTTGTGAACACTTTTGGAGCAGCACAAGTGAGGCTGCTTGCACAGTTTGCAATCGCCAAAAAGGTATGCTGCGGGTCCGTTTGCATGCATGGAGAGCAGTTGGAAAAGTGGTCAACCAAACCCCCTAAAGTGGCAGGCACAGTCATGACTCCTGCGGCCGTGGCTGTTACACCACTGCCAGACACATCCAGGTATGATTATTGTCAGTAATGTTAAATCTAAAAATCAATTAAATAAAACCTGTTTTGAAAAGTGAAGTAGGCGTCACTGCTTCAGGACCTTGGCAACCTGTCATAAATGATGGAGCCATGAATTGTGCTCTCTACCAGAAAATCCTGAAGGAAGTCTGACCATCAGTTCATGACCTAAAGTTCAAGCAAAGTTGCAGCAGGACAAGGAATGACTCAAAGGAGACAAAATAAAGGTTTGAGTCAAAGTGCTGACTTGAATCAGATTTATATGCTGTGGCATGGCCTTAACAAGGCAGTTCCTGCTTAAAAACCCTTAAATGTGGGTGAATTAAAACAATTCTGCCAAGAAATGCGTGCCAAAATTTGTCCACAGTAATGTAAAAGACTAATTTGATTGCAGTAGTTGCCATCAAGGGTGGCACTATTAGTTATTGGTTTTAGGTGGGCAATTACTTTTTAACATGTGTGATATAGGTTTGGATTAACTTTTTACCTTCAATAAATTAAACGATCATTTAAAAGGTGAATTGAGTGTTTACTAACATTGTGTTTGTCTTTTATTAAAATTAGTTGGATGATCTGAAATATTTAAATGTGACAAATAAGCAAACAGAAGAAATGGGGAAGAGACTAAATACTTTTTCACAACACTGTATTAGGATGCTTTGTGTATGTTCAGGTGTGCAGGAGACAGTCTTAAGGATAGAAGTGCATGTGCGTAGGTGAGTTGGCAAATTGTTCTACTAGCTTGATATGCATTATGAAACATCGACAGGATTTACGGTATCTTTCAATTTCAAAGGCAGCAAAATAAATATTAACATTATTATTTGTGGTCTGAATTTTCACTTGAAAATAGAATAATTAGCTTAATTGTGTATGTGGAAATGAGTAGACGTGCCACTCATCACGAATGTAAGTAGAATGGCTTATTTCTTAATTGCAGGACATATGGTAATGTAGCTGCTATTGAGAGATCAGTATATGGAGTATTATGCTGGTTCTCTGTGTAGAGCTCAGTGAAGACTTTATTATATTCTGCACAGAGGTAAAAATTACATGTAACACCTGATCAAAAAATGTATCCATCTTTCTTGTGTCTCCTCTACCTGGATTTTTATGCTATCCAACTGCCCCTGGTAAATATCAGCTTCACAAAAAGACAGAAACTCAAAACACTAATTTGCTGCTCTTTTTCCTCAATTTAGCTCTGTTTTTTTTTCTGCAGGAATAATCAGTAATATTTCAGACTGTTCCTGATTCTGCCAGTGCTAATCCCTGTCTGCTGTCAAAGCTGCAGTGACCTTTCAGTGTAACATAGTAGCTAAGTATTTAAGGATGGGGGGAAAGGAGATAGATCAAGTTCATTCTTTTACCAATTTCAGTTTGTGTACTTGTTGAGTAACATGTTCCTGTTTTGTACTTCTAAAACGTATGCATGGCAGTCCACAAACGTCCAAGCTGTCAATCTAGCTACAGAGACAACTGCAGTACTGCAAATTTTAACTCAAATGGAATAGATACTCATCAAGTCACAAGATGTTGGGTTGTCTTCACAGGTTGTCAAGTGCCACCTTGTCTACTGTCAGTTTGGGTTCAGTCACTGTTGAGTTCAACTCAACTGCAGCTAAAATATACCCAAGAGCACACTCATGCCTTTACAGAGGAGAAAATCTTTAAACGTCAAGCAAATATTCAGATGAGAATTTCTGAAACATTTAATTACTTTTCCTGTGGTAATCTTCAATCTTTTCAATCCTCTTGTCTAAGGCTGATTGATTAAAATACAAACTTCCAGATTAGAGGAATAATCGTGCAGATACTGAGACCTGGAAGTGAGGATCACTGGCATTGCTTCTGCTAGTAGACACATAAGGTCCATTACATAAGTCTATTATGTAGGTCTGTTATTTTTCTTGTTATGGAAACAACGAGCAAAGTTTCCTATACGATGACCCTAAATGACCTTAAGTGACCTAAATGACCTAAAGTGACACCATACTAAGTCTAAACTAAAAACAACCTACAAGATAGCAGTACGAGTTAGATGTGTGCCATATTAAGAGTTGCCAGAGTTTTCACGCTTACTAATGATGGCAATCTTAAGTCAAATTTGGTGGCCATGCTAGGTTTCATAATTTGCCACCCACAGAGTGTCAAATGCAACATTTATCCTATGGAGAACAGATGGAAGACATGCTACGAAATTCCCCTGCCAATTACGGAATTCAACTCATTTTGCAAATTTGCAACAAATGAATAAATTTATCTGACGAACTCCACCTCCCTGATCACGACAAATTGATTGGGCCAGATCACTAGTTGGCCGTGGGTTCATCCGATTCTTTGGAATATTTTAGTATGATTCGACCAGAATATTGCTTCTCACGCAGGCCGTGCTGTTCACCTGCTCATTGTAGTCTATTGCAGATGCGATTGCTGGGAAACAGTGAGAACTATTGTTACGGCAGAAATAGCCTAAGACAGATCGTAAAGTCCCTGGTGATCAGAAACTCTATAATGCTTACTAGTTTAAGCTGCGACAGCAAAAAAAAAAAATCGCAAGCCAGATGCTCAGATTTCAGCATCCTTAATGGTTTAACTATTTCTAAGTATAGGAAAACAGAAATCTTTTTAAAATTGTTTGTCACAAACATTAACGTATCACTTTCCATCACTAATTTCATTATTTACCTTACAATGCCTTCTACAGTATGTCACTGGATTTAAAATCATCACAGAAATCTTCGGTAAAAGCTCTGATGACTGCTAAGCTCTGATACTTTAGTCTGTCATTTTTTGCGATAATTGAATGAGTGCTTTTTGGGAGAAGGTCAAGAAGATATCTTATAAATGTGTCTACACGGCAAAACTACAGTTTTGCAAAACAACAGTGAAATCCAATTGCAGTTTTGAATTAAATCAATTTAAAAGTAACGGATGTCATATTTACTGGTCTCTTGACGTGCATTTGCTAATCGATGATACTAAAACAGTTACTTTGTCTCAAAACTTTTTTAAATTCAAACATTTATGGTGGAATGGGTACTGGGCATAAGGGCGCCAATATGCATATAGAACTTTTCTACATCTAAAAACCAAACCTAAGTTTTAGGTGGAAGTAAATGAGTCCTTGACGAGTGAAGGACAAGGTCTGCTGCTTGTACAGAATAAAAACCGATCCAGACTGACCAGTGAGAAAAGTGGGCAAATGCCCCTATGGCTGCAGGCCGCTGGAGACTTCCATATAGTCAGTAATGTGGAAGATCCTGTCCTTTGGTGCATGTATATGTTGCTGGTGGCTAGGTACATATGGTTGCACGCTGCATTAGTCTAAGAACGTACTGTGTAGAAGTCGGCTGAATATACACCTTAAAATGCCAGAGATGATTTTAATCCCAAACGGCCCCGGGGATATTAATGATGGTATCAGAAAATGTTCCCCAAATGGTGAATTATATGCTTGGTCATTGTATACCAAAAGAACATTGAGTAGTTACAGTCCCATCACAATTTAATGTAGCCTAAGAAAAACTTCTTTGGATGTATTCACACTTTTTTTTTTATTTATAGTTCATTCGGCTTGATTGTACACTACCCTACATTTTTTTTTATTATTATGGGTTTCTATATGTTTCGTGTTTGTTAGCTATTGTTTATTAATTCAAATTAGTTTTATCTGCATATACAATAGGAAGCAATTATTTGTATTGAGTTTTATTGGAGGTTTTTAAGATGAATAACTTTGCCATGTACCCAAAAAGCTTTGCTTTGAATCCATATCAGTATACATATATAATGATTTGTTTAGCTCTGTATTTGGCATGCCTAAACTAACAACAGAATGCATTGTGTGATTACATTTACAGTAGGAGAGATGAGGTCCACCTAAGCACCCTTTGGTCAAGTCTATGGTGCTCACTCAAGTCAATGGAGGATGCATAGCTGGAAGCCACTGGTGCATGTGAATATATACATACAGTTCCACTGTTCAGCCTACTGGCACTTTAAGTGGAAATGGATGGACCTCGCCCCATGTCATGACTTCTCGAGATAACTGCTTGTGTAGACTATGGTCATGTTACATTATAAAATCAGTCTGTATTGTACAGACAGGTATTTGTTTTTACACATGGATAATGCTACCCAAGGGTCTGTATTGTGTGAAACGGAACAAAACAACACAGAAATGAAATTACTTCATTTCAAGAAAAGTCAGAGGGTGGTTACCGTTACCAACCACAAAATATCACCTGTATACCATACAATCGGGCTTATAGAGGGTAAAGAAAAGTGGTAAGTGTTTGTTACCTCACTTCCCCTATTTTAACCATTTATCTTCCTTAATTTATTTTTTTTATATTATTTGTTTTCTCCTGTGACAGGTTCACAATTACACAATTGAACTTGCCATTCACAATCCAAATTGTTTTATTGAATCTTTTGTTGTGCTCAAATAATCAGTTGTAAATGTCAGGTGTGGGACAGGTAGGCTTGTACAGGGTGACAGGACACCTGTGCCTTTTTTGATGGCTGTCTGCAGATGCCTTGACATTCAACTTTGACACCATCTGCAGGAAGGATTGGCAGGGAGTCCGTGGGTAAAGGATGGGGATGGGCGAGTGGACAAAGCAGATCCCTGTGCAGAGCTGATGATAATGCAGGCGATGTAGCAAGACTCTGTAACATGAGTCTTTGGCAGGCAACATTATGTCACAAGCAAGGTACCAATGAGAAGAAAAAAAACGTAGGCATGATTCAAGCCAGGCCCATGCATGGGATATGGAAACTAAATCACAGGTGCCAAAGCACAACAAACCAGAGTCCAAGCGGGATAAACAGTATACCCATCACAGATACTTAACGGCAAGATGTCTACATGAAAACCTGGGGTCAGAAGCCAACAACAAAACTGCAACACTAAACCAAACTCAAGGGGTGGAAATAATGTTCAAGCACTGGAAGCTGAGAGCAGCAGAAAAAAAAGAAGCTTCTGATAACAAGCTATGAACAGGTGTGCCATCTTCGAAGCCAGGCAGGTAAGCAAGTCCCTTGGTGGATATGTGAGTTTAATAGCAGCAGAATAATTTTACTACAGCATCCTCCTGTGTGCAAATAAGATGTATAAGTATATATAGGTTTAGGAGTTATAAGATCTACCATAATGGGCACAATGGTAGCTTAAATGTTCTTGAGGTAACAGCATTAAAAGCCAAATCCCGCAGGTGTTGTGACACTTGGACAACAAAAGAAACCTCACCAAATACATTTTCACGCTGCTCACAATAATATATATTTAAATTCACCAGCATTCAATGTAATCTAGAAATGGGGAGCATTGCATTGTCAGAGTAACAAAAGTTTTAATATCCTTCATATGACTATTTAGGATGGAACTTTACAAACAAGAAACAAATGCTTCAGCGCTCTGCTGTAACGCATTCAGAGGGCTGAAGAAACGCCGTTGATTGTACTGTGTACGTTGTACTGCATTTGTATGAATGCCAGAACATGCAGTTTTGTGTTCTTTTGTCCTTTTTCAATTCAATTACACAAATAACTTTTGAATATACACCACATTCTCAGGAACTAGTCACCAATGCCAGTATTTTTCTCCAATCCTACACATTGTTCCTTTAATTGTTAATTTTTAACAATTAGTTGGATATTCAAATGCAAATCGGCGTGAATAGACACGAGATGGAGATCCTAGTATTTCTTCTAAAGAATAATAAATCTTCATACGCTCAGTATATTGTTAAGAAATACAAAAAAATCTCAATTTATGGAATTGCCTGTATAGTTTAATATATATTATTGTAATTGATCATTTAACTGCATCCAGGTTTATGGACAATCGTCATTTTTATAAGACATACTGTGATAATTGCGAATAACACATGTATTTCTAGAGATTCTTTCAGAGTTTTACATTTGTTGAACAAAATTGCTATTAAAAGGGAAGATAATATCCTCACAAAAGCGAATGGGTGGGGTGGTATGTTGAATTATAACTTGGATTAAATAAACTAATGAGTTAGGTGACTGTGGATCTTCAATAACTCTTATGGGTTACCCAATAACCTTTCCTACCTAAATAGGCAGAATTATTCATTAAAGGCCTCTTCTGTCTTGTGATACTGAAAATAAAATACTAAAATATTGTAAATATTAGAAACACGGAAACAGAATTTGATGGCATGTAAGAAACAGTTGACCCATCTCGTCTTCCCATTAGAGTTTGTTATGTATCTCAGCAGGAAAAGCAATTTCATGATGTCAGAAATAGACCTCCACTGTTGAGTCATATATCAAAAGTCATTAACCCCTTAATGACAAAGCCCGTACATGTACGGGCTCAAAATGCATTGTTTTCAATGGGTTTTGGGACTGCCCATTGTCCTTAAGGGGTTAAGTAGTATCACTTTGACAAATATTTTCAAACGAAACAATCATGAAGCCACTTCTCCAAAAGCAGGAGAAATCTGGGTAGCCTAGCCAGGAATAGTATATATAGAAAAAATGGTTGCTATGAGGGACAGGATTAGAAGGAAATTCATCTCTTGAGGGGCCACAAACCTCTCTAAGGTTTTTAAAATATAATAATTTAACAATATTTATTTGGATAAAACGGTTTTGTGTTTTCATCTGTTTGATATCTATTAGAGCAGAGTATGTTTGTGTATTGTTTAAAGAAAAGAAACACATTTTTCACAGCCTTCTTTGCTCATATTCACCAAGGGTGCCAATATTCGTGGAGGGCACTAGAATGCAAGAAATTAGTAAGTCTACAAAGAAATTTCTACAAAAAATTGTGTAATTTGCATTTCACATTGATGTAGCTAACAGTAACCAAAACCAGTTTGAGTATTAAGCCCCCTAATACTCGTGTTAATAGTGAATGATGTACCACTGGTTTAATTACTACTAATTACTATTACTAGTTATAATAATAAGTATTGTGCAGCTTCCTTTCTTTGCAGTTGTGTTTGCTTAACGTTTTATAGTGCTGAATATTAATTATTTATGTATGTTCTAACTGTGCTATCTAGACATCCTGAATCCCTATGATACTGCATTGTGTTAAAAAAATAGAATGCCTTTGTCTGAATCACTCTGACTAATGAAAGCAAAAGGATTTCACCTTACAAGCATTACTTCATTAACATCGAGTTAGTGTGGTGTTTCAGCAGGTAAAGTCATCCAATATGTCATATAATTGGCAACAACTGCAGCCGCAAGGTCTAAAGATAAGGGACCCTTATTGAAGAAAAATTAAATAAATCTACCTTATCGAGACATTCAGCAACACCAAAAAAAGTTGAAGAGGCCCCATGAAATTCCTCAATATCGAGGCATTCAGCAACACCAAAAAACATTTCTCCAGCGATGCCACCATCCGGGGAACTATACTGTTCCCTAAGGTGTCTCGCTTTCAAAAATATATGGTTTGATGGGGATAAATTGAATTGCCTGGCTTCAAAGATGTCCCAAAGAGGACATGGGACAGGATGAAAAACTGAATTGCGCATGTCCCAAATGTGGCCTTTTAGCCCCCAAACAACCTGACAAACCCATGCATGGGGGGTATCGCTGTTCTCAGGAGATGTTGCTGAACACATATTGGGGTAAATTTATACAATGTGTGTGGAAAAAGCCCAAAAAATTACTACCACAAACTCTGTCAAAAACTATAAAGCTGATGTTAGGTGAATTGAAAATATTAAAATACAAGCATTTCAAATACTCTTGGCTGTCTTGTTTTAAAAAAAATATTTGGTGTTTTACAGTTTAGATCCTCTCATACTAGTGGACATGGACAGGCTAACATTCAATTAAAAAATGGGTTTTTATTCTAGAGCTATACAGACTGTGATAAGTACGTATTGCAGCATGGCTGCTTTTAAACGGTGCATGCTCTACATGCGTGCAGCAGGACCGGCCATTTTTTATTTATGTCTGGTTCAATCACTAAGCCAGGTGACTAGAATTCAAGCTCCTCTTGTCTTCCTTCTACACCAAGGTTTCTCTTGCTCCAACACAACTCTCGGAGGATGTCACCTAAGTGAGAAAATAAATATTATTTTTCAGAACACGAGGATGACCCGGTTGGCTTTGAGTGTCTTAGGAATCATTATGAGATAACAATCCTCTAAAGGTCAGTTAAGGAGGGGTATATTCTCCATTATAGATGGAAAACAAAAACAAAATGTAAATTATCGATTGAACATAGTGACAAGAAGCAGCTTAAGAATTATTAACTGTCTCAAATTTATAACAGTATTTTAGGATCTAAATCTATAACCACTTATTTTTAAGAATGCACATGAATATACAGAAGCCATAATTAGTTTTACCGTATCACATGATTTAGTAGAATTTTGTGTCCCTCCTCTTTTTAAAATCACATATAACAACAAGAAATAATTTAAAAATAATTAAACCAGAGAACGCTTATGACAAAAGCGTTCATAGATGCTAAAGTTGAACAGTTTCCTCCTCTGAAAAATGTAACAACTAAAACAATCAAATGGTTTGTCAATAATGCATTTTCAAAAGAAGAAATAAAATATTAGTTTAACGAAATCATCTCGACTGTCAATAGGTCTCGCAAAATAAAATTTCTCATTCACCACCCAATATTGATTATGTATTGGGGCAGCTATCATAAAATATCCCAGTAATTAATGATCCAGTACAAATACATGAACCCTGTAGATTGCATCAATAAATCACCATAAATATGGAAATGTGTTATTCCAAAACATATCTACCCTCATAATGAAATAAACATTCGTTGCATAAACACATTAAATTCACGTGTCATTACATCAATTGACAGTATGCTTCACATGCTAAAACACAATCATATTTCACAGTCCCCAAAGAGGGTTGTTTCCTGTAAGTAAATATATCATTTTACTAGCAATAATCTAGCACCTTAGTACATAGAGTATTGTAATATCACACATTTTAGTACATACGCAGATACGGTAGCAAAGCAGCAGATTTACTATTATATAGATATATATATATATAGCTACTATTGTTCGTGACTATAAACATGTCATTAAACAGTCAACATTTTAAATTACAGAATAAAATTATATATTTTGCAACTTCATGTTACCACCAAGAATACAGTTTCATTGAAACTTAAAGTCATCAGTTTTAGGTGAAAACCTGTATTGGGCCAACAGAGGAATTGATGAGTTCTCTTCATCTTCTTCTAAGTTGGCCCAGTAAAACTTATTGCATTTGACTAAAGATTCAATATGTTTTGGGCCAAAAAGGTTACATCCTTTTTCTCATTTATATATACACACTACAGTTTGTTAGGAACCAGATGGACACAAAATGTATAGTGCAAAACAACTTTTATTGTAAAAAAAAAAGCAAGCAAACAAGGCCAAATTGTAATCCAAGAGCGTATACCAAAAAGACAAGCCAGGGCAAGAAGTGGGTAGTCAGACGAGTCTGAATCAGGAGTACAGAGATCAGCAAAGTCAGGATACAAATGCCAGGAATTAGGAGCCAGGAGGGTCATCAGATGAAGCCGGGTCATACACAGGAACTCGGGAACAACAGAATGCACTTGGTAGCAGGAAGTAGCCATTTACAAGGGCAAAGGACTCATGCAGGCTGCAGGCTTATATAGGCCAGAGCAAGGTGGAGCTTCAAAGAACCGCCCACAGCCCACATTCAAAAGACAGAGAGCTCACAACACTAGAGAAATCATTATTATTATTATTATTATCTTTTATTTATATAGTGCCAACAATTTACGCAGCGCTTAATACAATACATATATTCAAGGGGTATGAAGAGACAAGAATTGACAGACTGATACATGGAGAGGGCCCTGCTCGCAAGCTTACAATCTTGAGGGAATGGGGTGACAAACATAAGGCACAGAGAAAGGGTGAGAGGTAGTGTGGTGTTTGTATCGATGACAAGGAAGTTCTAGCAGCTAAGATGTTGCGGCTTCTCTGAAGAAGTGAGTTTTGAGATGTTTCTAGAATGTTGGGAGGGAGGGTGAATGTTGAAGGTTCGGTGAAAGTAGATTCCAGAGATATGGGGGCAGCCCAAGTGAAATCTTGTAGATGGGAAAAGGAAGAAATTAGTGAGGAGGAGAGCCTTAGCCCATGGGAAGAATGTAAGGATCGAGTAGGAGAGTATTAGCTTACGAGGGCAGAAATGTATGGCGGAACAGTGTTATGGATGGCCCTGTAAGTTAGTACCAGGATTTTAAATTTAATTCTAAAGGTAATTGGGAGCCAGTGGAGGATTTCACAGAGTGGGGAAGCAGAAGAGGAGCGGCATGCAAGGAAGATAAGCCTAGCAGCAGCATTTAGGACGGACTGTAGAGGAGAGAGTCAAGACAGTGGAATGCCAACCAGAAGAGTGTTGCAGTAGTCAAGACGGGAAATGATAAGGGAATGAATCAGAGTTTTTGTGGATTCTTGGGTGAGGAATGGGCGGATGTGAGAGATGTTTTTTAGGTGCAGGTGGCAGGATCTGGCGAGGGACTGAATGTGAGGGATGAAGGAGAGGTTAGAGTCAAGGATGACCCCAATGCATCGGTCCTAGTTAGTAGGAGAGATTGTCGTGGTGTTAATGCTGTGGTGATAGAGAATTTGGGGAGTGGAGATAGAAGGAGGGAAGATAATGAGTTCTGTTTTAGAAAGATTAAGTTTCAGGTAGCGATGTGACATCCATGAAGAAAAAGCAGACAAGCAATTAGTAATACGCGCCATGAGAGATGGAGAAAGATCAGGAGAAGATTGACACATGACACAGTTTGGGTATCACATAGCTGTTTTCATGGAAGACAAAGACATTCCTATATGTGTAACAAAATGGTTTTCTAATGATCAATTAGCCTCTAAAGCTCAAACTTGGATCAACTAACACAACGTTTCACTGGAACACAGGAGTGATGGGAGTGATGAAGGCCTTCTGTTCGCCTACGAAGCTATTTTATAAAAGAAATCAGCTGTTTCCAGCTACAGTAGCCATTTACAACATTAACAGTATGAATTTGAAACACAAACATACACAAAGCTATTTAATGTTATTGAATATTAAGATCATGGCCCACGAACTTTATGGCCAGTGGCCGCCTCAGCGCGTAAATGTGGCCAGTGATAGACAGTCTGGGGATCATTAAAATTTAATTTGGGCTTGGGGCAGATCTCCTTTAAGACAACTATCTGCGTCACTAATGTGTGCCACTGAATAAAAACACTGATCGGTAACACAAAATTGTGTGTTACCAACTCCATGTAATCTTACTTAATACTGAGTAAATATATTAAACAATTACCCTGAGTATTTGCGGCTTTGTTTTGCACATGGCTTTGATTCAGGCCGAATGGGTCTTTGCTTATTGTTTTACTAAGTGATAACATCACTATTTTGCCTTTCCCTCGAAAACCTATTCACATTTCATTATCTTTTAACATGCTTCTATTGTCTAATCGGGCAATCAGGACAGGTCATTACTAAACCTGCCGAGCAAAGAACGATCGGTTTAAATATTATCTAATTCTCTAAATGGAGATTAGGAACCTGGGTGACACCGTATTGTTTGAATGCGTCCGATTTCCACAAACCTGGCTTCCTAACAATGCTGGAGGAAACGGAATTGGTGTTTTCTCAGATTGTTGTAACCTTGCTGCCAAACGCGAGAGAAGAATATTTGTATTAGATTTTCTCACAAACTGTTTTAATCACTCACCAAAAAGGGCAAATAAGATGTGACCAACCAGACCTGTACAACAATAGTTATAAATCAATACGTTTATTCAAGGTTAAAACTATGAGAACATCAAGTAGCTACTAACAATTCAGATTTTAATTCATTCAAACAGAAAATGGTCTAGCTGTGTAAAAATAGTGTTCTTGACCAAACTGCAATCAGAAAATCGGCATCGTAAGAGGGGACGAGGTAACTATTTAGGGCAGAATCTTGGACTTAAGGCCACATCTTGGCATATACCTAGAGCACAATTAATTATTAAAGAATTTGATGGCAGATCGGTCCTTGGTTTTGTCTTAGATTGAGGATATCGTTATACCTATCCCATGCATGTCTACATTCCCTAATTGTATTAGCCTCTTCCACTTGTGCTAAGAAGCCATTTATCTATCAGACATGGTTTACTGTTTATATGAAGAATGACAGTAAGTAGAAGCGTTGTGGAAATATTGTATTCAGCCACTTACAAGTCATGCATATTAGTTAAATAATAAGTAAAGCCGTTATAATTATTATTTATTTGGGATTTATTGATTTGTAAAGCGCCATCACATTCTACAGGACTGTGCAATGGATAAACAGGACATAACAAATAGTGCAAAATATAACAATTTTTCCTTACAGAAATGAAAGCATTAAAAGGTTCCAAAATTAACATTGGCATTTATGCATCAGAAGAAAAAATTTGCAGTTTTCTTGCAGATTACATTTTTGTTGTTATGCCTACAAAAATAAAACTGGGAGAATATTACTGATACATAAAATCAATTTATGTGAGTATATCTAGGCTTAAAATCCGAAAAGGAAAGGCTACTATCACAGCAAAGAAATCTCCTGCTACATATCAGACATCACCGATTATGCATCCATATATTCCCAAGCCTTTTTAAGACCATGTACGCGCTATAATTGCTACTTATATAATCTAAATGGCATAATGGGTCAATAAGTATAAGATGTGGATACACCAGTCCTGCTGAGCCTTTGCACAATTGTGTCCACCATGGTATGCATGCTTGAACTATGAGATAGCGACCCCTAGTGTTCAGATATGGCAATTATATATTTAAAGTATGGAAGTCAAATATATCATTTTAAAGAATGTTTAAAAATCTAAATACTTAAACAAGGAACATAATGAAAATTTTAGAACAAAATCCAGGTAGAACATGTGCTGTAAATAAGGATTACAATTTGGGGCATATTCATTCTTTAAAAAGTTGAACATTTCAGCTTCCTGGGTTTCCTATGAATGAACAGCTTGGTTGCTCCTGCATTACGAATAGTTAAGTCAAGAGTTCTTGAAACCCACCTTTCTTGTTTGTCTATTTTACCAGGACCTCCCCCGAGGTTTGGCTCTTCATAGTGCTTAGTGAACAGGAAGCCCCCTATTAAGGGAATAAACCAAATCTGTTTTATAGTTCTATACAGTGGCTGATTTTGCATTAGGAACACTAGACATGTGTCTGCAAGCTCTGAGGGTCCCTGGTACTATATTGGGTAATGTGGCAAGCAGTGGCGGAACTACCGGGGACGCAGGGGTCGCAACTGCGACCAGGCCCTGGAGTTCTGCCAGTCAGGGTGGCCCAAGGGGTGCCAGCGGTCGTTTTCAGCAACCACTCGGCACCCTTCACCGCTGCTCCCTGCCGCTGCTTCAGCTCTGCTCTGACTGCAGTGGTGGGAGCGTGAGGCGTCTGTCTCGGGTGCGAGCGCTTCACGCTGAGCACCGGCATATGACGTCATATGGCGGCGCTCTGCAGTGAAGCCGTGCGCAATGCAGCAGAGCAATGAAATAGAGGCCTTGCGCCCCCACCACAGGCCTGCCCGGTAAGTGACCTACAAAGGGAGAGGGTAGATAGTGAGAAGGGGGGTAGGGAGAGGGTAGATAGTGAGAAGGGGGTAGGGAGAGGGTAGATAGTGAGGAGGGGGTAGGGAGAGGGTAGATAGTGAGAAGGTAGATAGAGAGAATAGTGACAAGGGAAGAAGAGGGGGTAGATAGCATGAGAAGGGGGAAAGGGGGTAGATAGTGAGAATGGGGGGGTAGGGAGAGGGTAGATAGTGAGAAGGGAGGGAAGGGAGAGGGTAGATAGTGAGAAGGGAGGGAGAGAGGATATATAGCCTGAGAAGGGGAGGAGAGGGGGTATATAGTGTGAGAAGGGGGTAGATGGTGTGAGAAGGGGGTAGATTGGGTTGGGCCCTTAACAGATTCTCACACCGGGGCCCTGAGGCTTCTAGTTACGCCCCTGGTGGCAAGATCTGTATAGCAGTAGCTGCAAGGTGCAGGCTACTGTAAGTAGAAAGATGGTCTCTCATGGAACGTTACTCTACAGTAAAAATTCAACAACTCTCATGTGGGAGCAAAAGAGTATCAACTACTAATGGTTCCAAAAGGTCATATTTAATTAATGAAAAAAGACAACTAGACTTGTGCATTCAGATTTGTATGAATTGCAGATTTACTGAATCTCTCATGCTCACCTTCTCTGCGTCCACGTCTGCTTTTGCATCTTCTTGTTCTTTATCTTCTCCCTTTCATTTTCTCTCTTTTATTTTCTATCTTTGTCCATCCACATCACCGCGGAAATAACCTGGAGTGAACTTCTACCAAAATGTCGATGCTTCCATTCATATCCCCTCGCCCAATCCCCCAACTGGGGGGGTGGGTATTTAAATTCACCTCTCTCCGAAGGGAGGATCAGGGTAGAGGACGTTACTACAAGCGTCAGCATTTTGGCAGAAGTTTGAGCCAGGTTATGTAGCATCAGAAGGTTCATGAAATGGGTTTACTTGGCTGAGCAGCTCTGCTCAAGCTGATGTGTCGGCTGGAGTGGTATAAACCAACAGTGGAAACATGCTCTAATGAACACGCTTCACTATCCAGAAGGCTTGTTTTTCCCTCAGAAATCTCATGGTGTTGCCACAATCACAAGGGATTCTGGGTAGGCACATGCGAATAAGGTCAACAATGATCACCTTTTGCCTCTATATCCGCTTTATACATGGATCCCTTGAAAGTAATTGCCCGCTGTACAAGACAGCCTTTAGACAAAACTCGGGTAAGAGGTGCAATAGCCAGATCACCACTCATGGACAACGGTCAGCATGAGGTTGTGATACTGGCTTAATACTTGAGGCTTGGGGTAGCACGAGAAATAGTGGAAGGGTTTTCCATCACCTTTACCCACCATAACCTATGTAATTGGTATTTCTGATACTTTTTATCATTTATATATTTTGTATTTATTAAGATTATACTCTTACAATATTTTGTGTCTTTTAATGCTTCATCCAGTATTTCCTATTTTAATAAAGTGCGAAACTCTGTTATCGGTTCTATTAAGCCAAAATATATAATAGTGTAGATGTTCTTAAATTGTGCTATAAATTATATAAAAAGATAAAAATATATTTATATTATTATCATTACTCGCTCATTGCATGTTCGTAAATCCAGCAAAATTCTCTAAATACAATAGGGATATAATTTTTAAATTATGGGGACCCAGCTTCTTGATCCAAGGAGAGATCTGACTGCCATTCTGGGTTCAAGAAGGGGTTTTTCCCCTAGTTTGTGCAAAATTGCTGAATCAACAGCAAGAAATAAACATATATGGGAAAGGCTGAACTTCTTTTATTCTGTCTTGTATTCTTACTATGTAACTATGTAGAACTCAATAACAAACTCATAAAGGGAGCAGGGAAAAGATTCATCTTAAAAATGCTACATAGACATAGGGGTCTTTTATACCATGGAGGCCATACATGGAATTGCAATTGAAGAAAAAGCCTGCCAGAGTTTTCTGTGGCCCAGTGGCTATACTCCTGCAGGGTTACCTCTTACCTTGGTGCTGCAGCAGGTAAATCCTGCACCTCCACTCTTCTGGGAGATCAGGAAACCGAGACACTGGTGGTGCCTCCATACAGCTGGCTGTCTATTGGGGATTTAAGACGTACTGCCTCGCTAGGACATACATACAATGATATGCCTCACAACAGATATTTTGCTGAACTGAATGATAGACCTCATGCTACTTTTATTTTGGGCCAGTTAGACGGAGATCTCCCCAACCAGCCCTGCTCCTCTAGTGGTGCCAATTGGCAGTTGCATGGCTGCATTTCAATTAGGGGGGGCAAATGGATGGCCCAGTTATGTAGGGGGCCATGGCTCCCTCTGGACCCCCTTAACAATGCCACTATCTCTGGGAGGGGTATTGAGTCAGGCTGTACTGCAGACGTTAAGGGCCGGTTTCATCAAAAGAGAACAACAGATCTCCCTTCTACTCTAGTTCATATAAACTGGGTGGGAGACTGGCTTCTCCCATGAAGACTTTCAGCCAGCCCCTAAGCATTCTGGATGTTGTAGTCTCTGAGAGCTACATGTCTTTAATAAGTTCCTTTTTTGCTGGTGCAATGGAGCATTGGTTCATTCATATGACACAATATACTAAATACTTAACTCAATTAGAATATATTGATTTTAATATGCATGATGGCATAAAATGTATGGTGGTTTTAAGTATCATATATTTACAATCTGTTGATGTTGGTATAAAATTCCAAAATTGTTGTGTCTCATATCTTCATTTCACATTTCAATCTGCGTCATTTCCATACAATTTTCCCACAGCCAAGACATCAAAATCTCTTACATCTCCCTCCCAGATACAGAACATCTCAGCTGCCAAAACAGAAAGTGCTCCAGGCTTAATTAAGCAAGATAATCCACAATTACATCAGCTCTGGTACATTTGTGGCCTCTGCACGGCTGCCAGAATCTCTACTGAAATACCCATGTGACCATGAAATGTTACACTCTTACATGCTTAATCAAAGGATCATGTAGAAATCCTACAGGCTTTGTGTGTTTATCCTTTTGTTATGGTGTTTTTGGATACATTACATTAATTCAACACGTTGACACTTGAAAAGCTGTATGTTGTATTCACTTTTTTAAGTCTGGTAAATAACCACAAAGCTTAAATAGCCTTTTTTTATGGTTTTAGATGAGTACCAAAATGTATAAACTAATCACTTTACATAATCAGTTAAATGAAGTTTATAAGTAGTTTGTGTTTTCCCTGATATTGTACTTAATTTACAGTTCTTTGCAAATTAAAACTGGGGTTTTTTGTATAATGCTATTTTGCATGAACTTTCCTAGACCCTGCTAAGGAAGCTTTAGGTCACTTACATTGTGGGGACAATCTTGACATGTTTTCTCTTAAACATGTTTGCATAAATGTGATACTTCTTGAAAACGGTGTCCTTCCAGTTGTTTTCTAAACATTTTATGGTATATTTATATATTTGTTATATCCTTGTTTTTCTTATTTTCAACTGTAGCACATGTAATCACTAAACACGGGCTTACATGGACTTTCTCTCCAAAGTATTTTTTTTATATCTGATAACAATGTATTCTTTATGGCTGTATTGTCTTCTAGTCTGTAGTATTTCAGACGAGGTATGTATATATATATATATATATATATATATATATATATATATATATATATATATATATAGGTATGTGTAGGGTATATTCAGTAATCCATGAGCTTACTAGAAGCTGAACTTACAGGTAACTTGTTTTAAACTTATTGAAACTAGACAGAAGAAAAGGTAAGCATTTCTGCAAGCATATCACAGCTTCTGCATGTTTAGTCCCTAAAGGTTTCATTAGGTTAGGAGGATCCTGCTCAGACGAGCCTACAACCTCGTAAATAAGTTGTTATATTACACAAAAAGTGAAATTGAAGGTGTTTGAGGTAGACCAGGAGCCCAAGTGTATCTCAACATAAAGAGTGATTAGGTGAACAATATGGCTAGACATACGGTCTGTAGAAACACCCAACAGCAGGAGTAAGGCTAAGAACTTTAAGGCAGTGGTAGGCAAAAGGAGGAAATTACTTTTGTATTACGTAAAAATGTTGTTTTTTTGCTAATTAAAATGTAGTATGAACAATAGGTAAAGGCTTAAGAAGAAAACGAGTATCTTGAATTCTTGTTGACTGCCATAAAGATCTTTCAAAGTCATATTTTAAGTGATGAATTGTATGAACCTGAACCTTTTTTTTCCACATTGTCAGACTATTTATTTTCATTCTAAAAGTATTTTGTGTGCTTTTGACTGCTTTATATTGATTGGTTTTGAGTTATTAGTCTTTGTCAGAAATGTGTATGCACAGTAGAGACATGTCCATGGGGTTAGTTAGAATCCACTCTAAAGGAACTCACATTGCAGAACTGGGCTTAAAGCTGATAAAACTAATATAAATTATCAGTATTAATGTCATTCTGAAAATGTACACTCATCACATCTAGAGGATTTTTTTAAATCTATGAAAATGTTATACTTTTTTACCATTTTTGTGAATGCATGCAAAAATGTGACTGCCCTACTTCTTAACCCCTTAATGACAAAGCCCGTACATATTCGGGCTCAAAATGCATTGTTTACAATGGGTTTAGGGACCGCCCATTGTCCTTAAGGGGTTAAACTTTGGTTTTTTGTTTTTACTAATTATGTGAATGCATGCAAAAGCATGACTCCCTTAATTCTGGTTTCAACCATGAAGAAATTTTATGTTACGCTATCCACTCAAATAATGTTATACGAGCAATTCCAGCTTCAAACGTGTGATATACCTGAAGTAAGTAATCTTAAATGCTTACGTTAGCCAATTAACGCAATTGTGTTACCCAATAAAAGTGTCATCTTTATCAAATTTGCTCTTTCTGTCTACAGCTAACACAGTAGAATTCTATTCCTATTCTGTACATTGATATATTTTCATTGAAAAATCTAAATTGGCATTAAATTAAAGATGAACTTTAGATACAAATTTAGAATTGAGGCGGTTCATTTTGGTTTTGTAGGGCAGTCATTTGCTTACAAACATCTGTGAAATCTATTGCAACAATATTTTCTTCCACATTCTAAATTGGCAGGAAATGTACTGTAAATGTGTTCAGGTGTATGGAATTGGCGGCTGAGGTAATACAGATTTCATTTGCTTTAAAATAATATGTATCTGGGATGGAGTCCTCTGATACTGTATGTGTCAGATCTAATATTCCATACCATTATATTGTTACATCATGCATATTCCCTTGGTAGACAAAGATTCAAAATAGAATTTTAATATATCTGTATGTTTTCATAAAGTTTTATGTTAATTAAATTCCTTTTATTTATTTCTTTTTAATGTAGAGTCACATTTACCTCACCAGTCGTCTTTTGACTATGGTTTTTGCTTACTGGGGTAGGATGTTGGATGGGGTAGGTCTGGTGGTGGGAAAGTTTTTCAGCACTCGGGAGACCAACCTGTCCTCCAAATGCCCCATTAAGCTCTTTTAGTACGATTACAAAAGGTATTTCAACTGATGTCCTTCTTCAAAGGCCGTACTCACAGAATTCATATCAGGTGTTAATTGTTAAAAGACAAAAACAACTCACAACATGTGTGCTAGGATGTTACCCTGTGAATAAAACATATAGTGATAATTTGATAATTTAAGCAAATAATAATAATAATAATAATAATAATAATATAAAACTGAGAAAGTTGAGGAAAATTGTCTATATGGACACCTTTAACAAAGAGATCTATAATATATTTCTCTGTTTTAAATAATGTATTCATGAATAATTGACTAATTACAATATTTTCCTGCTTTTTTTAAATAAATGATCAAATAAAACTTGCTGGTTGTGTTACTTTTGGACCTTATTGTGTATCTATTTCCTTAATGACAGCTTTTTTTGCCATACAGTTTCTTTCTATAACTGGTCATTAAAATACCTCAAAATAGATTAAACGGCTGTGAATTACTGTTACATGAGTAAACCCTTGATGGTTGAATTTGCACTATATGTTTTCATTAGCTGCTACCAGAAGAGAGGTTAATGTTAAGTCTTGCCGACTCTTTATCATTGCTTGTCCTTCCTAATACCCTGGGGAAGCCTCTTAGGTTAACTATTAACAATGAGGTCATAGAATGAACAACAAAGTCTATTTTTTTCTGCAGGTTTAGATTCATTCGGGTAATAGATACCTAAATGATTATATACATAGTTTATGTCACAATATTTTGAAATCACGTTTAGATATGCCATTTAGTTTCATGTCAGTAATATAAAAACATAAAAAAATATATAAAAAATATAAAAACTGTCAACATGTTCTAGTTATATAAAATTTTAACCCCTTAAGGACAATAGGGGTTATTACTCGTAGTATATTGTGGGACAATGGCTATTTTAACATTTTTCGGTGTTCCTGTTTAGCTGTGATTTTCTTCTTTCTCATTTCATGCTCCCACACATATTATATATTGTTTTTTTCAGGACAAACAGGGCTTTCTTTAGATACCATTAATTTTATCATATCATCTAATTTACTATAAAAAAAATGATAAAATATGGGGATTTTTTGTTAAAAAATTACTTTTTCTCACTTTTTAAACAAAAAACTTTTACTCATCTGCAGAAACGAATGAAAAAACCTGCTAAATAGATTCTACTATTTGTCCTGAGTTTAGAAATACCCAATGTTTTTATGTTTTTTTGCTTTTTTCTGCACGTTATGGGGCAATAAGTACAGGTAGCGTTTTGCTATTTCAAAACCTTTTTTTCCAAATCTGGTAATTCTTCCCCCCATGTGCCATTTCGGGTATCTTTGAAGCCGGCCAATGCAATTTACCCCATCAAGTCATATATTTTTAAAAACTAGACACCCCAAGGTATTTCACATGCTGGTAATTTAACCCTTTCCATGCACTAATTTTACCACCAGCCTTTGTGAAACTTTATGGTAGTAAATTTTTTTGTATTTTTTTCACACACGTTGTACTTCAGGTATAAATTTATCGCTCCTGGTATATGTCCCTGTCAAACAACACCCCAATATGTGTTCAGTAACATCTCCTGAGCGCAGTGATACCCCACATGCATGGGTTTGTTAGGTTATTTGGGAGGTAAAAGGCCGCCTTTGTGAGGTGTGTATTTTTTGGCCATTCAGACATCTGATCCTACTGCCCCCATGTCCCATATTTGGGACACCTTTGAACCCGGCCAATTCAATTTATCCCATCCACTCATGCATTTTTTAATACGAGACACCCTATGGGCATTTGTAATGCCAATATTTTAACTCTTTCCATGCTGGAATTTTTGTAAAGATAAAGAATTTTAGGACTTGCTTATTAATTTTTATTTTTTTTTTGGTGACAGTGGGGATTTTTATATGTTACCATATTATTTTTATTTTTTTTAAACATTTTTTAACATTTTTTTTTAAAATTTTTTTTAATTTTTTTTTTATTTTTTTTACTAATCACTCATTAGTGAACTGGGCTCCATTGACCTTGCATGGTTGGATGCAGTACCTGCATTCAACCTGCAGGAGGAGCTCGAGAGTTCACAAGAGGGTCTGGATAGACCCTCTGAACTCAGATCTATTGTTAATGCCATCCTGTGAATGACGGCAACGTCATTCACAGGATGGCACTTGTGGTTGCTCTTCGGAGCAATCACAAGGCGATCGGGGTAGGGGGCTAGTGTTGCTGATATGCCTCGATATCGAGGCATGTCAGTAACACCATTAATGCTTAGGAATCGCTTCCTAAGCTTTTTTAGCCGGGCGCCGCCGCGATCTTTCATGATCGGTGCGGCGGCGGCCATTTTTCTTCCGGGGAGGGCTGCCGAGGGCTGCCCTCCCCGGATCCACGGTCAGCCTCACTTGGGAGGCTTCCGTGGATGCTGCAAAGCCGCCGATCGCGGCGAAAACGCCGCGATCGCGGCGATGCAGCTATTTAACGGCAGCCCGTACATGTACGGGCATTGTCGTTAACCCGTTGCACGGCAACCCCGTACATGTACGTGGATTGTCGTTAAGGGGTTAACTTTAAGATTTTTTTTTTATTCAATAAAAATTGCTAATATTTGAACAGTAATACTTTAGGTCAATGATGCAAAAGTAACAATTTAAAACAATGGTTTATCTAAATAGATGCTTTTATAACTAATTTGTTAGCATTATAATGTTTTTACTTATCAATCTAGAGATGTGTGTTTAGATCATCTCCATACACATACTAATAATTCTCAGTTATATGGCTTTACGAGGTACCACATTGGTCTTATGCAGCAACTTTTACGTAAGACAGCTATACATCTAAAAGAACTTGAATGAGTTAAAAGTAATATTTCAAATTACTATATCATGTGTCATATAATTTAAGGGTCTGGTATAAATGGCTTGCTAATCTTGTTGTTTATAAGGATTTTGTGGTAGCCATTTTAGTAAGAACTCTCAGTAACATTGACTTATTAACCCTGGCCATGAACACTAGTACTCTTATACATCGATTTTGCGCATCCCGGTTTCAGAGGATCATGATCTCACATACACTAATGCAAATTACTGGTGACCCATGTGGTTGTGATCAGCATCTAGCTCAATGAAATGCTCAATGCATTGTTGCAAGAACTGAAGTGACTTGTTTGGATTCTATGAAGTTTAAGGTAGAGAGGTGACTCTGTAACGTCAACACTTTCTAGTTCTTGTTCCTGAGAGAGAAACTACTGATTGTAATAAAAGGGGAAATCATCAAAAACTTTACAGCCTCAAATCAAAATTTTAGGTAAAGAGTAAAAAGCCTTATCATTGAGGCAATCAGAACTTGCAGCAGATGAACATGCAGTGTATATCTTGTCAATACACAAATCATTATTGAGGGTAATGACTAAAAATGACCACTTGAAAAGCAGCATTATGAATGTTGGTTGGACCATTTAGTTGGTTGTTATGGTGATAAGAGAACTGTTTCAGGCTTTCCAGCAGACATTAATTTTATAAATAACTATTAGTATCAGCCTTTGGCTGTAAACTAGTAGTGAGTTGCTGTATTTCTGTGTAAACATTTTTGCTTACACTGGATATAAAGTCCAGCTCCATTTCTTCTCCTATCTTCTTCTACCATTACCTAAAGTGACACTAGCCATTAAATGTTGCTTAGTATGTGGTCACTTGCTGCGTTGCAAAACCCTATGATGAAGAAAAAGCATTCAGGTTTTCTGTGTCTTTCTCTGCTATTCAAGCTCCTCTCTTTGCACTTGTATCAAAATTTCAGTTTTATAAGTATATTATTATCATAATCATGCATGTGGATGACTATTTTGGGTGGTTTCTTTAAGTGGAAATATACACTTGGAAATAATTGGTCCCATTAAACAGCGTGGCCTGGGGAATGCCTGAGGTTATAGTACTCAAGGGGCCTGGCAGGATTGGGCTAACAGTCTAGAATCCCATGCAAATTCTAAGCTCCAGATTCAAATGCCTAATGGCAGATGCTGCTTGAGATATTTTTTATAATGTAGTTATATTCTTTGTTAGATGCATTTATCAGCACCATATATGCTGGTAGGAAAGTTGACATAAAAAGGGATATTTTTTTAATTCTTACCATCAGTGATAATTGAGAAACAAAATTAAAATTGTATTAATTACTTTTAACCAGTGTTTCAGTGTATACAATAAATAGAGGAATAATGGGTATTAATTACACATATAAACAAATAATCAAGCTAATAAAAAAAATGTTGTTTATCATTGTGTACTTAACCTTGTAAGTACCCTTAGGAAGTACCTGTATGCCCTTTAAAACCTGTGGCAAGAAGCTCATTAGGACGTACAGGTACATCCTAACTTTGTTGCAGTAGCAGGGACATCTCCCTGCCGCTACACAGGAGATCAGGTTGTCTATCGACAGCACCACTGGCTTCCTGTGTGCTGATTGGGTGAAATGGTACACTGAAGAAATGCCAATCAATGCAATCGGGCATTCCCTTCCAGTAGATGTCGCTGCTGACATCCACCAGAAGTTCACTTGAGTACAGGAGGGTCTCAGCAGGGTCTTTCTAGGAGATAAGGGCATGGATACCTGTTATCTGATCACAGTAGGGTGTCATCATCCCAAATAGATTAGGAGAAGAGGGAGGAAAAAATGTCACCATGACATCACTGGCATAAAAAATATATGAGAGACCCCCAAATATATATTGAGCCATATTGCACTGGGGGGGGGATAAAATAAAATAAATTAATATGTATGTGGGATATGAATGTAATCAGGAGATGTTGCTGAACATAATTTGGGTCATTGTTTAGCTGTGGCACTTACAGTATAGAAGACAATTTGAGCAAGTTGGCAAAAAAAACTATTTTAATTTACCTTTTTTTATTCCATTATCGCTAATAATTATTATGTTTTATGTATTTCTATAATTTAACAAGAAGGTCCTACCTCTCCTGAACAAAATGCTGTATCATTTGTGCAGGTTCCACAAATATGGAAAATAGGGCTGCAACAACTAATCGATAAAATCGATAATAATCGATAATGAAATTCGTTGGCAACGAATTTCATTATCGATTAGTTGAATCGATTATTATCGATTATAAAATGAGGGTTTTTTCAGAGCAAACGCTCTGAAAAATCCCCCTCATTATATAATCCGTTTAGTCTGACTCACCGTCTCACAGCTGCAGCTCCTACTTACTCCCCCTCCCTGTAATCACTGTGACAACTGGCCCCGCCCCTTCCTTCTCCAGGCCAGAACCACATGGCTGTGACACTCATCTAACTGTAAGTATATGTATATATATATATATATATATATATATATATATATAATGTGTGTGTATATATATATATATATATAATGTGTATGTGTGTATATATATATATATATATATATATATATGTGTGTATATATATATATACATATATATATAATGTGTATATATGTATGTAATATATATATATATATATTTGGGCTACTGAAAGTTAGGGGAGGTGGGGGTTAATTTAGGGGCAGTTATGGTTATTGGGGTGTTTAGGGTTAATTTAGGGGCAGTTATGGTTAATTGGGTGTTTAGGGTTAATTTAGGGGCAGTTATGTTAATAGGGTGTTTAGGGTTAATTTAGGAGCAGCTGTGGTTAATTGGGTGTTTGGGGTTAATTTGAGGCAGTTGTGGTTAATGGTGTGTTTAGGGTTAATTTAGGGGATGCTGTGGTTGATGGGGTCTTTAGGGTTAATTTAGGGGATGCTGTGGTTAAGGGGGTGTTAAGGGTTAATTTAGGGGCAGTTATGGTTAATGGGGAGTTTAGGGTTAATTTAGGGGAATCTAAATCCTGGGGGCAGTGAAGTGACATATCTGGGGGTATAAGGCATATACAGTATATAAGGCATATGTGGGGAGGGCAGTGTGGCATGTCTGGGGAGGACGGAGTGGTGTATCAGGGTGTATAAGGCATATCTGGGGGTAGAGTGGCATATCTGGGGGTAGAGAAGTGGCATGTCTGGGAGGCAGGGTGGCATGTCTGGGGAGGATGGAGTGGGGATATAAGGCGTATCAGGCACAGTGGCAGATGTGGGAGGCAGCGTGGCATATGTGGGAGGCATTGTGGAGTGGCAGATGTGGTAGGCAGCATGGCGTGGCATATGTGGGGAGGCAGGGTGGCATGTCTGGGGAGGATGGAGTGGTGTTTCAGGGGGTATAAGGCGTATCAGGCACAGTGGCATGTGGGGGGTAGAGTGGAGTGGCAGATGTGGGAGGCAGATGTGGGAGGCAGCGTGGAGTGGCAGATGTGGGAGGCAGCGTGGAGTGGCATATGTGGGAGGCAGCGTGGAGTGGCAGATGTGGGAGGCAGCGTGGAGTGGTATATGTGGGAGGCAACGTGGAGTGCTGTGGTAGGCAGCGTGGAGTGGTATATGTGGGAGGCAGCGTGGCGTGGCAGATGTGGTAGGCAGCGTGGTGTGGTATATGTGGGAGGCAGCGTGGAGTGGTATATGTGGGAGGCAGCGTGGCATATGTGGGGGGGCAACATGGCATGTCTGGGAGGCAGCGTAGCAAGCCTGGGCTCAAATGTGCATATATTGGGGTGCTGGTTGGGAAATAAAGACAAGAAATGTATTATCAAAGTTTTTTTATTCTGCTGTTTGTATTTAACATCATTTGTTTAGTAAATTATTTTAAATAAATGAAAAATTTACATTCATTTTTTTTATCCGATTAATCGATTAATCGAAAAAATAATCGGCCAACTAATCGATTATTAAAATAATCGTTAGTTGCAGCCCTAATGGAAAATATGAATCATGGTTTACCAAACAAATGTTACGTGTACATTTGGCCACTTGAAAGACAACTGGGCCAAAAATAAGATGGGGAAAAAGGTGTTGAAAAGTGTTGGTGAGGATTAGATGAGATGCTTTAGAAGGGAACTACTAAGTATATTTGTGATGCATGTATTTGTGTAAGAGGAGGAGGTAAGCAGCCAGAAAATATTATATGTGATTAATCTAATGCTTGGGTGTTATTTTTTTCTTTTCATTTGCTCTTTTTAATGTTCAATTTGGTCCAGAATTTGAGATTCACAGCACACTAAATGACATGGAATCGCGCGGTCTTGGTTGCATATATAAAATAGGACCAGTTATGGCATCTGATCTCAAAGCAACTATGCTATGTTGCTGGCATCTGATTAAAAAGCAGTAAATAAATATATTTTGGCATATTCTGTGTCCATTTTAATTGTTAAGCAATTACATGGAAAGTTATGTAATAAGTCCTTCCTTTTGAGATCTATAACATTCTGTAAATATTTATTATTAATATTCTGAAAAGTTCCATAATTCATCTAGAAGGGGATTGCAATACACTAAATGTAAATTACAGTGGATCATTGTTAAAGATGTTAGAAAAACAGCAGCAAAAGATTTCATAGTGGATGGGAATTTGGGAAACTAAATCAATTGATTGGATTTTTGAAATCATTAGAATCAGTAATTGTTATCGGCCCGTGTTTTGTTGGAAACAATTAAATTTAAAACCGGCAAAACTAGAGCACCGAAAACAATGAGTTGGATATAACAAATATAAAACAAACTTGAAATGTAGCAGCCATCTGTGCAAGCAATAATCTGGTAATAATGTAACACATTGTACAGGCAGTAAAAACCAAAAGCTTTGTGAGTCATGATCTCAAAACATTGTTGCGCTTCCCATTAGCAGTAGTGTTGGTACTTATTTTGTTTTTTTATTCTAGTACTTTTTAAAGGGACAGTAGTGCTACAGAATACAAACAGAACAATACAACATTCCTTACAAGTATTGTTCTTTTGGAGGGAGGTTAATGGCATACATATGGACATACTAAACGTTGTTTTTCACATGATCTTATGCATTGGGTGTCTGTGTGTAATGTCACTGATGTCTCATTCTTCTTGAGGTTAGGATCAGTACTGGTCTGGTCTGTCTTGGAATGACAAGAGGGTTCATATAACGTGGTGTTACGTGACCGTGTCACATGGCTCCATAAGGCCATTTCGTTGAATGTAACATTGGACGAAAGAAAAAAAATCAGTTGCCGTGGCCACCATTTTAACTACGCTAAGAGGAGAAGAATCTCGCCATTTTGCCTGCAAAGAGGAGGGACACTGAGTGAGCTGATCTTCTTTGGCCAATCAGCCCACTCCTGTCACATCATGCTGAGGACTTGTCCCATGGCTGTTCTGCATCTTTCAAATAAAAAAAAGCAGACTAGTAATGAAGAGAACCTATATAAGAGCAGAGCAGGCAGGGGATCCGTTCATTTCACTGGGACTGCTTTATGTGACACTGCTGTGATGCATCTCACAGTGTCTAAGACTCTCTAAAGTTTTGATTAAAGTAAGATTATTAATTGAATTAAGATAATTTAACCAGTCCTCTACTATCATATAACTCTGAGCTAATTTTGACCCTCTTTCTTCAATCCATTGCTCTAAAATTCCCTATTGTGCTTCTTTTATGCGTTTAATTTTTGTTTCCATGACAATCGGATGAACAAATGGAACTTCCAGATTTTGTCTAATATGAGGAAAATTTCCCCAGAAAACAAACACAAACTTTCCGCCGACGCCCAAGTCTACATGTATGTGTGTTAGAGTAAGTGTGTATGTGTAAGCGTGTATTTGTTGGCATGAGTGTATTCGTATGTGGGAGTGCTTGTATCTAACTGTTTATCTTCATCTTTCATAAAATTAAAAATTTAGACAAAACATTAACTGAACTTTCTTGTAAATTAACATTTTTGTTTTATCGCTTACTTTGAAGGTTTAATTATATAAAACTAATATAAATCAAAGTATTGAATGGAAACAAAATGTTACATGTTTATAGAATTGTTTTGGGGAAAGATAAGGACATTTAACGGGACTTAGAATTGTGTTTCTAATTCTGCATTTAGTTATACAAATTTTTAAATAACCAGTACGTGGAACAACATCTTTAATAAAGTACATAGCAAGTACTTCTGTTTTGAGTTTTGTTACTTCTCACGATCTGTATTGATCAGATTTGTATGAATTTTCCTCCCCATTAACACATTCCTTACCGTTGGTATACCTTATCTGCTTCAGTAAGGAAAATTATCTAAGTACAGGGAAAGTATGACCTTTTGACATAATACAAGCCCTGACTATTATCAATAACACCACCCATGTTTAAGACTATCCCAGGTTGTTGTGTTTGAAATAATGACATTACAGATCCACTTTAAGTAAAAAGCATAATTTTTTCACCCCACTATATTGTCATTTTAAGAACAATTCTATCTATGGATCACAAAAAGCTCTAGTTTTAATAAACTTTCTTTTTAACTTACTTTCCATATAAATCTAATTTATACATTCATTCATGCAAATACAGCCATACATACATAATTACTGTCCTTCACAAGTTCAAACTATGCCACAATCAAAGTTATGTGGAAACACAATTAACTGACCGACCTGGCCTATCATGTGAATCTTTTTTTGAAAAAAAAAATCTCATTTACTGGTAGTTAATAGCACTCATTACCGACTTCAATTAACTCACAACTTTCCACATAGCTTGTATTAACTGCGGGCATGAATGCAGTCAAGTTTGAAAAAGTACATTAAATCATGTTCAATTCCATAAAATTATTGTTAAAAAACAATAAAATCTGATTTAAATAACTGCAGACATACCCATGTGGATTAACACATTTTAACAAGTGTTTATGCAGACGAGCTTGCACAATATTTTCAAAATGTATCTCTTTAGTTCACAAAAATACAAATCATTTAAACAATACAAACATATTGAGGCTCTTCTTATATCATTTCTGTGTGGTATGGTTCATTAGCACATAGAACAGTGATAAGTGATTATAACTGGACACTGGAGTCTACGACAATGCTTGTAGAAGTCAATGTTGCCTATGGGGCATGTACTGAAATGCATTTCACTAAATATTTCTACCTATGGCATAAAATAATTAGTACCTGTCATGCGCAGCATAAGATGGAGACGCTGATACTAGGTTAGGCAACGAGAGTATAGGCTGCAGAGAAGTAGAATGACTTGTCAAGGTCTGGAAATCAGAGTTTTACGAAGAACAAGCCAGAAGTCAGGATAAATGAGGTTAAGCCAAGGTCAAACACAAGAAGTCAATAATCAGAGAGGTAAGCAATATCACTCATAAGCATGGCCATCAGAGTGCAAAGTCCAGTTGTTTTGTGAGGGTTTATATAGGGTAGATGTGCTAATAGGTACTATTTAACAATGTGGCACCAAAATTCAAATCATGTGACATCATTCAGCTCCCAACAGTACATCATGGCCATCTTGAGTGTGGCCCAGTAATTCCTGAGACCATAATTGGACACTGTAGGCAAAGGTAGCTGAACATCTCCCTCTCCTCTGTGACGGCTGCTGTGACTGCTGGGAGCTGGATGGGGATCTCCCTCTCCTCTGTGGTGGCTGCTGGGAACTGGATGGATGTCTCCCTCTTCTTCTAGGTGGCAGGTAGGTGACAGTACCATATATTTTACTTGCTCTTCCATACAACTCTCTGCACTACCTCTTTACGTTTTCCAGCTAGGATCAAAACCTAGGTACAAATGACTGGTGCTTGACACAATAAAAGATATCAATGAAGTCATTAAGGCCAAAGTAATTATTGAAAAGACAATGACAACCAATGCCATTTAATTCACAGTATGTTAAATATAAATAATGTCAGTCCCATGGGGAGGTGTACTTAAGGAGAAAGATATCTTTGCCCATGTTGGTTATCACATGCTGGCATCCTCAGCGCAGCTCCAGGGATGCCACCAACAGGCACAGCCCCCGAGCACCAGGTCACTTATTTGAGCTGGTGCAGCCCGAGCTGGCTGTTCACCTAGAGACAAACCCCACACAAGATCAGATCAGCCCCCCTCTTGCTAGCCATGTATATGTTATAGAATACACAAATACTGCTAGCAACATTTGGAAGATAGATTTTCCAATAAAATAATTTAAAAAATAACCTGTCCTAACTAAACTAAAATCTTTTTTTTTCCCCAACAGAAAATAAAAACTAGTCTCGCTATAGTTACTAACTCAGGAGGTTCAAGAGAGCCTAATGCATAATGTATAATTCACTAAACATTATGATGGGCCCGTTTAGCCTTTCTTGCAGATGAATCTAACTGGAGTTGACCTTTGAAAGATTCAACTCTTCTGCAAATTATTATTAAACTCTTATAATTATATAAGATCACTATATTTCTGGGCAGAAAATAAGCCTGGGACTGCACAATATAGAATCTTGGTGCATTACTATGTGGACAATCCCTACTTAGAATTGGTAACGGCTAAAGATATTGACTATTATCAAGAAACAGTCTGCTATGTGCCTCTAAATATACTTTGCACCTGTTATAGCACTGGAAGTTCTTCCCCTGTGACGGTAATAAAAAAACTAAGTATAACTAAATCACAAAACCACACAAGAAACTACTAAGAATTAATAAAACATGAGTTTTTAATAGTGTAAATGGCAGACAATCTTTTTTTCTTCCCCATGTGGCCAGTTCAAGACTAAAACTATATTTTCAAACTTCAGAAGAAACGTTAGTCGATGGATGAAAACATCTCAATTTCTTTTATTATTACATGGCATAAGGCCCTTTTCTGAAATATTTGAAAGCTTTACAATGTTGCTAGAATGATATAGCGGCGCCTCAAGTTTGCAGGGCGTTCTATAATTATTCATTTTTTTAATGTTTGTGGGTTAATTGTAGGTCACAGTTTGGTTTCAACAAATGTTTATAGTGGAAGTCTAAAATCTATTGATAGCCACTCATCCCATAATAGCAGAAACTCAGCAATGTTCTTCTTTGTGCATCTGTTGAGAAATGATGTCTGAGAAAGAAAATAACACAAAGTGCATTAAAAATGCTAATGTAGAACTTAGTTATTTTATCCAGATGTTTAAAAAAAGGTTTAGGACTGGAAACCCTATACTAGAATTTGTCCTTCTAAATAAACTTTGCTTAATTCACATTTTATAGCACAACATACAGTGGGAAAATATAAGTGGAACAAGGGGTCCATTCTGTATTTGCTGTAATTTGTTTGGGAAATCTCATTCATCTTCATCTGATTTGCTGCTTTTAACATACACATTTTTTGTTATTGTGTTAATTGTAAGTAAAAAGTATAGACACTCATGGTACAGAAATTCCATTTAATGCCATTAATTCTACATACTAAATATTTACCAACATAATTTAATAAATATAATAACAATTTCTTTTAATCTTGTTAGTTATTCAGTGATCAAGTCTTCTTTATATGGCCATAATGTCATATTCATAAGAATCACCAGTGATGTATCCTGGCCTAAGCCAACTAGGGTAGCAGGCAGCAGCCCCTCTGTCACTGTTCAGTGGGCTGGTTACAAGGGAGTTCTCCCTACCCAGTCCACTTTAACTTTTGAAGGACTGTGCCAAGCTGCCACAACCTCCATAGCGGCATATGCAAGGCTATGACATCATATCTTGCAATGAGCTACTGAGGTAGCAGCCCTCATGTATATGTTGCTTATCTTCAGAATCTAGAATAAAGTTGGAGTGGATAGGTTAGATGCCTGTTTGCGGACTGACTGTATAGGAGACAATTTATTTCCGAGCGGTTCCTGTAAGATATTGTCTTTTCGGGGCAATGAATGTTTCTGTGACTTTTTATGCCTTTCTTATGAGGGCACGAAGCATATAGCATTTACTGATGCTGAGGTTTCTTGAGACCTTACCTTGCTATACGCTAGTTTTTTTATGGGCTATCTATTAGAGTAAAAGTACTCCCTTGTATGGGGATATCTGGAAATTCATATGGCAAAGCAGATTTACAAAATACTTTCTAAGAATTCTGTCTTAGTTTTAAAATTGCAGACATGTTAAGCTATAACTGAAGTGAATATATGAAACAGAAAATATGGATATTTTAATAGTTCCGGTTACCATAAATAAAATTAAAGCACATGACTTAGAGGAAAACATCCTTTTCCAGAAGGTGTTGTATGCAGCTCACAGTAAGCAAACATTACTTTGAAGGTGTTATCTTCCTCCTCTTCGTTGCCTGCAAGACACAGTAACCATTATTATAAACCAAATCTCCTAAATGTTTGCTTAGAGCAAAGAATTGCTTTAATAATGAACTAATTGGGTTATATAATCAAGAATATGTAACATCTACACTAAGATTATGGGCATATATGTAGCACATACCAAATTTTCAGTTGTTGTTGAGATGCACCATCCAAACCTAATTCACTGAACGACTTCTGGAGGGCATTTATTAGGAATATCTGTATCCAAAGTTACATTTTTCTGTAATACAGAAGACAGTTCTTGATCTAGTATGAAAAATATTTAATCAAAAACTTTACAGTCAGCACTACACGTGTGATTCCTTGAAATCTTGTCTCTAGTCTGATAATTATATATATATATATCTATATATATATATTTACATTCTTACTTCCCGCCTAGTTGTTACTAACACTTTGTTTTGCCAAGCTGTCTTCCCAGTGAAATACTGGTTTTACATCTAATGCTGAGCATGATTCCAATTTCTACAGAATTAACTCACATAATTACTTTACTTTGCTAGATGTTTAACTACCATCTAATAGATTTGCATCTTGCTAACATTTCTGTGTAGATAATTTCTCTGCATTTTCTTTTAGCCTCGCTGTTACAGGGTATTTCGACAAAGTAGATTTCTGCTATTATCCTAAAATGAATTTAGGAGCTTGCATGTAATTAGAGGATGGATGGTATTTGATTTTGCTGATTACCTTTTAAATGCTTGGAATCTAACCTGTTTTTAGGAAATTGGTTTGTGTGCACAATTAGCATTGCCTTTTTTTATTGCTGGACAAAACAAGGGCACTGCAACGTACACCCATTTCATTTCTTTGGGCAGAAATCATAAAAAAATGACCATGATGTTTACAAAATCATAGGAAGTTTTTTTTTCCTTTTTTTACACTAATGTGTTTATAATATACAGCATGTTAAACGATGTCAGGGAAGTGGTCAATATTATCTCCATGCTGAAATAAATCAAATTACATCTGTAAGCAGGCCCGGACTGGCCGTCGGGGAAACCAGTGGGCTGGTGGCTGACGGTGGCACACACTTATATACTGGCCGTTCCAGTCCTTTTGTGTGCTATTGCCTGCTTGATATGTGCTGTCACATGGTCAATAATGTAAAAGCATAGGGTTCAGCTCTGTGTACTCTCCTGCATATCAGAAGAACATACATCATTTAGCGGCCTCTGGGTTTAAGAAGCAAGGGCCACCTTTCATCTCATCACGTCTAGCCTTGTCTGTAGCTGAGGAGTTTTACAAGAAAAAATACTCTACTACTTAAGAAGTAGTCAATGGAGGAACGGACTTTATTAGCATTGCCATAAAGAATCAGCTCAGTGTGGCGTTTGAGCCGGCAAGGTCAACCTAAGTATCAAATGACTGACAACAATGGCAACTTCGACGTCTCCAGATAAAGGAAGATAATTAGAAAAAAACAAGATAAAACTAGGATTGTGTCGATGCCGCCCTACATTAACTAGATGCAGCACTGCATTTTATACTTCAGGAGTATTTTTTTCTCCATAGGACTTCTGCTTTAAGCAAAGGCTTGAATTTATAGTAACAATGCAAAGAATACCTAACCTGTGGCTACAAAAAGCTTCACACACACAGAAAAAAATATACCAGCTCTTGCTTAGAGAATATAGATTATTTTTATTTGCTAATGTTATGTTTGATAGTAAGATTGTTAAATTTCAGCTTTGGTTCCAACAAACAAAAGAGTTGAACACACTTTATAAATAAATTAAAAATCTGACCAAAAAGCTAATTACCATGGTATTTATTTTGTTTGAGATAAGACACATCTATTATCATAAAGATAATTAACTCAGTCTGACAGATCCAATAAAGGGATAAGTTTGTCATTGGCTAAGCCAGAAGCCCAAGGCAAGCAATTTTTATAATTACTAGTTATAGCAACTGGGCTTGGAGAAAAGCATGTGATATGAACATTAAAGTTGATTTGCATTTAGACCTACTATTTTTGAGATGATCTATTTGTTATTACAGCAAATAGGTTCACAAAGCAGGAGTATGGGTAAATGGTATTCTGTGCACAAAATAGCATACGCTACTGTCAGTATTATTAATGTCTTCCTAGGGTATAATATGCATCAATGCATTGATCAGCCTTTCCTTCAGAGAAATTACAGTTTACGTTACATTCATATTTTTTGTGCCGAATTGGTCTAATGCTTGTCAAACTGTATCTAGACTCAAGGTGAAATAATCAATATTGTTATTCTCCTTTCATATATATTAGTTGATATTCACAACAAGGATGTTCTTTCATACTGGCCACCTATCAACATTTAAAGGGGAATTGTCATGTTAGAAATTATCTTTGATTGCTAATTATTACATCTATGCATAATATATTAATAAAGCTTTATTTTCTTTTGACATGTTAGTATTAAAGTACCTCCTTTTTCATTTTTTTTTCCCAAAACCACGCTCATGCTCTCTTACACTCTCACTCAGTGTCTTCCTACCTTCTACGCTGACTGCTTCTGTGTCTCTGTCTACTCTGCTTTTTCTCTTGCCTCTTTTTGTTCTTCTGTCTTCTTTCTTCTTGAGCAGGGCGACAAAGGCCTCGCGCTTCTACCGCAGGACTTTTGGAAGGTATGTGAACTACAAAGTGGGATAGGGTACATAGTTACATAGTTCATACGGTTGAAAAAAAGGCCTAAGTCCATCAAGTTCAACCCTTCTACCTAACCTTCCTATTCTTGATCCAAAAGATGGCAAAAAAACCCCAAATTAAATGAGAAGGGGGGGAGAGGGGGTAGATAGTGAGAAGAGAGGGATATGTGGTAGATAGTGAGAAAGGGGGTAGTTAGAATATTGAAATAAATAAAGAATGAGAATGAGTGAGATAATTAATGTGTGGATGAATTGTGTGAATGAGTGAGAGAATTAATGAATTCATGTGTGGATGAATTGTGTGAATGAATGAGAGGATAAATGAACTGTGGCTGCATTGTCTGTATCAATGAGAGTATGAATTAATGTGGGATGAATTGTCTGAATGAGGGAGATAATTAATACATTTGTGAGAATGCATTAATCAATATGTGTAAATGATTTGTGTGAATGAGTTAGAGAATAAATGATTGTGTGAATTAAGTATGTAAATGAAAGTTAATATTAATATATATCAGCAGCAGGGGCTAATATTAATATATATCGGCAGCAGGGGCTAATATTGAAGAAACTGACAGTTCAGTTGTTATTTTGAAATCATATTTACTTCAAAGAGGTAAGTATATTTTATGTAGTTAAAATGCATGTCTAACGCATATATATATATATATATATATATATATATATATATAAATATAGATATATATGTGTGTATATATATATATATATATATATACCTGTGTGTGATCTTATGCATTTCATAGTGTGTCCCTGAATGGCAGAAATAAAATGTGGTCACCCTATTAGAATTACTTGTATTTTTTAATGGCTCTCAGTATTATTTAATATATATTTAATAATTATATTTATGTGATATGTGAAAACCACAAATTAAAACATGTTTACACTGTTTTAAAATTAACTTTTTTCATTACGACACATACTGAAAAATAGATTTAAGGGGGTGTAACCATGGGGAAGGACTTAATCGGGAAGGGGTGTGGTCAAGATAGGGTGTGTCTAAGGGACATCACCACAGGGGGGCCATGGCTTCTGTTGTCCCGGTGTCGGGACTTACTCCTTTAGCTCTACAGTTGCCCCGTTGCCATAGCTGCCCCTATCAAAGTTCCACCGGGACCCATTTAAGGGCCAGCTCTGCCCCTTTCTGGTCTCATGGTATCTCGTGTTTTTTTATTTTGGAGGGGGAAGATGCTGGTTCACCCGTGCTTCTCTTTAAAATATATCATACCTTGCAAAAGTCCTGTTTTGTCCACAGTTTCAATTTTTGAACACAGTCTCAGGTAGCTGCCCTACTTTCAGTGGCGTTGTTGCCCCCCCCCGCCGAATCTGGAACCACCCAGTGGATTGCCCAGGACAGTCCCGCAATGGCAGCCTCAAATGCTTTTTTTTTTTTTTTTACGCGGAGGAGAGAGAGGGGCGCCTCTACCTCTGTCAAGCTGCCGGCGTTTCATGCTGAGCGCCGGTATATATGGCATCATATCCAGCGCTCAGCAGTGAAGCAGCGCGCGCCGCTGCAGAGCAGGAAGACGGAAGCCTCATTTTTCGGCCGCAGGACTTAAAGGTGAGTATGAGTAGGGAAAGAGGAGGGAGAGGTTAGAAAGTGATAAGAGAGGCAGAAGGGGTAGAAAGTGATAAGGGAGGGAGAAGGGGTAGAAAGTTATAAGGGAGGCAGAAGGGGTAGAAAGTGATAAGGGAGGGAGAAGGGGTAGAAAGTGATAAGGGCGGGAGAAGGGGTAGAAAGTGATAAGAGAAAGTGATGGCAAATCTTATGTGTGTTATCTGGGTGCTGGCCAGGTTCTATGTGGGCAGTGTGGACGTCAGGGCTGACTTTGGGGTGTGCAATCTGTGATCTATGCCTGTAATTTAGGGGTTTTATGCATACCTGCAAATACAGGGTTTGTATGTCTTGTTCAGTTGATTAATACCTGCAATGCTGTTTCCATGTATTCATTTGATCTATACCTGCAATGCTACATTTCATATTATATATATATATATATATATTATTATTATATTATATTATTATTGTATACCTGCAAATACAGGATTTGTATGTCTGCTTCTGTTTATTTGATATATACCTTCAGTGCTGAGATCACAAGTGAATTTCAATTGATCTATACATGCAAAGCTGGGTTTGTGTGTTAATGTGTTGATCTATACCTGCTATCGGCAGCAGGGTCTAATATTAACAAAACTGCCAGTTCAGCTGTAATTGGATATTCATTATGTAGTTGAAAATGCATGTCTAACACATATATGCGATGGGGCCATCACATAAATCAATAATAAAGGGAGGGGCTTGCTGGGGGCATTAATACAAATAGTGGTGGCTGGAGGCGCTCATACAAGGGTGTGGGGGCACCACATTAATCTATACTAAAAGGGTGCTGGCTGGGGCATCAATACACAAGGGACAAAAACACTAAGGGGGTATAAACGACAATGCAGTGTGAAAAATCCATCCTGATGTAGATGTCTGTGACGTAGATTATACACAAACAAAGAAAAGGAATCCTGGCACTCCAAACAGCTTCCAGTCTCTAGGACACTTTATTAAGCGAGAGCAAACAAAAGCAACGTTTCGGCCTAACAGGGCCTTTGTCAAGCTCAAAGACAAAGGCCCTGTTAGGCTGAAACGATGCTTTTGTTTGCTCTCTCTTAATAAAGTGTCCTAGAGACTGGAGGCTGTTTGGAGTGCTGGGATTCCTGTTCTTTGTTTGTGTGCTTCAAGAGGGTTTATGCTGTCCCTTTTTTCCTGCTAGCACCCAGCTTCCTGGGAGTCGAGTGCAGAACCATTTTTTCTTTTTGTGACGTAGATTGTGTCCTACTGTTTGTGTGTTTTTGGTTATCAGTGTAGCAGAGCCTGTCCTGGGGTGTGTGTGTATAGGTGTTGGTGTGGCAGAGCCTGTCCTGGTGTGTGTTTGGATGTTGGTGTGGCAGAGCCTGTCCTGGTGTGTGTTCGGGTGTCAGTGTGGCAGAGCCTGCCCTGGTGTGTGTGTTTGGGTGTGGGTGTGGCAGAGGCTGTCCTGGCTTGTGTTTGGGTGTCGGTGTGGCAGAGCCTGTCCTGTGTTTGGGTGTCGGTGTGGCAGAGCCTGTCCTGGTGTGTGTGCCTGGGTGTGGGTGTGACAGAGCCTGTGTTAGTGTGTGTGTTTGGTCATCTGTTTCCTGGCACTTAACTTACAATAGGAATTATTTAATTTATACTTATCAAGAGATAAAATGCCCTCCTGAAGTTGTAGTGACTTAAGGGGACAAAACGTCCCAGGCCCTGAAAACATTTAGTGGAAAAGTTAAGGTATTGTGTTTACTCTATAATATTTATTTCAAGGATTAGTCGTACTAAATTGTGGCTTCAGGCTTCCCATGTTGAATGATCAAATATTACGTTAGTCCAATAACAAAAGTATCATTCCATTCCATTTTGGCAATATATATATATATATATATATATATATATATATATGTGTGTGTGTGTGTGTGTTTTTTCAGTGGTATGATCTAATAGTGGAAATTATTAATGCCCCCCCAGTTTGACTGTGGTATCTTGTGTGCCTCCCCTATATATTGTTTCTAGAGTCGCCACTGCCCACTTTCCTCGCTGTCTCACTTCTTTTGGGGACATCCTATGACTGCCCCAGGAAAAGTGTAAAACCATTCAGCTTTTCTGCACCTCTCTTTCTCAACGAATGTTTCTGCATTATTCTGGCCTATTGGAGCACTTCAGCAAAAGGGCGCAGGCACGGCAAGCAACACAGAATAGCCTCTGCTTCAGAGACTAATCTTATTATTACATAAGAAGAACTAACATTAAAGAAGCCCCTATAGCTAATATTCCAAAACATATGACGCACATTAAGTTTGTTTCAGGTTTCTTATATTAAATCTAAAAGAACAAAATATAAAGAAAATAAAATGTTTTCTGCTCTTTAAACTATTATTGTGATTATTTACTTTTCTCTAAACTTGTGCTTGGTATTGTTACTTTGTAAATGCAATGGATGAATTGTATACGCACACTAAAATCCATCAAAAATTTACTTTTTGAAATGGAAATAAGCAGCACTTGCTCTGCGGTATCCAGAACGGTAATGTAAATATGTCTTTTGCAAAATGTCTTCTGGCAGGTTGCCTGCAAACGTTGGGCTTCAATTTAACTAACAGCAAGTCACCCATATCTATTCACACAATAGTTTTGCACAGCAAATCCATAACTATAATCCAACATGAAATTTGCCATTTAGTTTCTAAAAAAAAAAAAAAAGTTCAGTAGATTTTAAGAAATACGTGGATGTAACAATTTTTATTTTAAGTAAATCATAATGCTTATCAAGCTTTTTTTAACTTTAAACGTTCTTTTAAATTGATTACATGGAAATTGCAATCTTTGTATGAAGCAATTCTTTTAAACCGTCAAGTCAGCATTTTGGGACAGGTGGGCTGCAGAACAGTAGTGTAAGCAAATTAAAATTATAGAACGGTCAATTGCTGCTTAGCTTAGGGTGCTGCTGACTAGTAGTCTAAACCTTTATATAAAAACTCATGAGCTATATCCTAAAAAATAAACATGCTACTATCTCTACAATAAACAAGGAGGCCACTGTATATTTAGTTAGTGCTCTAGAAAATAGAAAAGCTTCATCAATAAATATTGCTATAGTCACAATTCATAATGTGAGCACTGATAAGCATAACGTGATTTTGGTAACAATATAAACAAAAAAAATTAATATATATGTATGCATCATTTATATTTTTATATCCTGCTTCCCTACTGCGTTTACCTACTGGGGTCTATTTACTAAATTACAAAATCCAACTTGCAAATTCACTAAAGCTAACTCGTACTAGCACTCTCAGAGAAAAACTTTCAACTGTGATACAAATGTGAGATCGAACTAAGTGTATCGGGAAGGATAATTAAATGGTTGGGTATACTACCCAAGTATACCCTTCTTATCCACATCCCTTACACGGAGGTTAAAATATACTAAATGTTTTTCTGTTGTATGTGATTTAATGTATATTACTAATGGAAGTTAAGTGTTTGTAAGTTTGTCCAAATACATTATGATTAAGGTCAATCCAACCACCCTTTGGGGAGCCATTAGGATGAACAGTGAAGATCACTATCTGCCCCCTTGCCTTTAAAAGATTGCAAAAAAAGGTCATCATTTACCATTTCAGGGGCTCCACAAACCAATCAATCCTTGTTTTTGACCCAAGGAAAGAAGCCATCCAAAAAATAAATTTATATATATATATATATATATATATATATATATATACCCCTGTTCATAAGCGATCCCCAGTGTTGCATTGCATCTTCCAGTGGGCCCCACCAGAGATGTCTATGGGGTCCATTCAAGTTGACTATTGAAACATATCTATTAGCTAACACATGGTAGGAACACTGAAACTTGAGTATATTTTTTTTATTGGCCACCATAGTATGAAGTGATTAATTTATTTTTCAGTTGTTACCATTTAGTGTTTGGTGCTTCCTACCTGTGCAGTGCAGAAGATGCACTGTATATCATAATTAAATAATAGCATTTGGGCTGATATTCCTTGAAGCCCAAACACTATTACAACTGCTGTAGGAAATGACAATGTTACATCGTTTGTCACAATTTTTTGAAATGGGGCGGTGCTACTGACATATTCTTCTTTAAGATCAAATATTTTAGCTACTTGATTAGAGCATAGACAAAGTTTACTGAAACTTCTCATCAAATAAATAATAGCATAGCTGTAACCAGATGGTATATGTTTTGAATTTAAGGTTTTAAAGAATATTGATCTTTTTCATGGTACAAATCCAGTGCGTACACAAACAAGTATGACATGTCAATATCCAAACAATAAATTAATTCTAATAATTCCTAATTCCAGTAAATCTCATATGTAAATAAAGTCAATCCCCAATAGACCTTGTGTTTTATTTCTACAAAGGATGTTTTTGTTTCACCAATTAAAGCAATTGTTTAAACCATTAGATACCTTCATAGTTTACTTTATAATTTTTCAGGAAATTTTGTGTTAATGTACACTGCCAATGAACTATGAAATACTGGTAATATCACATAAACGTATGAACTACTTGTGCGCTTACAGAAGAGGCTAGTCAAGTGACCCAGCCACTGAGGTGTCCCTACCAGCCCCTGTCATGTTCCCCTAGCCCCTTTCATGTCCACATCAACCCCTGTTTTGTCCTCACCAGCACCTGTTGCCTACCTTTTCTTTTTTTTTAAAAAAATACTATCCTGGTCTAGTGACATCACAGGACCTGCTGCAGTTTCCCAGACTTGCACTTCCGAATTAAAGTTCTTTATGTTCGTTTTTTTCTTTGTTTTTTGACTTTTTTTTTTTTGCAGGGGTTAATACGGGGTTAACATGGTAACAATATGCAGCAGCTTTGGCACCAGTATTTTAAAAGTCTGTAAGAGCAGCTGCCCTTCATTGGTTAACGACAGAGGAACTCAGCTCCGGTGACCAGTAGAGTCACTACTGACGCCGAAACTTGGCCTGGGAAGGCACCAGGAGCTAAAGGTCTGTACGAGCGACTTTATTGGTCGCCGGCAGGGGTCTCCTCCAGCATATTGTATTTGGGTACTACCACAAATGGCAGGTGGTAGAATAAGTGCATGGAAAGTATAAAAATAGCTGCATCTAAAGTACCCTGGGGTTTCTAGTTTATAAAAAATATATGGTTTGATGGGGGTAAATTACATTAGCCAGCTTCAAAGATGTCCCAGACAGGACAGAGGAGCAGGATGACCAGATCTGAAAAAAAGGTGTTTTGAACTAGCAATACACTACTTGTATTTTTTTAAATTTTCACCATATTTCATTATTTATGTTATAGTAAAAAAAAGATGATTTTGATATCAAAATAATGGTATCTAAAGAATCCCTTCTTGTCCTGAAAACCAATATATAATTTGTGTGGGTACTGTAAATGTCAAAAAAAATAGAAAAATTACAGCTAAACACAAACACAGCAGAAGCGTTAAAACCCAAAATTAAAAAATAAAGGGGTTAAATAATAATAATTATAATAATAATATTCTTTAATTAGCAAAATATGCATTTCATATGTCATAATAATAAAATGGAATGTTAATAAAATTAATTTATTAAACAAAAAATAAAATAAAACTGCCACTACATTTGAATATAAATATACTACCAAAATTATAGCTATCTGTTCTCATTACTGTCCTGTATAACATGAATATAATACCAAATCCAAAAGAAAAAGATGTCAATGATGGCTTGCTTGGATTTCTACAATACTTTCCTTTGTTTAATACTTTCATCAGGTGATAGATATTCTTAACCTATAAGAGAGACATTTCATTTGTGTAACAGCCTCCACAGACCATGAAGATAATGTATACGTATTATTGAAAAGAATGCTATTTCTTAGTAGGGGAATAATGTATTTATCGAGTTTTATTCTTACATACTTTAAAATAAAATTACAAATCTAAACAAGTGAAATGTTGTGAATATTTAAATTATACATAACAAGTGTAAAGATTTAAACATGCCTCATGAAAACATATTTTCCATTTTCCTGCACAAGGCTCTATTTTATGTTGTTGTCAGACCTTTCTTATGCTTCAAGTTCTTTATGGAGAGTATAAATAGTAACCGAGCATTGACTCAAGTTATGCTTCTACCTTCTACAGCTTCAACATCTACATAATAATTTAGCATAATGCATAAGTCTGTCAAGAAATTTCAAATTCTGCTGGAAGCAAAACTTGTACACTGCCGCTGTGCTTAGAGGGGACTGGTAGAGTTATTTGCCTGGAACATTGACTTGGCAGTACACTACTATAGCATGGTAGACATCGAGATCGCATTTGAATATTGTCAAACGAATCTAGAACCACCTTCGGTCAATCAATATATGCCTGTGTACTCTAAATATACTCTTATTTGGCTTGCATAGTGTTTAATACATGTTGGTTCTAATTACTTGCCATATGTTTTACTCTGTAATGTTTGTGGAGGGTTTGGTCAATAATATATAGAAAGGGGTCTTGGCTATTTAGTAGATCATAGTAAACTATTTAAGGCTCTCATGTGAAGTCCGTTTGCTGGAGCACCCAACAATACAATGTTTTTTTTTATAAAACATTCCTATACATTTTAAGTGTCATTTTTCAATAATTGTTTGAAGGAATAAATGCATATGAAATATTATTTCCCTCCTTCTAGCTTACCTGGAACACCATACTCTCTGCAAGCCACCATCTTGAGTCAGGCTTCTTATAAGATAAAAAGTTTTTTTTACTGTGACACCAAGCTCTCTCTCACAGTTTTTTTTGCCATAAAAGAATGAGAACCCATCTCTTAGATATTAAGCAGTGGAATCAAACCAGGGCCCAACGCACAAACGTATATTCTACCTTCTCCTTCATATAATCTTATATGATGGCTTCCATTTTGTATAAAAAATGTTCCACAAGGACTACATCAAATGACACAATCTCAGCATGGAACCTAGCATTAAGTCTGAGATTTCAGCCATCCAGATTAATTTTCGTCTGCTGCCTAGCTCTGTGTATGAAGCACCAAATCAACACTGCGGCTATGACCTGGAATGCCACCTCCATTTAACACGTATATCATCATGTAAACACCTTGTAAAATTTTTCTACCCTCAAGGGTTTCTTACTTTGATTAAGCAATTTGAGCTGACCTTCTCCAAAGATCAGTTAACAAAACTGCATCATTGCTTTGAATAAAACTACGAATGGATGAATCAATGAAAAAAGTAAATGAAATTTTCAAACAATAATCTTCAACGCACTATATTTTTACATTGCAGATTTTTTTTTTTAAACATAATATTTATCGTAGTCAATAGTCTCTAAGTACAGTGTTTTCATTATTATTTTCTTGTACATATTTAAAGTGGTATACCAGTAAATGTCAAATATTAACATTAAAGCATTTGTTCCAAGGTTCTGTATTTGAGACGGATTTTTGTACTGTCCTGGATTGCCCTTTTATTTCGTAGATATTACCAGAGCCGTAATTTCCATGGGGCAAGATGGGCAGCTGCTCCAGGTGCCGCATGGTGATGGGCGGATTTGAGTCGCCTGGTGGTAATGTTCCTTAACCACCTTTTGTTTCCTTCTGATTCCAAATGCAGTTGTGGTGTCAGCCCAGGGCAGGATCTCTGGACCGGGCCCCAAGAGCAATAGTTAAAGCTCCATGGATTATGGGAACTTTTATTGTATATCTATTAGTGAAAAGAAGAAATGTCGGTGCGCTAAGCTAGTCTCAGGCTCAAATAATACAAATGTATAATACGAGGCCTACCCAACAGGTGTAAGCATGCTGCAAGAAACAGTGTATTGGCTGTACAATGTATACAAAAAACAAAAACTGTCTGCGCTTCTTACCCTAATAAAGTTGGCAACAAATATATAAACATAATATAAATGAGAGGTTTTGGTTATATGAATTGGCCAAAGCATAATTAAACACACCCGCCACGTCAAAGCACACTCTCAATAGGGTGAGAACCTACTCTCACCTCCTACGTAGTGGACACAAAAAGCAGTTTATACTGCTACCAAAACCTTATTAATGTGTTGGGGGAGGTGCAATTAAACCTCCTCCCTATTAACCCCTGGACAGCAAGCTGCAACCAGACTGATGAGGAGCCAACAACCTGTGCCTTGACGTGGCGGGTGAGCTTAATTATGCTTTGGCCAATTCATATAACCAAAACCTCTCATTTATATTATGGTTATATATTTGTTGCCAACTTTATTAGGGTAAGAAGCGCAGACAGTTTTTGTTTTTTTTAATATCTATTAGTGTTAAGTGCTAAAGCCGAATGACTATGTGTATTATTTGGGCACTCCTACTATCATAAGCACTTTAATGCATAAGATAGCTGCATGGTTCCTTTACATTTTTGTGGTCTACCCATTGCAAATTCATGAATCCCCCATATGCATACCCGCCGCTCCTCCGGTTCTCCGGGTCAAGACCCAAATCCAGCTCCCCACCCATTTTTTCTTTAAATGGGGGTGTTTCCCGCTGACGTATGCCCATATGCATTTGCCCATTTGTCCACCCCCAGCTATGTTCCGTGCAGAAGATGTGTTTGACACATGTCATGGGGGTGTCAGCACAATAAACTGTCCCCTTAAATTAAAACCTTACCTGAGAGTTTGAACAACATGGTCCTCTAGGGTCTGAAAGCCAAGGAAATATGGACTCTCATATCGTGTCTTGCATAATAAAAAAAAATTGTGAAATATTTGCTGAGAAACACTATTAGAGCATTTGATATAGAATTTGTAAATTTCCACACTGCCCTTTTTTATCCATTTTCATTTCATACAAAAATAAAAAATGCCTTTAAAGACCTTTCATGCTGAACTGGAGAAACAGGCAAGCTCCCTATGAGCTGAAGAAATTAAAAACTGGCTTTAATTTATAAGCCGGAGAAAACGTGGATTTGAGCTTTTTTTAGTTTATTATAATGTTGAAACATAAATATGTGACTATTTCCTAGAATTTTATTTCCACTAAATGAAGAAGATGATGTGTACTTTAAATTCATGTTTTGCCTTTCACAGGGTAGTGCTTCCTATTGGTATGTGTTATTTCATTGCCCGCCTGACTAAACATTTTATTTGATCACAATAGAAGGTTGCTCTCTGTCTATAACCTTTGTACTCACTTATATTGCAGTTGAATTAAATCAATTAAAATTCTCATCTATTGATATTTTACTCCAGGTAACAGTTTAAATGAGAGTTCCATTTGACATTTACAAAAGGGAGGAATTATTTTTAGAATACAGGATAAATTGAAGATGTATTTACAATTTTTAGTTTGTAAGTATAAATTACTCTAGAATGAATTGTGTGTTGCCTTAGGGAAATTAACAACTCCGTCAAATGGATTGCTTCTGTCACTATATGGACACAGTTCAGTTTGATGTCCTTTTACCATTTATCTTCTGTTGTGTTTTTATTGGTAATCGGGTTTCTCCACAGGTATATGGGATGAAAGAGAGCCACCCAGAGTGACTCTCTGTTAAAAGTTGAAGTCCCTTCCCCCCCTTTTAAATTCCAAAGGAATTTTCCATTAGTGTTCAGAATGTTGTCAATTTTCTTCATGTTGTCATTTTTCACTGTTCTTCTAATTAATAAACAGTTTGCCTTTTTTATTCTCAAGATATGGCACAAAGATTCAAATAATGCAGCTTCAAAGAACTTTGTGATATCGGAAGACATGAAAGAGTTATGAAATACTGTTATTGCGACTGTTGATTTGATATCTCTAAAACATCTGCACAGAGATTATTAAAAATTGTCACAGTTTGTTAGAACAAGCGCAAGCTAATATATATTACACACATTGGTTGATGCCAGAAGAGGCCCTGCAGGCGACCAATAGAGTCGCTAGCACAGCCCTTTTACTCCTGATGGCAGAACTTGGCCTGGGGAGACCATTGGACTCCCCGCTTCAAGAGTTAAAGGCTTTAACTCCTGATGGCAGACACACTTCATTGGTTGATGGTAGAGGAGGCCCCTGCCGGTGACCAATAGAGTTGCTCGTACGGATCTTTAAAATCCCCGTATTAACCCCTTCTACAAAAAACGAAGAAAAAAAAATAAACACAAAAAATGTACATGAATAATCACCCGAAGCGAACACAGGAACGGGCCAATATTCATGGAATACAAAGATTTTTTCAACAGGAAGAGTTGGCCCGCACCCGAGTTTAGTAATTATGAAGTGGAATACCTGTGGCAGCACTGGATAACAAACAAATTATTCACCTGGTTTCAGTACAATATTCTCCCATAGCGGAAATTGTTCATCTAAACACGTTAGAGGTATACATGACAATTGGAGGCTTTTTGGAAGCACAGGTAGTTATGCTATAAAATAATATTCTTAAATGTGCAAGACAAAGCAAAACGTTAGGAACAACATATGGATGAGAGATGAGAAAAGGAACTCTTGAGGAATAAGAAAGAGAGTAAAAAGAAGTAAACTAGAGGATGTTTAGGGAATTCATATTTTTCAGTTCCTTTTTGGCACATTTGTTTTTGGGCAACAAATTTATTAATTAATTTGGGAACGAAATTTGTTGGCTGGTGTCCACATTCACCCTCATTCACTCTCTCACATGGTCACTCACTCTCTCACACTCTCGTTCAGTCTTTCTCTCACGCTCTCTAAATGTTTCCCTACTTTCTCTGCCGACCACTTTTGCTTCCTCATCTTCTTCCCTCTCTTTTCTATTCTATCTTCAATCCTTAATCTTCTTACTTTGTCCGGATCATCACAGACATAATCCGGCAATTTCCGCCTAAATGGCACCACTACAGTGATTTCCTCCCTGATACTCCTGTCGAGGGATTGGATGTCACGGCAAACACTGCCATATTGCCCTCAGGTGAACTGGAGATTGAAGGATCGGGAGAGGATGGTCACCGCAAACGCTGCCATATTGCCCTCAGTTGGCGCTTTCCATGAGGTCCTCTTCCCCCGATTGGAGGATCGGAAAGACCTCATGAGCTCATTGCTCTTTTCTACCTATCTCTCTTTATCTCAGCACTCCTATCTCTCTCTCCCCTTCTTTGACCCCCCCTTCTCATTATCTCTCTTCCTCTTCATCTTTCCTCCTCCTTACACCTCCATTTTTTTCTTATACCTTCCTTGTTCATTTGCCCTCCTCTTTTGTTTTATCTCTCCTCTTTAACTCTCCCTATCTTTCCACTTTCTTTCAGCTCTCCTCCATTTCTTTGATCGCCCTTTCTCATTATCTCTCCTTTCCTTTGACCCCCCTTATTCATTATCTCTCCTTTTTCTGTATCCCTCCCCCTTTTCTCATTATCTCTCCCTCTTTTTCTTATCACTCCTCCTCCTCAATTTCGCTTTATCTCATCTCTCTTTATCTATTTCTCTTCTTTCTCTTAAATCTCCCTAATTTTCTCTCCCCTTTCTTATCATGTTCCCTTTTCCCATTATATCTCCCCCTTTTCCCTTTGTCTCTTCCCTTATATCTCTTCTTTTCCAATATCACTCCCTTCTCACTATCTCTCCCCTTTCTCTCTGCTCATTCTCTCTCTTATCTATTCCCTTTATATTTTTTATCTTTCCATTTTCTAACTATTCTTTACTATGTATCTCTCCTGGTTCTCCCTATATCTTACCCTTCTGAAGTCTGTTCATCCACACAGATAAAATCCTAGGCCGCTGCATCGGCTGGAAAGCAAAAGTAAAAGAGTATCCTCTCAGTAGGAAGCCTGTGCCTGTTTCGTGTTGTGCTCGTTTTACACCACTTAGTAAATCCAAATAAAGAAAGAAATGAGTTTGGCACACACATTTGCTTAGTCATAAGCTTACTACTAATGTGCACTATTTTAGCAAACTCTATGGTTAAACTGCACAGGCAAATTAAGAGAACTCTTTAATTTAACTCAGTGTAGCAGTATAATTCAAATGAATCAATCAAAAATGCTAGTAAAAGTTCACATCTGAGTTAGAGAGCTCTTTGATTGTTGTGGGTACACAAAAACAAAACACTATCGCAAATTAATTAAATTAAAATGTGTAAACAAATCAATACATTATAAATATATCATCCAAGAAAATGAAAAAAAATAATAGTGAATCTCTGTTAAAGAAAATAGAAAAATAAGTATATAAAGCTCTTTTTATAACGACTTATAAGGTATAATCTGATATATATATATATATATATATATATATACATACATATATATATATATATATATATATATATTTCTAGCACTGCATGCCATTCAAACAAAATTACATATGTTTGTATAGCATTAGTATAATGCTGCCAATATAGTAATAAACCAAGTGATACAATAGATTGCAGCATAAACTCTTCATAGAAACGCTAATGGTGTCCTTTTTGTTCAGAACTACAACTCCTGGACCCCTTCATAACATAAAGGGGGAGGGAGAAGGATATATAATATAGGGGATAAATGGTTAACCGATTATATGATTGTAATATTTCTTAATAATGGTAGGCCTCATTTTACACATTTGTATTATTTGAGCCTGGGACTAGCTTAGCGCACCAACATTTTTCTTTTCTCTATTTCGTTATAAAATAAAACTTTAGCTGAATAGAAATGTCTGTAAGGAGCAGTAGTGTCCTTGTAGTAAAAATAAATGTTAATACTGTCCATTTTGCTCAAAACATGCTTCATAACATTAATGGGAAAGGGAGAAGGACGTATAATCTGCGGAGATGAGGGAGTTAATCATATTTTTGTTTTATTATATTTTCCCTCCAATATTCCATTATACCTCCAATACTTTAAACTAAACAGAAGCATCTATGAGGATTAATAACGTCCACAATAAAAACTCCCAAACTCCTCCATGGCATTACAAGGAGAGGAACATATCTTCATCAAGGGATTTTAAAATATTATTGTAATTCCAGTCTTTTAATTGAACAGGTATAGCTCTGAAGGCCCCAAATCCTGGTGATTCACAGTTCCAATTAATGAAATAGCAGTGTAACATACCTAAGGTATAGATAGGAGATCTTTATGGAAGTATGTCAGTGAGAACGTCAAGAGTTAGATACTAAACTATATATTAAACAATTAGATAATAATCTCAGTAAGTTTCCTTCCTAGGAGGTATGTTGTATAGACAGTTATAGCTCTTATACAGAATCAACCACATGGGTATCACAACAATATTTAAAGTCAAAGACGCTAAAGCTGCACCTAATTACAGCAGCTATCTAATTGATATTGATTAGATTGTTCCATAGTGATAGTACACAAGTCACAGGCTTAAGGTTTATAAATTACCAGCCGAATGCTCGGTTAGTGAAAAGAATAGCATCTCTTGCGAGAAGTTCTAAAAGAAACAGACATCATATTCTTTATTCATGCCAAGGGGTTGACGGGTACCTTATGTGTAAATCCAATAGGTTTCCCTACAGCATCGTTTGCGAAATAAGTTCCCACCCTGAGGCCCACGTTTAATGCATTCAATAATTTGTAAGCTAAAGTATTTTAAATTCCCAGAACTGCATAAATGGAAATGATTACTGACATTTATGTTTGCTGCGTTCTCTATGCCATTAAGATGTTTTAATTTTTTTTATTGGCAACTGGTATGTCCCACAGACACATGTCCATATATTGCTTAGCCCGACACTACATCGAAGTACCCCAAGTTTGGCGAGTCCTATCTAATTTTACAGATAGCGTGGCACCCTTAAATTTTCTTTGTTGTTGTTTTTGCAAGTGCATTGGATGATTCTGCATAATGGCCTCATATTCATTTGCCCCTTCCCCGCCCCCCCAGGTATTTTGCATGTAGGCAATGTTTGCCCCAACACATACGCCATACCACTGGCTTGGCGGGGGTCTATTTAGAGTACCTTAATATGCATTCTTCTTAATGGGTGTGCCAGGGACATTAACCGGTCCCTTTAAGGCACAAACTTGTCTAAGAGTAGAATCATACTCATCTTACTATAAACAAGAAATACCTACATTTACACTGAACCGTGGATGATGCAGAGATAAAACTTGCCTCTGAATTTCCAGTGTCAGGGTATTTCTGTGTTCCATTACAAGAGTAAATTCCATACATAAAATATTTCCTGCAAAAGAAACCCACAGTGCTGTCAAACAATGATATTAGCTGATTGTGTGCTTCTTTTTTAACACAGGTGTAACAAAATATTGTTCACAGTTTTTACAATGTGGTGAAGATGCAGAAATGCTTAAGAGAAAACACAAACGCAGCCGTGCCCAGCACTCTCTACACTCATTTTGAGGACATTTGTTTTTAGATATTTATACATTATTGTTTTCATTAAATATAAACCATTTTCATTAAGCTTGATGAGGTTTGTAGTACATGGCAGCCGTTTTATGAAATTTCCTTCAAGAAAGAAATATGCCATTGTTTTTGGGGAAACAAAGGCCTCAATGACAATTATTGAAATTATTGAGACATGACTACCAGCCTACCTCAGGCCTGGGGGATATGTTCTAAGAACTCTTACATGTTTATAAAAAACAAGTATAAAGAAAGGAGGGTCTTACGTCTTTTCCTGGTGGATGGGCAGGGTGAAACATCACTGCTTTAACAAAGAGGCATCAATAAAGACAAACTTTAGCTTTAAACGAATACAGTTTAGCAAAGGATATTGTATTAGAAAATATCTTTGAATGGACAAAGTTGTAGCAAAATGCATCACTCGCATCAGTGACAAGATCACAGCCACAAACAATCTACTGAAGGATTTAAAATTGAACAAAAGTGACTTTGATAGAACTATAGCAGTTGTTAGAACAAACAATGCTGAAGTGACTGATGGCCCAGCAGGCTACAAAAAACCTGCAATTGGCAAAATGTGTGTGGATAACAAAAACGATCTCTTGTATTTATCTTGATTTTCAAATTACGATTTAGCCTTCAATGATGGAATTGCCATTTACATAGAAGTCATCTGTATAAAAACCATCAGATTAAAAGAGTATCAAAAATGTCTTAGATCACCAAAAGGGGCTGGTGAAAAGTAGAAAGTAAAATAATATTTCCATTTTTCTGACTTTTTATACATTTCCTTCTACTTAGCTCAAGAGGACCCCTACATACACACGTGATGGTGAAAATGATGGATCTGTGATTTATATTCAGTCATAAAGTGGTTGCTAATCCATATAACTATATCTTGGAACTTTGATGCCCAACTTCTCCCATTTGTCAGATATGTCTTCTCCAGGTAGAGTAGCAGCCATGTAGTCACCCCTTCTCCCTGCATACTCTTCACCCATTTCCCTCCCGCTCCCCACTTAGGAGAAGAATAATGTATTTTATTTACATAAAGTGATTTATAAACTTTTTTTCTACACATATTATTGTGATTTTCCAGGCTGTAGAACACTGTGATGCTCTCATATGAAGCAAATATTCTGAGCTCCTAGAAAAGAGGGAGCGAGGAGGGATAGAGGGATTGGAGGTAAACATTTTTTTCAGAATTTGAATGTATACATAGTCCAATAAGAAATAGTCAAACTTTTAAGGAAGAGTTAAAATGAACATCAGTGATCCTTATTTGAGTTTCCACCGATATGCTATTAAATAAAATAATAAGAAATAGTCCTATTTAGCTCATACTAATAATACAAAAGGAGACCATAATTCAAAGAAAACATAATTAATGTTGTGCTTTTTATGATGTAAACCAGCTTTATTAAAAATATCCAGTTAAATTTTTTTTTTACTTGTATAATGTTAAGGGAAAATCTTAATTGGCATTGGTCCCATGACTTTGATTCATTGGACAGTAGAAACCATATTACCATTGGTTCCTACAGATTTAAAGTTACTATTATTATTCAGAGCCAGAATACAATTGTTTCAAGATTCTTTATTAGCAAACAATTGTCTTTAAAAATCCAATTTATTACAGCAGCAGGGTGTACCAAAACACATCTGTGATAGCTAATTCAAAAACTATTTTAATAGGTAAAATAAATCAAACCGTTTTTACAAGACTTTCTAAAATTATTTTGTGCCCTCATGTATTTTGTGAATGTTTAGTACAACTTTTCCTATTATGTGTTTTCCTTTCCATTATTCAACTTAGAGGACTGTTGGGTTACAGATTTGGGTAAATTCGAAGATCAGAATATTTCCCAAAACTGACTCATCATTTAGGATAATACTAGAGAGCCATCGGTGCCTCTGTTAGCAGACCTCTCTCTCACCAAAAAATTTAGATGATGCCTCGGGCAGGCATATGACATAATATTACAGCAGTGAGAAGTGAGAGAGCTTTATGCTGAAGATGGCATAGATATGCCTCTATCTTGAGCAGTGCACCAGACATGTCGCATAGTTCCCACCGTACACATGAGAAAGGTTGGGTTCAAGGAATAGTTCTTCCCTGTGGCTCTATGACATTATAGTTGAGCCCTGTATATTTTTATATGTTCACGGACACCTCTGAACCACATGGCTCTGACATTTTTACAGGAGCCAACAAAATTGAGCAGCAGCAGGACGGTTTGTCTAAATGCCACAAGAGCAGCGCATTAGTAATCTCTAGGCATCCCAGTAAATGTCCCAGCTAGCTGCAATTACGTGTTTGTTTTAGTGGAGTTTTCACACTGATGATTTTTGTATGATTATTTTTTATGATTGCAAATATACAGATTGACATTTTTGGAGTCGGAAAGAAGATCGGATTTCTAGTCTCAATGAGCTCTCTGTACTGTAACTGCTAGGTAATATGTAAGCCTGAATTACCTGCTTTGGGTACTCTAATTTTCATCAATACAGAAAAGAAAGATGGAGCAGATGTGCCTTTTGGTTACAAAATCAAAACCGGGAAATGATTTTTAATGGATATGGGAGGACTTCAGTTCATGGAATGTGCTAATAATCCACCAAATCTCACTCTGGGCAGTGCATGACAGTGTAGGGAGGGTGATACCCGGAATATCATGGGTACCCATTAACTTCAGGGTTTTTCCCATATCATCATACGTGTACAGTTTAGTTGTACTACAAGCATATATGACACAAATGACATAAAGAGAACCAGAACAATATATTTGGTTAAACTGTTTGAAACTGATCAATCTACATCATTCCAGAATAGATACCTTCCTTTTAAAATAAATGGTGGATAGGTGGAACAATTTACTAGCAAAAGTGGTGGAGCTTAATACATGGGAGTTTAAATATGCATGGGATAGGCATACGGCTCTACATAAGGAAAAAGGACTAGACGGAATGAATGGTGATCCCAGTTCAGTCCTTAAATGGGTTGGAGGTTAATGAAACGAAAATGAAATACTGTATTCTGTAATAAAATAATATATTTAGATTGTTATTTTTATGATAAGGTACTGAAATAACAGCTACAACCAACTTAAAAATGTATTTATTTATATTCAGGACAACTGAACCCTCCAGTGGAAACATCACTGTATTGCAACAAATAATGTTTTGTAAATGAAAATGAACTGCAGGTGATAAAGAACAGAAAACCAATGCTGAAATTAGTGATTTACAATAACCTTTAGTATTTTAACTAAAAGCTCATACCATGACTTTTTTCAAAGTGATTGTTTTGGTGTAATATGGAGCATATTTACAACCAGTGCATGACAACAAATATTTTAGTTAAAGTATGAGTTTTTAACCCATTTTCAATATAATCAGCAGGTAAAGAGGGGACATTCTGTCGTATGTCACATTTCTATAGACAACATGTATTATGGTGACTGTCATGTGACTGTCATGTGACACCTTGAGCCTAGATTTGGTGAATAGTGTATGCGAATGCTTTCCTTTTGTTCTTCATTTTCTGTTTCTTATTTGGCCCTGTTGTACTTTGCAAAAATTGTTAATAAAATTTGATTTACAAAACAAAGAAATAGAAGTGACAAACAATGAACAAAAAAAGGATAAGCCAATGAAAAACCATTGACAATCATCCTAATGTAGTAATTGATTTGTGATGCAGGTTTCATGTCTTAAGCAGAGTCAATGGGCTGTTAACATTAAGTCAGATACAGACTTTAATATAACACGTGAGACACAGGGCTCGCTAATGCTTCATCCACCTGGGCTCTGCTGGATGATACTCCAGATCCCATAAATGTCAATTATCCCTTCACAATTTGTCGACATCTTGAACAAACAGAATGGCAGAATTTGTTTGATTTTGCATTTTTCTGGTATTTTCATTTGAATGCGTATCAACGTGTTGACTGCTTTTAACCATACCATTACAGAAGCCGAGAGAACATTCTCATGTTTTCATAAAGGACTTGCTTACAGAACAGTATGGAACACGATGATTTAACCTGTCTTATGCAGCAACAAATCGATTAGGATGGTATAGCTATTTACTTACATATGATCAGTACAGACTTTAGACAGATGAGTCAATATAAATCTGGGTTTTATTCAGAGAAATGAAGAAGGTATAATATTTTATTAGCCATGTATTTTGAAGAGTCAACCCTAGTGGACCCAAGGAGACCCTTTATAGTTGAGGTGATTTTTTGGTCACTCTATAAAGCCAGTCACCATTTCACTGTTTGCCATTTTTCCTATAGAGGACTAAATTATGATTTGTATGTATTCTAAAATCTTTCAATCAATGGCAGCATGAGAAAACAGGCTGAAAAGTGGGCAGAGTGTTTTGTGAGACGGGGGACGTGTATTAGGCCATGGAAATGCACAGCTTGTCACAAAGTGAAAGGATCCTGTAATGAGAGAGGGAATTTAGCATTTGTTACAATCAGACCAGCCCTAGAATTCCCAAAAGCTGGTCCTGCTCCCACCCACACTCCGTCCACATTCCCCCACGATCCCCACGCCGTGGAGCATTATGTAGGTGAAGGCCAGGATATTACATTAACTCCGCACTACATTGACAGGAAACACTGTATGACAAAACATGCGATAATATTATTATTAACATACATATGAAATCCGAGGTCTGTTATACTTTTAACCATGCATAACTAAAAATTAAATTACTTTAGGGATCTAGCAATGCAAGGTGTTTGTTTCTGCTGTGTTTCTAAGGATAGATGGATGGATATGAAATTGTTCATTGAATAAAAGGTTTTAATGAAATTTAAATCATTCTCTGAAAAAAATTTTTTAATGGAATTTAGGGAACAACATGACATCCATATTAATGGTTTGTATGTAAGGCTAAATTTACATGAATGATATCATGAGTTCTGTCAGAACTTGGGAAGTAAATGTCACTTTGCAACAATACATGTTTATCGTGGCCTACTGAGAACAAGTTTTCACGTTAAAGCCAGTTTCTGTGAGAAAATCTAAAAGCATGTTTTTAAACCATTTATTTTCCTCATGTCATGCCATACATTCTTTAATATCATGAGTTACCTAGATGATAATGTACAACAAGTTAATAAATACAAGTGAGCGAGTGAGAGAGAGAGAGAAAGAAAGCCAACACTAAATACGTTTGTTAATGATTTCCATTTAAAATGTATTTTTACTACATGTCCTTTGTTTTTCTGAATGGCTATATAGATTAATGTTTAACACATTAAGTACTAGAGACCTTTAAAAAATAAGGTAATGCAGGGTTTTATAGGCTGGAAGTTTATGCTACTTTGTGAAAGCTCCATCTACTTACCTCCATATAGTGCAACTTTTTTGATTATGGTCTGCCTGCTTTCTATTAATATACTTAATATAAAAGTATTTTCTTTTATTATCCTTCATTTTGTGGTGTTGTTAGTGGGTAGGTGGTTCCAATAGTGTTGTTCTTGTCAAGAAGTATCAAGGAGACATGGGCAAATGGCTCAAAAACAACATCAAACTAATTTTTCAGTTTTTGATCCATTAATGTTCAGACAAATTCCTTTTCCTGCTATTTCAGACGACAATTGCTCCCATTTTAATTTTGGGAATTAAATTTGTTGCTCGACATTTACACTCACTCACACTCTCACTCGCTTTCTCACACTCTCATTTTTGCTCACTCTCTCATGAATATCTCCCTAACTTTTCTGCTGACCACTTCCGCTTCCGTGTCTTCCATCTTCTTGCTCAGCATTTTCTTGTCCTCCTTTCTCCTCTCTTTTATCTTCTTTCTTCATCCTCATCTCCGTGGACATAACCTCCTGCCGGGCTTTCATCAAAATGGCGGAGTATCTAGTGACGTCCTGTCCCCGATCCTCCAATCAGGGGGAGAGGACGTCACAGGAAGCTCCGCAGCTTTGGTGGAAGTTGACTCAGGGTTACCTTAGGGCAAAATGTCATAGCTTCTGATGAGTCCTCCACCCCTACCTTCCTTTTTCATCCATTTCATGGGGGTGTGGCCACATTTTCGGAGACCAGAGCATAAATAGCAAACCAAAGATAAAAACTACTCCGTGTAGTATATATTTTATAACCTTAACAATGGCATGACCAAATATGTATTCCCTATATCACCCGAGTATCGTAATACCAGATTTCATTCAACTTGGGACAACCCTCAGAAAGCTCAAAGATATAGGAGAATAGAGAATTTGCTGATTACACTCAAAACAAATGCAGCTTCAAACTGCCACAAAACTACCATGGGTTGTCCATGAGATTAACACAATATTTAATCTTAACTCTACTGTTCTACAGTAAATGAATGAGAATAGTACAATTAACACCAATGACAGCAATACTAGCATATGCAACACTATTATTTTATTTCTATTTTTTAAAAAAGCACATTTTTTTCTCTACCCCTACCTAAGAAAAAAGGTATGACTCAAAAGCAGCTCAACCTCTTTCTATATATTTATGCCTTAAAATATTCCACATATAATTCAGAACTGTCACCAATATTTATTGTTCTGTTTAAGTCCTTGAGGAATCACTGGAATTCATGCGCTGAACATCACATAATAAAGTGTATTTCTTTTTAGATTCAGCAAACAAATACAGGGCTCTGTTACACTGAAGAAAAAGGTGAATTCAGGCATAAAATTTCAGGATTTTTTTTCATTTTGACATTTTAATGAAAAAGCTGAAATAAAAAAATGAATCTGGAATCGACTTATGCTGTCATAGATTTCACAAAATGTTAACCATAAAAAATACCCTGTCAAACATCTTGAGCATCTTTCCATAAAAGAGTCATTGTCTCTTGAAGTTTGAGATCTCTATCTCCTTTTTCCCAGCATTTAAAGTGTGTATGAGGTGCACTATAATGACAAGTATTGAGATGCCTGACCATTACACCAACAGGGGCTTTTATGACATTGCATTTCTGAATGCATAGACATTAAAATCTAGTTGGTCCCCCCTTTGCAGCTATAACATCTTCCACTCTTCTGGGAAGGCTTTCCACAATCCTAACTCCACCTGAAATATTAAGGCAACTAACATATATTCAAAATAATTATCAAACGGAACCAAATAGAATAGGATTAGCGGCTTCAACCACAGAGCCTTGTGCCCTGCCTGTGGGCTTCCAAGCCTTCTGCCCTGCCTGCTGAATCACTAATAAGCTAAAACTAAGCATTGAATCTAAACACAGAACCAAGAAGCACATTACAGCAAAGAGGGAACTGTAGTGAGACAGGGGAACTGTAGCAAGACAGGGGAAACTAGAGATAAACAGCTCTGCACCATGAATGGAGCCTGACAGGCACAGTCATGCTGGAATAGAAGAGGGCCTTCCCCAATCTGTTCCCACAAAGTTTGAAGCGTAGCATTGTCCAAAATGTCTTTGTATGCGGCGGCATTAAGATTTCCCTTCGCTGAAAGTAAGGGGCCCAACCCCTAAAAAAAACAGCCTTTACACTTGGCACAATGCAGTCAGGCAGGTAATGTTCTCCTGGAATCCTCCCAACCGAGACTTGCCCATCAGACAGAGAAGCGTGATCCGTAACTCTATATTAATGATATTAATGCCAAGGGAAGTTTGGAACTCTTCAACTATGGAATCAGCAGAGCGATGGTGACTTTTACATACCATGCGTCTCAGTGCTCATTGACCCTCTCTGTGACTTTACTTGGTCTTCTGCTTGCTTATAGTGTTGCAAGTCAAAGGCAGTGCACAGAGGATGGTTAGAAGAGCATTTGGATCAAAGATATGGGGGGCATTGTTATTAAAGGGCTCTGTGGAAAATTGTCAGAGTATGGGGACAGAGTCTGGCACAGGTGTTCACAATGGAAGGTAGAATAGGGGGAGGTCAGTAAGTAGGGAGTTGCAGTAATCCAGATGGAATCTCACAAGGGAATAAATTTGTAATTTGGTGTTTTTTTGAGTATCACATTGAGAGATATTTTGTAGGTGAAAATATCAGATTTGGTGAATGAAATGGTGTAACGCCAAACTAGGTGCAGTTGGATAGCTCTACAATGATTAACATATCAGGAATTAAGGATAACGGTTATTGGAGAATAATGATAGACTCAAAAATGATACTTTTGGAGATGCTTAGTAGGTGTAAGGACCCAATGGAAAGAGAAGCTCAGAGAACAATTAAATAACATGGGAGGGTTTTGGTTAAATGCAAGTTGATTATCTAATTGGATCCTTCCCAAAGAAACTATTTCAGTATATTTGCAGGGTGTGCAAAGTCACTGACTTTAATAGGACAATAATGACAGATATGTGCGTAAAGGTTTTAGATGGATGGAAAATACCTTCCAATACCACCGCAGACTTTATAGTTAGAAAATAGGTGATACTCCTATAGCAGTCTGATGAATTCAAGTTTATTGACGTACGTTGGTAACTTAACATGCAGTTTTGATTAAGCACAAGACGTAGAGACATGCCTCTTACATCAGCATGTTTTACAGATATAACGGACCTTGGCTTACATTGTGGCAGATGCTGTCCCATGTTTCTCGCCAGGTAAACTACGTGACCACTATTATTATTAGGGATTTAAACTAAAAAAGTACCCCTTTCTATTGTTTAATGATGTCATCTAAAGCAGTTCACTTTAGGGAACCTATACATTTGTGTTATAAGCTTTGCAATTGCTTGCTTTGATTTGCAGCCAGAGGTCTTAGCTCCTGGGCCAAGGCCAGAGTTCTCACCCTGTGTTACCATCATAATCACTTCAGGAAGAATAAGGAGGGACATAGGCATTGCTGCCAGGAGGCTAAAGTGTACCTTGGACAGCTACCCCTATGGGTAGAGCCCTGTCTGTAAGATGGTACCATTGGTCAGTAAAAAAAAAAAGATTCACCAGAATTTGATGTTGGAAAGGTGCTAAAATATAGATTTCTGTATGTTTAAACAGATGCCAAGAGAATCCCTGAATCCTGGACTCCCGTTTTCCAAGATTTGTACTGTACATTCCTCAATTTAATCTGTTACGATCTTCCACAGATAGCTAAAGTTAAATTAGCAGCTACCGTCTACAGAAATAAATATGACTCAAAGACCTTGTAATTAAAAAAATAGTTCTGTGAAGATACTAATTTCAGTAGTCAGGGGCTTTTGGCAGGTCTAAGCAAATAATAGCATTTTTGTGTTCTCATTTCAATATCTATTCTTAGAGTCCGTAACTGCTGTGGAAATGTAAAAGAAATGCCGGTCTTTTTTTGTTTAAAGAATATTTTATTCATGTAGCATCTTATCAAATAATTCTTTATTTATCTTAAAAAATGTAACCTAGTAAAATAATTTTGTGGTAGGAAATATCCTGGTCATTAAGAGGATGGAACCAGGAAAGGTCGATAGAATTATATGTGGTGTTAGATGGATGAATGGGCTGTAAATTGACAGATATCATGCCTCGTCCCATCTGATTTTCAGTAGACCGCCCAGGAGGATTCGTAATATATCTCACAAGGATCCTTATTTAAATGTAGGTATAATCGCCATGCGGCAAAGGGACTGCCTTATACCCCCAACATGTGCCCACAACATGTATTTTACCCTACTGATGCTTTTTTAGAAGCATGATATTTTAGTCCGTCTGCAGCTAAAAGCTGAAAGGGTTGCCCTCTGCTCATTTGCTGTTTGAGAAATTAATGAGTTTGAGATGAACTAAATTCATTTTTAAAAGTTACCTACAGCTTTTTGTATTTTTATTTTCCAATTACTGCAACTGTTCTAAGACTCTTCTCAGACAACTGCTCTGAGCAACTTGGCCATGGAGGGACAGGGATTTTAGACCCCTTGGAGCAACTTGGCCTGGGGAGACCAATGGCTTTTGGTGCTAGGAGTCCGTAAGAGCGACTCTTTTGGTCGCTGGCAGGAGGCTCGCCTCGCATTAACCAACGAAGGGCAGCTAGCCTAGTATATATATGAAGATGAACATGAAGAAGAGAATATGCTTCATGTTGTGCCTCTTCATCTTCGTGTACGCCATATTACTTTGTTATTCATTTGGTTTGAACAACTAAAACGCAACATTCGTGTTCATTTTCATGTTCTCCCGAATACGAATCCACAAGTCTAGTTGGTACCTTAATAGAATTTCAGTCCCTTAATATTATAAATCCACAGTTGTTAAATTACTACTTGCTGTTGATTGCTTCAAGAAGGCTTACATTTTTTTTAAGAGAATAAGGCATTCTAGAGAAGAATAATGTATTGACACATTTTAAAAAAAACATTTTTGTAAGTCAATATTTAACAATTTCATCTCAACATATTTCTATGGAATATGATGCTGCTATATAAAACAATAAATAATAATGATAATACAGTATCTATACATATAATTGTGACTTTAAGGGCTGTAGAACACTGATACCCATCAATCATTCTGGACAGCGGGAAGGAAAGAGGGATTTGAGTCCAAAATAGGGTCTTGGTAGGCATTAACACTTACTATATAAGTGCACTAAAAATGGTTTATACATATAACGTATGACTGCATTTGTTGTACACGCTAACCAGAGGCTCAGACAAGTAAAGTTACTTCTCCATCTCCTAATTATAACATCTTTTTCAAATACAGGATAAGATGAAGTCACATTCAAATATGTTTAGGTTGGCCCTGTCTTCATTCTAAATGCAGATTGTGAAACGCTGCTTTCGGTCTAAGATTGAGCCATTTACAGCTAAATCAGTCAAACAAAAGTCCATGTGGCATAGAAAGTCCCACCCAACATATGTGCTTGCTGTAAATTGTACACATTTATTTCTGGAATAGTGTTGATGGGGGGGAAAAAGTAGCAATATCATCTGGAAAACTGAAACAGTAAGATGTAAGAAGCAATAAGACAGAAGTTAGAAACTCCGGAAAAGAATTAATCAGTTTTGTTAGCATCTAACAGATTGCAATCCTAGCAGGGTAGAAGACATTTAAAGGTCATGCTGTGAAAGTTTAGCAGGCGCCATACACATGAGATGGAGGTAAATGCTTGTACACCATTAAACTATCACTGACTAAAGGATCTAATCTCAAGAAACTTACAAAACAATCCTTTTTAGGAGGAGAGAGCTTTGCAAAGAAACTTTATTAACATACATTAATAAAGATATTATGAGATGCAATTGTTAATTCATTTCGTATAATATAATGTTTAGAATAAACGCTTAAATAAAAGAAACTAGAAACAATACAATAACCATATAAAAGCTAAACTACCTTTTATGCAACAGCAAGCTGTAAAATGTTTCTAAATAGGAAAAAGTATGTTGGGATTTCTTTGATGTTGCCGTTTGTCTTTGTTCTTTATACATCCAGGGTGTGAGGTGCTACGATGGCACCTATTTGCTGCTCGTTCATGGTTTCAATTAAATGTCCTGAATAATCCTGAAAGATGCCCTGAAAACATTACGTCTCCCAGACGAGGGCTGGATTGCATTGGGCCCTAGGAAGGTACAGTATTAGCACACATTGTCAGCCTTAAACCTTATACTTAATTCACAGCACATGGGCTGATTTCTGTGTTGGACTGAGAACTTAGTTTCTTTTTTGGGCATCCTAGGTCAGTTCTGTTTTCCAGGCAGGTTGCTTTTAAAATCTATCAATATCTTTCTCTACAACCCATATTTCTGTGGGCTTCTCATAATGCATTAGACCTTATTGTCCATCTGATGTAACTAAGCAAGTGGGGATCCCTATGGTGTGCACAGGCTTGGGCTCAATGACAGACCAAGCTTGGGGGATTTTAGGCACTGGAGCCACTCACATTTCCATGTGCCAAGTAGTTGCTTAAATTGCCATTAGGTTAACCCCCCCTCCAATGTGAATATAAAATCTTCTTCAAGTTGGAAAGGAATCCACAGATGCTTGGTTGCTGTCTAAGCTTCACAATGTCAATTATCTTGACCAGTTAGTTTTTAGAGGGTCGCTATCAGAGTGAGGTCTGATTATCGCAGGGCATAAGCAGAGTTTGCAGGAAAAATTGTCCAGACACTACTTTTCTGGAGTGATTTTATTGATTATTAAAGCAATTGAAAAAAAAAAACTTACACTGTGTTGTAATATAACCCATTTTTTACTGCAACACAGACAATTCTACACCTACACCAGAGGGAGCCAAGGCAAGTACAAACAGAAAGAAACACGGAGGGTCAGATCATGTAGATGCCCCAATGCCAACAGCCTGGGACACTTATTTTTTAATTTTCCGATCAGCTTTAACGATGTTTGTTAATTGTAGTCACATCAGTAAATCCTATGTATGCGCATCCATTTAGACACATACACATTTACAAACATAATACGATATTGTTATAGAATTGTATTAAAACTTAACATTACAGCAGTTACTGGCAAATGGATAATCACATCATTACACATCATTACGTACTGTGCCTTCACATATATAATGAATACAGAATATTGTTTTTGTAGCTGTTGGTTATTGAATTAAAACAAGCATGAAAATCCAATACGGGAGACCTGACAAACATCAAAACACAACAATGCCAATAATATTTCGAGTTTGCTTACTGCCAGGAAGGTAGCCTTTTTAGAAGACAAGATCACTTGATTGCTGGTCAAACAGGACACAATAAAACAATACTAACTGATTGCCTGAAACCTGATCATAATCTTATTTTGTTAAATTAAAAAACGACTTCTTTCGACCAGAATGAAATCATACCGGCAATGCTTTTTTTAATTTATACAGACTGAGTTTGAGAATAGTGAAAGGACAAAAAGGTTCCAGTCACTGCTGATTTGTTCAATATTAAATATATGGAATGGCCCCCTGAATTGTATTTTGTGTACTACAAACATTTTGTATTCTAATGCCATCTATTCCCTACCTGGAATTCGAAACAGAGAGCAGAAAAAGGTACACAAAAAAAAATCACATGTTATCGTTACAGGTTCTTATGTCACTTAGGACTTTTTGTTTCAATTTTTGGAATAGGTAGGTTAATACATAGATATACAGTATTCAGCCTGAATAACCCACAGTTCTTTGCATTAATTATAAATTGTGAGACACAAAAAAATTTATTATTACTCATCAAGTGTGGATTGAAAGGCCCTCCCCAGAGGAGCATCTTCTGCAACAGATTTTCCTTGGATAAAATATAATTAAACCAGAGATCCTATTTGAGGATTCATATGCGAGTAACATGAAAATGACCGCTCTTATATTTGATGCATGACTGGTGCAGATCATCATACCTGGTAACTCTCGGGGTCTTCACACCGCCCCTCGGATTCAGAGTAGATGGGTAGCTTTTCCGGATCATACAGTTAGGAGCTCACAGCTTCATGTTACACTCCGATTTAATGATATCTGAAAATCCGACATAGTGCTTTCTCAATGCTATATCATATTCATAACCCAAAAGGAAGAAAAAAATGCCTATTGAACATTGCCATGGATAGATTTTCGTTAGCATGCAAAAGTGTTGCAAAAATGGACTTTATCCTGAAGTCTACCCCAATAATTCTCAACTTGTGAATAATAGATTATGATAATAACACCATAAACTGTGAGAAGGGGGATTGCTGTGCAATCCACAAAAATGCTAAAAGCTTTTATACTGCGCCAATTTTAAACGATACATGTAAATTGAGAACCACTTTGCAATAAGGAAAATAAATCTGTGGATGCATATGCTGTGTGTCAGTTTCACGTTGTTCCTAAACAAGATTTTTACTGGAAATCTTCTCAGTGCCAGAAGATAATAAGATAGAAAAGTCACATCATTTATCAAGTCAAGTGCACGTGTGCAGATTTTCACATTTTATTCATAAAGGCATAATGACAAAAAATTAACAGTTTATTTAGTTTCAGAATATCCTCTGACAAAGGTACATATAGAGGAACTGCCCCATCACAGCTGTTAGCATGGTTACACTTTTAAATGGAAGGGTACCTTTAAATTGTGCTTTTTGTAATTCACTAAAAAGTCACGTTATCGATCAAGAGTTAAGTTGCATACACTCAAACATATACTCGTTACTTTACAACTTGTTTGTGAGTGCTTGTGACTTTAAATTTTACAAGTTCATGCCCTTGCCTGCAACTCGCAAAACGCCCCCATGGCAAAAATAAAACAAAGACACTTATTAACAAAAGGGCATAGCAAGCAGCCCCCTTCTCCCATCCTGTGCAGTGTAGGGGAGCTAGCAATTTTACCTCAAGGGAGGTAAGAAGCCTACCCATAGCACCCCCTGGAGATTAAATATATTTAAAAACCCTATGGGGAGACATGAACACCCCCACAACCTTATTTAAAGTGCACAGGAAGAAGCCCGTCCACAACATGCACTTACATATGCCCAGTTGAACTACGTAAAGTAAAATGTAAGATACGTCCCTACAATTCAGTACCCCCGTTTGGGAGATGAGGTCCATTTAATGCACCTATTGGGTGCCAAGAGAACTGGCAGTGAATATCAAGTCCACCCCATTGATATCTAAAGGGTGCATCCTATAATGTTTTAGTCCTAGTTTTAGTCGCTGGCACAAAAGGGATTGAGTATGAAGAACTACAATGTAAATATTGGTACTCTGGGGTCCCCATAAAAATGCTTATGGGTAGTGGAGTGTCAATGGGCTCCGTAGACGTGACTCATATAGGCCCTGTTTTTATTCTGGTTATTTAGCAAAGTTTTATTTTTTATATATTCATACCAGGAGGTTAAGCTTTGTTCCACCTCACATTTAGAACATGCCAGCAACCAGATCAATAAATCCAGAATTGCTGTTTTTTTCAACAGAAATCTACTTGACTGCGCTTCAGTTGGCTGCAAACTTCATTTATTGCTACGTTGCATTCAATTTCCCTTTAGTGAATAGACTAAAGTGTTTACTTTAATCTGTGAAAAAACAGTCCAAAAGGGTTTTTAGTGCAGAGTGCTGGGATATAGAGTTTGGAAAAAATGACATATTCGGTGTGAAAGTTTCTTCCACCTCCAAAAAATGGTGGAAATGTAATTTTAAGTCATGCATGGAATGGCGATTATCTGACACCGCAACACACATGGGTTTGAAGAAACAATGCATGCATCATGACGCCAAAAAAATGAGCTTTCCATTGTAAGTTTGGGCCCGTTTCACTCCTAACACAGTAAATGAAACGGATCTCAGCTTGTAATTAATTTCACATATAAGGTATTTTTTTCACCATTAACACCTATAAATGATTCATTTTGCCGCTATTTGTTGTGTTCAAGCAGATTTCTCACCAATATATCATTGAGATGTATTTTTGTGCTTGCTGTTAACAAGTATTTCAGGGATGAATTTCTACATTACTTTTTAATTTAATGATTCCATTAAGTGCAAATGAGCCAGACTGCTCCAAAAAGTTCACTTTTGATTACAGAAGAATAGCAGGCACGATCCCAAGTCATCTCTCTAGAACTATATCTGGGGAGTGGCAGGAAAACATTTTGTCCTCAATCAAAAAACTGTAATATTTCCATGTTATATGGCTGTGCTCTTCAGCAAAAATATTCACTGTATTGGACATTGCCCTCCTAAAAGTGGCCAGAATTTGCCCTAGTTTAGAAGATCCTGCAAAAAAAGAATGATGAATCCAAAAGGGAATTTGCCCCCCCCAATTTTTTTTAAAATCACTGCCATAGTGAATACATATTAAAATGACTACACAATATTTTTACATTACTTGAATAATATTGTGGAAAATGGCATTTTTTTTATTTAAATGAAACTTATATAGGGTTTATAATAATTGATAAATTACAGTAACATAACTGGCTTAAATGGTTCAGAAGGTTGTTTTTTTTTCTGGTGATTTAATGTCATAATATTCAGTCAAATCTTAATGAGGAATATTTTTCAATTAGTTGTTGTGCTTTGTGAAACAGCTGTGCCACATCCATTGGGCTGGACTGTTAAAAATATCTGAAGATCAGGTTATTTAAGTATATAGTTCTAAGCAAATAATTTAATGATTACATACCAAGATCAGAATAATTCTAAGTCGAGCATAAATCTGCTTGCTTTTAAAAGTATTGAAAACAAAAAAGGCATAAGAAGTTAACAAAATAGAGTAAAGATGAGTATGAACATTACACTAGAAAGTATGATTTAGGTTGTAAATTTAGCCACCATTTACACTTGAAATTTAAAATGTTCCATATCATTAGGCTAAATAAAAATAAGCACCCTGATATTTAATTATTTGGGGCACAGATGGACCATTACTTGGGTTATAAGAAGCCTACAAAGATCATATGATTCTGTCCAGTATACCAAAGTCTCACAAAAGCCAGGCAAACAAAAATAGCATAATGCCTGTACTTTTTTTTCTTCTGTTAAATACAGAAAATATTATTGGGGTGTGTGATAACTTGGAGCAACAGGTTTTGCTAACTATCTGCTTGGACAATTAAGGACCCACCGTTCCTGTCATCACCAATCCTTCATCCTCTGCTCACAACTAATGAAGTAAGCAACTTTAGAGAAGAAGGCATGCACTCGGGATAGAGCATCCACATTCCCTATTTTAGAAACAGCCCTGTGTTCTATAGCAAACATGACTGCAAACAAGTGTGCCCCCCATGGATTGTTCTCCTTGTTTTGATTCATCCATATTAATGAGACATGATCATACCCGGGAAGTCTACCCGTGCGGGATGGGGAAAGGTAGCCCTGCTGATGTCCTGGGCCACTTAATCACCATAAGCTTGGATACTAATACTCTACCAAGCGTATACTCAAGATATTTGGTTTCTTGTAATCCTATTGCACAGATTGGCTAATCATGCGCATGCAATAGAATCTAATACTTCCTGGACTTTTTCCAGATGGGAATCCCAGTCATTACTTTGAATTAGAACATGCTCTAGATAACTGGCTGCATATTCCTTGTGAGGTTTTAAAGTCCTTTGAAATACTATCATTTCGTTAACACCTGCCAATACCCTTCGTCAGTTCTAATGTGGTGAAATATCCGATGTTACCTAATCTCACAATAAGCTTATCTACTCATGGCATTATGTAAGCATCAAATTTGGATTTTGCATTAATTTTTTTTAACATGGACAAGTATCCCCCACTGGGACGGACCTGCAAAAAACCTTAGGTGCCCTTAGGTGATGTCACCTCCATGTTATCCATTTGCCACGGCCTTCCTGGTCAGTTTTTGGGCTTGGGTTGGGCTATGAACCCAGTATAGTGCGTGCGTGGGTTTTCATTCCTTTCCATTGTTAAGTATTTCTGCAAACTTTTTATAAACATGGATGGGATCGGTATAAGGCTATCAGGAAAAAGGAGCAGATTAGATGAACCAAATGCTTTTATTACTCAATATGTCTGTCTCTTATAAATGCATTTCTCATATATGGTCTACAGTTACACATATACTACAGTAAATTGTTTAGTGGAAGAATACGTACAGAAACTTTTGCATAAAAAAGTGACTTAAAGAAAAAAACGTTTAGGTCAAAAATCAGGAACTTATATTATATAAAGAATTATTTTATTATTAGTAGAACTAAACTTCCAGTTAAGGTGCTGTAATATGTCAGATGACAACAACGTAGAAGGTCAAAGTAATAATGAGTAACACTAAAGCAATTAGCTTCAGGGATCAGGTAATGTCAGGAATATGTCGTAATGTCATGGCTTTCCTCGGAATAGACTAAAATTCTAGACAGTTCTGTGTGCCATGACAGCGGATTCAAATGGCACAGACAGTGAAGTAAGTATATGGAACATAATATTCGCTTTTATTTTAAAAATATGTTTATAGGAAATTTCTATATATAGTAACAAAGGGAAAAAGTACACCAGGGACAAAAAGGAACCAAAAGAAATTATAATGCTTCAAATTCATGGTATAAAAAAAACTTGACTTTTCAGTCCCCGCAAAGGACTTAGGACTTTCCAAGAGAGAATCACACAATGAAACAAAATGGTATGTATGAGATGTTAAAAAAGAAAGTACTCACTCACCACCAAGTGTAAGGAAATGGAAGACTCCTGCGAGTACATGAGCCACCCTGGAAGTGGACACAGTTGAAACCAAAACAGCCCTATCACTATAGCAACATATGAGACACACATTATCAATAGGTGCTGCAGATACACAAAACTACAGTTAATTTAGGTATATCTATAGGCTTATCGCTTCACTCCCATGTGGTTGGATCTTCCAGCAGTACAATGATCCAAAATACGCATCAATATCAACACAAAAATAGTTTACTGACCATAAAATCAAGGTCCTACCATGGCCATCCCCAACATCTATAAAGAAAATTAATTCATCTCAAACTACGTTATCATATACTTCCAATGAACGGTTACTCAGGCCTCTGAACTGTAATTTAGATCTGTGATACGATGTTCAAATCTTGTGTCTGCATTTATATCTCGTTTGGGTTTATTCAGGAAAACAGAAGATGGCAAGAGAATCTAGAGAACAGCCAGGGTCATCTTTACCGCAGGCCAAAAAAAAGGGCAGTTGTCTGGGGTCCCTCAGCATTAAGTGATTTGTTCCACGGACCTTTCTTGTCTAGATTGCGTGCAGTTATTGCCTCCTGTGCCAGGTTGTATGTCTGTCTCAGAGGCACTGAAGAAGCTGAGTCATTGAAGGGTCGAGGAGAGGACATCACTGGACGCGCCACCATATTGCCCTCAGTTCACGTTAGGGCAAAAAGACTGCACTTTCGGTGACATCCTTTCACCACAAGCTAGGCCATCTTGGCTAAAGTTCTTACCCTAATAAACAGGTTTTGTCTATGGAGATGCGGATGAAGACAGAAGAGAAGATATAAGATAGAAGATGAAGAACAAAGTTTTTTTGGCCCATTTGCACGTGTTTAACATTTCTTGAAAGCCATCTCACTGATCAAACTATGCATTATACAGGGCAAGCTAAGGCCTTCTTGCATCAGTAACCTGCCAGGACGTGGGCAAAAATGACAATTCTCCTATATATACCTTTGTGACATTTCTTACTGTAGTGAATAAAACCCTTTTGCTATATGATGACTGCACTTACATACATGCCTGGACTAGCCATCTGGCGTACTGGACAAAATACTCTGTGAGCCGCTGGTCGACAAAACCACCAAACACCAGAATAAAGTTTACATGTTGCTTGTCATCAGGGCCGGCCCGACAATGGAGCCGAGTGGGGCAACCGCTCCAGGCGGCACTTTTGAAGGGGCGGCACTTTGCCGCCCCAAGCCCTTTTTTTTTTTTTTTTTTTAAAGCGAAAGCGAGAGAAAGGGGCGCCAAGTGGTTTTCACTTACCAAGCTGTCAGTACCCACTCGGCACCCCTCTCTCTCTCCTCTGCGATGAGTCTCCCGGTGCCGGCTTGTAATGCTGAGTGCTGGAAGATTTCCGGCGCTCAGCATATCAAGCCGGCACCGAGACCAAACAGGGAGACTCGCCGCAGGACTGCTGAAAGGTAAGTACAGGGGGGGGGTAGATAATGGGGGGGGCGGCAGGGACGGAGGGAGAGGAAGGGTAGATAAGGGGGGGCGGCATTTTAAAATTCGCCCCAGGCGGCATTTTGCCTTGGGCCGGCCCTGCTTGTCATATCCAGCCGTCGGCCTCACTTATGTCATAAGGAGTCTGCCAGCCTTAAAATACCAGGGCCACCTACATGTCATCTACAGTTCAGGCCCTGCATACGTAACATGTATATACCTGTTAAGATTCTGTTTGCATGTCATGAACAGGGTGCAAAGTGTTCTATACTGAATCTGTCCACAATGAGGGAAAGCAGGTGCAGACACAATGTGTTCTAACAGGCGAGCTGTGAGGAAAAAGCCACCAGGTGAGTAACCAAGCATTGCTCCTCACAGAAACACTGAAACCAGATCTGAACTAGATCAGTTAAGTCAATGCAGTATCCTTCACCGATCCTTGGACAAAAAACTTTAACTTAAATTGGGACCTTTTCGTTACCTCTAGTACTATCGTTACATAATTTTGTGTTTTAAAATGAATACATTTGCAGGAGTTAATCAAATTCACTTATATATTATTAAATATACGTTATCTCTTTATGGTTTTCCAAAGTTCATTAGTAACTCTAGACACATTGCAGTATCTTCAAGCTTTGAGAATAAATGTGTTGCGAGTTATGTAAATTATCATTCAAATAATTTAGTTGAAGAAACATCAAGGTTATTAATAATACATAATTAAAAAACATGAGGCAAGTAATAAATTGGTGTAGCTCACATGAGAACAAATGTTTCACTGTGGGTTTTCTTGTAACTTGATAAACAATTTATTATTTTGGTGTGAACAACAAATCCTCATAGCATTGAAGGTACCAATAATCTGTCGCTTAGAAAAGTGTACAAACTTTCCTAATAGAGGTAATACCTCAGGCCTAATACATATCCCTTTCAGGAGACTCATGATCTTTCTTACGTCCCAAATGACTAATTGGAAAGGTGTATGATAAGACAAATAAGACCAATGAGAAATGTTTGACAACATAAAGAGGAACAATCACCGTCACGACTTTTATAATAACTTAATTCTTTCATTATTACAACCGGTTGCTTGTGCTTTTGTTTCCAAAACAACGTAGTTGGTTTGAAGATATTATGATAATTTCAGGCTTAGATGGGCAGCAACCTGTGGCAAAGCCAGCATGATCTTATTGAGGGTTACTGTCGATCAAGGCAAAATCTTGAAAGGAGCAGTGGCAATAACAATGGTTAGGTAATAGAAGACCCTAAATGGAACAGGCAACATCTGCATATGTTAGCATGTTTTTATTACTTGATTAACACCTTAACCAGTTTTACTGGTTCATAGTAGTTTAAGGGACACTCCAGCCACCTTTTGCAAATTAGCTATCCCATCCAGGCAAACCCTCTCACCAGCCACCAAAGCATTAGGTGCTGAGATTTAATTCCACACAACTATTTATGCATTATAAAGGGCAATCCCTTGTAAGTTTCTCCTATACGAAGATCCCAGGTGGCCCTGCGTAATTCATAGACGAATCATTAAGGTGAAATCTCACAAAGTTAAATATACATTAGAAACTAGCTTGCATAGACATTTATAAGTCGAGGTATTGAAACACAACTCTCCTGCAAACTCCTAAGCTTTAGTAAGTGAACCAAGTTAGGTATACCATCCGTGGTTATTGTTTACATTGACTGAATTGCACACTTGGGGATATGTTAAGAGAAAACCAATAAATAAGAAATAAATAGTGAATAATTAAACAATCAGAACACATAATATGTAACAATGAATTAAAATAATTAAAACATTGTATATTATAAAGAAATCATTATTTCAATTTACAGAAAAAATAATCATTATTCTGTATTTAACCACTGTCAGATCTTTTTTTTAAATGAACTGGTCAATATTTACATGTTTCAGGCTGATTGATTATGTGTATGAATGAGCAATAATTAGTTATAGGAAATGAGTAAATAAAGGAGAATGAGGTGAAATATTGGCTTTTATTATCACAGTGAGACAATAATCCTATTGTTTATTAGTGCTTGTGAGTTGATTTAGATGCTCTTAACCCTAACAAAATAAAAAGTAAATTATTTGTGGATCATCAAGAAAGCAGTTGGTATCTTGGTTGTGTTTCAAACAGCTGGACTGCCGGAGGTGTGCAGTTATGCTTTGCAGCTTTCTGTATTACTAAATCCTTGTGGAACTGTACGAGTATAATTCTGGAATAAAATGCCAAGTACTTCCACCATTTTTTCTGTATGCGGCATATCTATATTATCAATAGTATACCTAACAGTGGGTGCTAAGTAGACTTGTGCATTCCGATTTCTGTGAATTGCAAATTTACGAAAATTTGCCAGTTTTGTTGATTCGTACAAATCTCCGAAAACAAGGCCAGACCCCCCACGAAACAGACAAAAATAAAGCAAAAACTTTTCATCTGAAATTCACAAGCTCTTTCACTCCCACTCTCTCATCAACATTCTATTACACTCTTGTCCACATGCACTCTTTCACGCTCTCTGAATTGTTCCCTACCTTCTCTGCCGACCATTTCCGCTTCTGTCTTGCATCTTCTTGTTCTTCATCTCTTTCCTCTTTCCTTTCTTCTGTCTTCCTTCTTCGTCTGTATATATGTGGATATGACTTCCCAGCGAACTTCCACCAAAATGGAGGATCGGGGGAGAGGACATCACAGGAAGTGCCACCATTTTGGCTGAAGTTCACCAGGAGGTTATGTTTGCAGAGGAAGAGAGAAAAAAGAAGAGAGGAGAACAAGACCATGCAGAACAAAAAGCGGAACTGCGAGACATAGAAGTGGAAGTGGTCAGTGGAGAAGGTAATTAGATATTCAGAGAACAAGAGAGAGAAAGGTTAAACAGAAATAAGAGTCTGAAAGTGTGAGTGGGAGAAAATGTGGGTCAAAAAATGCCCCAAAAATGAACCGAGATATGTGTGAAATGTTTTTGGGCCATTTGCACATGTGTAAAGCTAAGCGTGTTTTTGTTACTTGACAGAAGAGCAAGAAATCTTATGATGAGCATCACCTTTCCTAACCACACTTTATACGCTATGGGGCCATACAAGCAGGAGCTGCCATCGAAATTGCTTGTCGCAAATAAGGTAGCATTTCGCTGTTTTTACGACAGCTTGTGGCTTGTCGGCTTGTCTAAGGACATTTTAGGCGCCATGTATCCTAAATCAGTGCCATGTTCTTCAGGAAGCTTCCAGGTCATAAAAACTAGCTTCTCAAATAGCAGAGGGCCATGGGTAGGTAAGTACTATTTACACACAATAGCTACAGTACATTACTATTTTTGCTGAATGCTTCAGAACTGCAGTAAAGGTGGGATAGTTAGAAATATTAATCTCCAGCATTTTAATGTTTAACGTATCTGTTATATGCAAATTATCAAATCTAATCTATCTATATAGTTATAGTATACAGTATATATACATACATTTAGACATATCGTTTATAATTTTCAGACACACGGAGCATTATATTTTACAGTATAAAAATATCAGTAGATGTAGATATTCAAAATATGAAGTTAGAAACCCACTAGATGAATGACTAAATTTCAAGTTCTTCTTGCCAAGGTGCTGTCAGGTTAATTAGGACACATTTCAGGCAAAGGTCTAGAAGTGGGCAAAATTGCCTCCTACTGTCAGCCCTGTGCTCATTACATTAGCTTTGCTTCTAAAACACATCACTCATGATGTTCTGCCATAATGATGACTGAAGATTTTTTTTGCAGTAAACAAAAAGCTTGATACGGTGCCCCAAAGTGGGCTGTAATTGACTATGAAGATAATATGAAGATAATACATGGTATACCGAGTCTTGTTCATCGTACATTGTACAAAAGGAGACTACTTACAAAATCTACAAGAACAAAAGATTACTTTGGACACAAGAAAGCTACACTGACACTATATGGGCAAACTCACAACACTCTACATTTCAAAATGTGAGTAACTACACTGGTAACATTATACATGAGTTGACTTCAAGACTCTTTAAATATTATAACCCTTTTATAGTCCTTGAAGAAAATCCAGTGGTAGTGACATGTTAATGGTGGCAACGTTTACTTGACTAAGGCCATCTGTATTTAAGCAGGGATTTCAATGTAGAAGTGAGAAAGCAATTTGGGAGATCTAGATATCTTTTAAACCCTGAGACTGACGTGAAACTCGGGATCAAGTCCCAAGAGTTCCCAATTATTTCATCTATGCATTGATAAGGGGCAATCCTGAAACAAAGTGCTACGTGTGGCATTATCACAATGGCAACCAACGGAATGCCATTGCCGATTGCTCCACATTAATGTTTTGTTCCCGAACCACTCTATATAGCTGTAAGCCATAGTATATGAAATTAGAGAAAGCCTTCTTCCCACATGAGTTGAGCGATTTATGGGACTGATTATCTCATTACTTTAATATAAGGCTCATCATTCTCGCCAGAAACCTTAAGCCATAATTCCTACCATGGTATTCTATTATTCTATTGAGTATTCCTCCTATTCATTGTCTTGTTGTCAGCAACACATACCAAGGGAAAATGTGGAACATGCGACACACGCTTCTGTAGCAGGACCTCACTATATAAAATATCACAAAACCCTACAGACTCAGTGATGATGGGCCAATAAACCAGGTGATTAATATATCTTTTATCTTTATTTTATGTCCGCCATAGTGCTTTATAATTTTGCATTCAATAAAGTCACACTTTATAGTATTCCCAAGCTTCCCTTGCTGCTGAATTTATGGACTGTTGAGCACTCGTAAAATTACTAAAATGCATTATGAGCACATATGACATGCTGCACTTCTAACATTTGGAAAGAGAATATTTCAAAAATGATTATCAGAGTGAAAGTTTGAAAAAAATATCACGTTTGCAACATGAAATAAACTTTGTCATTCATTCTAAAATGGAAAAATAATCACTAATTGTCATATAACTAAGACATATTTAATCAGTTTGCAATCATTCGGGAGTTGCCTGAACATCTTTCTGGCGATAGCTGTCAGAACCTCGCCAATCTTCATATCTTGGAAGCAGCATGAATCAGGTTGAAATTTCTTTTATGTACCTTTTATATTTATTTATAACATTTTTTCATAGCAGGAACAGCATTGAAGGCTAGAACGCCATATACAACACATGCTAAGTGTGCTAATTTCTGAAGTAATTAACAAAAAAATTTTGCTTCTAGATATTAGAAAAGCAGCCTCGAAAATAGGATTGATTTTAATCTTGGTAGGATCAGCACATGATCAAATAAACTACAAAATTACTTAAAAATGTAGCAACTGAAAATTGAAAAATGCAACTGCCAAAATGGAATGCACCAAACCTTACAGTTTTTGTTGTTTGATACATTTATTTATTGTTATTTGGAATTCTGAGAATAAAAAACTATGTGTGATTTATTTTGACCTTGAAATTAAAAGATTCACTGATGGGGCCATAGTTTAAATATAGAATCAGTATGATAAATGTACACAGCTAGTAGTATTTTTCTATATATTGATAATTGCGGTGCAGCTTTTAGAACAGAAGGCATTCAAATGGGAGTTATGAAACAAGATCAACTTGCCAGCCTCTGGTGTCCAATAGCCATCTGGTAGCCTTCCATCAAAGAGACGGGTATTTCCATCTTCTGCAGAGAACTAATCGCTGTACAACCGAGTTAATAAGTGCCATGATGTGTTAATTTAAATTGTATTTAAATTATAGAAATAGAATCCTTATCTTGAAGGGGACAGAAAAATACCAACACACTTAAAAATGGATGGTGGACCAAACCCCAAGCAGTATATATATTCCATCCACTATATTTTATTTACAATGTTTTAGGTTTATGACCTCTCAAATATGTTATAATTAATGGAAAGACATTTTCTGGATACACAGTAGTGCAGTGCCTGTTCCTGGCCTAGGGCGGGGGGGGGGGCAGGACACAGTTGGGCAGTCAGGCCCCTTGGTCTGCTTCTCTTTCTGATCTAACCACCTAACCTTTGGGGCCCTCAGAACTGCTTAGAACCCTCAATTTCTGCACATGCATATGGCATCACAAGCACGTGTCCCGTGTGTATTTTTGTCTGGAGTGAGAAGGTAGCTGTCAGGGAAATACGGGGTACCATTTCTAATTGAAACACTGCTTATTTAGCAGCAGGACCAGCTCTGTTGGGTCGCTGTATAACTTCTAGGGCTAAAACAACTAATCAACTAAGTCAATAATAATCGGTTAGTTGGTTGTTTGATTAGTTGGTCTGGGTACAGCATGCACTATTGTTTTAAAACTAAAGTTTATCTTACTTCAGACAGACGCAACTTAGGAGCTGAGTGAAGAAGATGTGCCAGACTGCAGACTGCTGTAAGGTGTGTATTAACTCCCTCCAACCCTTCAGTCTGATCCGGTCCCCAGTCTCTCTCTCTAATCCCATCATTAACTCCCCAATCCCCTCATTAACCTCCTGCCACCCTCCGGTCTACAAATTAAACAAACTCCCTCCCACCTTTCGGTCTGATTCAGTCCCCAGTCTCACTCTCATCCCCTTATTAACCTCCTCCCACCCTTTGGTCTGCAAGTTAAATAAACTCCCTACCTCCCATCCTTTAGTCTGATCTGGTCGACCTACTGTAAAGTTTGGTGGAGGATGATTTGGCCCCTTAGTTCCAGTGAAGGGTAATGCTACAGCATACAAACACATTTTAGACAACAATATGCTTCCTTTGTGGCACCAGTTTGGAGAAGGCCCTTTCGTGACCGTGCCCCAGTGCGCCCAGCAAGGTCCATAAAGACATTGTTTGATGATTGTGCTGTGGAGGATCTCGAGTCACCTGTACAGAAATCTGACCTTAAGAGCGACCCATTGTATTCACAAATATTTGTAAATGCAGACTGCATGTCTTGATGCTGGATTTTATACACCTGTGGTGATGGGTCTGATTGAAACAATAATTAAGAGGTGTGTTCCAATACTTTTGTTCATATAGTGTTTATGGAGTTAGCCACATTTATTTTAGATCTAGCCTGACATTATCTTTTTCAGCTGCCTTGCTGTGTTAATTCCTTCGTAGTCCCTATATATTGTGCTCAGTTTTCCATATCCTTACAGATGGTACCAATGTTGATAATGTCCAATTCCCCACATTATTTATTAGGACAAAATCCTCTGGGAACCAGAGACAACATGGATATTGTATTTCTCAGCAAAATGGAGACGAGAGTGATTTTGTTAAAGAAAATAACCTTCCATTAAAGAACAATTAATAAGTTCTCAGAAGGCATAACAAGCAATTCAGGCACAATACTTAAATTGGAGTTTAATGATGAGTGATGGCTTTCTATGTTTTCAGTGACTTACATTGTAAACCAAGTGGCTAGTAGCAACATGTCCCCTTTTAAAGGAGCGCCACTAATAACTGTATTAATAATAACACCAATAATTATGTGAAATTAAATTAGCATATTAGTTTAGGGCCTGCAACGATAATTGAAGGTCATAGATGGTCTTGTTATTAATGTTACTACACAGCATATCGGTAAGATATTTAAGTTAACTGGTTAACAGGTTATTATATACCATCTGCAACTTAGTTCAACAGGCTTCACGTTCGTGGTCTTTCTGGTCTGGCTAAGCCACAGCTCAGCTTCTACTCGCATCCACCCAAAAGAGAAAACTGGGGGGAAGAGCCTATAATGTCCCCTCCAGACAAATACACAAAATAACAAAACTGGCACGCAGGAATTGGATGCAGGTTCATATATTCAAAAAGTGCCGGCGCTTGCAGGAGAAGAAATATTGTGCTAAAACCTTACACGTTTCATGCCTTAGCTGGCGCTTACACGTACGCTCTGGCACAATATTTGAATAAATCAACCTGCATCCAATATCTGCATGTGAGATCCTTGTTTTGTTGGCTCCTTGATTAGGCTATTTAAAGGTGTTACTCGTCATGTGATCATGCAGAAGTACATAAGAGCCAACCAGGTGCGATCAATATTTTCCTGGTTATGACAGAGGGTGGAAACCGAAATATAAAGCCTTTAACACCCAATCACGTGTCAAAGTAAAAGTGAAAAATAAAAGGAAATACTTCCCTATAATTACACTGCCGCTGCCCAACAAAACACTCCTCACTGTCGCTGCCCAACAAAACACTCCTCACTGCCGCTGCCCAACAAAACACTCCTCACTGCCGCTGCCCAACAAAACACTCCTATGACACATGACACAGTGTGGACCAATTAGGAGCAACTCTTGTAAGTATCTGACTTAAGATGGCAGACTGCATCAAATAAGTCACAAACCGAGACAGCCTTGACATGGCGGAGGTCTGGTGTCAGTTAACTCCATGGTCCTTTAAAAAAAATATGGCTACAAAATCTAACTTCTCCTATGTTGCTGTTTTACTGCTTGGTCAGTATAGCAACATCACGGCATGCTCGTTTGTTGACTGTTAGTTTTTTTGCACTGGTAGTGACAAAAGAACTTTCTAATTTTTACTTTTGAACGTCGTAGAAATACATTTTGGGGATTTTAACTGAGATATCTCAGGCTCATACTTTTGGTTTTCCCAGTTTCAATTACTTCCACTTTAAAAGCTCTACAGTGTTTACAATGTGCAAAATCAAAATTTGATGTATTATCTCTAATGTTTACCTTTTGCACTAGAGACATGTCAAAGCTTAAATCACATGTTCACATCCATAAACATGTGACTTATTGAATAATTGATTCATTTAGTATCCAGCTGTAAAGGTCAGGTTTTTTTAGGAAATATACCCCCCTCTGTACAAGATCTAGTCAACTGATTATTTTTTTGTGCAATACATTTCATACTGGTTCATCTTTCACATCTTATACACTATCTTCAAATTGTCTGTCCATTTTAACTTTAGTAATATTGTAAAAATATTTTAATGTCGTAATATTTTTACAATGGCGTGTTAATAAAAGATGCACCAAGGCTCTATCGCAGGATGAAAAAGCAATTGAACTCATTCAAATTAATGAGAGTTTTGTCTTTCCTTGAGGTACCTTTTAATTAAATATCACTATCTTAATTCTCTGCTCCCTTTTTACTGAAAATATTAAACTGTACTTGTATTTTTCTATGCATTTTTTAACACCTTAGATTGAAAATTCAAGACCTTGGGGACATAAATTCTTTATTTTCTCTTGAAATATTTGTGAGCAATGTTTGTCATAGTTGTAAAGATTAAGCTGAAGATTCATTCTTGGAGTCACAAAGGAGTTTCGCTACCACTTTCCGGTCAAACCTTAAAATTGGTTCTTAGTCACTTTGCTTGAGATCAATGCAATAAGGAAATTTCGGAAAGGTTGAATTGAATCTGTTTATAATCATGTTACATATCTATAATAAAAAAATACAAATTAATGAGGCTTATTTTAATTGTATAACATGTAAAATTCATACGTGACAGTCAAATATAAGCTAACATGTCTATAAAACCTCTTAAGTCTAAAAAAAATACCATGTCTTCTTCTAAAAAGAACTGGAAGAGCAAGTATGCATCAGATAACTATGAAATGTTAATATGTCGCTTAACTGCAAAATATTGTATGTCACTGCAAAAATATTACAAATTAAAATGAGTTAAATAAAATATTCTCTTCATTTTATCATTGCCTATTATTAAGATATTTTGCTTGAGTAACACCAGAATAAATTAGTCATTGAAGTAATTAGTAATTGATAAAAACTTTTATACATTTTTTAAAGAAAATTAGTATAAGGCTAGGTTTCCACTTGGGTTTTTGTCCGGCGTTTTTTTCTTGATGAAAAACGCCAGGAAAACTGCCAAGAAAACTGCCACTGCATTTACCTGCGTTTTGGCGTTTTTTCTGCAGTTTTTTCTGGCGTTTTAGCCTTTCTGTGGAAATTGCTTTTTTTGACCTTAGGCAGTTTTTCCAGCCTTTACAAGTTAGAAGTTTCACCCAGCTAAAAGGGATTAGGATAAATGGCAAGTATCTGCCCTCTCCTGATGTCATTTACTTGGTAGACCCTTTTGTCTCTTTTCTGTGGTTTGTAAGGCATGCTTTATTCCGAATGTCTGCTCCTCTGGGAAGATTGGCCCCAAATGATGGTGCAAATTGTTTGCTGTTGCTTTCGGCACGCAGGATCCAGTCGCGTATGTTTGTTTGTAATGGCATGTTTGTTCCAAATGGTGTAAAATTCAATATGAACCAGTCCAGGACTTTGTTTTGTGTGAAACTGTTTGTTTTCAGCCTATTTCTCGTAGGACACACAGATACTGGGTCCATCCTCTACATTGTAACTGTGGAAAAAACGCCATAAAAAACGCCAAGGCAATAAACCCACATGGCTTTTTCATGGCGTTTTTTCTCTCCCATAGACTTCTATTGGAGAAAAAAAGCCAAGATTTCTTGCAAAAAACGCCAGAGTGTCAACATGCTGCAATTTTGAAAAACTGCCACAGACCCCAAAAAAGCAGAAAAACGCCAAAGAGGACTGAAAAAACGCCAAACAGAAAAACGCCAAGTGGAAATGGCATTTTGCGATTTCCTATTGAATTACAGCTAACATCTGGCTGCAGCCGTTTTTCACAAAAAAAACGCCAGGTGGCGCTATTGGTGTTTTTTTTATAGGCGTTTTTAGCAAAAAAAAACCAAATGGAAACCTAGCTTTAGTATGGTTTTTGATTCACAAGGCAACTGGCCAAATCAGCTGCATCAGTTGAGTGAAACAGTTTTGGAGTCCAATGAAGTTCAGCTTCAGCGCTGGCTCAGGGAGAGCTGAGGGGTAGGAAAAGTGCTGCCCTTGACTTGAATGGAAGCACTTTCCTGCCACTCGCTGCTTCCAGCAGCCAATCAGTGACAAGAATAGTCAGACCATGGCGGAGGAGGGCAGCCTCTTCAGTGACGGGTAATCGCATTAGAATGTCCCTTCAGAGTTAATGTCCTGGACACTTTTCTATTTATCAAATTTGCAAGACATTTGGGAAATCAAATCCCGCAAACATACCATTATTAGAAACGCACAAAATCTCTCAAACACCACCAAAAGTGTTTTGCATGTAAGAATTATGTAGTTTAATTGCTCTTTTGCATAGGGAGTAAAACTATTCCCTATGGCAACCAATTGACTTATTCAACCTTGTCTCTTTAAAAACTACACCAAGTTCAATGCTGATAGCGCAGGTTTTTCCACTCATAATGATTAATTAATTCTGCGCTAAGCAGTGTTCTTGACTATAAGAAAAAAAAAAATCCACTTTGGAAAATGTAAATGACAGCTTGCCTAAAATAATTAACACTGATAGTATTGGGATTCCTTCTCTCTTTGCTCTGACTAATTTAGAGAATTTCATTAGTGTTATTTGAAACTACGATTAAAAAAAACCATATAAAATAAATAAAAGTTATTGTTTTTTTATTTTTTTTATTCTTCAGAAAGTGTGATACTTAAATAGCAGGTGTGAAAACGCGCACAAACTAATAAGCAAAATGTTTTATTTCGGCAGAGTGAAGATCACGCCGGCACTTAGGAATTTTCGATCTCTCTGACACTTATTAAACCGAGAGCTAAGTAGGTTACTCACTTGCTATGATGTATATCCCAATAAAAGCGTGGCTCCAAAAGGAGCGGTGATTAGTCGGCTCTCCGCACAGCAATGAACACAGGGAGAAAGGCTGCAGGTGTACCCAACAGACAAATTTGATTGGCTTACATCCCAGGAAACCATTACTGATTGGTCATTGTGACTCTAATCACTAGTTGAACTGCATTTACTGTGGTGATATAGCCTGCAGTTTAGGTAGACCCCGCTGTGTCTTCATCCAGTGTAAACGCAATTTGTGTGTTAATGACAGCGACACTGATGGTCATTAATGTAGCTTGCTCGGTAAGCTAAAATACTAACCATCCATTGCAATTTATCACCCAAATAGCCCTAGTCTTATAAAAAAAAGGAACAATTCAATCCAAGTGATACATGTGTTTCTAGTTCTACCTCCAATGTCTCTGGATGTCTGATATTATAGATTATTGGTACAACATCCAGCCTTAATTCTATGTTTTTGTAGCCGCTACCTGCAACTTTGCCAGTTTTAGGAAATCAGCCCTCGACAACTGAACTAAAAGAAATATTAAATTTGGCAACTTAGCTGGAAACGACTTCCATCCCTTGGAATGTATATTATATTTATATAGAAAACTGCAGGTATAATAGGCCATAATAGGCTCTATTCAATGTCTAGAATGGGTAGGCCACAGAGGAGGATGGTGACTGCAGCTGCAGGGCTGCAGTTTCTACATTAGTGTTTTATTTTTTTGGTATGTTTCTAAAGAATGCATATTAAGGTACTTCTCTAGAAGGACTATCGGGGCAGTAACTATATAAAAATAAAAGATACTTTACTTGGAGACATTTCAAAACATTCTTAGGTAATACCTTTAAGTATTACGCTAGGGCTCTTATGAGAAGCAGAGAATACTTATTAGACTATGAGATTTATGATATAGCTTACATCATACTGAAAAATTACACTGGACTAGATCTGGACTAGACTCATTTGTTAACTGAATTCTTGTTACTTTGGTAATATAAAAAAGGATTACATCTTTCAGAGAATAAGGTGGTTGAGGTTTTTTCTTTTAAGACGTAACCTGCATGTGCTACACTTAATTATAATTTCATCCCAGATCTGACCAGATGTTTCCCTTTACATTTTTGACATACTAAATTTGTTGCCAAAGTTATAGCTGTGATGAGTTCTATTTTTGGCTGGTCACAGCTTGCCCTCTCTATACACTGAATGGCCTTTCTAAAGGTTTTTCATGAAGGTAACATTAAATTATGATTTTTTTCACCCCGAAGAAGGGATGCTGTGCTGGTCCAGGAGTGTGTTATTGGGAACAGTGGGTCTGTAGAGTTGGGACATCAGGTAAGATTTTTTCCATCTCTGTCAGAACACATAAATCATATATCTCCCTGTCTAAAACCTGAATAAGTCAACCCTACAAGCTGATCACTTCCATTCTATTCTTCACTCGGATACACATTCCTTGGTAGAGTAAATAATGTACATTTTTTATAGATACAATTTATAAAATGTTGCCTTTTTCTTTATCCGGTTCCAGAATTCCAAGTCTTTTTTTATTTTGAATACTCCTAGATTTGCACAATTCAATCTATTCATTCTCCCATCAGAATAACAACATTATTCCTTCGACCAGTGTCTGCCTCATTCTTGATGAAATCCCTCTTTTGGCATTGAGTTAAATATCTTTTTCCTCTGTCTCTCTAATCCTGTCACTTTCCTACTCCTCCTTGTGGTTTAATCTGATCTCTTCCCGAGATTCTTAATTCATGGTCCTCAATACCCAGTATTCTCAAACTCTCAACATTTCAGTCATTTATTAAACATAATGCTGTATATAACATCTTAAACCTGGAGTTTATCCCACAGCGTGACTAAGCATGGTACACTATATCCACCTGTGATGAAATAGGATCTTTACACAACCTTTACACAATTGTATTGAGTATAATTTACGCTTCATGTTCCTGAAATCATCCTGATTCTGTACTAAAACATCTTTTATGGCATCAGGCTTTCCAAATTAAGCTTCTGAATGGTACTTATCCAACTCCATTAACAAACATATAGACCGTATACAAATTAGCCTGTAATCGTGGCTGTATTAACTAGGACGTTGGTAAAATGTTGGTGCCAACATAAGATTAATGAACAGACAGTACATCTACCATGGGCAAACAACAAACCTGCAAGCAAGTGTCTATATATATAATTACCCTGTAGAAACATATTGAGACATCACTTTTAAAATAATTCCCCTCATTTTATGTCAAATTTCCCAGATTAACTGTAAAACTTACAAGCAGGGCCATAACTTTAATGAGGCAAGAGGGACAGAAGCCCCAAGCTCCACGAGGTGATGAGCATGCTTGGCCAGTGGCAATGCTCCTGCGCCCCCTTCCACTTCCGGAACAGTCCATGAGTGCTCTGCTTATAAGCATCATGGGGTAAGTGTTACAGTAAGTAATCAGCCGTCATGTCCTTTCAAAATCTCCTTTGATTTTATCAATTTGTTTTTTTTTCAATATTGCCCTGTGTTCCATTCAGGACAAATATATATATATATATATATATATATATATTGTCACGGCCTGGAACCGCGCTGCAGAATCGGCACCTCCTGGTGGAGAGAGGTCGCACTGCCACCAGGGCACAGGAGATACAGGCCGTTCACCACCGAGAGTAATGAGTAGGTGAAACACAGGAACAGTAAAATAAAAAATAATAACGGTGTCCAAGGGGTCAGGCAATAGAGTAGTCGGGGTCACAAGCAAAGGTCAGGGCAGGCAGCAAAACAACGGAGGTCAGGTTCAAGCAGGAGTCAATACCAGAGAGATAAATCAGGATTCAGAACGCTAGTGTAGGCAAAAAGGCACTAACACAGGCAAGGGTGCAGTGCCAAATGGAGGTTTAAATATCCCTCCAACAATACAGAACCTCCTACCCTCCTAATTAGGGGGAGGAGGAAAAATTATATATGTCACTTTAAGAGTGAATAGAATAGTTAGAGGTGCGCGCCCTGTCACGATCCCTCGAACTCGCCGGGGACGCGCGTTGTTGTTAGTAGTATTTTTATTATCAGAGGATCTTTAAATGTTACATTTTACAGACTTTCTAACCGTTTCTATATCTAACAAGAAAATGTTTCTTTTTAAACTGTTTCAAGCTTTGCTACCTGCGCTTTATTATAAGAGTCTCTTATTTATCGCCAACAATTTACGCAGAGCTTAATGCGCTTAATTTAACTAGCACGGTATGGAAGTGCTTTCAAAAAGCCTGGAAAACGTAAAGAAATCCAGTCTCCCTTTAAAGTATGATAGTATTGTGTATTACGTGTTGTTTTTCAGAAGTGCAGTGCTTTACTTCGAGAATATACAAGGATCACATGCTTTACTGCTTCCTTAAAACACAATCTAAGTAACATTTAATAAATAACATGCTTATTTTAAGATTGTAAATCTTATCCATAACAAAAAGGTAGAGCATTAAAATACATGGCGGTTCTAGGTAAGGAAGGGCATAGGCATAAAGTATACATTCTTGACTTTGCTGTAACTGTCTCATGTGAGAGTTCCAGGGGGTCTAATGTGAGTCAGAGCTGAAGCTGGCTGGTGGTGACTAAAGGGGTCCTACCGATGCCCACGGGGTCTGCATAGACTAGAGGGGCCTTGACAGGGATGCAGGGCTAGGCCAGGGGGTCAGATAATGTTTAAATGGGAGGGGGAGGAAGTGAAGGGGGTATTTACGGTTAGGTAAAGGGGGGGTTCTGGGCTTTTCAGTTGTGTCCCACACTCCCTCCCTTTATTTATTCTGAGCCGTTTTCTAGTTGCTGTGTTTCTGGTTTATTATTTTCTCTCTGTTTCTGTTCTAGGCATTTTGTCACAGCCGGGGGGGTGGTAGCTTGCCAGGTAGCCGGGGGGGGGGGTGGTGTATTATGTGGTGTTAAAGCGTTACCACTGGTGGTAAAGCGTTGGTGGGAGGGTTCTGGCTGGGCGTGTTTGCTGGAAAGTCGGATGGGGGCGGGGTTTCACGGGATGCCCTCCCATAGGCGATGTATATGGTTTGGCCCCGGTGGATCCTGACAAGCTTATGGGTGCTCGGTTTTATTATGTAAATGGTTTTGGGTCATTGTCGTGTTAACGCACCTTTTATGTTCACACTTTGCGTGGCAATGATCTTAATAACCTTAATTTTCATGCCACATTGGAATCTGTGTTTTTATTTGGGGGGGTTAATTGGGCATGGCATAGCCCGAGAGACGAGGCTACTCCCGTCATGTGCAGCTGCAGGACAAAGAGAGCCAATTGTGCTGCAGGACATAGTTAATGTAAATATGACACTGCTATCATGTGTGTTAAAGAGTATAATGTATGGAGTGTCCCTTTTAATTATTATGTAAACATGCAAAAATAAAAGAACAACGTAAGCACAGTGGGAGCTGATGTTCCTAATTTTCTTATTTTTATTACATACAACTTTTATTTGAAAACAGCAGGTGAAATTTAGATTGATACATTTTTACCCTCCAACTGTTTACTTTTACGCAATTGCTAAAAGAATGTCTTGGTCGAAGATTCTCAAAACTTTATTGCTAGGTTTGGCAATAAACCTGCTAATGAGTTAATTGCAAAACATCAGTCAAGCAATAAGAATCCATCTGTTTATACATTTCTGGAGAATTGTTTTGAGTATACAATCCATGAACATGATGTTTCTCTTAAGACCTGTCTCCTACAAAATCACGTATATATTTTTCCGTACATATCAGAATTGGGTAGTGTCTGTTAACCTTAAAGTTCATGTTGAACACGACTACTTAACGCTAGACATGTTAAATATAGCTGGATGTAGTCTACATACTCCATGGGATCTACTCGCTAAGTTATGAAGTAGCAGATAAGTTATGTCATCTTATCAACTGTACATTATGGAGGACCAACTTTGACCTTCTTGAAGAAGAAACTTGTCTATGTTAACCCTTCAAAAAGGCTATTTAAGCTTTTTGTGAATAAATCCCAATGGAAATTAGTGCCTGGGCTGGGTTAAGATATAAGTTTTTCAGATATTCTTTAAAAAAATACACACAGATGACACTTGTAATGATGAGGTAGAGAAACTGATTGATGTCACGTAGCATGAGGTGGCCAACTTCATATAGGTCACAAGGCACCATAAATCCTGCTGGGTTCTGTACGAAATACATGAACAACAAGAGGCAGAATCCACTTATGTACGACACCACAAACGTCAACTAGATGTTAACCTGACCTGATTCTGTGTTCGAAGTGTTTGGTTTTGTTCAATCGCACCAATTTATGGTCATGTTTTTCACCATCGCACTGAGACCCTGATTTCTAAACCTCAAATGAAACCTCTAATCTTCTGAGACTCCAAGGCCAAGTGAATTCCACACTGAATCATAGAGTTCTCAATGAGAAATATTTAGGGAATGTTATGAACACCTTGTGTGTGTGGCTAGGTGATGAAACTAGTATTAAGACAGCTTATACAAAAGTTACTTACTTGATATTTGTCTCTGATGCGTTTTTGGTTGAAACCTCCTCAACATTTTCCATTGACTTGGATTTAATTTGGTTTGTTTGCCTGAACTAGCAGTGTGGTGAATAGGCCAAAACAGGTCAGAAAACAGTTTTTCATCTCTTTATAAGAGTCATTTTCTGTTAAAAGCTATTTTACCACTGAATAATGCTCACACTATATTTAGATCAGCACCCATTAGGAGAGAAAATTGTAATGAACTACTTAAAGCTGCTGCAATTCTCTTTGTATTAATTCTGAGCACCTTTTAAACCCAGGAAAAGGTAGCAAAATTACTTATTTATCATTTATGTTCAGAGTAAATGGTTATTGACTTTAAGCATTTACAGAAAGAGCTAGGTGCTCTAACTTGGTGAATACTAGGAATATAGGCAGACACATCATTAAATCTTCATTCAAGCTCAATGATAAGATCTTTCTTCCTCTCACTGATTTCGGGAAGCTAAGAATAGAATGTCTGAAATATACTTCAAGGAAAAGCTTCTCAAAGTTATCAAGTACCTCTGCCATGCCTAATTTCACGCAAGTGAGTTACCCATCAGAAAGGCTTTCCTACAGCCAAAAACATAATTCATGAATTGTAATGGCACTTTTACATTTTGAAACCCTTAATACAGAAGAAGCAGAATGAGCAAAAGAGAGGAGAACCAAAAAAATGGAAAATATATATAAACACTATATAAGAAACACTTAAAGGTATATTCCAGTACCAAAATATGTTTGGTGCAAGAATTCCCCCCAGACACCCCAACTTCCACAGCTGGTCTGTGCCTTCTTTGCCCCTTGCCCCGTTCTTTCCAACATAAAACATATGTAACCACACAAATTACACACACTTACTCATTCTCACTAATACACACTCCATCTCACTCTACTTACACATCCATGCTCACACATCCATATATATATACACACACACATATATACCGTACATAGATCCCTCCCTCCCCCGTTTACCTCTCACTGCTCCTGCAGCTTTACCTATGGGGTCACATGACCCCCGATACGGTCCTGTCTCCCCGCGCTGGTTCAAAATTGTTTAGAAAGGGCCCTCCCAACCAGGATCGTTGCCCTTTCTAAACAATATTATACCAGTATGAGAAGACAGGAAGAAGGGGTCGCTGTTCCGCCAGTGATGGTCATTGCATGACCAGTAGGGCTTTCGCCATGGCTCTTTCCCAATGAATCTTGTTCAACTCATTTTGTTTTTTAAAGTTTGGACACCCCCAGTAAAGAAGAATACATATTAAAGTAATCTGTGGGTAGTTTAGTACACATTCTCCCCATTTTAATGAGTGCGTTCTGAGCATGCACATGGGGATCACCACACAAGCTCTGGAGCCGTATGGCCATACAGCTGGAGGGGCGACGAGGGGCAAATGCATTTGTAAAGGGAACACCATGAAACCATACAACATCATATAGTCTCTTAAATAACTCTTAAAATCTCATCTGAGACAGATGGCCGTTAAGTAAAACATAAATGCACTGAAATTGTAATCTGATGGTTATGGAACATTTAAAATGTAATTAAATAAAGTGCATTGAATAAGGTGTTGAAACATAGCTTTTGAAACATAGGAGGCAATCCACCATGACATTTACGGCATGAGGAAATATTTTAATCATGGCTAGTCATAAGCTATAAACCTCTGCTGCACGTCATGGATTATATGTCACTTCTATGTTCTGCTTTGTGTTGTATGTTATTGGGAAAGTTGGTGAGATCTGAATTTATAGATGATCAATGGAATTGAACGGTCTCAATAGATTATGAATAATACATAACATTGCTAGACCAATGCAGATTTCAGTATCCAATTTAAATACAAATATTGGCATCACCTTTACGTCATCTAAAAGTTACTATATATGTATTTTTATTAAAAAAATGTAATTGTATATTAAATGTGTATTGAATAAGGGAGCCTTTTGCATCTGTTTTTTTCTTGCGTCCATTACAAAGGGAATTATATGAATTGTTATACACTGAACTCATTTGGCACTGTACATGTACCAGGTACTTAAAGAAATTGTCCTACAAAACCTGTGATGTACCTGGTGCCTTATGCGATTGATGCGATCACAGGGGCACCACTCCATGACCTGAGTGGACGATCCACAGCTGATCCCCTGCATTTCTGCGCATGTAATCACTTCTACAGTAAATCAAATGCACTGTTTTGCATCAGATGATAAAGGCAATACTTGGGAGGTGAGGTGATTATTACAAACACATACACGAATATGAATCGGAGGGGTCTGGGGGAGGGTATGAAGGTGAAAGGTAAATAATCCTGAGTTGGTATAAAGTTGGAGGGGATGATTTTGGTGCAATATGGGGTGATACAGGATGGGAGCAATGGTAGGGAGGGTAGGGTCAGCCATGTTTTCCAGGACACATATAATTTCTACATATTGCTGACCAGCCCAGGTAAAATGCTGCCCTTGCAGTATCTGGGATGTATAGACTCATGGAAGGGAACCGATTTACATCCCCCATACATCAGGGCAGCATTTTATCTGGGCTGGATAGCAATATGTAAAAATTATATGTGTCCTGGAAAACATGGCTGATGTGGTCACCCTATGGAAGGGATTTGATGATGATTATGAATATGGTGCGATATGTATTATTTGAATTATAATGTGGATGGCTGTCAGGGACAGTTCTACACTTACACATGGGTACAAGTACACACACACAGGCCCTCAAATACCATATACTTACATATACATACATCCGTGCACACATACACACCCACTCTAACGCCATGCACATTTGTAGGTGCAAACACACAAACTCTTTAAGACCATACTCTTACACATACATACATGCACATATACCCACATTTGATTAAAATTGTAGATCTCGTTAGCATGTTTCCCAGTTGATCTATACCTGAAATGATCAACTCAGTTGATCTTTGTTTCCATATGGTCCTTATTTGATCTATACCCACAGTTCTTGGTTTCCACATCTTATTCACTTTATCTATATGTTTAGATGTGGCTCTCATAAGATCTATACCTGCAATGCACGGTTTGTGTTATTCGGTTATTCATGTTTCCATGTCATTCTCATTTGATCAGCAGCAGCATGTAAGCTCCTCTGCCAATGCTACCTGAATGGACCCAATGGACCCATCTTGACATATGATAGGACTGGCCTTGTTACTGGGCCATTTCCCTGTACAATCTATCTTAGATATGCCTACCCATACTTCCTTTAGCTACTACTATTGTTTTGAATGAGTACTGAGTTTGCGCTAAACTACTACCCCACATCTGTTTCAAGTGTTGACTCTATTCTGACCCCATTTTATTCAGAAATAGCATATGTCAGGGGTGCGCCTAGGGTTACTGGCACCTGGGTGTAGAATTTCATTGGTGCTTCCCTCCCCCTGGCAAGTAGCCAGGGGGAGACTGACACATACTAACATGCATACTAACACATACTAACATGCAAACTCACTCTAACATCCACTCACACCATACATTAGCACACAAGCTCACTGGAACATCATATACTCATACCATATGCTAACACACACCCGCTTAAACTTTATGTTAACATAACCTTACTTTAACATACACTCACTCTAACATATTCTTACCCATACCAACACACTCTTAACACCAGACGCTTACCTTGCACACAGCCTATCACTCCCTGTGCTGTGCTACTAATGCAGGGACACATAGCATTGTGTTACAAGACCAAACATTAAAGGGGGGCATGCATGGGTGTGGTGTGCCGGCTTTAGTAGGCCCTGTTTTGTCCTCACCAGCCCTTCCATGTTCCAAATAACCTTTACCATATCCCCAACGACCTCTGCCATGTGCCTCCTGTCCCTGTCATGACACCATCACCCCATCTATTATTCCCACCAACCCCTGTATTGTCCCCCCGGTCCTGCCATGTCCACTCATCAGCCCCTCCCATGTCCCCCCAGACACTGTCAGGTCCCTACCTGCCCCGTCACGTTCACCAGCACCTGTAATCTCCCCATCCCCTGCTCACTTTTTTTGTGAGAGGGGCACCATTCCCTCCTGGTTTGGTGTGGAAACCACAACAGATCCCGTTCAGCTGTATTAGACGTTCCAGATGTGGACATGTGTTTTTACTTCCTAAATGCACTACTCTCCATTTGATATTGTTGAATTTCACTTAACAAATGAAGAGGTGAGGGAGAGAGAGGAGAGAGAGGTAGCAAGTGACAGATTTTTCGAAGCTTTCAGTAACACATATTATTGACTACTGATGGAAATACAATTTGTAAAAACATGACCAACATGACCAAGTAAGTTTGGAAAAGTTTCTCAATTTGTTTTCACTGTATATAAAATGCGCCATAAAATTGGATTTAATATTTATGTTGTGAAAACACAAAGGCATCTGAATTGCATTTATATAACAATATTGCTTTTATTTCCTTTTTATTTTTTGCTGTTATTAGACCTATTGTCTTTATATATTTGGAAGCCACGATCTATAAATGACCCTCTTAGTGACCTTTTCTTTCATTTTGGCTTTGTAGCTCCTACACTAATTTAGGTCAACTTTTTGTGGATATTCCTATACTTTTACCTTAATCGCTTAAAATGAATAAATAAACAGTATTTCCCTGCAATGGTTTAGCTGCTGAAAATCGCTTCCCAAAGCGCATTCTTTTAAAGGAAATGTAATAAACTTTCCACAAATATAAAATCTTTTGTCCAGTAAATCGTAAGTCACTGTAGCTCAAAGCCCCCATAGTCAACGCAATGAAAGATTCTGTTTTGTCCGATGTGCAGCCCAGTGTTTCAGCTGAGATTACGTGTCTACAATGCACAGCTGATTCATATTGCAGTATTTTCCGACAGATGAACGCTACTGCTGAGATTGGAGAATAAAGCGAGATCAGCTGACAGCGTGTCAGAACTTGTGTCAATATGTTTGTACATTAACATGCAAAGTAATCAGCTAAAAGACTGCTGTGCTGCTACTGGGTCACGCAACCTTGCGTCATTACACGCAGAAGCGCTGGAGTGAAGTATAATGTTATATTAAATGCATTTTACAAATCTCTGCATATCTGAAGTTACAGGAAGAATGTTAACCCCTTCCATTTGATCTTCCGTGAACGATGGTGTACTTTGAATAGCTATCAAAGGGAATGGTTTCCATTAATCTCAATCTTTAAGTACAAAGGATTGGACGTTGGCACATTGGTCTAAAATGATTGTTATTCATGTTTTACATTAGATTTATTTATAAAATCCCAGCAGATGTAGCGTTGATACATACGGAGAGTGAAAATATCTAACAGACAATTTAAGGTCCACAAAAAATAGTAGTACAGAAGGAAAGAAGGTTCTGCTCTTGCCAGTTTACTTGAGCAACAAGTATGAACTCAACCTTCTAAAGCCGCACATTATCCACCAACAAATGTTAACATGTAAAAGTAATTTAGGGAAAATGATTTGTATATAAGGTATAGGTAACATAACATCTATCAACTCTCAGAAATATTAATCATAAATAAAACTAAAGTATAGCTACCTAGGGTCTGCTTGCTTCTGGGTGCCTGAAACCTTTTAGCTTGAACAACTGCTAATTGACTGGGCTTTGGCTCCCTTTGGGCCAGATGTAGCCAAAATTAAATTAAAAAAAGGTCACTAAGAGGGCCATATATAGATCGTTGCTACAGAATATACATTATTTTAAGTATTTAAGTATTGGGACACACCTTAGTTTTTGAATTCAGGTGTTTCAATCAGACCCATTGGCACGGGTGTATAAAATCAAGCTCCCTAGCCAAGCAGTCTACATTTACAAACATTGTTGAATTTATTTTTTTATCCCTGCTACATATTCCACGGGCAACTATCAGGGGTATTATTGGAAAGTGGAAGCTTTTAGGAACAGCAGTAACTCAGTCATGAAGAGAAGGACCACGTTAAGTCACAAAGCGGGGTCACCGAGTGCTGAGAAGCCCGGTGCGTAAAAGCTGTCAAGGCTCTGCTAATTCCATAACGGAAGAGTTCCAAACTTCCACTGGATTTAACTGTGCGGCGGGAGCAGCTGCTTGCAAGCCTCACATTACCAAGTAAAATGCCAAGCGTCAGATGGAGTGGTGTAAAGCACGCAGCCACTGGACTCTGGAGCAGTAGAAACGTGTTCTGTGGCGTTACGAATCACACCTTTCTGTTTGGCAGTCTGATGGGTGAGTCTGGCTTGGTGGATGCCAGGAGAACGTTACCTGCCTGCAATGTGCCAACTGTAAAGTTTAGTGGAGGAGGAATAATGGTATGAGGCCGTTTTTCAGGGCTTGGGCCTGTTACTTCCTGTGAGGGAAATCTTAATGCTTCAGCATATGAAGACAATTTGAAAAATGCTATCCTTCCAAGCTTTGTGGAAAGAGTTTGGGGAAGGCCCTTTTCTATTCCACCATGACTGGGCCCCAGTGCACAAAGCAAGCTCCAGCTGGATGAGGTTTGTGTGGAAGAACTTGACTGCCCGCACAGAGCCCTGACCTCAACCCCATCGAACACCTGTAAGAAAAACTGAAATGGAGACTGCAAGCCAGGCCTGACCTCACAACTGTTCTACTGGATGAACGAGCAAAAATTCCCACAGAAACACTCCAACATCTTATGGAAAGCCTTCACAGAAGAGTGGAAGCTGTTATAGCTGCAAAGGCAGGACCAACTTCACATTGTCTATGTATTTAGAATACAATGTCATAGAAGTCCCTGTTGGTGTAATGGTCAGATGTCCCAATATTTATGTTCATATAGTGTATATAAGGAAATGGATTTAACAACAGCAAAAAATAAGAAAATAGAAATAACATTACATAAATTCAACATGAACACAATTCTAGCAGCAAAACATTTCAGGTTTAGCAATGTGGGCCTACATAATGATAGAATGTACCATCACTTAACAATAGAACGTCTCCTTTAAAGCAGTATCTCACTGCAAGCCCGTTTTTCCATTTGTATGGCTTTTCTTAGATCTCAGAGACATTAACTGAAAATGGGTTATTGAATAGTGAAAAAATATTTTTCAAGCAATTTAAAATAAAGTGACAGTTGTGTTTCCCACAGCTACAATTTCACACATGTTGTTATTTGTTGTTTTAGGCATCAGAGATGTCCAGTAATGTCAGCCATGAAGGAGAGATCATTCAGTTCAGGGCACAGCTTCCCTAGTGAGTAAGCAGCGGTGCGGTTGTCGGTGGTCATTGTGATCAGAGTTTGTATCAGTATGGCTGAGGGTGCGTCAGCCTCTAAGACACTTATTTAATGTTATTTGTCTCATAAATGAGTAAGTGCCTACTTGTGTTTTATTTATTACACATCTAAAATAATTCAATACATATATTTGAATAATATCGTTGCACTGACACCTTGTAAATACTGTTTACGGTACATTGGTAACTTATTCTACGCCATTTGTGAACACACATTCTGGGGTGGGATATACCTACCGCCAGTTGTAGTGCTGGCTCAGCAAATGCTCTGGGAGGGGGTCTGAGACCCCTGTGTGCATGCACAGAAAGCAATCGGCTGCTTCGCCAGATGACGGAAGAGGTGGGAAGCTGCACATTCTCACTAAGGTAGGTGCATTTTCCCCCCAGTTCCCCCAAGTTTAAAAATTTGTATAAAAGTACTTATAAAGTACTTTCTTGAGCATTGATAATGGGAAGGAGGTATTTAATGATTAAACCCCAAAGTAAGATTATAAAAATAACTTAAACATTTTAGAACAAGACTGAGTGATATGGAATCTTTGAATGTCTTTTTTTATATTGAGAAAATTACCATTGTTATAGGGTTACCCAAAATGCCCAACGCAAAATGACAGTGGATATAGTCATTGATAGATTATTTTATTTAATTGAAGAAAAAAAAAACATACTGGGAAAACTCAAAGCAAGAGAAACTAAAGATATAGTCAAGTTTATCAAGTGTGTCATGCTGGTTAAGAGAGATTTCATGCTGTCAGGTCCATCTTAAAGAAATACCTATTTTTTTTTTTTTTTTTTTTTACCTTAAAACGTGCTATCCAGCCATATACTTGGCAAGTGTCTAATAGCAGTAAGTGATGTATTGCATGATAACACAAAACCCTTTTTCAGGGTGACCGCTGATATTTTTCTTTCGAATTGACAGCGCAGATATTATTACAAGAGTTATCGTGATAACGTATATTGCATTTACTTGATAAAGTGTTATTTCCCTCATCATTAATAAAACGTGTTCATTGTAAGGCAAAGGAATGTAGAGCCTCGAAACATACAAAGAAAAATGAAAAATGAGGTCTAAACAAACACAAAATAAGAATTAACCATCAGGCAAGTGGGATTGTTATTTAGAATGAACTGATTATGTAGGAAATATTTTGAAGTCATTCAAAGATAACGTGATAAGCTTGTGTATAGGAGCAGATGTTAACAGGAATAGTAACAACCAAGCATTTGCTTTTTTTTTTTTATAAATTTACAGGACCGTGTTACAATATTGTATCTTACAGGACTGGGACCTGGGTGGGTCAGTATGAGCTAGAGCCAGATTTTATGGTATAGAGCTAGCCCTGATGTGAGTCAAGGCAGATTCCCAAGCCAAATACCAGACGTCCATAGAGAAACAGACAAGAAGAAGACAACCAAAAGGGAAGGAAGCACTTTTTCTGGCTCGGTTTCAGCTTGCACCAACTGGTATGTTACCGGCTAGGATTGCTGGCTCAGCTTTGGTTAGGTCGAGCACCATCCCCCTTTGCTAGACAGGCCTTGTGATGTCCGTTTAGTTGTTCATATAGACCTCTGCCTAGAAAATACTTGGCTCACAAACTGACTCCTTCGGTTGACTTGTCTGCCTACTTCACCTACAATATGGTAGGAAACATGATGGGAACTGGAGCCTGCATGGGGAGGAACAAAACCTGTATCTATTTGTCCTAAGCAATGAGATGAATTAAAATTAAAAAACAAAACATGCATTATGAAGTCCTAACAGTGAATGGGATGGCCCCAAAGTCCTTTCATGGTGTATTTTATAGGAATATTTTTTAAAAAGGTAGCTTAATAGTATATGAATAAGTTTGTTGTGTTTTATAGGAATATTTTTTAAAAAGGTAGCTTAATAGTATATGAATACGTTTGTTGAGATATATATCACATTTGGAAGTAAACATCAGAAGTGGCAAATTCATAATCATATTATATAGATGTGGTATCATGGGGATTGTCGCTTTGAGGAAAGGTGATACGGTAAATGATTTATTCCACGATGACACATACAGATCTGGGGGTGAATACAAGATTATTTACAACATCTATCATATTTTGTTGATCCAGCGGGGAAAAAGCTTGATAAAATATATATAAAATGTATGTGGCTGCGCAGAGAAACCTAAAATATTAGTAACTAAATATAAAGAACTATTTTACCATTCTAATGTAATTCCAATTAATTAACAGTGTGAAAAAAAACATGTTATCCACATTCTTATTTTGTATTTGTTACATAAATAAGCATGTGGTGGTTATGAATATATTTTTTTTTACTTTTGCCCCCTAGTTTTATTCTTGCAGCAGCATCTTTGGTCAGTCATGTGTTCTCTTCTAAGAGTTTCCGGATACTACCCAAAACCTTGCATTAAAAGTGACATTATTATGTATTAATCAGTTTCTAAGCAGTACTGTATATCACCGTATATTCCCAAAAATATACTACCTGCCAGAGTACACTTTGTCTTCAAATCGGTTAAATGTATTTTCTTCTAGAAATATTCCGCATTACCCCGTTGTAAGAATGATAACATCATTCAACAATTGCTACTCCAGCACTAATTAACATCAATTTCAATTAGTTAGCATAATTTTCATGCATGCAGATTAGGACAAGCATCCCAAACTACCTATGAATAAATCAATTATAGAGCTACAACTTTGATTTTACAAATTAACATTGTAATAGTGTTTTTTTTCCCCCCAGTGGCAGATTCTAGCAAATGCGGATGGCATTAAAATACATGTCAGGAGATTAAAGTCATACTGGGAACATGCTATGTTCATGAATACTTCACCAGAATAAAAATCATTCTTGAAAAAAAATCTGTGGATTGTGCATACATGATTCATAGAACAAGCGACTGCAAGAAGTTTATTGGGATGCTGATCGAATAACCAAAGCACCGAAGGCACAATTGGATGACAGTAATCCGGGATTGTGAAGCAAATGGGAAGAGCTGGGGTCGCAGGACTGAAGTCACAATCATTCCTGATCAAGCTTCATTGGCATGGCCTGCGCAGATCTTCTTGCAAGACAAATTTGCCGTAGTTAGCCATTTATAATTCCTTCGTTAACTCGGTAAAAATGTTGTTTGTGGTTTATTCACAAAGACATGGTGGTGAGGACTGTATTTATCTATATATATATATATATATATATATATATATATATATATATATATAAATATATATATATATATGAGAAGAGTGTACTGCTCCATATGTTTCTGGGTAAGACAGAGACTCGAGGACAAGTTTAAACCCACCTCATCTGAGAAGGATCCATGGAAGCCATCAGCTGTGCTGGGAGATGCAGTATATATGTTGGTTAATATCAGATCTCTGTTGGTTGTGCGCATGACAAAATTCTTCTTTTTACAAATGATTCTCACACACCCTTGCCATTACCAAGAGAACCGGCCTCTCTTGCTGTTCTTATGCGAGTTTGTTTATTGTAGGCAACACATTTGTTATATTATTCATTGCACTCTTGCACTGTTAATCTTTCCTCCTGCTTTTTTCTGTCTATGTTATATCACTTTATGGGACTTTATAATAGATTTTCTGGTTTGCTATTTATGCTTATTTTGCTTATGGTCTTTCAGGGATACAAAAAATATATTGTTTTCCCACTGTTATCTATGCAATCTGGATAGATAACTCTTTTAGATCTCTTACATCACTGTGATCAGCAAGGAGGCCGCCATGGTCTTGCTTTGCTGATCGCACAATCAGGCATTCCTTATATAATAGTGTAGCCTGACCTGTCCTAAGGGCCATCTTACCTTGCCTTTTTTTGGATGTACCCGTATGTCAATAGGGTATACCGAAGGGGTAGAAATGCTCACAGAGTGCCTCATGGCACCTAAAAGCAGCTTACTACTCATAGTGGACACTTTGCTAGGTGTACATACACCACTGCCAGCATAAATAGTGCCATGACCAAGTTAGCTATCAGTTGTGTATTATACAATACAATACATTTATTCTTATTTAAATTTCTATTACAAGCGACAAACATTAAATCAAAAGAAAGCATACTGTTTTTGTAAAAACCTAATTGACTCATATAAAGTTTGACTAAAGTATCCATCCTTGACCTCTGAGGAGCACGTTCTTGAATAGATAATAGTGCTCTGCTCAGTAAGGTCGGTGCTTTGCATGCCGTCAATGCTCAGTAACCGCTGTTGTATAGAAAAACTGATTGTCGCTGATGATTCTTTTATGACTGCTGGACAGCAAAGAGTTGCATTACAAATGATTTTCTGTCAAACTCTCAAAATGATAGTTGTGAGGAACATTGCAATACCACAGTGCGCTTTTCTTAATATTCGACATAGGATACAAAGTGGAGGAATCTTTCAGAAAAACAACACACAGGGTGGTAATTGGATTTGCTGCTCAATTATATTCCTGCCACCGAAATGCCGTCATTCAACATGAGATGAAAGTTGCTGGGAAAAATTTAACCCCACCGGAGCATTAGCCGCAGTCACCATCTTAGGTTTCCCAGTTAAAACTTCTAGATGTTGAAAATGAGTAAATACATTTGCTGAATATATTATAAGGAAGAGATTGAGACAGTTGGGTTAAATCCTTTTACCAGGACGGACAGGAATACAAAGAAGCGGGGATATAGTGGACACACTAAACGTAATAACGTCATGCTTACTTTCTGTCTTTGGATTGTCTCGATGTTCTAGTTGGGTTACCAAATCGTACATTTCAAGACCAGTTTACCCATTGGAGTTTGTTGACTACAAGGAGAGTCGACATGAGAGTTTGCACATGAGACTGTGGGTCCAGCTTCTTCATTTCACTATTTAATATGAAGAGTCAACACCGACAGGTTTCTCCAGCCAAGGAATTGCATGCGTATGATGCTAATGATGATGTCTCCGTAAGGTGTCATTCCGTGAGAATTTTGAGATTTCAATAGCTATTGGTACGTCAGGATTTTTCTGATTTCTCCTGTTCCAGAATATCTCTAGACTTTATAAATGTGTTAAAACCCCTAGCCACTTCGAGTGCTCTAGGCCATAATTATGAATCTCACCTAGACATTAAATTAGACATTAAATGAGTTCGCTCTGCGTTGAAGAAAAAAAAAAAAAACAGCTCTTCCAGTTAAAACATTCCTCAATAGAACAAACGTACCATTAAAGAAGCTGATTTTACTGCAACATAATTAACCCGAATATAGGAATTTATCATTAAAATAATTTAGAATCATAAACCTGCCGAATCCCTAAGAAGGGTAAATGAAGTTTCAGACAGGAACCATGTCCACAAGACCATAGTTTCTTCCACGTATGCACGCATTTGTTTTTACTGATGGATTTTTGGCATAAAGCTAACGTTTTTGTTATTTTGTATTGCAAATTAAAAGGAACTGTGACAGATCATATATATTGTGCATTGCGTTTAGAAAGCTCGATTCTGTTGCTCTCTCGGAATAACAAAACAAACCGCAGACCTTCATTATGCAAAGTATATCATGCAGCGTATGGCAGTACCCGGTGAGATCGGGCTACTCGCAGATCTTGGGATTTAAGATTGGAACATTTTAAAAAATTATTTTAAGGAGTAGCAATACCCAGATTTTTCAATGCATCAGCAAAATGTTTACGTTTAAGGGAAAATTGAGTGTGGTGGAACAAGCACTTTGTTGTTTTCAGCCTGGCGTCTATCATGAGTTTTGGTAAAGAAGCATCTTGGTGCGATGAGGTTTGGATCAAGCTCCAGTTTAACAGATCCTTTGTTAGCTTATAGTTTTTAAAGTTTACGGAGACTTTGTGAGCAGCTGACGGTGATGTTGTGCTTTCAATCAACTGTAAGCAGTAGGACTTTTGCCTCCTTCGATACTGTGTCCTGTATTTTATCTGTCTAGTTTTCTATTTCCAAAATGGTGAATGGTTTGCAGGATAAAACTCATCAGGAAAGAATAAGGGAACTCAATATGTATAGCGTGGACGAGAGAAGAGAGATGTAATAGAAACATTTAAAAGTACAGTGACGTTTATTTCAAAGGAGAAGAGAGGTCTAAAACTAGAGGGTTTGAGGTTTGTATGCAATGTAAAACATTTTACTTAACCTAAAGGAGAAACGAATTAGAGCAACTGATTTATTCAAGAAATCTTGTGGATAATAACAAAAATATGATTTTACTGTGTTTTACATTTATCATATTTATTATGGTTTTTTATATAGCGTGTCTTTGGTGCTGATACGTACTGTACCAATAGTTATAAAGTTATCCTGAATCTAAAGACAAGATCAAGGACTGATTAAGACCAGGGTCTTACATGACGGGCAGAGCAGATGAGTGAATGGTTCTTATCTGCCATCTATGTTTCCGTTACCAGGGGTATTAAAGTGTAGAACTGCAAGGAAGCCACAGTAGCTTGGCACAGGTACGTTTTAGGGTAGGGGGATTTGCTAGGTGGAAACTATTGAGTGAAGTTCACGTGCAGTCAAGGCAAGTTTACGAATGTCAATGGGACATTTGGATAGGGCTACCCAAAAAAAAGAGAAAATGATCCATGGATTTTTAATGCATGTTCGTGTTACTCTTTCAGTAAGATCCAAATGCACATGGGCTGTGTTGAGTTTTAATATTCAAGTTAAGCTTTAAACTTGGAATGAGTCCTACGTCATCCGTGGATGGGGAGAATGTCTGATTATTGGGGCCGAATAGAACGCCAAGAACTTATCCCACCAGTTCCCCTTGGTTTATGGGCTCTGTTATTGTTGCAGGTTGCAGCGAATGTTTGGGAGGCACCATGCATTTATCTTAGTAATGCTGAGGTTTGCTCTGAATTATTTTTAAATAAAAAACAACAATATTAATTGTACAAGTAAAAAAAAATAATTAGGTTTATACATTGTGTTATACATTAGGTTGATAATGTTATACATTATTTTGAATGGCAGTCTTTGGTAATTTGTGGCATCTGACTTGAAATACATCATCTACAAATGAACCTTATTAATAATTCCACAGTTAAATCAATATGGGCTTCTTTTAATGCAATGTAATGTTTAATTAATACTATATCATTTGTATTAGCTAAAATATTGCCGTATCTTTCCTCTCATAAATCAATCTTCCAGTAATACTAACTTGACCTTATAGCTTTAACATTATACCAACAGTTTTATCTACAATTAACAACTTACATTTTCATCTCCAAGGCATCAAATCCTATTTTCTTCGCAGTCAAACCCAATGTAATTTGCTCTCAAATGCTAATACAAGTAATTAAAAATAAAAGTAATTGAAATACTGCAGGGGCTGTTGGTTTTTATTATTTTAACCTCGTGGCAATGCTAATTTATGGCACTAATTACTGAACTGCCCCTTGTATAATGAATTATTTGGCAAAGGAAATATGGCCTTTCAAAACCTAGTATTATGATACAGATGGCCACTTTTTTTTTGTGCAAGTCAACAACGCGCCATTGTTACTATCACATAAAATATGGCATACAGATAAAGATCGATTTATGTAACGTCCGGAACATGGAGAATAAAATGTAATTCAACACCGAGGTGCTAAAAGAATATTATTCCATTTTAGATGGAGATGATTTTAAAGACATTTAAAGATATTGTGTATATAATTTGCATAACATAATATCTACATTAAATACTATGTATTCTAGAACTAGCAAATGCCAGTCCAGGAATACATCCACATTCTGTGTTCCACGGGCTGATTCTTCTTATCAGATTGAACGAGTTAAATATCCACACTGGCATTCCTTCCTCAGCGAGAACTCCTATTAACGTCAGTGGGACCGCCCATTGACGTCACCGGATCCGCCCACCAAATCACCGGAACCGCCCACCGACGTCAATGGGACCGTAGTTTCCAGGTATGGTTATATGCAGGACATAGGTGGGTATAGGGAGGAGTATGGGTGGAATATAGAAGCGGGAAGAGTGTGCGTGGACATGGTTGCATTTTTAATAATTTGCAAATGCCTTATCAGTTATATATTGTATATATATATATATATATATATATATATATATATATATATATATGTATCAGTGTTTTGTTTAATGTCACTGCAATTGATAAATCACTGTTTTATGGAGTAATTCTGTACATATAATTTAGACAGGCAGCAGAAAAATAATTTAACAGAAAATGAATTATATCCTTTAATAATTAGAATATATCTAATTTTTTTGCTTTAGGTAACTACGCTGGACAAGTTTGATAAGTGATGTTCTGTATTTTTGTTTCTTAAAATTGATCATTCAAAATAACAAAATCAATACATTTTAAAACTTGTAAAAGAAAGTACTGCTACAATAATAATAAAAAACCCTTTTTTCCCAAATTTTCTTTTTTAACTGTGTAATGCCCGTGGTGTGATGAGGCAAAAGAAAAGTTTATTCAATAACAAATTTCATATTTTGAGGAATACAAATGACATGTTTTCAATCATTTTCCTTGACGGAGATTAGAAGAGTTCTTGCTCTTAATATATGATGATCATAACAACATGAAAGGAAAGGATAAATGCATTATGGGGAAATTTACAAATAGAAGATGATGAAAATTATGCATAAAAAACTGCCATGAAATATTAAAAGTATCCTGGAAACTTTCATTATTACTTTTCTCATACTGTATTGGGATTTATCCACCAAACCTCGAGTTACAGGCGCGTTATAACGAGATAAATCACTTAATATCAATACTTCGTTATGGAATGGAAAAGAAGAGAATGCAAACCCCAACTTAACTCTTCAAGCAAGAGAAACTCATCGCTTGGCCCTGCATAATGCCTATTTCAACTCACCTATAGATTAGATAATAAGCCCTTTCTTAAATCACTACAGCTTTATTACATTATATTTTAAAGGATCCTTGTTGTCCCTAAAGATCTAATTTGCTAAGGCATTAAAAGCGAACGTATTCGAAGCAAATAATTTTGTGTTTCATTATGATTATGCGTTACCTTTTATTTATCCTATAGGTTAATTATTCAGAGATGCCACAGTTTCTCCTGGGCCTGTTAATGCATTTCTTTTAACAATTTTGGAATATTCTATTGCTGAATGGTATGGAGTCCTTGGAAGCTCTGCATTATCAAAATCCACATGAAAAAGCCCAAATCGGACACTGAATCCCGATATCCACTCAAAATTGTCAAGCAGGCACCAACAAAAATATCCTTTGACATCAACGTCATCCAGTCTGATGGCTGAAACAAAAAAGTTATAATACGTTAAACTTGGTATGACAGATGTAATAATAATAATAACAACAATAATATTATAAAATAATAATAATAATAATAAGTATTATTATATAGTGCCAACAGATTCCGCAGCACTGGGCAATGTGCTTTGGACCTTAGCAGATATAATCAGAGACAGCAGGTGTGGAAAATCCTACTACTGAAAGGCTACTAGTTGCCACAATGTATGGCGTATATTAATGCAAAGACAGAAATACATCCATTTCAACACACATTAGCATATGACTAAAAGCTGAACCAAAAATTTAACGAGAGAATCCTTGGGGATGTACATAGTAGACGCGTGAATGATCTGCAATATTTTCTTAAATGGTATTTTATGGGCTCAGTATTTTAAATATATATTTTAACACTATAAATTCATTGATGCCCAGGCCAACTTCTCTTTGGACACTGACTGAGGTACATGAATAAAGTCACACGCATCGTGTGCTCTCATTTTGCTTTCATTTACATCTCCTAACACAAATGTTATTGATTTTTTTTTACCGAATACATTGGTTTTAATGGGCTTAGTTATGATGGGCAACAAATCTCTCATTTTAGTTGGTGGTTTTCTAATCCCCAATTGTACTAAAATGGTAGTAGAATGAGGGAAAGATTGGTCCAAAATCAGTTGCTGATCCCCAGACATATGATAAGTATCTGATCATAGATTAACTACCCACTGTACAGCGTTATGGAATTTGATGGTGCGATAAAAAGTAAATAGTAAACAGTAAATAATAATAACTACTATTTGGTGCTGTGGCTCACCAAATGGTTAAGGGACCTCAAACCCCGTAAGACATGGTCAATATTAATTACAACTGCATCCTTTCCAAGATTCCTACATCTTCCAAATCTTGATTATTTTTGTTAAAGTGCCCTGATACACAGTGGAGCCCTGGTCATGAATTCAGTGTCCTTATTTTTGGCTTTAATTTAATATCACAAACCCTTGTTTCAAAATTCATTAATTTGAACAGCGTTTTATATAAAAGTGTATTGTGATGCTGTAAGCCCCAGGGAGATTTGTTTGGCATTTGGGCACAGGTGCTATACATATGTCATACATATGGGTCCCTGGGGTGGAGCAATTGGAGAGCAGGGTTGGCCAATGCTCCATTCCCCTTCCAGTGGAAAATCCACACCAGTTTTCCAAGAGACTAGGGCTGTGTGGGATCCGGCCCATGATTCCTATAGAGCCTGCATCAGGCACAGGTGCCGGGCATTAAAGCCCATGACGAGACTGTTGGGGGAAGAGGAAGCTTCCCTGTGCTTCCAGGGCAAGGAGAGGCCCTGAAGAAGACCATCCCTGAGCCAAGTGAGGCATTGCCTGGATATTTTGAGTGCTGTCTGGACGAGGTTTTCCTGAGCCTGGCTTAGCTGGGTCTGGCTGGGAGGTCTAGTTAGTGGGTGTTTAGGCTGCTTAGTCTGGGCCAGCATAGTATAGTTAGAGAGGGCTCCAGTTGGGAGCTAGGTTTGTTTCTTTTTATGATTTTGTTTTGGGGCGTTTTGTTTCAGCTTTTGAAAATAAAGCACTGTTTGCTAAGAGTTGGTGTTCCTGAGCCTTATTGCCCTAGAGGACTATGCTGAAGATGTGTATAGCCATCACGCTACAGGGTTTGTAACAGTATATACTGATTTTATTTTCACAAATAACAATATAATAATAATTGTCCATATTTCCCCCCCATATAATACATAGAGGGTGCATTTTGTATTTGTGATGCAAACTTTGTAATAAATAAATAAAACATTGAAGCAACTTCTAAATTCCATCCAACAGAAGCAAAAAAAAAAAAGCACAGAAATGTAATAACGTGATATGCCAATATGATTTATGAAGCAGTGAAGCACTGAAAATAAAGTAAAAAGCAACCTTTGTGTGTTCAACTTCTCCTTAAAACTGAGTGGAATTTTAAGATAACAGACAGAAAGGAATGGCTGTGGATCCAAGGAAACTGGAACAAATGTGATAAGCAGCGTTCCTCTTATGTTTCAAGAGCATTCACTTTTACCTGAAAACTGTATTAAGAAGAAAGAGGAAAGATATAGCACAACATTCGTAATGTGCTTCAGTAAGCTTCACGTTGCTTAAACCATTAAAACATGTTAAAAGATTTCCAGCTCTAATTATGGAGTGAGTTTGAATGCTCTGTAATTCCCATACCCCGTAAGCTATAGATCACATTTCCATAAATCACATCAAAATGGACAATGGATTTTCTACCTTGCGTACTCCTCATGCAGGACAATTTATTAGCATTTTTCTTAAAAACAGCTCACTCCTTGATGCTGGGTTAAAACGGGGAAACTGCACCTACAAATCTAACGTTTCAATGGTTCTTACCGGCTCTCAAATTGTATATTTCTATACGAATACTTCAAGTACAGCGCTAAGAGTGTATTTGGGTTTCTCTAAGCAGATAGCAAAGTATTACGTCTTATTTAATAAAATTGTTAAAGCCAGCTATCTGTCTCCCCCCAAATCGTGATGATTTATATAGAAGCTAGTCTAAAATTGCTTTGAGTTTAATTACTTGCAGCTGTTTAAAGCGGATTTCAATGTCAATTTCAAGCCATTTGTTTTGTTAAAATTACCTTCAAAATGTCCTACACTGGAAAAGAACTTAATAGGAAAAAAGATTAATGGGGCAAAAAAAAAAAAAAAAAAAAGATTAAACGGTTACAAGGGAGAAAATTGTTCGGGATTTTAAAAAAAAATCCATATTAATTTAATCCCGAGACCCAAAAACATGGCAGGACTATTCCTAACTTCTTTGTATGAGCAGAAGTTGCAACTTTGACCTTCCAGTAAGACTTGTCGCTGTTCGAAAGCTCGGATTTCTTTAAATCGCTATTATTATGCCCATTTACCCAAGGATTCTGGAGTCACCTTGGCAAGAAAACCCTGAAACTCGAGGTGGGACCATGGAGAGTTCCAGTTACGGACAATGTCCTCTAATAGAAATGGAGAGATTTTATAACTGCGATTTCAGAATGTTGTTCCACAACCACCTTGGCACTTTGGAGATAATGATGTTCTTCCAAAAATGGAAAAAAATGCTAAAATTTTCATTATTACGCTTAGAAAGATATTTAGCAGTAGCGAATGCTGTGTTCCTGAACAATAAATAATTGAAGGAAATAATCACCCAGAAAGCAATAAAGGCTAAAAAGAATCTGTTAAAAGGAAATCGTGTTAGTAGTAGGTTCTAACTTATAACTATGTCTGTCAATCACCTACTTAATATAACGCAAATAATACCAGTTATTAGAGAGCTTATGGCTTTGATCAAAACCTCCAGTCTGCCAGTAATACTGGTTTATAAAAGGCTGAGTAGAATAGGGAACACATTAAAGGAACACTGCAGACACAGTTAATATTTTACAAATGGTTGTGCTGGAAATACATCGCTGTTACTGTACGGCAAATAGAGCCTTCACTATTTTCTACACAGGCTGGGAGACAATATGCATTTCTTAAAGGCCATGCTAGCAATATCTCACTTCTATACTGTGTCAAGTACAGCGGTAATGATAAAGTATGGTGCAACAAAAGGTACAATGATTCCAGGCCCAATGATCCTGTACCCTACCCCACTGCTGATGTTGGCACCACATTATGAAAGGCTTTCATGCTGGAACCAGAGATAGGGTGCCACCAGTCACAAGGAAGAAATGAACTGGGAAAGGGTGTAATCACACACAAGAGGTCTTTGTTCCTGACTGATCAGGTCGTCAAGCGATCGAGCCAGGTATGAGTAACAGAGATACGCTACTGCTTGTTACTCATTAAGGCATGCTTTGTTCTATTCCTAAGAAAATGAGTATTCCTAACACTTAGTCCCAAAGACATGGAGCTACATTCACTAAACCAGGGGTTTTTAGGAGAGTTGAACAATTCAACTCATGGACTTCATCATGCATAATAAAAGCCAATTCCAATGAGTTGGTCCTGGAAAACACATAGTTAATGTGGGGGTATTTCATACAAGTCACCTCTTTGGGGTCTATCCACTGATGTGAGAGTTGACAGATGAAGCTGCAGGAGAGTTGTGGTTTCAACTCTCTCACTTCACAATTCATTTTGAAGGGCTAACGTTGGCAGGTTCTTCCAGCATGAAGGACTGAACTGGTCCTGCATGATGACTAGTGCAATGTGTGAGGACCTAGAAAAAAATCTCACTGATTTAGGTTATAAAGGACCAGCCAAGTTCTTCAGTTAGTAGATGTTTATTGTGGATGACCCTTCATGATGTATAATGAAGTCAAGGAGCTGAAACACAACTCTCCTGCAGACTCTCCTGTCCACCCTACATTTAGGGAATTGACCCAATTGAGTTATCCGTAACGAATAGTGATTTCAGGAAGATGGATTGTTTAACTCCCCCAAAAACCCCCGTTTTAGTGAATACACCCCACTGCGAGAGAAGACTTAGTATTAGACTACAAAAAGTGAAGGCTGAATGGGTTGGAGAGAGGCCGGTGAGAGCATTTAATGTTAGCAGTTATTAAGAAAAGAAAAAAAAAAGAAAAAAAAAATTGTATGACCTCCGTCTGTTCTCAGCTTGCGTTCTCTAACTTATTATTCCAAGACTATACATACATGCACGCAGAGACATATTAAGAAAAACCACGTGTACATGGCATGTATAACCGCTAAGCCAGTGAATATATTATTATATACCATTTTAATTATGAACTCATATTGGAGGCAGCAGCTTATTGCTAAGAATAACTAGCGAATAAGTACAATCTGACTGAAGATATGCAATTTTCTCAGCAATTTTAAAGTCTGTTCATTTAGGAATCTGCTTAGGAAATATACATGACTGTGAATACAGGGATCATTATTTTACTTTACAGAACATATGGTTCATTTGGATACTTGCAAGTACTTAATGTTCAGCACTAATATCGTACTGCATATCATGCTGTTTCCTTTAGTGTGTTTTTGACACAATCTATCTTTGAAGCCTACAAACTGGCAGCATACATTGTGCATACATTAAATGGAAGCTAATACGGAGACCAGCAGCAACATGTACTATCTGCAGATAGGTTTTTTTTTTTTTTGCAGAATGATACTGCAGCACGGGGTATAATGGTTAAACAGGACAAAAGAAGAGAAAAATAGTTGATCCAAAGGTACAAGTCAGTAAGCCACAATCCAAGGACTCTGAGCCCAAAATAGCAGCTTCTGCATATTGGGAGAGGGTGGCTTAATTGCATATTGGGAAGGCGTGGCTTAATTGCATATTGGGAGGGAGTGGCTTAATTGCATATTGGGAGGGAGTGGCTTAATTGCATATTGGGAGGGAGTGGCTTAAACAATTGTAGGGGTTAGATCTTGTGCAATCAGCAAGATCATGCTGTTGGTTGTTAAAATTAGTGGGGATGGGGGTGGCGTATGTATCTATCCCAGCACCAGTGCTGTATTCTATGTGGCAGGTCAAGGAGGGGGCGTAAAACAGGGAACTTAACACTCTATTGGTTTATCGGGCTCTCTGTGCACTCCGTCCAGTGGGCCTGTTAAAGGGAAAATCACTGATGATGTCATATCCAATCACTCAGATGTAAGGAACGGTGTGCGGAGGGGGTAGCTGTTGGCACTCAAGGACGCCTATCCTTTTGCAAGGGCTACACTGAGTTGAGCAAATTTGCATGAAATGTAACAATTTTTATTTTTTCCGCCCCTATAATGGTTACAGCCCTGCATTAAAACATTAACGAAACAGGTGCCGACAATTTATTGATGCAGGCGCTCATATATTCTCTAGTTAGGCTCCCCCAGACATGCCAGTCTGCTGCTGGTTGCAGAAATTTGCAATGTTGCCCGTTGAACTAGCGATAAACTTCCATAGAAATTCCATAGAAATGTGTAAATATCCCTGTGCCCCAAAAAACAGAGTTGTCATTTTTAGGATGATTTTTTTCTTAACCTCAGCAAAGTGGTGCAAAAACACTCATTCACCTTTCCTTAAACCTCTGCTTTTTACGCTCCCGTGAAGGGGCAGTCTGGCCACGCTCTGCATTAGCTATACCATCCCCTGGCAGTAATTCATAATTCCAAAACGTAGAACGTATTACATTTCGACTCAGCAAGAGGCACTTCTCATGAGTCAGCGATTTAATACAGCTTCGTACGTCTCATTTTAGGATCACACACAGATTCCATAGAATTCAAACTGTGAGTCAATGGCACCGAATAGTACTTTATTATATACACTCTCCATATTAACCACTGACACCCCAGCTATACAAACATTATTAACATGTCTATCTAACACGCATCAAATCATTCTCTATATCTCAATGTGAGAGTGTTAAAGCGAATGCATGTTGTAGAGTCAATGATAAAAACAAAACCCTTGATCTATCATGCTAAATGTTAATATGATATTCCTATAAGTCTTTACGTGGAAGAAAGTACGGTATATCCACCCAAAAGAAATGGGAAAGTTCTCCATGACTCCACAGGAAATTTCTGGTGAGCCCATAAATCATCTGCTTTGCAAAAAATGCTTTTTGATCTCTCTCTCTTATGTAAACTACTAGCAGTGTATTCCGGAGCTTTACTGCCCTCACTGCAAAGAATCCTTTCTTCATCTTAGGAAAACTGTGTCCAGGGGAACTTCCCAGGGTAAGCTACGTGCAGCTCTCCCTTTCGAGGAGCGGCTTCATGTAGTGGCAGGGCTAACTGCACATAGGAGCAGGGCTAGCCTCAGGCAACCTTTGGTGGGCAGGAAAAAGGAGGCAGTGACCACACACCAAATCCTCTGCCTGGAGAGAAAAGGAACTGACCAGGAGACTCAGGAAAGCTGGGCTTCACTCGGAGACTCCAAGTCAAACCAAGTATGTGTGTGTTTCTCTCTGTTCTGGTCACCTGAGAGAAAGCTGTTTATGTGTGTGTTAATCATTTGAGTACATGTGGAATTATACATAAAGTTCTCTTCTGGGCACTCTTCTTCAAGGAAACCAATGGAATGCTCTTGCCGGCTGCCTACACTTTTGCAACAAACTCATGCTTTTATACATAAACTTGACGGTTCTTCATATTTCATATATCTATTTCACATATATAATGGATGGCAACATATTTCACCTGCCTACCACTCACAGGACCCTAAGCCAACACTATGCACCTGCCTGATTTTCTAGGGAGTTGTTGCTCTCTCTTTCCTTGATCTATATGCTTAATCAGTCTAGACATGTACCGATCCTCTACAAAGTAGAACACTCTGCGCGCTAATTACTCACATTTATTGCGTGTACACATGTTCCTCATTCTTGCAAAGTATTAGAACCCCACAGCAGCGCTGTCAATCAATGCCAGCACATATCTGGCACGCGGGGGTTAAAGGGGGCTTACTATGAGAGACAGTCACCGCTTAGAACGCTGCTGCATTTGTTGCACGCAGAATGACTTTTATACCTGCTTTTATTATAGCCATTTATAAACTTTGGCTATGTTAATGAACACAAAGTTCTCGGAAAGCTTTTTGTTTAAGTGAAAACATTTTTCATATCAACTTAATCTTTATTTCCTATAACAACTTTTGAACAGGTGTACATGCTTAGCATATTGAAGTGTGCTCGGCTTTGTGATATCCTCATAGACATTTCATTATGTGATTTCACTGGGATGAGACAGACGTGGAAGAACACTGCCATCTCCAGTCCGCACCGATAGATGCTGTTGGTGCCGATTATATTTATTGGTCGGATGAATGGAGGAAACGTGACAAGATATGAACACAGAGTCAGCTCTTTGTCAGGAGGCTTCATTCTATTTTCCTTGCGATTCCTAAATGTTTCTGCTAGATAATGTATTCAGGAAACCAAGATTTGCTGTGAGTTGCAATGGTTGACTTCACCCACTTTATTTTGTATTGAGTTTCTGCTGCGAGTGGGTAAGTTGGTTCTTTATAATGAATAGCCAAAAGGGCTAATTAAAACTAAAATCACCACAGATTTTTGTTTTAATTAACCCCTTAAAGCCTTCATGACGTTCTATACTGTCATGAGAACATGTTTCCAAAAACATGCCATGACTGCATAAACAGTCATGGAGAAAGTAGCTGTTCCTGGTGCAGGAGATTCCCCACACCCAAAGCAGTCTTTTTAGGTTGTGCGTTGCTCTATTTTTTGTATATTTTTTGTGCTTATTTGCAGGTTCTGACCAAACATTACGGCTGAGCACCACACGGGAGCCTCATTAATGGTGTCCAGAGAAGGCTTTACATTGCCTGAGATACTCATTGTGTTAAAAGGCAGTCCCACTGATTCAGCAATAAAGCCATTAAAATTAATCAGGACTCGCCAAATTTGGGGTACTTTGACGTAGTGGCGGGGTAAGCAATATATGGCCATATAGTGTGATGGAATCCCCAATATTTATGCCTTAGATTGGTGTTTTTGATTGGTAATCGCTAGGTATGTGCTGACTTCTTGCTCTGTTTTAGAAACAATGTTTCTCCTTCTTCCCACAAAGGGAAAAAGGAAAAAAATATTTTTCTACTGAAATATAAACAAAAATAATAAATAAATAAACAATACAGTTAGCTTGGCGATGTGATTGTGACATCACAAGCATACCTAAGATGTACAAGAGATCCCTAAAAGGGATCTATATACTGATAGCAGAGCAAAAATATTAATATCACCTATTCACCTAGCACTGCATGTAAAAAGTATAACCCCCTTCCAAACCCCTTAAGCAAGAAGTATTAAAAATACTACCCAATATGTATGTAAGGGGTGGATGAGGCCTGCTAGAACATAAAAAAATGTTTGTGGGGTATGTCTGTAATCAAGGGATGTTGCTGGACATAAATTGGGTCATTGTTCATCAGTGGCACCTTCTGTGTAGAAGGAGTTCTAAGACAATTGCAAAAAAAGTTTTTTTTATTTTATTCTAGTACAGGCCTTTTACATCGCGAAAAAATGGCTATACTATTTGTGTGGGTACATCAAACACATAAAAAGGGAATCTTGATTAAACCCACATATGGGAAAAATGGCATGAAGGCGGCTTCTCTCTGCTGGTGTCTGACAGACCCTCGCATTAATCCACTTGTGTAGCGTTATTCCTCTAAAGGGATACTTTGGTTGTATTTTTAGGGTTTATTGGGTTTACTGGTGGTAAAGTGCCTCAAATACACATAATGACAAAGCACATGCTCAGAAACTGAAATTTACCTTTCAAAATTTCCGTCAGTGTCTCTTGAAAATATGTCCATCTCTGCACGTCCTTTATCACTGGGGATTCGTTTTGTGCAAATCCATTTTCAGTAATATAAATGGTCGGATTGCCAAATGTGTCCTACAAAAGAAGGAACGTGTCTTACTCAATATTAAACCAACTGTCAAGTTACAACATTGAAAAAAGATGCTTATAAGACTATGTGACACGAAAATACGAAATAAGCAAACCAAAATGGAGTGCGCGTTCAAAAAGGAATCAGAAAACAAAATGGTGTCTAAGCAAATTAACTTTCGGAGGTCCCTGCTCTTATACTCTTAAGTAGAGCCTCGGGCAGCTCTCCAGCCACCCCCATAATTTACCTTTGTGGAGGTCATCTGTATATGAAGGTGCTCTCCTTCTTATGGACGTGCAGCATGGGGTAAGGTCACTATCGAAGCTGTGCCAGCTGGGCATGGACCTTCACAGAGATCTCAGATCTCCCTAACAGACCCTGGCAGTGTCATGTCATCTCGCTAACCCTGTTGTGTGTATTGTTTCTGCCATTCTATGCTCCATTCCATGTTTCACGTCTTTTGTCCTCTGCATCTTTCCTGAACACCTACTCTGCAGTCTATATCTAAGCATGTAATACTACGGTATATCCTCCCTGATGGTTTGTACTACTCGCCTGCTTCTATCACACATGGCTGTAACAGAAGGCAGTAAGATAAGGACTTCATGTGCTTGTTTGGTAGGTCTTTTAAATAACAGCTGATTTTAAAATACTATTAAAACTATGGTGGTCATTTCCCTTAAATTATGTAATATACCTTAATATATGCCAAGAGTTTACGAAGGCCCCATGGAACCACAGCTAACCATTCAACGCCACACTCGGGCCAGTCAGGATCCTTTATGCGCTCCGCTGCTATGTCGGAAGTACAGCTCGACTCATCTGCTGAAGACGTACAGTGTCTTATCTTCCGACTAGTGTAGTAATTCAGACAAAAAAAATCCGCTGTGCCTTTTATCATGTTTTTTTCTTCGTTTGTGAATTCTGGAAGTCTGGACGTTTGTAGACCTTGCGCTTTGCTTCTCTTGGAGACCACAGTTTTCATTATTTCTGGGTAATCGCCGTCAACAAAGATTGGTTTGGCAAACCAACCAACGTAGAATGATAAATACCTTTCAGTTGCTTCTTTATCTTTTTCAGAATTGGGATCATAGGGCTCAGCCCAATCAGAATCAATAGCAATGGAGACAAAGCCCTTTTGCTTGTTCTTGAAATCATTCTTGTATGTGTGCCAGGCCTTAGCATGTGCTTTTAGCATGTTGTGAGCGGCTCGATAAGCTCCAAGACCGGGTTCCTTTTTACCTGGAGCAAAAAGACCTTCTTCATAGCCGAGTTTCGCAACTACATGAGGCTCATTAATAGTGATCCAAAATTTGACTCGGTCTCCAAATGTTTCGTAGCAAAACTGGGCATAATGATTGAAGATCTCAATTGTTTTCTCGCAATTCCAACCTCCTTGATCTTCTACAGCTTGCGGCAAATCAAAATGATACAGAGTCACCACTGGAATGATGTTGTTTTCTAATAAGCTGTTGATTACCTTGTTGTAATAGTCAATTCCTGAAAAGAAAAAGGGGAAAAGAGTAAATGGGATATCGGTAAAGATAAGCAGAAGACATCTGACTGGCCTACAAATACTGAGATATTACTAATCTCAGTTCTGCCTACTGTACTTTTGTTATTTCTACATTATTTATTCCCCTACAAGTAACAAAACCCAACCGTTCATCCAAATCTTACTCTAATCCAATCATTGCTTCATTTTCGGACTGTAACTTGAAGGTGAGTACACAAAGTAAGTTGTCAGTAGTTGACACTCTACACTAATTAGATCACATTATTTATAAGCAGGGAACATACAACAAGAATCATTTATTTGGTCTTCCAACATACACACATACATTAAACGGTGCCATCAAACATCCAGATTTAATTATGCCAGACAATAGCAATAACCTTGATTAAAGCTTCAACCTTGTATCTGTAAGAAACAATTACCTTTCTGGTTGATAAAACCTGTCGTCCCATCAGGTAACAGACGTGACCAGGAAATCGAAAAGCGGTAATAAGTCAATCCAAGCTGTTTGATGCATTTCAGATCTTCCTCCCACAGAGTATAGCTGCCACAAGCTACATCTCCAGTCTGGTTCTTGAAAACTCTATCTCCTCCCTGATGGGTGAATGTGTCCCAGACATTGAGGCCTTTCCCATCTGCATCCCATCCTCCTGATAAAAGGCAAACAAGCTAATGGTTACCCATCTGCTGCTCTAGGAAAATCAACACTCAGTATTCAAGCAATGAAATAAAATGCAGCTCGTCGCTGGTACATGTATAATTAAGCAGTATTATTTGAAAACGCGTAAGTAAAGGGGATGTGGATTGTGCCCAGTCACTACGTATCCTTTTCTGCATTTTTAGAATAATGATACTAGAAGATTTTTAAATATGATGCAATCGCCATGGAAACAATGGATCTTAACAGCAAACGGCTATTAATAACTATGGACTAAACAGCTTATTATGCCGAACGTAGGTGTAACAAATGACGCACTACTTTTAAAAGTTAAGTATTTTGCAAATTAAATACAAAAAGCTAATTACATGTGAGCTAAATCGGAGAAGGACGCGGCTGCATGGTGATTGGGCGAACCTGAAATGAGTTGCTACGGGATATTTTCTGATGAAAGGCTGTAAATGACCTTCATCTGCAGGAGCGCGTTTTTCTGTAAAATACTCAAATACTTGGGTAATGTTTTTTCACGCTTACCGCGATTGCACTTGCCTTAGGCTTCTGCTTTCTCAGGCATGGTATTATTGGCAAGCAACGGCTTTTTTCCTCATCGCAGATTAATAGCTTATTAAAAAATCGCAAGCAATTAAAACAAGACATTAACAAAGCAAAGCCTTTTTGTTAATAATTAAGATGTATTAAAGATGTGAGGTCTGTGTACAGATATATATATATACATGTATAGCTACAACTATTACACCACCTCAAAACACTCTCAGCCAGCATCCTGTCTATGCCATCTGAACGACCAACAACCTTGATAGCTCATCATGACTCTACCAAATCATCACCATCCAAACAGTCCTCTCCTATTGTTTTACCTCCCCCTCAACCGACTAGAGCAGGACCCTCTTCTCTTCTTGTACCAGTTTGTTATTGTTGGTGATTTTAAATAGCTAATTGTAAAGTGCTACGGAAACTGCTGGCTATATACATCGATCAGCCATAACATTATGACCACCTGCCTAATATTGTGTAGGTCCCCATTTTGCTACCAAAACAGCCCTGACCCGTCGAGGCATGGACTCCACTAGACCTCTGAAGGTGTGCTGTGGTATCCGGCACCAAGTCGTTAGCAGTAGATCCTTTAAGTCCTGTAAGTTGCGAGGTGGGGTCTCCATGGATGCATCCGGGTGCTGCATGTTCTCCAGGTAAGCGACGCACCCGGCCATCCATGTGATGTAAAAGAAAACATCATTCATCAGACCAGGCCCTTGTCAAAGTCGCTCAGATCTTTACACTTGCCCATTTTTCCTGCTTCTAACACATCAACTTTGAGGGCGAAATGTTCACTTGCTGCTAAATATACCCCCCCACACACACACTGTGGTCAGTGGTCATAATGCTATGGCTGATCGGTGCATAAATAAATGTAATAATGTTCACCATCTGCAATAAGAGAAAAGGGCTCTGCCATAGACTGCAACAAAATAAAACAATAAAAAAGGTGTCTCGGGTATCAGAATGTAGTCCAGGGTTCATTCATTGGAATGTTTTGTATAATGTATTGTATTGTAATGCATCATTCTTCTCTATAGCAATATAGAATGTTAGGTAATTAATTCTATTCAAATATTGTCACCCCGAGACTTACTGTTCATTCTAACTTGTCTGTCAAGAGAGAAAAACAACACACAACCAATTAGCACTTTTTTTTATTATTATACTTGTATAAGCCTATGTTATGTCTGCGTACACTTTATAATAATGTATTTAAACTATACGGACGGACACTACAGCCACAGGATTATTTCAATCTTCCATTCTTTTTAATCTTCCACATATATATCCCAACATGGTAAGACAAACTCACTTGACTTGGAAATATTGTTGTCCTTTCAAACCATAACTAACAAAGCTATATATCTTCCATTATACCTAAACTCGGCTTCTGTGCTACTTTTATTTTAGATTGTGACGTTGTCTCCAAGGCTCTTTTATTCATTTGGTACAAATAACCTTTACAGTTAACCTTTAAATAGCAAGCAATAGTAGACCCATTAACAGTCTTGAATGAGGCATTTAATCAGGTTTCCCAAAATATCTGCTCTCTAGAACCACACGTGCTTTTTACATACAAATATTTGAACTGTAGATGCCAAAAGGGTTTCATTCTTCTAATTCAATTGCATTTAATTGACATTTACCTCCCTTCCATGGACAAACACTTGGATCTCAGTGTATTTCACACAATAAATCTCCTGTTTTACAACTGTGTCATATCGCGATAAAAACGCTGGCATGGGAATTATTGTTAAATAAACCGTAACACCAAATGCTTCCTAAAACATTTTAATTTCGCTCTATTCCAGAAGGTTACTTGGAGCCACTTACAATAACATTGCGTTACCATCCGCTCTGAATTGACACAGCTGCATATGGAACACATTTGGGGTATAAAAAGGTATTTTGGTGCAAAAGTGGTCTTATGGTACCACCGTAACCAACAATGGTGTGTTCTGCAAATTACAGTTGGCTGGTGGTAAAAACCAGATTTGTACCAAGATCATCTTTTATACATAACCCCCATTCTGTGCAACAGTACAGACCTCCATTGGTGTTATTGCTCGAAGGCCATGCAACGGTCATCAGCATTCCTGGGAACTCTCCGGATTTGACACAGAGATTGCCGGGTGAGCACTGCTTCTCCAGGTCAAGACCCGAATCCTCCGGGTCACGGGAAAGGGGGGCTTGACATGCCCCGTTCCCCGCCCATTTTCACTTTAAATGGTTCCCAAAAACGCCTGGATATCTGCGGGAACGCCCCCGACATCAGCGGGACATCCCACTGACATCACGGGACCGCCCACTGACGTCAGTGTGCAGTCCTGGCCACGTCCCGCAAGGGAAGGCCCCGGGTAGCCGGAGCCCAGAAGTTCCCAGGTATGGTCGTCACGATATCTCCGCAACCAGCCCATGTGCCATCATTTTAAACAGATTATAAAGCTTTGGTTTTCATGTCACCCATAGCACCCTGGCTAAACTTCACTTCCAGATAAATGAGAATTTGATGATGTTAAGCGTCATAAAGAGTACGGCCTAAATTGATAAAGTGATAACACCTTCAAAATTAAATTTTTAAGTGCCATAATACCGATTCTGCATGAATAAATTATTTTATTCTAACACTATTAAATCTAAAGTATTAAGCCAATAGAGAAGGAAAAAATATAACACCATATTTATTTTGCCTCTAAAACCATATACCTTCTGTGTACTAAACCGGTGTAGGTAGCCTTACACACATAATAAAACAATAACAATATTGTTTTATATAAAACACGATAAAACAAGATAATAATAACTATATAAAAATGTACTTTGACATTTATATCACATGGATTTTTTTTTCCTTTCAATATAACTTTCAGTCCATAGAAGCCTTGAAATAAGGGAAGATTCAGAGTGCATGTATCCATTCGAATTACCTTTTATATAAGGTTGATTTGTTGAGGTTTCCCTGTCCTTTCAACTTTTTTTCTCATTTCTTTTAACCTCTCAGACTAATGGAAATTTCCGTCCCTGTTAATCTGTACAATAAAAATTGACCTGGCAGGCACAGAGCCTGATAAATTTCTTGTAATACATGTTGTAAACTTGATGAATAAATGCTTCTTTGTCCTGAGGATAAGGTTCACATAAACAGTAAGGTATGATAATTAGCATTGTTGGAACTGGGCATTTTCCATTAGCCTGTATTGAATGGGAAAGTGGACATCTAAAACATGATAGCATTATACACAGGGCTGATTAACCCCTTTGGCTCTATAAAGCTTGTCACCTTGGATAAATGAGACATGGCTTCTTGTGTACCAGGGGTTAAAACAATTATAAAGGATCTATGAGTGATTTATTTACAATTGATTTCTGATACATCATACTTTTCTAAGGTATATGGATACCTGAGAACCTGGCAGATTTCATGAAGAGCCTCCAGGTGAAGCACTGCTTCATCTGGACTCCAGGTTTGTATCTTCACTCTTTGGGCAGGAGAACAGTGATCAGGCCTGCTGAATTTATCTACCGGGTTTAAATGGTATATCAGTGTCAGAAGTGCTCTGTGTTTTGTCTGGATATGCCATGGAGCAGCACAGACATATACATGGGAACTTCCCAGGGTGGGCTACCTGGAGCTCATGAAGGAGCGAGGAGTATAGACTTGCCATCCATAGAAGTGGGGCTAGCCACAGGCAGCCTCAGGTGGATGGGACGTGGGTAAGGCTTAATGCTGATCCAAAGAAAGATGAAAATAAGCTGGAAACCTGGGAAAGTATTGCTTCCCCCCCGAGACTCCGGGTCAAACCCAGAGAGTTCCTAGGTATGCCAAGAGACCTCTCGACATGGTCGTGATTTAAAATAAGGTGGTTGGCATCTGGGGATAAATACAACTGTAACCATTATTCACAATTTATACAGTATTTGATTCACAGCAGCCGTGGGCAGATTATGCATGTAGTTCTTCAATACAGTATTGCTTAAAACTCCATAATGTCAGATATTTCATTAGAAACAATACTGAACGCATTCTCAAAAATCTATTACATTTTCAGAATGAAAGATGAGTTTAATCCAGAAGCGCTGACCTATAAAAAAATAGCAGAAGTCATTTTTTCAGCAATTCTCACGGAAATTATTGAGATTTTCTCTCGAAAATAAGAAATGTGTACTGAAAGAAGCAGTTCACGCCACTGTTTTTCTTGCAATCAATATGTTAAGCTGTTCTTCCAGTTTCCTATACACATCTCAAATGTCTCCATACATATTTAGCCATTTTTTCTACGAATAATGACATAAGTCAAAGAAATACTTAAGTAAGTTCTCAGGGTACTTCCTCTTGAACAGATTATTTTACCTACTCAAGCTTACAGAGATTGCACATTGACCCAATTAATGGATGTCAAAAATACTCTTAAAAACAGTTATGTCAGGGAAATAAAGGCATTCCAATGGAATGAACACACAAACGGTATGACTATAATAAGCCTCAGGACAGAACGCGTGAAAGCGAGGGAGCTAAAAATCAATTATCTCCCACCAAACACTTCTACGTAGTGAAGGTGAAACGTAGTAATGCCCCTAAAGGGACAGTAAAATCTTACTGTTAAGAAGCATTATGTTAAAGGCAGTGTTTGGAACACAGTGACAGTTCCTCTTTACAAATAGTATCCCTTGTTTGGGTTATCTTTAATGGATCAAGCATTTTGGCATGAAACTGGATGCAAGAAGACAACCATCCCCAAGGATGAGTCTATGGAGGTCCAAAACTATTCATTTAATTTTGTTGAGCAGACATCTGCACCAAAACAACGTGACCATGTCTGGGAAGTTCTCAGGGGGTGGAAATGGATGGATAATGGTTAGGGAGTAGGCAGAACCTGGATGGGGAATGGGTTGGCCAAAAGCCAAAGAACCCAGGAAGCAGGGCTTTCTTTGGAGACTTCTGGCAAGTCTCCCGGTATGAGCAGAACCCTTTCCCAATCCCGGTTAAAGCTCCTTTGTAAAATTAGCATTAGGAAGCCATAATAAAAAGTACCAGTAATATGTTTCAGGATATTGCCTTGTACATTTTATAACAAAGGAACATAGGTCAGTTGTTAAAAAATGGACTTAATTACAGTAATGTAGTAATTAGCCTAACAAATGTTTAATAATAGACACAGTTACATTTTAGTAAGAGATTAGCCCATTCATAAGTGGAAAAAAAGGTTAAGGTTTAATGTTTTGTTTAAAGGTAATGTATTTTATTAATTGAAAGTAAACCTATAGCTATTAGTCTTGATGAAACTTGCTGCGTCCCCCAGAGTAACATTAAGTTGGTACCAAAGTTTATGAGTTTAGCAATGCTCGCTCATTTCATGACACTCACTTGTCAAACAGAATCTACAATGAGTATTCAGATTTGATCACCAGCCATCCAGAAAGTTCAAAGCTTTTTAACCCCTTAAGGATATATATATATATATATATATATATATATATTTGTGCTTTGGATTACTAGCCCAGAATATTATAGAACAAGCACAGATTCGTGTCCAGCAACATGCCATAAGATCTGCCAAAACTGGAATAAATGCATAGTTTTTTATTTTACTTTTGTAGTGAGGGGTGGTATATTTTTGTATTTTTCATTTTAAAACACTTGCTCTGTAAAGGAACTAGAGATACCATATGGTCTGTTTCGACCAGAGGGATCACTGATGAAACAGAAGAAACAGAGTGTGGTGGGCTCTTATTTTAAGAAAATGTCATACCATACCATATTTTATTCTTTCCAATAAAATTAGTCATTAGATTCAGGGTTTGATTTTAGTTTCCATTCAGTCCAGCATTTGAGATTCTCAGGAACCTAGGTCTCGGAGACTATATCTGTGCAGGTAAAGTCACAGCTAGGGCTGGCTATTAAGTGGTACAAGTGGTAGATTATGTGTTTTTGGCACGACGTATGCCTCGCAGTAACGGCATATGTTGGATCAGTCATAGATGTGGCATTTACCTTCAATCTGATATGCAGCGGTAGCTGCTCCCCACGCAAAGCCCTTTGGAAAATCATAGCAATTCAGTTGCTCTGCTGTAGCCATGATGGATGTTAAAATGCACTCGTGCGTCTCTGATGGTGCTTTTCACAACTGGAGCCTTTTCAGCCTACAAAAAAAAATTGTACACGTTTCACTTATACTCCAAAACCAACTAAAATACCAACTAAAATGTACCCAATCCCTGTTAGTTTTGAACACTAAGTATACCAAGATGCATTTAAAGGTGCTGTTCCACGTATTCTGCTGAACTTAGGTGGAACAGCAACATTAGAATCATAATTCATATTAGTGTTTAAAGCCCAAACCCTTGCCAGAAATAATTCTTCAAACAATGTCTCCCCATTCAAACATTTGTTCCGGGCGCATGCTTGTCATGTGGCAAAAAACAGACACTGGACCTGAATTCATAGAAACAGAAAAAGCTTCTTAACAAACTCTGTTATTTTCAATGCAATTAAACCTTCTTGAAGAGAAAAATGACATCTACTAAGCTTTATTTCAGGGGGTGTTAAACTCCAGGCACCGATGGCTTCAAACAGACCAGGTTTTCCGTAAATCCTTTGCTTTGAACCCAAGCGTAACCAAACAATCCTGGCCTGGATGTGGCCCTCGAGGACTGGAGTCCGACACCCCTGCTTTATTTATTTAGCATGCTATAGACTGCGGTTTACGGTTTATTAAAATAATTAGCAGACACACAGCAGATGGCGATATTGCAACACTTTATATTGTCTTTACCCCAACATTTTCTACTTAATATGTACAGATTGTAAACCTATACGCTTTGTATATTGCACATTTTAATGTTGTAGTTCATTTTCACTCTCCCCTTACCGTGATAGCTCTATAAAGAAATGTAATGTTCATATAAATGCCCCCCTCTGACACCGCGTCACTTGCGTTAAGCAATGCCCCAGACATGTTTTTGATTTAAAAAAATATTTTTGTGATAGATCACTTTTTTTTTTCTTCTGGTTCTACCACTGTGCAATGCGATCAGATGCATGAGTATCTAAGGTATCTAATAACAGCTCAATTTTTCCTGAATATATATATATATATATATATATATATATATATATATATTTGGGTTTCCCTGGGTAAAATGTACAGTTTATATAGTTGTCACCTAAACCTGACTCCCGGCCCTCAAAGGGTTAAGGTGAACTGGAGCAACACAGGAGGGGGGCATAGCAGGCACATTCATTTGTTTAATGCTATTTTTCATTCATTCTTATATCTTAATGTTGCGCAAGATGAGGTCCACGCTTAGTTGAGGCACTTAGCCGGGAAAAGGGTGGGCAGCCCTGAGTTTGTTCATCCTGGAAGATTTACTCGTTTGATGGTCTCAGCTCCGAAGCGCCCGTGCTATAGAAATCTATTTTTTCGAACGGGCGAGAGACCAGTCCCTCTAGCATGGATGGGATCCCCAGGCAGATTGTGCTAGTAGTGGCCTCTATTATTAAGAGGACATGCTCATTCGTAGCTTTTAGCCCTGTAACACTCAACTCAAAAGTATCATGGAGTGTCCTAAAAAATGCATTTCAGGGATTTAAGATGTAAATGGCCTAAACTAAGATCAAGTAGAGTGTCCCCTAACTGAGAAGGGGGAGAACCACCGATGGTCTGTCTCCAGACGGAGAGTCGTAGAACCCATCGATACTTTTCACCTACCTTTTGAATGAGATTTGAACTACCCATGGGGCCACGCACTTCCAAAACAGCTCTAATACACGGCAGAAAGAACGTTTCTATCAAGCCACGGTTAGTGCTTTCAATAAAAACGTATTTATTCATTCACATGCACTTATTTTGTTGCACTGTTATACCATGATGAATCCTTCTGTGGGTTTAAGAATTTGTGTATTACCCTCCAGGGACCAAAGGTAATATGGCTCATCATCTGTCACAGTATCACAAGGCTGGCACAATACACACATTCGTTAATATATTACTGTTTAAATTACGTGATTCCAGTACCTCAGGCTTAAGAAAGAACGCAGCATGGGAATAATGGGATTAAAAACAGGATACACATCCGGAGTATCAATGCTTATTGTGCATTGTACACTTTTTATGGTTGGATTTTGTTTCATTTTTTAGAGAAGCTTTAAGAAGAGAAGCTTCTTGCTGTCTCAATTCCCCTGGAAGCTACTGTAACAACCAGTGCTTGTGGAATGAAGGAAACCTGCGATTGGGGTCTCCACTTACCCCATGAGGAAGATGGGATTGATACCCTGGTGATGCCACCAGAAAGGGAATGCCCCGTCGGAAGTTTAAGCATTTAAATCACCTGAATGTAGCAGCGCTCACACCTCATATATGAATTCTATGAGCATGGCCCTGCTAGCGCTTCTACTTCTGCTCCTGTTACGGCCTTTGAAGAAGGACATCAGTTGAAATACCTTCTATAATCACGTCAAAGGAGTCAGTAATGCAAGTTGAGTGTAGGTTGGTCTCCTAAACTTTCCCAGTGCCAAATTATTGCTAAGTTTAATATTTCTAAGGGACAGAACAAAATACTAGAGTTGCTGAAACCAAATCTACAGGTAGACCTAAACCATACAATCAGAAGGTGACCATGCCATCAGAAGACCCGTATACCAAGCTAATATCTGTACAAAATAGAAGAGCATTCACAATTCACACCCAGCTCATCCTACCCAAGTAAGCAAAATATGACTGACAAACTGTGGCCTCCACGGGAGAGAAGCCATCATTAAACTACCTCGTCGTCGAAGATTTTCTGGAAGACTGGAAAAAAGTCTCGCCAACTGATAAATTGAAGTTTTACTTTTGGCTGCAGCTGCAGAGTGTTAGGAGACAGCTGCAGGAGTACGGTGCAGTACAGTGTAGGGATGCATCGTCCTGAAGATGGGGACAAAATCAACTAGACGTTGGCCAAAGAGAAGACCCGATCTGGAGAGACATGCCAGGAGGACTACCAGCCTACCTGTGCCAGGTACCTAATCTGATCTACATGCCATTCCCAGAACAACCGCCGGACCTCAACCCCACGGAACACCTTTGGGAGTATTAGGTAAAGAGGAACGCTGGAAGAATGAAAGCCAAGAGTACCTAAAGCGGGATTGAGGGGAAACTCGCAGGAAATAACAGTGTTTGATGCGATAAACTGAGTTTTTTTAATTTTTATTGGTGAAATGATGTATTTTGGTTTGAAATACTGCATATATCCTCAAAGAAACTCCTTTATCCGGAACGCTGAAGTAAAGCCAGGTGGTGGAGACTTTTGGACCCTGCAGTAAATATATATAGTAAATGTATATATTTGTCGTATCCGCGTAATAAAAAATCATTTTGGGTGCTGCGTACATTGTTGGCGCTATATAAATAAAAGATAATAATGTTTAAATTTTACCAATCTGCCATAAAAAATCTCAAAATCTGTTATATTTTCCTAAAAAAGAAACAGAAATATTTATGGCTGAGAATGTGTATGGGATCCCCGCGGCCTGCAGCCCCGCGGCCTGCAGCCCCCTCCTGCCCCCGGTAAAGAGGCGGGTACCGGGACCTCTTACCGTCCGGGAGCTCAGTTCACGAGGGCCTCATCCTTCCAGCCCGGGGGCGAGTGCGGATCAGAGACCTCCCAAACTGAGAGGGGTGGCCCGAAGGAGAGCAATCCTATACAGGGGGCACTGAGGACAGACCCTCCCCCACACACAGCAGACTGTATACCGGGATACTGAGGGAAAACCCGCTCTATACGGACCGTGTACCGGGAAGACAGACATACCCTCCCCCTCACTGGACAAACCGTGTACCGGGGCGACAGACAGACATACCCTCCCCCTCACTGGACAAACCGTGTACCGGGGGAGACAGACAGATATACCCTCCCCCTCACTGGACAAACCGTGTACCGGGGAGACAGACAGACCCTCCCCCTCACTAGACAGACCGTGTACCGTGCACTCTGAGGACAGGCGGCCCCACTGAACGGATCGAGCCCGTGAGGACAAAGCTGAGCCCAGTAACCTGCGCTATGGGGCAGACCCTCCCCCACTCCCCATAGAGACCCTCTACTGAGGGGCAGTGAGGACAAAGCCGAACTCCCCCCCCCGACCGGAGAGAGCCTAACGCGGGGGCGATGAGCACATACCTGCCTTCTAAAGCAGCGGAAGGTGGCGAGCTGCCTCTAGGCGAGTGAAGGCGGAGACCCCCCCGCCCCACAGACAGCCGCCAGGAGTAAGGCACGAACAGGCCGGGACAGGGACCGGAGCGAGGCATGGAGGCCTGCCGGGGCCCCGGGCTGCTACTGCTTCTGCTACACTGCGCCGTGCTGGCCGGGCCCGTGGGAGGAGGAGACCCCGGCCTGACCACGGCTTTACCCCCTGGATGTAAACAGGACGGCAGACCTCGAGGGGCCGGGAAGGCGGCGGCGGCGGCTGCCTCAGATACGGGAAAAGTAGTATGTACGAGCGTGGACCCCGGCAGGATCTTCCCCCTCAGCCCCCTGCCCAACCGGACCAGCACCCTGTGAGTACACCGTGGGGGCAGATATTGGGGCGAAAGGTATTGGTTTCTGTACTACCGTGTGGGGTTTATTTACCCGGTACTGATTTTACCCTTCAGACGGTAACCCGTTGGGGTTTCTGGATCTCAGGGTGTGTGAGCCGTTACATTTGGGGCATGTTTTATTCAGGGCACATCATCTGTGGCTTTAATGACTCGGTGATCTCTGGGTGGCCTGAATATAAAAGGTCCTTGGAGCCGGGGGGTTGTGTTTCTGGGAGATCCCGTGAATAGTGAATACCATCCAACTACCCCTAATGGGACCTGCTGCCTACTAAATGTAATTTACCCCAAATGACCTCTTGCCCGCACCCCACTTCCCTGCCCGCGCTCTCGCCCGCACCCCCCGGCTCGGTCATCCGTTCCCACCTCCCCCCGGCACTCTGGTTGTTACCCCCTGGCGTTCTGGTTGGTACCCCCCGGCACTCTGGTTGGTACCCCCGGCGCTCTTGCCCACACCCCCTTTCCCTGTCGGTGCTCTTGCCCACACCCCCTTTCCCTGTCGGTGCTCTTGCCCACACCCCCTTTCCCCGCCGGCGCTCTGGTCCGTACCCCCCCACCCCAAGCTGGAGACCATACAGGATATGCTAAACAAATGGTGCTTTGTGGGTTTTTAACATTTTGGGATATTTGGTATTAATGGTATTTTGATTCTATTTCGTGTGTGTACGTTACTAAATCCACAAATAACACGAAATACACCGATGAACGCATAATTCAATATATATTGCATATTACATGACCCCGCTGAATCTTCATTATCACAGAACGCACAGAATACAAAGTGAGTACTCACGAGTCCGCTCCGTGTGAGTGAACCGCGTCACGCGTCTCAACAACGGGGACAATATGTCGTAACGATTGCTATAAATATATACTCCCAACATTAATGGCACCTCGTATTTTATTCTTTTTTATAACTGTTTGTAATCAAGTATATCACACGAACTCCCAGCCATAAATAAATATATTGCCGGTTGCAGCAAGAAATGGTGTGCTTGGTGAAAGTCTAATTTGGCGCGATAAGAGCTTGTGGCGGTTACTCACAGTTTGCCAAGTGATCGTGAACCGTCTTAATATAGAGATTTACAGGCATTTAACCGAATTTTATTGGGTGTTTCTAAAATATTGCGATGGATGGGTGTCGATGGGAGGTCTGCAATTCGATCTGACGTGGAGTACTGCTCATGCGCGGTCAGTGTACTTAAGTATGCTCAGGCAGGGGAGCGGACGATGAGACATAAGTACAAGCAGTCCTGATCTCCTCTTTTCTGGTTTCTTTTGGGATGATATCTGTCCTGCAGTCACGAGTGATCCAATACCCTGTCTCCTCTCTCTATTTATTAAACATAAACTACAGAGAGATGCGGGCGAGATGCACCCAGCAGTGATTTCTGATTTCATTTGGGATCTTGGTAAATGACGTCTATTAACTAAACATACAAAGCCTACAAAGGACCAGACTGGAGTTAAACGTTAACTTTAAAAGGGGCAATCGGCTGCCGTATACATTAAAGTGTGTATGATGGCCGGAGAGTCCGTTACACACAGACACAGAAACCATTCAGCTGGATACAATGTGTCCCGTTTCACGCGATCACATCCGTGTCTTACGTCTGTCTCCCCCTCCATATTTGCTACATCATGTTTTGTGTCACCTTTGTGCAATAACAAGTACTAATGTTGTCTTATAGATCGTAAAATGTAACGCCGTCTATAAGGAGAATCCTGAAAGTTTGCAAGTGTTGCATATTGTTCTATTTATTGTAAGATGTAAGATTGTTACTATTATCTTGCTAATATAGTTAACACAAGTAATGTGTATCCATATGATCCAGGAGTCAATGGTGTGCTCACCAGGGACACCCTTGGGTGCTCCCTTGGGTACTTTTTTTTCACTAGAGCATACGATCCAGTGCTACGTACAGTAATGGGGGTCGGCACTGAACACAAACCGGGTTTTATCGCCTTTTATTCCAATATCTCTGTATCTGCAGACCTGGAGGCTGTCATTGGCGTCAGTCGTGTGATATTTTGGATGACTTTCTCTCCCCTTCCTGACACTGAGCTGATTCTTTATGGCGATGCTATGTTGTCCACCACCTCACCGCCGTCTGGGCGATTTCCTCCGGGGGATTCTCACATTGTGTTTATAGCTGACATGATATGGTATGGGGTCAGGGTGTTTGTCTACTAGATTAAATAACAGAGCTAGAATACATACATCTGGCTAATATGCAGCTGTGTAAAAATCTATTCCAAAAACTCTTAAATAAAACCCGTTTTTAATCTGATGCTAGTAATGACAATAGTGGGAGTTTCTCTAAAAGAAAAAAACACAAATCTTCAAACAGACAATAACAAATTCCGCAGCATAATTACAGTATCTGGATGTCTGAACCTTAAGCAGAGTTTTCAAGTTCAAATAGTTTTTCTTTGTAACCCGGCATCAAAGCGTCTGAGTTCAGCCTCCGTCGGCGCGTTAGATCCTCGGCGTGTCGCTGAGTTCACCTGGCTGGGTCTGGCGTATGAGTGATGGACGCCATCTGTGTCGGGCTTTGATATATATGACTTTGCGGACCTGTGGCCCTCGTTCTGTGCTGTACCTGCGCGTCTCCAGTCATTCATGGACTACCCCTTGGCTCCCAAGCTGGATATGTTGTTGTTGTTGATTTCTGAACTCTATCTATAGATAACTCTTAAGCCTCGGGTTCTAAAGCTTCCAAAATGTTCTTTCAAAGTTTTTGTTTTTTTTTTATCGTTAAAAATGGCCGATGAAGATAATGAGAGAAAAGCTTCTTTATACGACTTGTGTTCACCGGGGCTCGGAGTGAAATGCAGGCGGCCGTTTATTCTTACGGCTCCGGGGATGTAGGAAACACAAGCGATACGTTTGCTTGTTTTACACAAGATTTATTGATGTGGGATCCCCGCTTGTGGGAACTCGCTTTGTGTTCAGACTCTGCCCCACATGAAAGCTCCTCCGTGTTGTGTCTCTGATTTATGCTTCCCTGTGAATGAAGTAAAGGAGATCTGTCAGAAGTCTAAAAAAACAGCACAAAGCAGAAAAAATGATCGGTGAATGAACAGCTTCTGCAACACCCCTGACAAGCAGACTAAATAAATATACCAAACATACTAATAATAAAAAGCACACGTGGTGCCTGTACATGTTCTGTGTTCTAGTTTTACCTATAAGCCTAAATATCGATAAGTGAGGCTGGAAGTCTTTCATAAACCAAATATAAATATAAACCATTAAAAACTTCAAACAGAAGCTATTAATAACAAAATGAAGAGCTAGGTGAGGGAGGTGAAACCCCAACTCTCTCCCTTTAGTGAATAAACCCTAACAAGGGGGAGAGAGGCAAAAATAGTGCATGTCTTTTATTGGGGGCATGTATGTTAGCGATGATGTAAAACGAGTTCATCTGCTGTTGCTAGAATGCAGCGCAAGCACATTGAACGTGACATCATCACATCGTCACAGGAGCCGATCTTCAACCCTCTTAAAGTTTTTAATGATTGTTTTCTTCATACCTGTAATTAAAAGAGATAATTCATACGCCTTTGAAAATGTTTATTCCGTCTCTAGCGAGGTGATCCGGTAAATGACAGCACATGAAGTGTTTGAAGCGGAGCTCGTTTATCCGTAAGCCTAATGACAATTGTTTAAAAGCTTTAAATGATCCAGTAAAACTCATCAGAGTATTACGCCGACTGCTCTATAAAATGGAAGAGTCATTACAAATATATAAATAGTCTCCCCAGCCCTTTGAACCCGCAGTGTTTGTCTGAAATAAAGCCTTCCACGCTCAAGCCGTGGCATGTTAGCGTGTCCATCAGCGGGGGCTTTGTGGATGTTTTTTCCGTTAAAGACCAGGAACAGTCAATAAAAAAGAGTTTAACCTTTGGGAAGATAAGATTAGTGACAGACGGTGGTATTTTTAGATGAGGCAGGGCTACCCTAGGCCTGACCCAGGGCAAGTCCTCAACCCGTATCCCTGTGCTCCATCTCCTATGTGCATAGCAGCCCCTTTACTATGGAGAATTGGGGGGCTGCCAGGGGGTCTGAACATCCTATAGTCGGTTACTGGTGCCAGATGGTGGTCAACGCTGCTTTTTTGATCTGGTGACCGTCATCCCAGAACTATGTTTTCAGTGTTGCAGAATGCTTGGAAAGGAATCTAAATAGTTGTTCCAGTAAACTATACATGCCAGCTGTCTCAAGCCATAGATGTAAGTGATGTCAGTAATCAGGGACAGTTAAGCTAAAGCAGAGGGTAATTGGCAGGAGAGTTGTTTTTCAACTCGCTGAATACCCTGATTTAAGCGCCAAAGTAAGCACGGGGCCAACTGGCCCTATATAATGTATAGGTAAATCAATTACATGGCCAATTTCTTCTTGCAGAGTGGAATGAACCCTTCGGGGTGTTTAACAAAAAAAAACTCTCCTGCCAAGTCCTACTTTAGTGAATAAACTCATGAATCTGACTGTTATGTGTTTAGAAATTGTCGCCTTTTTGGTAAAATGTGCGTTGCAGCTTATCACACAGAAATATGTGTATTTAGATGCTTTATGGCGCCTTCAGCTACACAGGTATTTAAATCCAGGTCTACGTGGGGTGCTGGGGCCTGCGTGTCCGCGGCTGCTGTTTGGTGTGTAGCAGTATTGTGCCTTGACTATTACGTTGTGAGCGGTGATTTCAGTCTGACTGGGGATTTTATTTAGTGTTATTATGACTTTAGATGTTTTTTTTGTATTTTTTAAGTCGTTTATTGTCCTCCTCAGTATAATTGAATGAATTGTCCCAAATGTCTTCAGATTGTAAGCTTTCCTATACCATGTTTACTACATGCTCAGGACTGACTTAATATATTTCATTCAGGTCCCCGCTGTGACTGCAGATTATTACAAAACATCCAGAGGCTTAACACCTCCTTTCAAACGACTTTAGTTACACCCCTGAAATATATTTTTATATAAACATTCGCTTTTTAGACAATATATCGGTGACTTCCTCTTCTCCTCGCATACTTTGTCCGTTAACACTGACGCCGTCTGTGTGCAGCTGCCCATGGGGATACATAGGCATGCAGCCACACGCTTCCAATGAATTCCTCCCCACAGTTGTGGTTGGTATTTAACCCTGCGAGGCGCGTTGTGCCATCGCCGCGTTAACCTTCGACCAGCCTATGTTTTATATCTTAACTTTGAGCATGGCTGAAAAGCATCAGTGAGCTCCAGTGAAAGCGCCCTTCAATGGCCGTTCTTCTTCGCTTCCTCCAACGGCGAGCCGGCACTTTTCTTTCTGTTTATTTATTGTGGAAGATGATCTGTTCCTGGAACCCCGAGACGCTGCTTCACTTCTGTTTTGTGTTAAAAGGCACACAAAGAAAAACGGGACTGTTAATGGAATTTGAGGACAGACGTTGACAAGTTCTGGACTATGTCGGGGTTGTAATGCAATAACAGCGGCTCTTAGCACAGGAAGCGCGTGGCAATTAATGTCGTAGTGAGCCTTTGTTTATTTCACTCAGGTACCCAGCGCAGCTAGACGACCAGCACTCAAAGGGCCAGTGTGTGTGTGGAGAAGACCTCTTATACAAAGTGTACTCACACCACACACACACACGCTACAACACACACACACGCTACAACACACACTATTGTACAAAGTGTACTCACGCCGCACACACACGCACACGCTCCAACACACACTATTGTACAAAGTGTACTCATACCGCGCACACACACACACATATTGTGTGGCTAAATTTGTGTCTTCTGATGTCTCTTGCATAATGTTCTCCCTACGTGTCTGTAAATCCGGATATATTCACCAGTTAAGCATTTTCAAAATGTGATGCAGTAATGGGGTAGGAATTCTCATTCCCTTAACATTAACATTGTCGCTGACCGGGAATCCCTCTCAGCCATACGCCGTGTTCTGATGTCATTGTTGCGCTGTGCAAAGTTGTTCGTAACCCTTGTTCGTAAGTTTTCTTGACCCCCACCCCAGCACTAATGGTCTTGTTTCTTCATGTGCTTTTAGATTTTTATTTGGTGGCTCAGTAAAATGCCGCAGCATGATTTTCACTACAATATAATTTAAACACTTCAAATAATTTTCACTCGTATAGAAGACACCACGACACATTGAAACATAGGCCCTGATAGTTGGCCTTTAGGCTTATTGCACCCTTAGGATGTGATTTAGGATTTTTTTTTGTGACTTCCATTTGTATGGTCATATGATGATTAGCAGTAAATAACAATAGTGAAGATGTGTTGTTTTGTGTTCTTTATATGTTTACACAATCTGTGTATGCCTGTCTTTGGGACCAGTGTATGGGGGGTGTTTTGGAGGATCAGTAGCATTGTATGTGTGTAGAAGTATGTTTAACACCACAGAAGAGACATGGTCCGCATCTGAGTAAATGAATGTTAGACCTCAATTTGGGGAAATATAGCACGCGTGTGTGTGTGTGTGTACAGCTATCCATCCGTTAAATGAAATGTACTGAAGGTTTCTTCAGCAAACTTCATCCTCTTAATCTCTGGTTTTGTGTTTTTTGCTTTTACAGAATTCTCAACAGTAATAAGATCACCGAACTGACCAACGGTTCCTTCGAGGGTCTGAGCTTTCTTGAAAGACTGTGAGTACCATGTTTTTATCATTATTACTATAAGTTCGCACTCCACCTCAGCGGTTACAAAACACACAGGGAAAGTGTATTCTTCGTGTAAGATGGAATATGTATATGCTTTGCCCTTGGCATTGGCTCGGGAATCGGAGGGCATTTTTTTATTTTCTTTTAACTAGCATGGTGGCTATAAGATCGTACAGGTTTGTGGTTAGTAATTAGCTTAGGAAATGCACACAAGACTGTGTTAAAACAATATAGTAAATTAGTTGCCGTTTGTTCTTAGTCTTTGTTGTCTGTTGCGTACCTTCTTATGTTGTGTTTGCTGTTTCTGTTGCACACGTTAAAGTAATAAGTGGGTTAACTTCACAATGTGTCATTTATACCATATTTATATTTATATTATTAAAATTCAAGGTGACCAACTTTTTCTATAGCTTAATAGAGACTTGAGAACAATTATTAATGCATATGCGTGTGTATGTATGTATATATATATATGTGTGTGTATGTATATATGTATATGTTGATCAGTATTCCTTCGGACCTGATGAAGGGAGGATAACTCTCCAAAGCTTGTCTTTTAAATGTTATGTTAGTCCAATAAAAAAGGTATCACCGCATACTCTGCAATACTCAGAGACTAATACGGCTTCATCCATTTACATTATATGTATATGTATATGTATATATATATATATATATATATATAAAAACATTGGGTGTCCATATGATCTGAGGGTCCATGACTCAAAATCTTGTGATGCTGCAGCCTAACTTTTATATTATATTACGTTGAATGTACTTCCCTCTTTTGGTTCCTATAATCACATTGGCTCTTAAAATCCTCTGATTTTATTTTTTATTACGGTATTGATTGCTGTCCACGGAAATATACGGACATAAATGCCCCATATCGTAATGCATAGAAGAGGCCAAAGCTATTGCTGAATGCATATAAGTCCCTGTCAGTCGAGGTCATGTATGTGATGAACAGTGCAGTGGATTCACCAGTGGGTTACAGCTCTGCAGAGAATACATCGGGTAGTAGCGTGTAAAACAGAATCTGGTGGGAAAACATACACATTCATCATGCAAACCCACAACTTCAATACAGAAAATTAAAAACCCTCGCGTTCATAGGTGAGCTACAGCCCTAAGAAAGGTGACCAACTTTCTTTATACCATCATATCGGGTGTGTAAGCGGGGCTGCCCTTCAAGTTTACCATCTGATACAAATACGTTTCTAATGTTGACCTAAATAAAAGAAAACAAATGAAAACCAAACTGCTACCAAAAAGCAACAACTTGCCGGTGTATCGGCTTTACCAGCTCGGTGGGAAGCTGCATCTCCCTGTGGTTGGCACACATTTATCTACCTATTTGGATAGCGCCATAAGTAGATTAGGGGTCGACATAGGTTTGTAGCGTTTAGGGCATAATCACATATTCATAGAATGCAGGGAAATGGCAAATAAACACTCAAAAAGTTAGGTGCCACCAAGAACAATTTTAGGAGCCCCAGCATCTTGATGAAATTTGTCAAGCGGTTGTGTTGCTGAAACAATGAGCTCCCTGTTGGTTATCAATATTTGCTGGGCATGTTCCTTCAGTACACTTTTTATTAGTTTGTATTGTGTTTTGTCACTGTATTTTTTACCTTTTTTGGTAAAAATATTGAAAGCAAGTTATGAAAACAGCTGTAAATTTTTTAGCTTGTATAAATTTGCTGGCTTATTACTCCTTCTATTAAAAGACCTATTTTTACACTTTGTCCTCTTCCCCAAAATAGAGAATATGATCATTGGCTGTAAAAAGGAAACTATTATGTTTAAATTAGCTTTGTTTCGTGTATTATGTTTTTTTATACAGGGATCTTCGAAATAACCTGATAAGTTCAATCGAGCCTGGTGCGTTTGTAGGACTTGGATCTCTAAAAAGGCTGTAAGTAATTTAATGCTTATAAAATATCCATACATACCTGTACGGTGCATATGTATGTTTAGTTGAAATGTAGCGGTTAAGAGGGGAGGTGGCGTAGCTGGTCGTCAGCCAGGATGGTCATGGGGTGGTTATGTTGTCGAGGTCCCCGACTCGACTGTACCTGACCTTCTGCACAGCTCAAACTACGTTTTCCACTCTGCCAGTTCGATGGGTTCACTTAGACCCTTATACGCTCTTCTTCTCTCCCTCCCTTCCCGCTCGTTTCTCAGCTTCCTTTTCTGATCCATCCCTTCCGCCTCACCCCAGCCCTCGACGAACAATATAAAAAAAAAATGTGGTGGTTGTTTCTCTGTTCCGGAGAAGGATCATGTAGACCGTCTATCTAACGCAGTCCCGAACAAATGACAACCAGGACAGGAAAACCTGTTAACCCCCCCCCCCAGCATAGATCATATACCAATTTACACAATCCCGCAACTTTACAGAGATTAACACAGATCAACAATTGCATCAACGTATGTCTTGTGTTTCAGAGACCTTGCAAACAACAGAGTGGGATGCCTGAGTACGGACACCTTCAAGGGGCTGACTAACCTTGTCCGACTGTGAGTACAAGTGCGCCTTTTTAAAGTATTGCATTGCAGAGTTGGAGATAGAAGCAAATGCTAGCCAGGTCCATTTATAGAAAAAAGAAAAAAATAAGAGATATTTGAAAGATGTCTTGCTTGCAAATGTCCAAGGTCTGGCAGACACGTAGTTTTCTGAAGACCTCAACCTTCTAAATCTGTTATATTTACTAATGCATCTCTCTTAAAATGAATCTCATTCATCCACCTTCGCAATTAAACACTTTTTTGCCATGTTTGGAACCGGGGAACGTTAACAGATTGCTATTCAACAATGCCTGTGAGTCTCTCAGATTTGGTTTGATGAGAATCCTAGGAGTTCAGGAATATCTGCAGAGCTATATGTTGCCCGTTCTGCTCTAGACTTAAATGTGCAGGAATGAAACCATTAAAAAGCTGGTATATTTTGGAATATTTAGCTTGCTGCACCAGTTTACCCCCCCCCAAGGCCCTTTATAATTACTTTTGTGGGTTATTGCGTGTGTGATCCTGAGATAGGCTGACGATGCTCTGTAACCTGATTGAACGAATGTTTACCAAATGTGGCATATGTTTTGTTTCCATTGTTAGCGATGTGACTTTTTTACAGCCCAACTTTTGTTTCTTTCTATACATGTTTAATATACCTCTGGGTCACATGCAGGCGGTCGCTCCCCAGCCTTGCCTCCATTTTACTGAATGTAATCTCTGGGGTATATTCTTTCATCGGTTTACTTTATGTGACATTGTGTTTTTTGTTTTTTTTTGATTTATAGAAATCTTTCAGGAAATTTATTTTCCTCGTTGCCACAAGGGACATTCGCTAATATGGCTTCTTTAAAATCAATGTAAGTATCTATCTATTGACACATTTTATGAACGTGTTAACATCATGTTTCACAGCGCTGTACAATGGACAAACAGGACATAACAGGTAATATATAATCTAGAAACAGGCGAGGAGGGCCCAGCTCAAATAATCTTATAATGACGTTAAAAACACAACTCTCCTGCCGATTTTTACTTTAGAGAAAGACCCCACTGGGCCAGTGATTTCATTCAGTTAAGTTTAACCGCCCTTCACATATTGGTTCATTGTTTGCACCGTTGTCTAAAGATATAAGATCACTGTATTAAGTAAAACTTTACTTTAAAAAAAAAAAAAAAAAAACAACAAAAAACAAAACTCTAATATCTCCGTCTCGGCACCAGCATTAGTATGGGCACAGAAGGCTGATTTAGTGACTCTTTGAATGAGTAAAGGTCTCTGGTCATGTTTTGTTATCTTCTTCTTCTATTAGATTATTAGTCACAGATAACACAGGTATCCGTATTTTATCAGCGCGTCAGATATATGTAACGATACAGATGTAATAGAGCTGCATAGCAGGGACTCAACCGATACAAAGGACGATTATCTGGATTAGTAAAGAACTGTTCAGTATGAAATCTGAGTGTCGCTGAGTATGAGTTTAGGCATGAGACCTGAGTAAATGGAAGTGTATCCATAGTAATGTGCTATAGTTTGTTTCTCGTCCTCCTTTCTGTGCTTTTTGCGCCGGCCTCAATGTGATTTTTGTGTTTTCCAGTGAGTTTCAGACGGATTATCTCCTGTGTGACTGTAACCTTCTGTGGATGTTACGTTGGACAAAGGAAAAAAATATCACCGCCCGGGACACGAAATGTGCTTTCCCCAAGTCGCTGCAAGGGCAACTGATTACAGCACTGAAACCGGAGCAACTCAGCTGTGGTAAGCAAGGGCCGTTTCATCTTTCCGTGTAAAGCGGACCAGTCTTTTATGCTGTATTATGTTATGTTGCCCTTATGGGCCGGATATTATAACAGTGGATGCGGTTACTTGGCTTCCTAAAATAAATAAATAATATACATGTAACAGATGACTTGAGTGAAATGTTTTACCCCGTCTTCCTTTGATTCAACAAATGACCCTTTTATTTTTTAATTTTCTTCTTTATCAGTTTCTTTTATTTCTGTTGAATTTTTTAATATAAAAATCACATGTTCTGTACACTTGGTTAGGAGTTACTGCTATGATATGCATTAATGAAAGACTTTTTCCTTCACATAAATGTGTTTGTAACATAAGATGTTCCTATGAAAATCTGCTAAGGCCATCGCTTTCTCCACTATTGGCACGACGGGCCATCTCTAAACCCAGCTTATGGGGAGGATTTTTGTGAGTTCACGCTCTCCATCTTGGCCTTCCATTAGTGTTGACTCACTAAGGTCAAGAGGGGGCCACTGGGAAGCCGAAGAAGCTCCTCTTCTCTGTGAAATAAACAAGCGGCAAAGTTACCGTACACTGATGCATGAACTTTAAAAAATGAAATATTTCTGCATCCAATGACAATAACATCCCAGCAGCCATTGCTTAGTGCTTTCCTGCCCAATAGTTATGAAATGCCCCAAAGTACCTGGAGTTAGTCAGCGTATTTAATGTCAACACCATGCAATCTCCAAATACGCGGATGTCTGTAGTTCATTCACTCGCTTTACAATCCTGCTCAACTAAATGTATTGTGAAATGTCAGCGACTGGCTTCTCCGAATGTGTTTTCCGTTCCCTGACAGATTGTGCACGCCCGTACGGGGTTAAATACCACCGTCTGAGAAAACAAAACACATTTAGTTTTGCCTGACGCGCCATTCTCCCTGTTTGCCAAAGAATAGGTTAAGCTCTCAATTTCTGTATGTTTTGCTTTTGGCATTATACTTCCTCGTCAGAAGCCCAAGCAAAGTTTAGGACCTCTGCTTATTCTGGTCCTTTCTATAGAACGTGAACATGGAGTAGAAATAGCTTTACTGCGATTACCTTTTAATGCTTTGTCCTCCGCTTCGGAAAAGAACAGACAGCACAACTTTTTGTCATGACTGATAACATTTATTATTTAAGGAAATTCATTTGTGAATGCTTATTTATTGCCTTCAGTGACCGTGGGTATTTTAGTTGCATTACTGGACGAGCATCTGTTAGATCGATGAGGATCTGGCAGATGTTTGTAGAGGTAGGGTTTAGGTGACATGCGTCCTGATGTTCGTAGACTTTATTTTGGGAAGTAGCAAATTGAGCACCGTTGGCCGCCTGTGTCTGGTAGTCAAGCGTTCTGTTGCTTATTTTTCTGGCAGGCAATGATTGAAATGCTGTGTTCTTTTGTCACAAACCAGAATCTCCTCTCGAGCTGCCCTCGTTTTACATGAGCCCGTCACATCGTCAGGTTGTGTTCGAAGGCGACAGTCTTCCGTTCCAGTGCATGGCGTCGTATATCGACCAGGACATGCAGGTGCTGTGGTACCAAGATGGAAAGATCGTGGAAACGGATGAATCACAGGGTATTTTCGTTGAGAAGAACATGATTCACAATTGCTCCTTAATCGCAAGGTGTGTATAAACGGCTTTTTGGGGCATTGCCATTTATATGTATATTGCATGTGAAACAAAGTATATAAATTTGTCATCGTAGTTCTTATGAGTTCTATAAATACTTAAAAAATACAACTCTTAAATAGCCTCTCCTATATCACGCGTATCATCACAGGGAAAAATGTCCATCAACATATGAAAATAATCCTGTGCTCGGGTACAGTGTAGAACTAAATGCTAGGCAAACCTCCTCAGCAGGACAGAACTAATTACCAGAGTTTACGTTCCAGTATTTATGAGCTTTTTCGGAGGAGGAAACTGGGATTTTTTTCATAGCTTTCCCTCTTGCTGAGCTAGTGTTTTTTTTTTTTTTTTTTTTTTTTTTTTTTTGTGGTATATTTTACTGTTCTTTAAATATCACGTTGTCACAAACTCTGACAAAACTAGCAACAACATTGTAGCATTGTAATCCATTAGTATAATGAGACGAGTCCCCTTATTTCTTTATTTCCTCAAGCAAATTAAAAAAAAAATTAAGTATAAGTGGTAATTACATTTTTTTTTCTTTCTTTCTCCATAAAAGTGCCCTTACGATCTCCAACATCCAAGCTGGTTCCACCGGAAACTGGGGGTGCCAGGTCCAAAGCAGGCGTGGAAACAACACGAGAACGGTGGATATCGTGGTGCTGGAGAGCTCCCCCAAGTACTGCCCTTCAGAAAGGCTCATAAACAACAAAGGAGACTTCAGGTGAGTGGTTATCCATTGTTACTGTTATACAGAAACTATAGTAGGCCGTACAGTATGTGTTCTTGAATGGGAAAAAGATGGGTGCAGCCATTCATGATTAGGACAAATGTTGTGTGCTTTTTTTTTTGGAAACCATCCAAGGTGTGCCAATTTGTCACCCAGACCCGAGATACACTGAATAAACTCATAATGTGTCCCGTAGAACTGTGAAAGTGGGGGGCTGCATAACATACCACTTGGCAGAAACTCTGATGGAAGATGAAAGCTTTCCCACTAGAGTTTTCCACCACTTGCTGAAAGTGTGCGTAACACAGGTGAATTTATTTCAGCCACACATAAAAAAAACTATAAAAAGACACATGAAGCATTCCATAAACTGCCGTATTATCAGCGTCGGCAGAGCTGTCCGTCCGATGCTTCGTGCTCAATTCACTCTTAGTCACAGACTAAAAGGAGGCTTTAAGCCTGCAATCGATACCAAAACCACATTATCCAGCGTATGCACAAAGCTAAAAATGTATAACACAAAACAAATACGCAGGGCATTAAAAGTACCGCGCCGCCAAAACTAAAGAACGTGAGTCCGAAGAAGAAACCTTTGAATTCTCCAAAGCTTACGTGATTTCACATCTTTTTCTGTTTGTCCGATAAAAGCTACCAGCTTTGCCTAAAGACTACATTTTTTTTTTCCCTTTCCCAAACAAATTTGTTAAGACTTTAGGCAAAGAAAAAAAAAAAAATACATGAAATTCCATAAGCTTCCTAGCCCTCCGAATCATGTTCTTACTTCCCACAGTGCGGTACTTTCTCTGTGTTTGTCCATTAAATGATATAAACTTTGCATAAAGTCTCGCATTATTTTCTGCCTCCGATTATATTTCCGCATGCTCGCTTTTTTTTTGTTTTGCGTATGAACTTTCATAGCTTGTGAATAAGTGCATTTCACTCGCAAAATGTATCCTGGGCAGCTTTGTAACCAGACTGCTAATACAGTGGTTTGCGGTGTGTTTTTAATGTGATGACAATAAATATAAAATATAATAAATGCTGGTTTCGTTAATTCTAATAAAATCCCCTGCGCTGCCCACACTTTAAGAATGAGGTAAATAGTAGGCTTTTATAATCTGTGTATTTTGGGTTATTATTTTGTTTAACATTGTTGTCAGAATCCCGCTATTTCAGTTTTGTGATCTAATTCTTGAACCCCTTAGGTGGCCCAGAACATTGGCAGGCATTACCGCATACCTACTGTGCACGCGATATTCTGTCGGCAGCGGCATATATCCTGGCAATCAGCAAGATGACATAAGAGCCTGGCGCAGATGTGACAGAGGGGGCTTTTGGGCAGAGGAAGACTATTCCCAATGCCAGTATGCAAATGATGTCACGCGGGTCCTATTTATGTTCAATCAGGTAAATTTCTACTTTTCTGAAATGTATAGATATGGCCGAAGAAGAGGATACTGGTAAACAGCTAAACTACCATCATCCTCAACCAGTTTATGACCTCAAAGCTGCTGCCAAACACATGCACCAACGCAAAAACACATTTTAAATATGTTTTTGTTATATGGATAGTCTTATAATGTGAAAATTTAGGGCCAGAAAAGGTAAAATGGTGTGTGTTGGCTGCAGCCTTTTAAATAATGATAACCCTGTAGATTGGAAATGAGTTAAATGAGCAATCTAGTCCCTAAAATTGGTTTTGTTGCACAAACTCCAGAGCCTTTTTACTCAATGCAAGCAGTCTAAGTTTTTGGAGTTCTGTCTCATTTGAGTCGGACTCTTGTTGGCTCTACTGAAACCTGTGAGCATCCAGATACATATGATTGGCCACTTTGATTTTTCATGGGAGTTCCGCTCACGATGCGCCTCCATCCAGTAGAGGTAGCTGGCGGAGAAGAACTCCAATAACTTACATTTGGAAAAAACATAGATGTTGTAAAAAATCGCCCAGAAAATAAACATGTTTCAGGACATGTCCAGCTCTGTTTCCCAAACAAATTGCTAAAGTAACAGTTTATTTTAGTGTGATTACAGCAGTTGAACCACTTTTCATGAAATGTGTGCTCTCTTTTTTAAAAGGATTTTTTTTTGTATCTTTTCTTTTTTTCTTCCCCCTCTCAGATGGCTCTTAATGTCACAAACATAGTAACTACAGCCAAACAGTTGCTAGCATATACCGTAGAAGCTGCCAATTTCTCCGACAAGATGGATGTGATCTTTGTCGCCGAAATTATCGAGAATTTTGGCAAATTTGTTGAAAAGCACAAAGAGGTATGTAAAATCATTGCGTTTGGCAAACGAGAGAGCGCGGAAACATTTGGTTTGGCGCGCTGGCCGCAAACCTGGTTTTGGCTAAAATAACGAATACGGTTTCATTCTCCTGCAGCTGGGTGATGTCATCGTCGACATAGCGAGCAACATAATGCTAGCCGACGAGCGCGTTTTATGGATGGCTCAGACGGAGGCTAAAGCTTGCACCCGTATCGTGCTGTGCTTGCAGCGCATTTCCACGTTCAGACTGGTAAACGGAGCGCAAGTCTATTCCACTGTAAGTAACTCCAGGAGAGGTTAGCCTTGGCAATATACATCGCACTAGGTGTATGAAAAAACAGACTTATCTTTATTAATAGTCATGTGTTTTATGCAGAAGGAAGGCTGCTTGCATTATTTATTTTTATTATTTATAATTTTTTCCCTAATTTTAAGACATTTTAAACACTGGTATAAAATTACATTTGCAGTTAAAGTTGTCCTACAAATTCTCTTATACCAGAGATTTAATTCTAGTTTTATTTCCCATTTAGCAATATCTTTGGGTAATGTTTTATAGCTAATGCCCTAATCATCGCTCTGCAGTTTTTATCCTTTTTTGTATTTTTTTTTAAATGAAATGTTTGGTGACTTTGTCCATTTTCATGGGAATTAACAGTTTTTGATAGTACTTTTATACCAATGTCTACTTTTTCTTTATGTCTGCAGTATTCCCCAAACATTGCTTTAGATGCATACATTATCAAATCGAACCTCTTCACCGGGATGACTTGCACCGTGCTTCAGAAGGGGACTGCTGCGGATCGCATTATACTCGCAGACTCCGGCAGACGAGATCCAGATGGCAACCAGGATAAACAACTCGGCTTCAAATGCAATGTTTCAAACACATTCAGTAGCTCGGCATTTAAGGTAATGCTCGCTAATCAAATAACTTTATGGGTTTACTAAACCCTGTACCCTCCTGCAGTTTATTATAAGCTGATGTATTCTAAAACAAAGACGTCGGGGGTAATTGCGGCAGCAACGTTCCTGTGAATAGGTGAATTGCATTTTATCCGTATTTGAATGCCATTTTTCTTCATCTGGAGCAAAAATGGTCTATTGTTATTAGGATCTCATCGTGTACAGGTGGATTAGTCAAAACCAATAAAAAGAAACTTTAAAAAAAAAGAGCTGTAGATATTCAGTTTTCTCTTTAAAACCTGGCAACCTAACACAATTTTATTACAAATATTGTTAAGCAACATTGGGGGGATATAAAAAGTGTTTCTTATGCTGTTTCTTATCACAGGGACAATCCTGACAGTTGAACTATAACATATTGGTTTGCTGTGGTTCCAAGACCGCTTCTTTTTTTTTTTTTTTTACATGTTATAGAGCCAGCGTACACTTACGCTTAAAAATCAGTCTGTCATAGCACATTAAAGTTTATTCTAACGGGTGTTAATGGGTAATTACTATACTATTTGGAAGTATTGTCTTGGTTTTTTTGCTATTATTCAGTAATAATATTGGTTTTAACCGTTTTTTTTTACATTTCAGAACACAGTCGTGGAGGCATCTATTCAGCTTCCTTCTGCGCTCTTCATCCCAACGGAAAAGCGCGATAGACGGGGAATAGACGAATCTGTGTACAGGCTGCAGCTTATTGCTTTTCGGAACGGAAAGCTTTTTCCTGCTACGGGAAACTCCACACACCTTGCAGATGCTGGCAAGAGGCGATCAGTAGTCAGCCCCGTTATCCTCGCCAAACTAGGTTTGTATAAAGATGCCGGTACTTTACATTAGTCGCATCCGAGGACCTTAATCCTAATGTTTATCTAAAGTCCACCTGACTGCCCGCTCGTTAATCTAGAGCCCATCGAAATATTATTATCTTTTATTTATATAGCGCCAACAGTTTACGCAGCACTTAATACAATACATATATTCAAGGGGTATGACAAGACAAGAATTGATAGACTAAGACAAACCGATACATTAGGTGGAGGGACCCCTGCTCGCAAGCTTACAGTCTTGAGATACATGATACATGAAGTCGCAGGCCTTGTCATTTGCATATTTTGTAGACCAGTGCACTTTAAAGCAACTCATTCGAAAAAAGGAAATTTTCATCCTAATCTGTCTTTAAAATGGATATTCTGCTGTGTTTTTTGTTACTTTTGCATTTTTACTGAATCATCTTCTACTACCTCTTCTTCCTTTGTGTTAATATTGGCCTTATTGTTTCATGTGACTAGATTTCCTTTACATTCTGCTTCCAGATGGTCCAAACCGAAACATTCCTAATGTCCCTATTAACGTTACACTACGGCGCATCGCACATGGCAATGATGCCGTGGCAGCTCAGTGGGATTTTGATCTGCTTGATGGGCATGGTGGATGGACATCAGAAGGCTGTGATATAATTGCATCAGATGAAAACATAACTACTATCCAGTGCAACTCTCTCGGGAACTATGCTGTGTTAATGGTACGATGGATGAGCCAGAATCCGTGATTAAGGGAATGAGTGAATTAATGTTTGTGAATGCGTGTGTGTGTGATAGCATTGATGTGTAAGTGGGTGGGAGGATACCATGGCACAGGGAGGCTGTATTCACTCTCCTATCATGCCCAGGCAGCCAGTACATGCTGGAACCAGGGCATGATAGGAGTATGATTGCTGTTAACAATCATAAATATATATTGGTGTTGATTTTTTTGGTCCAATTTTGGAGCGTTACTTACTTTAAAAGTGTGGTTGTTTTTTTTTTCCCGTTTGTTTTTTTTAAAGGTGTGGGGGGGGGGCTAGGTTTCGTTTCGGCCAAGCGAATGCTGAATTTTTGGTTTGGGTCCAGAATTTTCATTTCAGTGCATTCCTATAAATATATATTTTATATATATATATATATATGTTTAACTTACTCTTTATCTGCCAAACATACGGCTCACCGGTAGAATAACTTACATCACAAAACATGCCAGTGTTTCCATATATCCACAGAAAGCTACATTTTTACTGTGTTTTCCCGATACCAAGTAAAGCTTTCTAGATCTTTACATATTTATAAAACCTGCAATTGTGTGTATCTTTAAGTCAAACAAAAGTTTTTTAGTCTGTTTACTGGGACACGGACTAATGTCTGAAACTGGTCCTTGAGGCTGTGTCGTTCCAAAGCAGATCTCTTTTATCTTTAACTGCCTATATTGGCTTTTTATGTTTACAACAAGCAGATTGGAATGCAGGTTGTTTGGATGACACCTAAATAGCATGGATCTGATCCAATGTGACAAATCACCAATTCTACACCCCTTTACGACTCAAAGATGGTGTTTTATGTGTCTGTCATGAAACTAATGGCCTGTCGGAGACACAGCTTTAATGGGTTGATCATGGTGTGTTTACTCGTGGGGCATTAAGGTTTTGTGGTCTGGTTTATGGTCGTAAAGCTAAAGGGATGTTCTTTTGTTTGAAGGACCTTACCGGAGCCGAGTTATTCCAGCCGCCTGCAAACTACTTGCACCCGGTGGTTTATGCTTCTGCGGTTGTGCTGCTTTTGTGCCTCGTGATGTTTATTGTCAGCTACATTTACTATCACAGGTATGAACTGAATGACCTTTTATACTCACAAGCAATATATTTTACAATTCTTAGCAATAAATAGTCCTATTTAATGTTGTGGGAAGACGACTACATATATAGTAGAAACCCATCTGATGAATACCTGTTGTCAGGATGCGTATAATTACTCCTCCCAGCTATATCTCCTGTTTTGTTTACATGCGTAAACGGTTTCGTTCAAAGCGAATACCTACAAAACCTCATTGATTGGGGAAAAACAATCACAAGCTATTGGTAGTTTTAGCAAATGCCTTTAGGTATATTAAAACAAGTCAAATGTATAGTTTTTGTAAAATAAAGGAAATTGGAGGGCATGTTCCGCTTTGTGGGGTTGTCTTGTTTAAATCAGTGAAGTTACGCGTTTGACTTTTTGTTTGTTTGCAGGTTAATAACTGAACTTTTTTCTTTTCTTTTCAGCTTGGTGCGAGTTAGCCTTAAAACCTGGCACATGCTGGTTAATCTTGGTATTCACATATTCCTAACATGTGCAATATATGTGGGGGGCATAACTCAAACAAAGTACGCCAGTGTATGCCAAGCGGTAAGTGAGAAGCGATATAAATATTTATATAAATATCGCAAGCGACAGAAACATGGATTTAGCCTACTAGATTTTTCTTACCAATAAATTAAGGCTAATATAAAATGATAATGTATAGAACTTTTAGCATGGAATTTTTTTTGGGGGGGGGGGTATTTTCCTTCAAGGCTTTATCTCTTATCCGACATTAGGAGTGGCAGATTTATTTCTCTGCGTTAATGTTGTTTACTTCTATTATAGATGGGAATTCTCCTGCATTACTCCACTCTCGCAACTGTCCTCTGGGTGGGTGTTACAGCGCGCAACATATATAAGCAAGTGACAAAGAAAGCCAAGCGCCAGGACCCGGATGAGATGCCCCCCCCACCAAGACCAATGCTCAGGTAATTCTAGTAGCCTACATTAAAGCGTAACTATGATTAAAGGCTAACTCTATGCACCCGTGCCGGGAAGATGCATTATGGTGACCACGGTAAATGTACATTTATTTGAGGCTGTCGGTAGGGTATTGTGTCCCTTAAAGCTTTTTAAGTGTCCCATAGTAAGCAGTGAATTATTTTATATTTAATGGATGTAAATAAAAAGCCTCCGTCTTTTTAAACCGCGTTCGGCTGAAGTGGTAAGAGTGCTCATCGGTTCAGAGTCTCTCCGTCTGGTACTACTGTGTAAGAACCGGTGCCGTCGAAACATCGTGACCTTACGCTATAAGTGTGAATTGTAATTGAATACAACATTCTTCAGGCTATTGTTCCAGTGACTCGGTACAGTAACATCGCATATATGCATGACGCCCATCAGTGTCCCTGTAAAACACCCTTATTCTGCCACAGAACAGTGCCGAATGGATTGAAAAATACGTTTAACCCTAAAGATTGTGCTTGTGTGTGTTTATGGACAATTAGCGGCAATTATGGTATTTTATATATCGCAGTCTCTTGTTTCTGATGATGGAGGTGTGTATAGGAATAAACATTCTCCACTAGATGGCAGGAGACATCTGTATTTAACACACCATTTACCTTAAAAAGAGTACTTTCTTAATAACGTTAAAAATTTAATACATTCACCAAATAAAACTTACTAAACTAACTTACTAATTTTTTTTTTTTACCAACTGCTTTTTATTGTGTTTTGATTGATTTTCATTTTGTTTTAGATTTTATCTCATCGGTGGTGGGATCCCAGTCATCGTTTGTGGTATAACAGCAGCAGCAAATATAAAAAACTATGGAAATCAACCAAATGCACCATAGTAAGTACTTAATTTTGTATCTTTCATTAATCCAATTATAATTCCACCGAACACATACTTTACCCATTATTCCTGCTAACTTTTTTTTTTTTTTTTTTTTTTTTTTTTTTTTTTTTTTAGCTGTTGGATGGCTTGGGAACCCAGCTTGGGAGCTTTTTATGGACCAGCCAGCTTCATAGTTTTCATCAATTGTATGTACTTCCTCAGCATTTTCATTCAGTTAAAACGACATCCCGATCGAGTATTTGAACTCAAGGAACAAACAGAAGAGCAACAGCGGCTAGCGGCCAGCGAGAGCGGCGAGGGCAACCAGCCAGATTCCCTTTCGGTGTCCTTGGTATCAAATTCAGCCTTGGAGAACGAGCAGACCTTTCAGGCACAGCTGCTCGGAGCCAGCCTCACGCTCTTCCTTTATGTGTCTCTGTGGATATTTGGTGCTCTGGCAGTCTCTCTAAACTATCCAATGGACTTGGTGTTTAGCTGTTTCTTTGGTGTGACCAGTTTAAGCCTCGGTGCCTTCCTGGTTGTCCACCACTGCATGAACAGGGAAGACTTGAGACGTGCTTTGATAAATACGTTTTGCAACGGCAGGAGCGCTTATTTTGTTCAGGTTAACGTACAGCCGTCCAACTCGACTACGACTAGTAGTGAAGCTCCTAAATGTACAAACAGCAGCGCCGAGTCTTCCTGCACAAACAAGAGTGCTTCTAGCGTTAAAAACTCGTCACAAGGATGTAAGCTGACCAATTTGCAAGCCGCCGCAGCACAGTGCAATACGGCTCCTTTACCGTTAAACACGGCCCCTCAACTTGATAATAGCCTAACGGAGCATTCAGTGGACAATGAGATAAAAATGCATGTTGCCCCTGTGGAAGTTCAGTATCGGTCCAATGGCCACCCCTCTAGACATCACAAGAACCGAAGTAAAGGCCACCGGTCGAGTAGACTTACGGTCCTTCGAGAATATGCCTACGACGTCCCCACAAGCGTGGAAGGAAGTGTTCAAAGTGCAGCGCCAAAGAGTCGCCAAAGTCACGGCGAGGGGCATTCTCGGAGCAGGAGAGCGTACTTGGCTTACAGAGAGCGCCATTTCAACCAGTGCCATCAAGACAGTAGCGATGCCGGGAGTACTCTTCCCAGATACAGCAGAAACCTGGAAAAGGTAACATTTAATAACAACAAAAAAGACATTTTGAGAGAACCAATCGGTGTTGAGCTTGAAAGCCAACAAAAATCATACGGTTTAAATTTAGCCGTTCAAAATGAGCCTGCCAAAGACGATATTACAGCGGAACCACCTAAAAACGCGGACAACAATGGAAATGTACGTACTGGACTATGGAAGCATGAAACTACTGTGTAGTATCTCTCATTCAGTATGAGAATTTCCTAAGAACTCATTCATATAAAGACTTGTTGAATAAAATGTTTACAACATTTTTTTAATGCTATTTTTGGGAGAATACAAACTATGAAGAAGATTTGCTGTTTTAAATCACTTTTTTTTTTGAAGATGACAATCTGTGTGTGATGTTTTTTATTTTTTTAAATACTTTTTAAGAAAAGCAAGAAAAATTAGTTTTTTGTATTTTTTGATATATAATGAATGCCTTGTTTCCAAACTATTTTGTATTTAAAATTGTAATAAATTGCTTTTTTTTTTCTACAGCCACAAAACTCACAATAGTTTTCTACAAGTAATTCAGAATATATTTTCTTAACAGCAGTTTTCCTGAACAACTTTGTATTGTTCTTTATAAATGAAGTAAACTAAATTCTTATATCGACAGCTCTTTGGGTACTGCATGTATGTCAAAAATGATAAAAACCTTGAGAGATGACATTTAGTAATGACCATTTATTTAATGCTTTTTAAAACTCAAAACGTATTTGAAGATTACCCCCCATAACGGTTGCGTGACCCATAAAAGAAAAAAAATTACGGTACATCTTTTTTAACACACCCAAGCAATATTTTGGCTTATAGCTGCCACTAGGCTCAACTTAGCTGTATGGATCCCGATAAGTGTGCTTATTCCTACCGTCGTCATTTAAACGTGTTTTTAAGGAAAGGAGGCTACTTTTCAAATCCAGCAATAAGGAATTTTTTTTTTTTTTTCTGAGGATTTCTCGGCTTTCTCGCTCTAAGTTGAGATATTGGTAGTGGATTTCTTGTATTGTGAAGAAAAAAAGTGCCGTACAGCTTGTTCACTAAATATAAAGTTCCCAGGTGGGAACAATAATGTATTCCTTCTATAAAAAGCTGAACCACAATCGAAATGTGTTCTTCAGCGAGGACTTATATTTGTTGCCACAATTCAAAACCGTAATTGACCAGGACCCCGTCTGTGCGAGCAGCGGAGGGTCCGGTCAGCACCCTTGCAGTCGCATGCAGGGACCTGGACGTAGCGCGGCTCATCCACCCATTTTTTGACATCTTTCCTACCTTTAGAGCTGAGCTTTATGATACGGCGCGTGGACTGGAAACGTAGTCATTGTGTGATTGCTAAATGTCAAGAAATGCTGGCTCCGCTGCCTCCTTTCTCACAGCCGGCATGCAGTAGAGAGAGAGGGAGTGTGCACTCCACTTAACATAAAGTAAGCATTTTACTATGATTAGTGTACTTTGCTGTACAACTCAGATTTGCTTTTTGTTTATGTAAGTAGACTTTATATTGGGATATTTTTGGTCAATTTATTTTAGGTTAAATTATATGGGGGAAAAAAACAAGGAAAAATGCTGTATTTAAAAAAAAAAAAAAAAAAAAAAAAATAATAATAATATCAATCCTTTAAGTGCCGGATATGAATGAGATCTGTAGCTGGGTCAAGAAGAGCTGAATGTTTCAGTGATTGGATCTTGAGGACGTTTAATGTTAATCTTAATTTTGCATAGAGAATCTTTATCACTTTTACTATTTGGTTTGGAATTCAAGGGGGAAATACTGAAATAACTACATAATATATATTATTTTGTGCGACACAAGTTAAGATGGTGTAAGCTGTGTGTATTGGGTTGTCATCTAAATTTAACTAAAAATCAAAAAAATTGGCCTGGACCCTGGCAGGGAAAAATGTATCCTACCAAAGCATGGTATATAAAAAGATATTGGCTATCCCTGGAAAAAAACTGTATTCATTTGAGTATAGTGAAAATGAAAAAAATGAAAAATGGTAATTATGGCTAAAAGGTAAAATTACAAAAAGCTTTTGTGATCGGTTTTACAAAACAGCAGAGGATATATATCGAGGGACGGTTACTACACTTTTAGAAGAATAATGCTTTGTATTGTAACAAGAACATACAATCTACTAATCGATATAGTAATCTGCATAGCCTTCAGCATCGTTATTACCCCAAAACAAAGTGCGCTGTAAGTGGCAGCTGATAGATCACAATTGGTTTATTCAGTCCCAGCAGGGAATGATTTCTGGTGTTTCTGGGGTTAACTTTCCTTTTTCTGCAGCAATGAGAGTTGTTAATTACTAAGGATATTACTGTTTGGAGGTGGCAGCCCATATGGTTATAGATTATTGGTGCTATATAAATAACGGATATTAATAGGTTATTGATATCCCAGAGATGACCTTTGCAATTACAATTTGTAAATAGTGCCTATATAAAAAAAAAAGTGTCTTTTTCCTTTATTGTTTGCAAGGAGCAGAAAATGGGGAAAATTAAGCTGATTTTATTTCGTTAATTTTAAGGCATGCGACTTCAAACTGTAAAGATTTCAGATGCTATTAGTATTTTCCATATTAAGCCAAGAAAATAAATCCCAGTGTTCCGGGGATGTTGGTCATAACCGCATGCGATTTTCCATTTGTTTACAAAGGTAGTTTGTGTGCGTTTGTCATTTTTTGTCTTTGCGATAATTTTTTTGTTTCCACAGGTCTAATTGATAGTCTATGCATATGATAAATAGACGTTGGGCTTTTTCCCTTTGAAACCCAACAGTATTATAAATACCTTGGATGACCTTTTTAATGGCTTTGCCACAAGGTTTAAACTCAGATATCTGATGTTTTGTTTGAAGGAATTCCTGAATTTCTCCGGTGTAAAGAACTTGAGTGGTAGAATGTTTCATAAAGATGTACGTAAAATCTTTATCTAGTGGGTTTAATGTACACCAATAATGATAAATTGTGTACGTACTGAGTAGTTGTAACATTCCTTGATCCATCTCGGTTACTACTGATGTGTTTGGCCCTAGAAGAATCAACCTCGGGGTCTCCATCAGACATGGCAGTAATGTTAAAGTCCCCAAGTATTAATTTACCAAGCTGTTTATTGATTTTGTTTGAGAAATTTAATCTGGTTAGTGTTGAGCACACATAAATTGGCCACAGTATAATCTGAAGCGTTAATTGAACAAACTATAATCAATAACCTGCCACGGGGTCAGTATATCTCGGGTAAAAAGCGAAAGCTGTATTCTTATGCAAAAGAATATAAACTCCTCTTTCATTCACATCTGAAAGTGGAATGGAATACCTGAGGAAACGTCTTGGAGAAGAAATGTCACTAAGTGATGTGACCTGTAAAGTATGTCTCCCTGAAACGTACCATTTGGACTTTAGCCTTGGATTACCACCTCCAGATCCCTCTTCGCATTTAGGAACATAATTTGAAGCCAACATTTCTGAGAAAAATAACATTTATTAAATAACAATATAACTCAGTAGTGTTAACATGTTCAACATACTTTAAATCAAGGCCTCAGGGGAGGCCTGTAATATTAGGATAGGGAAATATGTCAAAAGACTTCCCTAAAGTACCTTCCATCTGTGGTCTCTCCAACCGGCCCATTTACACTATGGAGTACCGTGCCTACCAGACTCAACATTTTCAAAATAAAAAGGTGTAGTGCTGGGATATACTTCATATCTCCAGAACTCAGGAATAAAACATGGTGGCCACAGAGGAAGAGCCCATTGCCCTGTTTCTTTGCTGGTTCATAGTGACCAGTAGACTTTTGAACTTGTATTTGTACAAATTGCAAATTTAACAAAAATTCTAAATTGCTAGTAAATGTGTATATACATTCCACTTCTCCAGTGTTATGGTGCTGATCCTCGGGTTGGGGTAGTAGTGTTTAGGTAGGCCCACTCCCTGCCCAGTTCCCCTCCTACCCACGTACAAATTGAAGGTCCACGTGCATGGCAATCTCCACCACATACTGTATGTAACTACTGCTCCCCCTAATGCAGGTAACCCCAGTCACCCCAAAGAGGGAGCGCTCCAGGTAGACACAGCCTGAAAGTTCCCAGGTATGGTTATAATTACCTGAATGGTGCCGACACGGGTTCCTGAGACATTCCAATATGGCTGCCCGGGCACTTTGTGCGTTCACTTAAATTGCCCTGCTGAATTTGAAAATGTTGTATGCTAGTACAGTATTCTGTGACATAGCGGAAAGGATTGTGGGTACAAGCACAGCCCGCCCAGCACCCAAGTTTAGTTTTTATCTAGTTATAATGGGGTAGAATGTAAGATTAAACATAACTTTTCACCCATACATGAAACAGAAAGCCAGTAAGGTATTGGCATGATAAGTAGGAGTATTATATCACAAGATGAAAATATAATTGTATCTCTTTATATAGCAATGGTGAGGCCTCACCTTGAATATGCAGTGAAATTTTGGGCACCAGTTTTTGAGAAGGATGTTATAGAGCTGTACAAATACATACAAGGTCAGTATAAATGGCTCTCTAGTGATCTATTCACCAAGAGGTCTCTCCAAAAGACACATGGTCATCAGCTGAGACTTGAGGAAAGGAGATTTCAGCATCCGCAGAGGAAAGGGTTCTTCAGAGTAATAACAATAAGAATATGGAACGCTCTGCCTAAGGATGTTGTATTATCTAACTCTGTGGATATTTTTAAGAAAGGTCTGGATGCTTTTCTAGTTAAGCATAACTTAAAGGACTACAACTGCTAAAAGGACAGTCGTATTAGAAAGTTGATCCAGGGAGTAATCTTATTGCCGCTATGGAATCAAGAAGGAATTTATTTCCCTGTCGTGGCATAATTGGTAATTGCCCCAAGTAGGGTTTTTTGCCTTCTTTTTGATCAACTTTAGAACTTTGGAACTAGGTATGTGTGAAAGGTTGAACTTGATGGACTTTTTTTTTTCAACCTACTATATTTTACTAAAAGAAAATATTGTTGATTTATTGCTAGTATTGTTTTCTTTGATGGCTTCAGGTGCGTCATCAGCTACCGGCCTTCCTTATAGACTGCACTTTGGTGAGTAGCTGTTCCCACTCATTTCTCACGCAGTTCTGCTCACCTCCTTCACCTGCTCTGATGCGAATGATGGAAATCATTCGGTTAGAATTCCTGGTATGTTCTTATGCAAATATCCAGTGGCTACATATTTCTGGCCGCACTCATTCAGCTCATGACCAAGCGTCTGGCCCTGTACCTACATATGCCCATTGTTTGGAAATATCTTTAAATGTCTAAATGTGAGCCAACAATTTTATGTGTAATAGTATACACTTGGCTGTGCTAACTGATTGCTTGGTTGCCTTTAACCCCTTAATGACAAAGCCCGTACATGTACGGGCTCAACATGCATTGTTTTCAATGGGTTTAGGGACCGCCCATTGATTAATTATAGGCATATTACTCTGTATTATTATTATTATCTTTTATTTAAATAGCGCCAAAAATTTAGGCAACGCTTAATAAGATACATATATTCAAGGGGTCTGACAAGACGAGAATTGACAGACTAAGACAAACCGATACATTAGGTGGAGAGAGCCCGGCTCGCAAACTTGCAATCTGCTGTACAAACTTTTCAAAACATTTTAGGAATTCTAGAGGGATTCCTAAAGACCTTAGTAGTCAGTTAAGGACAAAAGGTATGGCACTTAAAATAAAATATTGTTTAGTAGAGTAAATACAGTTGGGATGACAACTATAGTTCATCATTCTTCTTTAATAATAGTGAGATGCCAGTTTCCACTTATTAGCAGCGTAAGCTGGATTTTATCCAGCCCATGCACTTGTCAAACTCTTTTGCTGCTTTAATGAATATTTAATTTCTGTAAGATATTATATATTTCAATATTTCTAGATCGACTACTAATTTCTGGCATATGTTCACTCATTAATACCAATGAAGGCTGGGTAAGCTTTCTTAGAAATGTACCTATAAATGTCTTTGAAGCCCTTGTGATGTTTTATTTAATATAATTATACCCATTTTGTGCTGAGAAAAGCTTTTAGTGGATGCTTGCTCACATTGGTAATTGAGTCAGGCTTGTGTGCAATAATTCATCCTTTGCAGAATAGTCAACATTTTAAAAATAGCTGTATATCCTTAAAACACAATCAGCGCTCCTTTATTCAGGAATCAGAAATAACGGGGGCATGTTAAAGAATACATGGAAGGATTTTCTTGATCTGTTCCATAGTAGTTACTGTAAACTTCCCCCAAACCGGATAAGAATCACAGTTCATGGATGTCGATGACTACAAAAAGCCGTAGGGTTTAAACTGCAGGGGTGGTTGGCATATGGAAGTAAAGGAGCCTTGAGAGCAGATAGAGTATAATCAGCGTAATGACAAATTAGTCAACTTTACTATTTCATGGTTTACCTCCGTGTGGAAAGAAAGAAAAAAATGAAAAATAAATCAGTCAGGAGCCTTTACACATTTAAGATTGGAGGTAGATTCATACAACCACTTTTGTGAACACCAGCGTGTCTAACTGGGGGACAGACGCAAGGGGCTGATGGGACCACTTGACTTTACATGGCCCCTCGAGCCAGAAGGTGCTGGCTATCCCCAGGGTGTCTGCAACTTTCCAACTCTGGTACGTCTATGAAGGGTTAACCAAAGCTTAATAAATAGCTATTGTGGGGGGGTTTCTTGAATGTCATCTCACTGAACTTTGTATTATAACAAGCAATTTTAGCACGTGACATACTTGCTTCCAGTCAGCTCCAGCACTGGCTCGGACAGCGCATGCATGGACAACTCTCCCATTGATTTCAGGATAAGGTTGAGTTCATCTGGTAGACTCATGGTTAGCAAATACTTGAGCCCCAGAGCCTCCATTCGTGGCTGCCCACTGAAGCACTCCGGGCTTTGCCCCCGTCTTTGATGCCCTTGAGTCCTTGTGTCTCTGCCCTACAATATTTTTCTTCAGTTTTCTACTTTTTATTTTTTATAGTAACAAATGCAAATTTCTTGTTTTAAAAAAAAATCCATATAATATTTATTTTCTATCTCTACTGTATTAATTAAAGGTTTATTGCATAATAGATCATTTCTCCTCTAAGCTGATAAATCATTTATGTATTTAAATTGAATTAGGTGTCGGATAATAATTATACAATCATGCTAGACCTTCCTTAATAAAACTATTCCTTAATAAATATTTTTATTAAAAATCTGATAAAGCACTGAACTTTGTCATAATCAGAAATTATGGGAATAAAATGGGAATATATATAGATTTGTGCTGGAAATGTCCCTTGATTTGAATGCTGTATAGCAGAAATCGTTAGGCAAACCCAATGTGCAATCTGACAATAAATAATGTAATTGTGATCATAAACATATTAATCTGACATAACTAATGCTTTAAGTATTAGGTATCGTATTACTACAAGTAATAATATTAAGTTGATTAAAAAGGTTTAAGCAGAATAGATGTCTTAAAGTGCAGCATAGGTATCAGTGACACAATTACATCCCCAAAGTCTCTAGGGAGTCATGACGAGGTGGAGCTTTCTTGCCTTAAAAAAAAAACTATGGTGATTGTTGATGGGCAAGAGCGGAGAGGAACATGGGTGACGCATGTGAAAAATGGGAGATGTGAGAGTGTGAAGATGTATCAAAAAAATACTGCTCTTGGCAAGAAGCTAGTCTGCACAGGGGACCTATAAGGGGAGCCACTATCTTGCCTAAAAAACTCAGTTTTTATTAAATTAAGTCATTATATTAATGGTTCTCGCTCCCCCAACTTAAACTTAAAAATGCAGCGTAGCCGGTGTTGTACCAACAGAGTCCTACAGCTCTGAATAATCTGGGACTTGTCTATCAGATGGTCTAGCTCAGGGATAGGCATACTTCGGCTAGCCTGATGTTGTCGACTACATCTCCCATAATGCTCTTACAGTCACAATGCTGGCAAAGCATCAAGGGAAATGTAGTTCACAACATCTGGAGAGCCGAAGATCGCCTATCCCTGGTCTAGCTGATGAGAAGAGAGAAGGTGCCGTCACGGGCACAGATCTCTCTTGTAGTACATCCTTCTGGTCGCCAGATTGTTATGGCCTCAAGCTGCCATAATGTACAACTAGCAACACACTGGCCACAATCACACATCCTTCAAAAGCAAACTTGTTTGTACGCGACTAATATACTCTATTCGCCCGCTCTACAAGGTAAGCAAACAGACTCATACTGCCTTGTGGTAAATAACAGAACATCTAAAATTCTGTGCGGGAAAGGATTTCGTTGGACAATATAAAGCACTTACAATCATGGGTGTCAGCATGATTTGTTTTCCAAGGAGGGGCAAAATATCCTCCCCACCTTTCCCACCCCACTACCTCTCCTCTATGTCTAGTTAACCTATTCTAAACAGCCTTTTTGAATACCTGTGGGGGGGCGGGGGTTGCCCCTTCTTGCCCTCCCTTCAGACGACCATGCTCACAGTTCACAAATAACAAAACAGAACCTTCTGTCCTTATGGTGCAAGGCCTGTGTCTTCATCTGCAGCTCCTCTTTCCCGCGTTGGTGTGCGTTGCTAGAGATTGGGGCACATGCTATGTAATCATCTTTAAAACTAATATGTCTAAAAAATGTAAAACGTTATAGGAACAGTTGTGTTATTTTCATTTTATTCTACCCCAGCAAGTGTGTATGACTTCATCTGCTGTCTGCCCAACAGCAAAACAAACACACAGTGATGTAATATAATAACATGTAATAATACACCCTATACACTACATACCACTGGTGGTGCGTATACGGCTGTTGGTATGTATTATATAAGGTGGATTTTTACACATTAAATTACTGTATTCTGTACGCAATGCACACTTTTAGATCCACGCAATCCAAGCGTGAGATCGTTAGAGATCTTCTGGGACACATATATGTGTAAAAACTTGCTGCTGACCAGCACATGTACAATGCAACCCTGCAGTATGTGTGATGTATATCCAGGGCAAAGCTTTGGTGCAGCCAAGTGCATATACATATATATGCCTTGGCCTATGTTAAGGTCCTTCAAAATAGAAGCTATAGCTTTGTCTACGTTTCATGGTCGGTTACACCATTATCAATTCAAGGCTGTATTTTACGTTTTAAGTAGTCCATGTGTCACGGTCCGTGTCACGGACCGCAACGCAGCAATTCCCCCGAGTACCCGCGGCTAGCGGGTACTCGAAACTTACCTCTCCCGCAGTTCCGGGACCTTGCTTCGAGGTGCCAGCATCCAGCAAGCACCCGGGGCAGGTCCTTCCAGATATCCCCATCGCAAGTGATGGGCGGTACGTACGGGGGCGAACCACGCCCCCTCTCTTATAGCCTGCCTCCCTGGAGAGGACGTAACGTAACTAACGTTACGTCACCCGTTGGGGGCGGAGTCTGGTCTCAGCGGCAGATTCAAAAACCGAGCACTGACTTCCCTTCAGTGCTCGGTTATTGTTCCAGCTGAGCAGTGCATTACTAGTTTACCTTACCTGATTGTCTCTCCGTTGCTGACCTGTGCCTGTCCCTGACTTTGTTGCCTTCTCCACTCCTGACCCGGCTTGTCTGATAATCTTCTCTGTTGCTGAACCGTGCCTGTCCCTGACTTCGCTGCCATCTCCACTCCTGATCCGGATTGTCCGATAACCATCTCCGTTGCTGACCTGTGCCTGTTTTTGACTTCGCTGCCTTCTCCACTCCTGACTCGGCTTGTCTCTTTGATTCATCAGTGCCTTTTCTGCATACTGGGTTCCTCATTTGTTTTCTCAAGAACTTTGTGACATAATAACCGAGCCAGTATGGAACCCGCAGGATTGGCTGAAGCTGTTGCAGCACTTACCCAACAGATGGGTACGTTTACTCAATCTCTGCAAGATATCCAGACAGGACAAAATCAGCTCAGACAACAGATGCATCACCTGCAGTCCAATCCTAATGTTCCAGGAGATCCGTTCCAGGCTCCCTCTATGAGTCAAGAAAATATGGGTTTTCAGGGAGCATCCGCCCCTGAACCACCAATACCTATGCCTGAAAAATTCACTGGTGACCGCAAGAAATACACCACGTTCATGACATCATGCCAAATAATGTTTAATCTGAAACCAAGAACTTATACTTCAGACTATATTAAAATTCACACGGTCATTGCTCTGTTGGCAGAAGAGCCCCAGCTCTGGGCCCACCATCTACTGCATAGCAACAGTCCTATATTGGAGACATGGGCTTCTTTCCGCCAAGCCATGGACGCTCTGTATGAAGACCCTTTTAGGACCACCTCTGCTACCAGTACATTAAGAGCCCTCAAACAAGGCAAAAGACCCGTGGAAGAATATATAGCTGAATTCCGACGTGTTTCCATGGAGACTTCATGGAATGAATCAGCGTTACATGATCAATTCCGGTTGGGGTTATCTGATAACATCAGAGACGAATTGGCTCGCACCAGCATTCCTAATTCCCTCGATGAATTTGCCAGACTCTCCATTCAGATTGATAGGAGACTACGGGAAAGAAAGGCTGAACGGCTTACTACTCCTTCTTCTTCATGGTCTACCCTGCGACCTCCCATAAAGACAAGTCCTAAGGAACCTCCTGAAGAACCCATGCAATTGGGCCTCATCAAAGGTCCCCTATCCACAGCAGAAAGAGAACGTCGTACGACTCTTGATCTGTGTCTTTACTGCGGTGGCAAGGGCCATTACGTCGATGAATGCAGAACTAAAGCGCGTTCTACGAAGGGTAAGCTCAAACCCCTGTTTTCCCCCTATACCAGCAAAAGACCTCCACATTTCTCAAACCATCTGTCCCTTTCCATATCCTTACAGTGGAAAAAAAGAACCCTCGCTTTGGAAGCTATGATTGATTCAGGAGCCAGCAGCAATATACTTGATGCCAAGCTCATTCAACGTCTTGGAATCACCACCCGGAAGAAAACCACCCCAGTATCCATTCAACTTGTAGACGGAAGCCCTCTGAAGACAGGTCCTATCACCCAAGAGACTATACCACTACGCATGTATATTTCTCCCGATCATAGTGAGGATATTGTGTTTGATGTGGTTCCTTCTCCAGTTTTTCATGTCATATTGGGACTCCCCTGGTTAAGAACCAATAATCCTGTTGTCAATTGGGAGAAGGGCTCTGTTCGCTTTTTTGCTAATAAAGGTTCTGTTCATCACAAACCCTCTATGTCTATCAATGTGGCTCACGACTATAGTTCTCTACCCGTTCCCAAGATTCCATCTCATTACCATGAATTCGCCGATGTATTTGAAAAGAAAGGAGCAAACTGTCTTCCACCGCACAGGGAATATGATTGTCCCATAGAACTATTTCCGGGTGCACCCATTCCATTCGGTAGAATTTATCCTATGTCTGAACCCGAACTCATCACCCTCAAGGAATACATAGATGAGAATCTTGCCAAAGGGTTTATACGACCCTCCACATCTCCTGCTGGAGCGGGCATATTCTTTGTACCAAAGAAAGACGGTGGATTAAGACCTTGTGTGGATTACAGAGAACTGAACAATGTAACTATAAAAAACAGATACCCCTTACCCTTAATTCAGGAGTTGATGGAACGTGTTCGCTCAGCATCAGTGTTTACAAAGATTGATTTAAGAGGAGCATACAATCTGGTTCGTATCAAAAAAGGTCATGAGTGGAGGACAGCATTCAGATCACGATATGGACACTTCGAATATATGGTGATGCCATATGGCTTATGTAATGCACCTGCCACTTTTCAACACTTTATGAATGACATTTTCAGAGACATGTTGGATCAATTCGTGGTGATATACTTGGATGATATCCTGATATACTCCTCCTCTTTACAAACACATAGAGAACATGTGTCTAAAGTATTGATGCGACTAAGAGTAAATGGATTATACGCCAAACCAGAGAAATGTGTGTTTGAGACTCAATCAGTGGAATTTCTGGGCTTTATTTTGACACCTACCAAAATAATGATGGATCCTAAGAAAATAGCTACTATTCTACGATGGCCACCTCCCACAGACAAAAAAGGTGTGCAAAGATTCGTGGGATTTGCTAACTTCTATCGGAAGTTTATTAGGAACTTTTCAAAGGTCATTCAACCTATTACATCTCTCACATCCATTAAAAAGAAGTTTTGTTGGACGGAAGCTGCTCAGAGAGCATTCGACTTCCTTAAGGAACGGTTCACCACAGCGCCAATATTGATTCTTCCTGTGCCACAAAGGCCCTATATACTGGAGGTGGACGCCTCTGATTCCGCTGTGGGGGCTATCCTGTCCCAAAGGGATGACACCGACAATCAACTTCACCCAATCGCCTTTTTCTCCAGAACTCTGAACCCTGCTGAGAGAAATTATGGTGTGGGGGAGAAAGAGATGCTGGCCATGAAAATGGCCTTAGAAGAGTGGAGACATTTATTAGAAGGTGCACTTCATCCCATAACAGTTTACACCGACCATAAAAATATGGAATATTTCAGAACTGCCAAGAGACTTCAAGCCTGACTTGCCAGATGGTCTTTATTTTTCTCTCGATTCCAGCTTCATATAACTTACAGACCCGGTTCCAAGAACACCAAGGCTGACTCTCTCTCACGCATGTTTGAAATACCTACGACACATCCACAAGTGGAAGACACTGTATTGAAAGCAGGTCATTTTCTGACAATTACGCAATCATTGTGGGATCTCATCCGTCAGCATTGTGCGAACATGGATCCTTCTGAACTTTCGCAGTTACACTCTAATGGAGAGTTCTACTACCACAATGGGTTGCTCTATGTTCCTCCTGGGGTACGCCTGCAGGTACTACAGCAATTCCACGACTCCCCTGCAGCTGGACATGGAGGTATCACTCAAACCACGGATCTTATACGTAGACAGTTCTGGTGGCCTACGCTTCAAGAGGATGTACGACAATTCATAATCTCTTGTACTATATGTGCCAGAGCAAAGAACTCTCATATTAAACCTGCCGGCCTCCTGTGTCCTCTGCCGGTTCCCGTAAAACCATGGACAGATATATCCGTGGATTTTATAACAGACTTACCATCATCAAAACAACACACCACGCTTATGGTCGTAGTTGATAGATTGACGAAGATGGCTCATTTTATCCCCACCAAACACTTACCTACAGCAGACGAAACATCGGTGTTGTTTGTAAAAGAGATCTTCAGATTGCATGGACTACCGGAACGCATTGTGTCTGACAGAGGGACTCAATTTACATCCAGATTCTGGAAAGCCTTTTGTGATGAGCTTCACATACATCGCTCCCTCTCCACAGCCTTTCATCCCCAGAGCAATGGACAGACGGAGCGCACCAATCAAACCCTTGAGCAATACCTACGCTGTTTTACTTCGCACTTACAGGATGACTGGTACCAATTTCTTCCTCTCGCAGTATTTGCATTTAATAACCACATACATTCTTCAACACAGAAATCACCCTTCTTTTCGAATTATGGTATCCATCCATCCATGCTACCAGGTTCTCCGATACCCAGCTCAGTTCCTTCTGTCACTGAACAGGTCACAAAGATGATTGCTATCCACAAATCCTTGCACAGCACACTTACCAAGGCTCAACAAAGATACAAAAGATTTGCTGATACCCATCGTTCTCCTGCGCCTGTATACAAACCTGGAGACAAGGTGTGGCTGTCAACTACTCATCTTAAATTATCGTGTCCTACTAAGAAATTAGGACCTAAATTTATTGGTCCATATACTATTGTTCGTGTCCTCTCATCTGCTGCTGTGGAATTACAACTACCCGGTTCGATGCGAATACACCCCGTTTTTCATGTTTCCCTCCTGAAGCCTTGGAACACCAATCCTTTCCCGGGCCGACATCCTGATCCTCCGGCTCCTATTTCTATTGATGATACTGAAGAATACGAAGTCGAACAAATTCTGGATTCTCGGAGATTTCGGGGTCGTCTTCAGTATCTCATCCAATGGAAAGGATATGAGATCAACGAGAACTCCTGGGAAAATGCTGAAGAGGTTCATGCGGATGAGTTGGTTCATGAGTTCCACTCACGTCATCCTTTAAAACCTGGTCCCCTGAGAGCCCAGAGGTCTCTCCTTAGGGGGGGGGCCTGTCACGGTCCGTGTCACGGACCGCAACGCAGCAATTCCCCCGAGTACCCGCGGCTAGCGGGTACTCGAAACTTACCTCTCCCGCAGTTCCGGGACCTTGCTTCGAGGTGCCAGCATCCAGCAAGCACCCGGGGCAGGTCCTTCCAGATATCCCCATCGCAAGTGATGGGCGGTACGTACGGGGGCGAACCACGCCCCCTCTCTTATAGCCTGCCTCCCTGGAGAGGACATAACGTAACTAACGTTACGTCACCCGTTGGGGGCGGAGTCTGGTCTCAGCGGCAGATTCAAAAACCGAGCACTGACTTCCCTTCAGTGCTCGGTTATTGTTCCAGCTGAGCAGTGCATTACTAGTTTACCTTACCTGATTGTCTCTCCGTTGCTGACCTGTGCCTGTCCCTGACTTTGTTGCCTTCTCCACTCCTGACCCGGCTTGTCTGATAATCTTCTCTGTTGCTGAACCGTGCCTGTCCCTGACTTCGCTGCCATCTCCACTCCTGATCCGGATTGTCCGATAACCATCTCCGTTGCTGACCTGTGCCTGTTTTTGACTTCGCTGCCTTCTCCACTCCTGACTCGGCTTGTCTCTTTGATTCATCAGTGCCTTTTCTGCATACTGGGTTCCTCATTTGTTTTCTCAAGAACTTTGTGACACCATGTGACTGACGGCTAGCCATGTTTTATTGTATAGATTGGTTAAGATCAATAAAAAAAAAAACCACATGACTTTAAATCAAGTCCAATATAATTGCCTAACACTAAAGGTTATAAAAACACAATTAAATGCAAGACTGATTGGTGCATATAAAATTAAATGATTTCTTTTCTAATTTACATCATGAAATGAACCGTTATGCCAGTAGGGACTGCTAGGAATACATTATATATTGTGTATATTTAATAGTTTAAATTCTGCAACGCGATAGCTAGTGTTTAATGAAATACTGGCTGCACAGGCAGAATGTTCTTTGTATTGTGAGATCCAATAAAATTAAAAATCTTACAGAAACGCTACATTAGAAGGTTTAAAAAATGTGAAGGGCATATGACACCGTCATTCGCTAAAGTGTTAAAAACGTGTATTTTCTTGTGTGTGACGTGAACTGGTAAACACAGTATTCTGATCGAATTTGTCTTCCGTTCTATCTCGTGTGAATGGGATACTCTGTCAGTGTTAAAGTGAATTCCATATTTATCTCCTGGTGTTAGAGGACAGCTACAGGGCAAGCAGCCAGGGAAAGCAAGGGACTCGAGTAAGTAAGCAGCCCTTACATACACACGGTTGATCAATATGGAAAATGAAGACCCTACAACTGCATATTATTAGGGGTCAAAGTCTTAGTCTTAACAATGGAGAATGGAGATTTGGAGAACCTTCATTGGTCTTCATTGGTCTTATCATTGTATTACTAAATACATTGTATTCCTGCTATTTATGTAATTTATTCTCATGCATGGTCCAGGTAGGAATCTCAGAGTGTCGTCATGTATTGGATATCTGTCCATAAGCTTCTGAAATCTTTACTAAACCAAAGTCCTTGCTTAGGATGGCTTTTTCTACACCTCAGAAGAAGACCGGGAACTGGATGAAAGACCTGAGAGAATTTCGAAAGAAACACAGATTTCCCCAGGAATTTTTTACAAATTGCTGCATAACAAATGAGATATTATCCTGCGTGAGTCCACAAACAACCGGTGAGAATTTATATATATATTTGGCAATTCTGTTCATCCAGCAGATAAGGGTGGTTAGCAATTAGCATAGTCATGTTATAGTGTATAGCAGAGATATAAAACAAGGATTGGGCTAGGTGTTAGTTGATTGCATTGTAAGCTTCATTAAGATCATTTTGAAGGGCATCTTAAAATTGATATAGAAGAAGCATCAATGGGCTGATATGGGCAGGAATATATTAGGGTGCAGAATTAAGGGCATTATGAGTCAATGTCAGGACTGTGAGCAGTAGTTTGCAGAAACTGATTCATAATGGGTTACATTTCCAATACAACTTACAAAAAGTTATGCTAAAAAGCCCAGGCCCATCCCCACCCCTTGTGAATCAGGCTTTTAAATTATTGTGACAGTTTTTATGACTTAACATCTGGCAGTGGAACATCTAAATATTTATTATAAAAATCTACAAAAATATTGATCAACAATAAATTGTATTTTTCTGAATAAGACTGTACGCGTTCTAACATTTTTCAGCAGAATTCCATTCATGGTTGGCGATTATATGTGTGTGTCTACCATTTATAACGGTAAAGAGTTTCGCTAACTTTGGGAGCACCAGCTGGTACAAAAACGGTTAATGATATACAGTTGCTTCAGACACTTAGAAGTATTGTGTTTCCTTCTGATATGATGACATTGCATTCTGCGTTATGAGGATCTTCACATTCATTTGTGTGAGATGCATTTCGGAGTATGATGTACTGACACAGAAACCGCTATCAAAGTGGTGCGCAAAATTGGGCTATTATCAACTCAACAATCTAACGGCACTTTTAGACTAGAATGTTCAAAAAAGCTATTAACTGATGCAATTATACTTTTACCAATAAGGAATTAGTAAATGTGCAATTGCCTGATGGCTTAGCTGATGTGACCAAAGGTTATTTTCACATAATGAAAGGCAACATTTGTGTAGACCAACAGAGCTATAATTATGTGTCTTCAAAGGGCCGTATTCCAAGAAAATTTGCTATACGGCTTCCTAAAGCAATCTAGCTGCTTGAGGCAATTACAGAACTTTGCCGACTCCGTGGCATTCCATTTTTGATGTCCCAGACATTTCTTCTGTTGGTACTGCTTGTTAATTAAAGAAATCTAAAAAATCTAGATAAAGAGCTAGCATAAACGGCAGAACAATCCTGGTGGATAATTCTTAGCCCATAAGCTATAGCTTAAAATATCGTCTGCAGACAGTAATTTATATCTATAGCTAAAACCCTGATTATTTCACTTACAGTAGTTGGAAGAGGTTGTTAAACATAGTAATGGAGTTGCTGGGGGGGGATTGGGAGACAAGCTGTAGGAGGTATGATGATTCCCCTTCAAATAAGACAAGTACACCAAATTGAATAAGAAATATTTTATTAACGTGTCAGCTACGGATAAATGAAGTCCACGGTGCAGGCAGTCCTGCATCTCCACACCGTGACACTAACAGAAATATAAATTCACCTTCAATACAATAATACAATGGTGTATGATTATTGACTTCAGAAGATGCCAGGAACATCATTACAGCAAGTGGTATCTTAACCCATCCAGCTGCCTTACTGACCATAGACTAAATCAAGTTAACCAAGTTTAACCGACCCAGCTTCATAGGCTGCCGCGTCCTATGCACGGCAGCCGAATGAACCACATGGAATCACTAGACACATGCCCAAGGAGCGTCCTACACGTCCTACAAGCCAGGGGCTTGCGCAGATTGAGTCAAACCGCACCTACAGGTCGCTGACCATTCTATAGTTAAAAAAAAAGTGTAGTATAAGTTTTCAACTATCCAATGTTTCATCACTGTCACCAGTCTTCTAATTTTCTAAAAGGCACCTTTCTCTTGTAAAATATACAATGATTGATTATGGCTGGGTTATTGCTGTGAGTGATATGCTTTAGGAGGTCTACTTAGACAATCCCATGGAACCCTCGCCAAGCTAGTGCTAGAGAAGCAATGAGTAAATCACATGGGTTCAGACGAACACATCTCCTGCAATCCAAACAGCTGGGGAAAAAGATCCTGCACACTCCCCCTATCCATTTGCAAGGGCGACCACATGAAAAGTTACAGGGACCATATGATAGTCCCATTTACAGGGACTATCATATGCATTAAAGTGCATGGCTGGAGTGTCCCTTTAATGTTCCTGCTGACAGCTCACCTTTTGCACCAAATTCATCATAGCTGAAAGTCCCCCAACAACTCATAGGAGGGTCTGGATGTGATAAGGAGACAGGTCTGGTCCTAGATAGGCTGAGAAGCAGGTGGGGAGTGCGGGGGGATCTGAGGAATAACTCCTAAATCAAATTTTATAAATATTATGAATAATAAAAATGAAAAAAAATCCCTTGGGTTCCCAGAAATTAAGAATCATAAAGGTACGGCCATTTAAACACGTCTTGTGATGCCTACATTTAAAGAAATGTGTAGTCAAATGTATAACTGGTAAAAACAGTAACAAATAGAAAAGAACTTTATATACAAGGAAAAATGTTGGTATATGATGAAAAAAATCTTCATTACCCATTGGGACTGATTATGATAGGTGCACTGATGTGGATTCAGATAAGGCATATTTATTTAAATAGCAAACAAGGTAGTGAAGCGGGTACCATAGCAAGAATGTGCCAGGTACTTATACTTAAAACAAAGAAAAGATAGATTTACAAGCAATGCCAAGAGCAAGGGACGCTGCAGTAAGTGAAATATTAGATTGAAAGCTACATCATCATTAGATAAAGCACCGTGCTCACTACAGCCAGTCTCTCCATTATCCCCAGGGTGGAATAACTTTTCACATTCATTTTATGACGTCCAAGCGTTGATAGCCAGCATAAAATGCAGAATACAGGCTTGGCCACACAAATTCTTTGCTTTCTCTTATACTTCAGTTTCAGTAAGAGATACACAACAAAAGTACTTTATGTATTGTAGTAAACGTTCCGAATTACTGGAAACATGTAAAGCCCTCCATGTATTTGCCAGCCATGCATGGGTGCTGACCACAAGTTCTGAATTGTTGAAACCATGGACATATACAGTTCTGTAACTATTTTACAACTATTTTAAGCAAATTACAGATGTCTGTGCTTACCAACAGAACAGGTAAAAATGTTTTACCACAAGGCAAAAGGGGCAGTTGCCTGGGGCCCATCAGTGACTTAACAAAAAATGCTGGGGCCCCATGAAGGACTTACGGTGGGGCCCCCAAATTCCTTCACACACACATATACACACACACACACACATACTTACACACACAGTAACATATACCAATATATATATATACTCGCACAAGTGGTTAGACCCATGGGCATTTCATATCTGTAAGGTAAGCTGGTTACTTCTTGTTTCATAGGCATTAGAGGCCGCTTTGTGTGATGCCCATCGAGTGTGTTCATACGCACGTGGGTGATACTCATTATTAACGTTCCTGAGATGGTATTGTAGTGATGAGAATGTATGTCCTGGCGGGGTGGTCACAGTACATTATTTCAACAGGAACATTTAATTATCGGTATATAGACACACACATACATTTATTTCATCTATCTCTGTAAAATCAGCATTTAGTGAAATGTGCCAAAGTATCTGCTTAGAATAAATCAGGGTGACTTTGTGTGATCACATGGGCATATATATGCCTCCCCCCCTCAGTATATGAGATATATGGTCAGGACCAACAAATGAGGTATGTCCAGGGTATCATTAAAATTAAATGGGGACTCCAGCATCTTCTTTTGTAATGTGTGCTACCTGGTAATGTGTGTAGATTTTAGGTTGTAGGTAAAGCTGTGTGCTGGAAAACCCATGTGTTAAAGATTTGATATTCTCCTTCTCAGCAATTTTTTTGGTTCAGACAAAAAGTTGGGCTCAAACTTCACTCAGTCAAACCTTCCTGTATAAAAGGAGAGAATCCCCTAATATACTTACTATAACATAAGTATACATAATATACTTACTGCCAGTGAGCTCCATTGCTTGCCCAGGGAACATCACAAGGAGGGGGTTTGCACGGAAAGCGCTCCTATTGATTTCAACGGAAGTGCTTTCCCGAAACTGATTGGTTGCTTCAAGCATCTTGTCCTTCAGGTAACTAATTGATTTTTTTTTAAAGAATGCATATTAAGGAACTCATAAAGTACTTTGATATGCATTCTTCTTTGATGAGGCTGACAGGTACAGGAAACTGTCCCAGTGTCCCATAGCGCACAGCAAAAGCTTATGTCAGGTTTAATCCCATTTCATACTATCCTACGCTTCAAAAGGCCAACAAAGGACATATTTGAGGGAGTGGTTGGAGATGTGTCCAGGGTGCAGGAGAAACCAAGATTTTTTTTAAAGGTGACTCCATAGCATATTATCAAGTATGTAATGGCCAGTGAGATGGCTCAGTTGGTAAAAGCCACTGACTGCTCATGGTTGCATGGTCAACTCAATCCTTCTTCCTTCCGAGGTCGATAAACGAGTACCATTCATTGGGTAATAATAACATCTATTATTCAGCTGCCGATCCAGTTAATTCCGAGAGCGAGTGCTAAATGCACTTTGAGTCCCATTGGGAGAAAGGTACTAGGTGTTATGTTGTAATGGAAAAAAATAGTAATTTAATATCCCCTGTACAGCGCTGAGGAATATGATGGTGCTATATAATAAGTGATAATGTTTAAATGTAAATGCTGTTACTGTGGAAATGTCAGGCATCTTACCTGACCCAGTAGAAAAGATAGGAGCCCTTTCATAGGTTAGCCATGCCTGCTACTAGCCAATGGCAGATTTTAGGATTTTTCGGGATCTGCAATTCAGCCAAAATGGGGCGGACGAACAGACTGAAAAGACAGCGGAAGCCAGGACGGAGGTACCGGGATGGAGGTGCCAGGACTGTATTTAGGCTGATATTTAGAATTAGATGACAGCTGTGAACTGTTCATGACACTGGCATTTCTGTCCCCTCAATAGGCTACATTGCTAAATCATAATTGGGCTATAGTACCAGATCATAAAAAGGGTAGGGGGACAAGCAGTGCTGCAGAGTGTTTCACATAGAAATCCTCCACAGAGCCCACATATTAGAGAACAAACTTTAAAAGAACTTGTTTCAACATGACTTAAACAAAAAAAACACAGTAATGGCTGATACATGTCATGCCCTTGAAAATAAGCTCACACACAGAGATGTGGAACTATAGCACAATCCTTTAACGTTTGTTTCTTAACGTAAATGAAAATGCGATCCTATTCATCTTGCTATCCGTGCACAATCTGGTTTTGTACGTGTGCGCGTGACAGGTAAGATCGAGTGGAGAGTTGCGCTAAAGTTAGTTATTTATGCAGTTAGGATGTTAAAAATAGCTGCATTCACATCAGCGAACAATCACAGCTAGGAAGTTGGTTAATGTAGCGTGGATTTAATGGATGAAATGCATCCTGACATTTATAAGATGCAGACCTGCCTTTTCTTACCGCTGTACCTTGTCATGGAATAAACACTATGAACAGCGCAGCGGGATGTGGGTCTAGAGAAGCATCGCATTATTTTATCTGAATCCTCCCTATGAATATTTCCCTGGGTGATCTACCATTTAAATTTCAGGATTATTTGCAGAATGAAAGTATACTGTAGTAATCTGTAGAGTGATGAACTGTGCTGTTCATAACAAAGTTGATTTTACGCAGACCACCGAAAGGCGCTTTGAAAGTAGATTAGCCATTATAATGGAAACTGATCATGGTGTCAGGTGGGATGTCAGGGCAACGGTCTGCTCTAATACTTTTTCATATGTTAAACCTAGAAGTTTCATTAAAATTAACTGAAGATGTAGAATAGCTTTGCTTTCTTTCACCAGGAGCATACATAAGATGCATTTAAGTCGAAGTAGACTGCTGATACTGTGGAAATGTCAAGCATCTTACCCGATCCAGCAGAAAAGATAGGAGCCCTTTAGTAGGTTAGCCATGCCTGCTGATATTTTTTCGTATGTTCAACCTAGAAGTTTCATTTAAATTTGTAACTGAAGATGTAAAGTAGCTTTGCTTTCTTTCACCGGGAGCATACATAAGTCGAAGTAGAGTGAACTCACTGGCTGGCCGAGAGTGCCACACACTTACCCGATCAGATGTACACTAATCTACACTAACCTCGATACTTTCTTTCCTTTCATCAAATCACAAGCTCCAACTTCTATTTTATGTCCCACTCTACCATATATCCAACAACAGCCTCCGTATTATCTCTCTTCCACCAGTTCACCTTATAGTAACCTCTGCATTATCCCCAAACCGCTCCTGTCATGTCCCAATCAGCCCCTATATTGTCCCTATCAGCCCTGCCACGTCCCAACCATGGGAGCTAGAGTGTAGGGCACCTCTGGCATCACAGGTTATTTGCCGACAGATCCGATGTAACAGTATCACACATTACTGTTGGAATACCCCTAAAGGCACTTCTATACTTTTTAAAGAAAGAAAGAAAGAAAGAAAGAAAGGAAAAGCTACGTGTCTTCCAATACCCTTTACCCCACTCATTAAGAAATACAATATAGGATCCCATATAAGGGTATAGGTTACATTCTGACGATCTATTATGAAGCCCATGGAGCAGCGCAGCTTAGGCGGAGTGGGCCTTGACAGAGCTAGGTGGTGTGCAAAAAGGAAGGATTTTAATTTAATTGGCTTAGAGTTGTTATGGGTGGGGTTATTAAGAGGGTATATAAGTGGCAACCATTTTGTAACTGTCACTTAACTGCTTATCCAAATCCTGGTTGTTCTGTATTGAGCAATTTGGTTCGGAGAGGCTTTTGCTTTATTTTTCAGATGGAGCGGGAAATTGAGGAGATTCTGGAGGGGCTTCGGATGGCTACGAGGGAGCGCGGTACCGGTTGGCTGAGGGAGCAGTTGGCACCTGTGTTGGACGCCGTGGAGGTTCCCTCGTCGGGTTGGCCTGTGCGGCGCACACGGCCTCCGGTGCGCCTGAGTCTGGAGCTGTCATCTGGTGGACGTCGGGTCCGGAGCCGTTCGGGAGACAGGCGCGACGAGGGTGTTGGAGGCCGGAGCGGAGCTGGTGTTCGTGGGAGTGGTACTTCGCGGGCGCCCCGCGGTTTTCAACGGGCCCTGGCGGAACAGCAGCGGTTGGAGGTCGACATGGCTGGTGTGGGTCGCGGCTACGTTGGCAGGTATGCGGAAGCGAGTGCGGCGGGCCCCGGGAGGTCGAGGGGTGCTGTTAGGTCAGCGGGGGGTGAGACAGGCGGCAGCGTGGTTGGCGGTGCGTCTGCCCCTGAGGTGTGCAGTGGCGGGAATTCTCCGTCGTGTTCGTCGGAGGAGGAGGGAGCGGCTTCTGCAGCGTTGAGGGTTAGTGGCAGCCCCCGAGCGTTTTCGGCGGGCCTTCGGTGCGGTGAAGGTGCCGTTTCTGCGGCTGAGCAGCTGACTGGGGGTGATGAGAGTTTCGCGGCGGGCTTCGGGCGGTCCCGTGGTGCCGTCTCTGGTTTTACGGCCACTTCGTTGGGCCGGGCGCAGCGTGTGACGCAGGATGTTGGGTTGTCGGTTGGGGAGGCTAGTTCTAGGCAGGTGGGCCGTGGTGGCTGCACTTTGGGGTTGGAGAGTCAGGTGCAGGATGTTGCTTTTCTTAGGGATAGTATTGAGGCGCTGTCTTCGTCGGGGGGTTTAGGTAGGGGTTTAAGTAGGGCTTGTGATAGGTCTAGGTCTCCCAGTAGGAGTCCGGGGAGGGAGGTTGGGGATGTTAGTGGTTTTCGGTCTCGGATTCCTGTTCGGCGTGGTTCGTTTGTTCGTGGGGAATCTTTTTCTGTGCCTCGTGTTTTATCTCCTTCTAGGTCTTGTGGTGCAGACGGAGGTCATGGCTCGGGTCCTCAGCTTCGTCCTTCTGCGGCGGCTGGGGGTGATAGGAGTGCGGCCTTGCCAAGAGATTCTCATGATGGCGGCGGCCAGGATGCAGCCTCGGGGCTTGGAGCTACAGCCAGAGGTTCCGGTGGTGAGTCTAGCACTATGGTTGAAACACGAAAATTGTTAGACGGTTTGAAGGGTTTGTTGGGGTCTCTGCAGAAGGGGTCTCAGGTGGGTTCTGGTTGTGGTCAGGTGTGGTCTCCGGTTGGCTCTGGTGTGGGAGCAGGCGGTGCGGTAGTTGTGCCAGCAGTGGAAGGAGTGGATAGTGGTGAGGCTTTGGTCTCGGGGGCTTCTTCGGTTAGTGTCGAGAGGGCAGAATTGACAGGTGGGATTCCTGATTCGGCTAGGCAGAATGCCTATGTTTCTTTTGCTGGCCCCCTGGGGGTTCATCTGAAGCAGGAGGTTAAGGATAAGATTTGGAAGGGGGATTTTGTGGAGATATTTTCTTTGTTGCCTTTGGAGGAGTTTATAGATTTGAAAGAGGAGGATAAGAAGGATGCTAAGAAGGAGGAGGAGGAAAAGAAAAAGCGTTATAGGAAGATTCCTAAGTCGTTTGGTAACTGGTTGAGGGCATTTTGTATATTGGCTAGTGTTATTGGGGAGAAGTCGCCTAATTTGTGCTCTCCCCTTTTTTGTTACTTGGATGGTATTTGGGAAGCGTATAGGACGTATGGGGGTCTGGCGTGGTGGAAATACGACGAGCAGTTTAGGCAGCGGTTGTCGGCTAATCCAGGTATGCGGTGGGACCAGATGGACCTGCCATTATGGATGAAGCTTATGATGGCGCAGAAGGCGCAGCCCTTTCAGTCGGGGGCCGGCGCGGGCGGGCACAGTTCCGCGTCGGCCGTCAATAGGAAAGGTTTTTGTTGGCTGTTCAACGACAGCCATTGTAAGTGGGGGTCTGCTTGCAAGTTCAAGCATGAATGTTCCGGTTGTGGGGGTGCCCATAGTTTCACGAAGTGTTTCAAGAAGGGAAAATCTGGGGGAGTATCGGGAACTACGTCTTCCGGGTCCGGGGCCGCTTCCTCTTGGGCTAACCCCGGTGAGGTTAAACGCGATGCTGCCCTGGCTAAGCCGTTACGGTAATCGTGATGCGGCGCAGTTGTTGTTTGACGGTTTTCGTTATGGGTTTTACATTCCTTTTTCTGTTCGGCAATTTCGAAGTTGTAATCGGAATTTGAAGTCGGTTTTGGAGTTTCCAGAGGTTGTGAGGGACAAGTTGGCGAAGGAAGTCTCTTTGGGCAGGATGGCGGGTCCTTTTTCTTCTCCCCCTCTGGACAATTTACGTTTGTCACCATTGGGGGTGGTTCCTAAGAAGGAGGTTGGGAAGTACAGGTTGATCCATCACCTGTCATACCCGAAGGGTTTGTCGGTGAACGATGACATTGATGAGGTGTTGTGTTCCGTTTCCTATGCATCATTTGACCAGGCTGTCGAGTTGGTTAGGAAGGCGGGCCCTAATGCCCTTATGGCTAAGGCAGATATTGAATCGGCATTTCGTTTGTTGCCGATTCATCCGGATTGTCATCATTTGTTGGGTTGTTATTTTGAGGGTCAGTACTTTGTCGACTTGTGTCTCCCTATGGGTTGCTCCATCTCTTGTTCTTATTTTGAGAAGTTCAGTTCGTTCATTGAATGGGTGGTCAGGATGGAGGCAGGGAGTCGGTTTTTGGTTCACTATCTGGATGACTTTCTTTGTGTGGGTCCGTGCGGATCTGGGGAGTGTGGTTACTTGTTACGGATGTTGGAGTGGGTGGCCGGGTCGTTTGGTGTCCCGCTGGCTGCGGACAAAACCGAGGGTCCCACTACCTGTTTGAGTTTTTTGGGCTTGGAAATTGATTCGGTTGCGGGTGAATGCAGGCTGCCGCAAGATAAGCTGCGGGCGCTTAGGGAGGTGGTTCACGAGTTTCGTGGTGTTCGGAAGGTAACCCTGCGGCAGTTACAATCCTTGATTGGTCGTTTGAACTTTGCGTGTAGGGCCATACCCATGGGCAGGATTTTCATTCGGAGTTTGTCAAGGGCCACTTCGGGCGTCCAGTTGGCACATCATTTTGTACGGGTTTCGGCAGCTATGAGAGCTGATTTGGAGGTGTGGGAGGTGTTTCTGCGACACTTTAATGGTACGGTGTTTTTTCGCAGGGAGTCGGTGTCCGCCGAAGAGTTGGAACTTTATACTGACGCTTCGGGGAGTGTTGGTTTTGGGGCGTATTTTCAGGGCCATTGGTGTGCGGAACGTTGGCCGGATTCTTGGAGGGTTAGTCCGCTCATGCGCAACTTAGCGTTTTTGGAGTTTTTTCCTTTGGTGGTCGCCTTGTCCTTGTGGGGCGATTCGTTTCGTGATAAGAAGGTGGTGTTTTTCTCGGATAATATGGCAGTGGTTCATGCCGTAAATCGGCTGTCGGCTTCTTCTATTGCAGTGGTTCGGTTGTTGCGGAGGTTTGTTCTGCTCTGTATGTCTCTTAATGTGGTGTTTCGGGCGGAGCATGTTCCGGGCTTTTTAAATGTTATAGCGGATTCCCTGTCTCGTTTTCAGTGGGATCGGTTCCGCGAGGTGGCGCCCGGGGCTCAGGATTCGGGTCTGGTTTGCCCGGACGAGATGTGGCAATTAGGGACGAGTTGCTTGCTGGAGGCGTGAGGGCATCGTTGGCGCCGGTAACGTGGTCGGCTTATGGTAAGGTTTTGGGCCGATTGGGACAGGATGGTTTCCTGTGTGGGGTCTGTAAGTACGGCGGCGGAACAGCTGGATGTGCTGTTGTGGTTTCTGTTTGATTTGGTTTCAAAGGGGGCTTCCCCCGCGGTCTTGGGAAGGAATATGTCTGCCTTGGCGTTTTTGTTCAAACTTAAGGGTTGGAAGGATCATACTAAGGAATTTTTGGTTCGCCAGGCTTTAAAGGGATTTCGGAGGCGGGTTGGTGTTGGTGACACTAGGCGCCCGGTTTCTGTGCAGGTGTTGCAGAAGGTGTTGGATGTTTTGCCATTGGTGTGTTTTTCAGTTTATGAGTCCAGGTTGTTTGGGTTGGCGTTTATTTTGGCGTTTTTCGGAGCTTTCCGGATAGGGGAGCTGGTGAGTAGGAGTCGGACTGGAGGTGGGGGTCTTCAGAGGTCTGACGTGCTGGTCAGCGAGGACATGGTGTCTATTCGTTTACGGCGGTCCAAGACGGATGTGCTTGGGAAGGGGTGTGATGGCGTATTGTATCCGTGGCCTGGGTCCATGATGTGTCCAGTTCGGGGTTGTTTTGAATACTTGGCTCATCGCCCTGCTGTGGTGGGACCTTTTCTCTTACATGAGAACGGGTCGGCTTTATCTCGGTTTCAATTTTTACGGATCTTTCGTGTATGCCTGGAGCGCGCGGGTTTGGATCCGCGTCAATTTGGTACACACTCTTTTTGTATCGGGGCGGCTACGGTTGCAGCCCAGATGGGGTTCGGTGATGATCTGGTCAAGAAGTTGGGGCGTTGGGAGTCGGTTCGTTTCAGGTCGTATGTCCGGCCTGAAGGTCTGTTGTGAGCTCTGCTCGGCTGGGGGGTTTGTTGTTTACTGTTGTTTTTGTTTTTCAGGTTTGGTGGCCTGGATCATGGGCCATTCCTACGTCTATTGGGCTGGTCAGAGAGCTGCAGTTCGTGGGACGTGTTCGCAACTGGGCTTTCAGGAGGATCGGCTGCTGCTGCGATGGATCGGCCTTCGCGGTGCGGGATGGAATGATGTGTGTGCGGAACTTTGGCGACTCTTGAGGGACGAGGGGGTTCCGGACATTGTTTTGTTCCATGCGGGAGGTAATGATTTAGGTGTGGTTCCCCAGAAGGAATTAGTTTGGCGGATGAAACGGGATGTTGAGAGGTTGAGGGCTTTAGTTCCTCGGGTTTTGGTGATATGGTCGGAGATTGTTCCGAGGTTACACTGGAGGCATGCACGTGATGCGGATGCCCTTGCGCGGTGCAAGGGTAAGGTGAATAAGCTCATGGCGAGCTTTATTAGGCGATGTGGTGGCCTGGTGATACGGCATTGGGAGTTTGAGTCCCTGTTGCCTGGTTATTTTAGGGAGGATGGTGTCCACTTATCTGATGTGGGCTTGGACTTTTTGAATTTGGGTTTTCAGGACGCGTTAACCCAAGCTTTGTTTTTTCGGTTTGGCGGGGCTCAGACGGCTTGAGGGGTTCAAGGTCTGGCCTGTGGCGGGGTTAGTTGGGGATTATTGCCTAATACGGCGTTTTGTTATGTTTTTGGTTAATAATTTGACTTGGTTCAAGTTATTGGTGTAGGTTTCGAGCTGGCCTGTGGCTCAGAACCTGGGGTGGTGTAGGGGTGTCTCGGTATGCCCCTGCATTGGTGTGTGGTTAAATTGGTGGTGTGGGGGTGTCTCGGTATGCCCCTGCAGTGGTAATTTGGTTAAATCGGTGGTGTAGGGGTGTCTCGGTATGCCCCTACATAATTATAATTTGGTTAAACGGTCTGGTAGGGGTGTCTCGGTACATCCCTATTGTGGTCAATATGTTAATATGTTAATATGTTAATGTGGAGGCACCTGGTATGTGTTGGTGCCATTATATGGTTAATTTATTGGTTATGTGAGGTCATTGTCAGTGTTAATAAGACGTGAACTGTTAATAATGTTAACCGGGGTGGCTGGGTTGACAATGACCTCTAAATATTGTATATATGTTAATAAAGCTGTGGACAAAATATTTTGCACCCAAGTAAAGTGTCTGAGTCATTATTTGGGTATAGGGGTACGATCTTCCTGGGGCACAATCTCAACTATGCGCTTGTCATGAAGCCCATGGAGCAGCGCAGCTTAGGCGGAGTGGGCCTTGACAGAGCTAGGTGGTGTGCAAAAAGGAAGGATTTTAATTTAATTGGCTTAGAGTTGTTATGGGTGGGGTTATTAAGAGGGTATATAAGTGGCAACCATTTTGTAACTGTCACTTAACTGCTTATCCAAATCCTGGTTGTCCCACCCTCCCTCCCTTTAAGGTGGGTTGTGGGGGGTGACTACCCCGTTTTGTCACAGCGGCGGGGTTAGTTGGGGATTATTGCCTAATACGGCGTTTTGTTATGTTTTTGGTTAATAATTTGACTTGGTTCAAGTTATTGGTGTAGGTTTCGAGCTGGCCTGTGGCTCAGAACCTGGGGTGGTGTAGGGGTGTCTCGGTATGCCCCTGCATTGGTGTGTGGTTAAATTGGTGGTGTGGGGGTGTCTCGGTATGCCCCTGCAGTGGTAATTTGGTTAAATCGGTGGTGTAGGGGTGTCTCGGTATGCCCCTACATAATTATAATTTGGTTAAACGGTCTGGTAGGGGTGTCTCGGTACATCCCTATTGTGGTCAATATGTTAATATGTTAATATGTTAATGTGGAGGCACCTGGTATGTGTTGGTGCCATTATATGGTTAATTTATTGGTTATGTGAGGTCATTGTCAGTGTTAATAAGACGTGAACTGTTAATAATGTTAACCGGGGTGGCTGGGTTGACAATGACCTCTAAATATTGTATATATGTTAATAAAGCTGTGGACAAAATATTTTGCACCCAAGTAAAGTGTCTGAGTCATTATTTGGGTATAGGGGTACGATCTTCCTGGGGCACAATCTCAACTATGCGCTTGTCAAGCATTATTCCATGAGTGCAATATTTTTTAATTTGATTGCTTGGTTTGATCCTAGGTTTTTTAGCACTTGCGTGGTTAGGATGACGTATTTCACATGACTTTAACGTCCAGGTTTGGTAGCCAAATTACAAATGTCAGTTTTATTTTGCAGTACTGAGTAATTTGGATAAATGAGCTTTCAACTGGTAATCACATTCTCTTAACTGTGTTTGGGCAGTGGAACATGAAAAATAATAAAAGCCTTTTATAGCGAACCATTCTGGACCTTGTCATTACCCCAAACTCTGATAGAGGCCGACACTTATTACTTATAACCAAGACCTCTAAAAGCCACTCGCTGGCTCACAAGCTGTCACAAATGATTAAGTATAGGCACGATAACTTGTACTCAAGAGTAAGTAAGAAATAAATTGAGTTACTAAAGGAATTTTTCTGAATTAAACCTTTTTTTGGATTTGTTTGTGAATTTTACATTCAGTTGACCTGCTAACGTACGAGATATAAAACCTTACTCTATTTTCTTTGTCAACAATAATTGATAGTTTGCTTCCTTTCCAATGTTGTTATTCAAACATAAGAAAAAGAACTGTAGCCCTACAGGAAAGATCTTAAAGATCGTGTTAGACTGTCTTGAAAAATCTCTCAGAGATAATACCCCAGCCGTAACATACTTTGTCAACACATTAATACATACCGATAAGCAAGTGCTGATATTCCATTGAGTGTGACTGAATGGGAGAACACAATTTTAAAGAATATTAGCCTTGATTTCGTATTTTTCACATGTTATGGAGCAGGAGCACTTAGGGAAGCCGAGAGAGTGTCATGATTAATGGCCCATATCTCCACCAGGAGGCTCTGATGGAATCTCTGTCTTGCTGTTCTTCCAGGTTTGACCTCCTGGCATTGGACTTTGATTTTGAGATTCTGTCTTACGCCCTTAGAATGTTGTTGTTTTTTTGAGTTGCTGCTACCCATGTTTAACTGACTTGGACTATGTTGCTGTTTTGCCCCCTCTCTCAAAGCTTTCTGATTATCTGGCTATAGACCCTGTACTTTACTTAGATATCCTGCTGTTGAATCCTTAGCTATCTTATTCTGGCTTCTACTGTGTATGACCTTGGCTATTCTGAGCTTGATTCGGCATGCTCCTGACAAAGACTTCAGCCATGTGTTCCTCTTAAAGATTTCAGCAATGTGCTAACTTTCTGCCTCAGTCATCAAGTATCTGATATTGTCAGCTAAGTTCTTGTAAGAGCAGTTTAAATAGTCGCCTTGATCTGAGATTTCACTGACAATTTGCCTTACTACGTAAGTTTTTGACCTGTTTAGATGAAGTGGTTGTAGGTAAGTTACTTATTGTGAGCAAGCTAGTGTCGGATGAGGTCTACTAGTGTTTAGATGACCCCTGGGGGACTCTAGACATAACTTTGGTGGCTGGAGCTTCACTGTTGCCCATGTTCACAGCCTGTGTGAAACCAGTCACGAGACACTTGGACCTTGGTAGCGATGACCTTTTTGATGACTTTAGCCACAAATGGGATATCGGTGATAACATTTGCAGTGTATATGTGTATATTTATGTTTGTTTGCTACATTTTTGGAAGGGGGCTTACATTCAAGGTTGAAGATAAGGGACAGAGCATTGAGCATCTCACTTCGGGATGTCTGCTGGAGTCTACAGGGACAATTCCACTGAATTATGTATTCTACCCATTCATGGTTATTAAAGGAAAAGTAGAGCTATTTCCAAAAAAGAATTCCTTGCTTTGTTATGTGTCCATACTGGTCATTCCAGCAGCACCCTACAATTTGAATTTGTATGCTTATCAGGATGCACTTTCCTTTTTGTATTTTCTGTTCTTATGCCATAATTGAATCATGGGCATACATGGCCCTAGTGGACCTGGTAGCTGATTAACTGACAAAGCCATAGTTATTGTGATTTATTTAGAATTTTGGTGGCTTCAGACTACCGTTTTTATTTCTCATAGGTTTTTTTTGCAAATAGAGACATTCAGTCTGGAAATGAATAATACGATGTTTTTCTTTCGAATATATTTCTCCATTATTAGATAAGCATATGCACAGAAAGAGGGAATGTAGACTTGCATAGTCTTATCTCCTTGCAGTACATCCAGCTCATTTAGCTTGCACAGATCTTGACTTCTCTTGAACTTGAATAATTACTTTGTGATAGAAAAGTAATATAATTGAGTTTCATGTGCATATTTTTTAAGAGATCAAAAATAAATGTGCGGCTGTAAAATTTTAGTATCTTCTAAAACCACTTAGATGTTATTCTTTCACATAAATCTTTAAAATTTAGACCTAGCCTCTCCAGCAAAAGAACAAAGCATATAAAAGCTGTTATAGAAACATGGAAACACAGAATTTTACAGCAGATAAGAACCATTCCGCCCATCTAGTCTGCCCATTTTACCTGATATAAGACTTGGATGGTAATCAGATAAATTGGATTCTCTGGACTTGATTGGATCTGTACATCTATAAAAATATATCTTCAATCCTAAATCTTCTTTCTCTGTCCGCATCTTCGCAGGCATAACTCGTAAACTCCCTTGATCGGGGGAGAGGACATCACAGCAAGCAGTGCCATATTGCCCTCAGTTCAGCTGAAGGCAATACAGCATCTCTTGCAGTGACGTCCTCTTCCCCAATTGAAGGATCGGGAGAGGATATCACCTCAAGCGCAGCCATATTGCCCTCAGTTGGCGCTTTTGGTGACGTCCTCTTAGAGGATCGGGAATTATGTTATCGCAGCGCCGCCATTTTGGCAGAGGTTGGTGGGTTATGTCCGGAGATGCAGACGAAGAAAGGAGATACCAGATTAAGGATTGAATATTGAAGAATAGAGAAGAGAAAGGAGAAGATAGAAAATAGAAGACAAAGAAGAAGAAGATGTGGAAGCAGAAGTGGTTGGTGGAAGTGGTCGGCAGATAGTGTAGGGACACATTTAAGGAGTGTGAGAGAGTGAGTGTGTGCATTAATGTGGACCCAGGAATTTTGGCCCAAAATTCTGAGCTTTTTACTTATTTTTTTGTCCAATTCATGGTGGTCTGGCCATGTGTTCGGGGTTCGTACAAATTGACGAATATACATACATATACATGCAGTCATAAATATAAATATAGCCATTGTACCTATTTTTACTTGCTTGCTGTGTTTCGTGAGCCTTTTGTGTTCCCTTCTTGTTATCCCCATTCATATTTTTTCTGTTTAGGCATTGCCAGAAGTGCCGAGGCAAAGTATAAACAATAGTTCATACTTTGCACTTTATCTTAAGAAGTAAGTCTTTGTACATGCTGTAATCATTGAATTTCACCATTTATGTCTTTATTGTATGGACTGCCCATTTACTGCCATTGTATATGTTTGATATTAGAATAATATGGTGCTTTATGGATAAAAAACAGGGTAGATTGGGCAATTTGTGATCCAGTGCCTTCATTTTTAATAGTATTTTCTACATAATTGTAGGAGTTTTCTTAAAGGCTAGACTCGTGATGGACACTTTATTTGCTGTCATGACTCTTCAGTGTTCTGAATATTTAATTTCAACAGGCTGGATAGACACATTTTCTGGTTGGCCAGCTGCAATACAATCTACTTGAAGCTTCAGTGTAAAAATGTAATCCACAGATGTTCAAGGGCATATGTTGGGAGACACCAACTAAGACGTATGAAATCAAAATGAAAAATTTAGGTAACTTATATGTGGAACTTTTGGGCTATTTTCCAAAATCTGAAAATTTGTCACACGCTAAATATACATACGTTGTCCGCTGTCGTGCCTCCTATCTTTTGAAAGCTGGCTTGATTTCATTATATATTGATTTAATTATTTAAAAAATTATTATGGTTTGGTTTGGTTAAAATTGTTTATACATTTTCAGTGACAAAAATTTCTATCTTAATGTTATTCTCAAACAAACGTTTAAATATACCCTCTTTTGTTTTATCCACGTTAGGATAATTGAGTGAGCTGCCAGTCGAAAGATTCATTATTGGAAATTTTGAAGGTAATACATATGAACAACATTAAACCGTATTATTGTTATTGAAGTCCTTCCCGGAAGTGCCAGTATTGTATGAGGTGTGATGCTGTTCATCTAGTGAAATCAGATGCTTGTGTCTCTCTGTATAAGATAATTAGAGGAGGATCAAATAGATCAATAGATAAACTGTTGTAAATGCACCACTTTGGGATGATTTTGGAATGAGTACGATATCTACACTGTGATGAATACACCTGTTGTGAACATGGAGGTATACAAGTGGTTCCCTCAATAGGACAGGGTTGAAAAATCCAAAATGGGTAAGAGTATATTCTAGTTGCAATTAAATGATGAACATGAATGTCATATACACTAGGAATGCTCCTGGAGTACTTAGTTTAACCCGTTAGCTCTAACCCAGGATACTGACTCCTTAGTCTCTTCTCTTAAATCAACATCCACCTGCTGCTGGGCCCTTAATTCATCTCTAAGTAGCGCTATCTTCTATTTAGGATTTGTAAAGTTATTATCTGGAGGTGATAGCTGTCGATGGTGTTGACAATATAATTGTGTCTTTCCTGAATGCTGTAAATCACTCCAAGGTCACTTGTCTGTAGATCACCACAGATGCCTCTCTTCTCTACCGTTTGATGGACCCTTCACTAGGGTCAGGCTAGGGAAATCTACTGCAATGATTAATACACTATCGCTTGATAACTGTGGTGGTCCTCACCTCTTCTGGCAGAGTTTCTTGTGTTTACACCTTGGCCTCGCTATTTCAGCGATCATCACAAAGAGCTCTTATCTCACCTTCACAAAGGCCACCCATTTAGGAAGTAATCTCTGGTGGCTGATAGAGTTTGCACATTTGGTTACAGGGGAAAAGGTAATTGTATCACTATTTTTGTGCTCTCTTATAAGCATGCAAACTAGGGGAAATATAAGATCTATCCTTGGGGAGGGATTACTAAGATTCTGGCCAATGTTTGCGGATGACTGTATAGCAGGCAATTGATTTATTTTTTTAGCACAATTCAGCAGTTAGAAACGGACTACTTTGCATTGTTTTCTGTATTCCTGACAGCCTGTTTTTACAAAATTACAGTCTAATTGAGTGAACTTTAAAAGCTGATCCATCATAAGCTATAAAGTATTGTTCATATATTATTTCAAGACAGTTTGTGTGGCTGTTGTTTAGAGTTGTCAGATCTATATAAATCTGCTTAGGTTACCGTATACAGTATATGGTAGGGACAAACTGTCAGGATTTACCTCGAGGCCCCCACGGCCCAATCCAGTGTCGCACTGTGCTGATGCGGGACTCGGTTGCCTCCTCTACCGGTGCGGAAATCCATTATGGCTGGATTGGGGAGGCTGAGAGAGGGAGGCTGTTGCTTATGCACACCATCTGTAACACCTCTTGCCATGAAGGTGCAAGGGGTAATTGTAATGGTTTAAGGTGGTGTGACACAGGTGTTAGGAGTATCATTTATACTTTCTGCTGTCTGCCTGCTGACCCCTGGCTTGTATGTATCATCTATGCTTTTGCTGCCTGCCTTCTGACCTCTGGACTCTTACCAACCACTCATTACCTGGGCTCTCGTGCCATCGCTCCTTCCCAAGTGTCTGCGTTTCCACTTAGCTCATTTGGGTCAGTGGTGCTTGCAAGTTGGCCTACCCGCCTACTAGCTCCATATTAAATATATATACCGTATATACAGTGCCCTCCACAAATATTGGCACCCTTGGGAAATATGAGCAAATAGGGCTGTGAAAAAGTGTCTTTATTGTTCTTTTCTTTAAACAATACACAAAAACAACATAGGTTCATCCAAAAAAATAGAAATATGTGCAGCACAATTAATGCCACCCTTATAGCCAATACTTTGTGCTACCTCTCTTTGCCAAGATAACAGCTCTGAGTCTTCTCCTATAATGCCTGATGGGGTTGGAGAATATAAGGCAAGGGATCTGAGACCGTTCAGCCTTACAGAATCTCTCTAGATCCTTCAAATTTCGAGGTCGACACTGGTGGACTCTCCTCTTTAGTTCACCCCACGGGTTTTCTATGGGATTCAAGTCAGGGAACTGGGACACTCTTCCCACAACACTGATGTAAATGCCCGTGTGCTTCCACCGTCGATCCAACAAACGAGTGCACTCATGCGTCTTTTTTTGTAAAGTTAATTTGGTGAACCGACATTGTAACATGATAGGTGTTTTACATGCTTCACATTAACAGCTATGTGATATGATCGGTTAATATAATTAGACTTGTTTAGCAGTGAATAATTTACAGCTTATTCTAGCAGGATATGAATGATTAAACTCAACATAAAACTTTGTGATTCATACTGTTTTGTGTAATGATTGGAGATGCTTATTATTAAACACTTCTTCCTGTTTGGGTTATTTTCCCCAAATATAAAAGGGGTAATTAGCATGAAGTGTGCTTTACAACATTACAGTGTTAGATTTAATTAATTGGCGGTATTGTCAACTTAGTCTTATATTAAAAATACAGAAAGTCAGCTATCATTAAGATAAAACTGATGGCCTCTTATTGATTCTAAATCAAGGCTTAAGTACAAAACATTTGAGAAGCTATGGCTATAGGTTTAGATTTTCCTGTACTTAGTGTAAAAGAAGAGTCAAAAGTCAAATTATTGGTCAAGTTTTATTTAAGTAAAATTTAATGTCTTTAATTTGCACTTAAAGTCTATGTAAAGCTATTTACATATTAACAAGGGTTAACTTGAAGCTGTTTGTGCGCTACAACTTACAAAAAACTATTTGAATATTAATTACCATTCAAACTGCTTTCTAGTTGCTGCTAGTGCACATGACTAAAGTTGTAGTGGAATGCATTGGAGTTCCCTGTGCATACAGTATAGAGATTGCTATTTATGTTGAACCACACTTGTTATATTATAAAGGGGATGAGGTTAGGGTCACGGTTCACCAATCCTTCTCTAGAGTACCCAGTCAATGTGGCTGTAGTCAGGCCCGGACTGGGACAAAAAATAGGCCCGGGCATTTAAGCCTGAGCAGCCCATATTTATTTATTTATTTATTTATTGTTAAAGCCCACCCTTCATGTACCATCTTTGCATTTAATCATTCACACAAATCATTAACATATTCATTAATGCAGTCTCACAAATCATTCAAGCAATTCATCCACACATGAATTCATTAATTGTCATACGCATTCACACAACTCCTCCACACATTTATTCATTCATTCTCATACGCATTCACACTACCCTCTCTCATCATCTTATCTGCCCCTTCTCACTATGTTCCCCCTTTTCACTATGTAACCCCCTTCCCCACTTATCAATATGTACCGCCTCTATCTATCCCCTCTCCCCCTTTCTCACTACCTAACCCCCCTCTGCCCCTTCTCACTGCAGCCCCCTCCCTCACCCTACTTACCTTGTTGCCAGAGCAAGCAGCAACTGCGACCGCGCCTGTGGCAGGGCAGGATTGACTTAGGGGCTGATGGAGCTGCAGCTCCAGGCTAGTACCTTAAAATATGGCCGCATTAAGGCAGAGCCCCTTAAGCCCGCCGCAACTGCAACCGGGTCCGCCACTCTAAGGCAGAGCCGGCCTTAGGTGTTCTGGCGCCCTGTGCGGACTACTCCTCTGGTGCCCCCCATCCCAAAAAAAGAAAGGAATAAAAACTTGTAACAAAACTCCCCTTTCTCACTATCTATCCCCCTGTATCACTATCTACCACCTCTGCCTCTTCTCACTGTTATCATTATATACTGAGGCAGACATTGACGGTGGTACAGCATAATACTTATCACTATATACTGAGGCAGAAATTGACGGTGGTACAGCATAACACCTACCACTATATACTGAGGCAGACAATGACGGTGGTACAGCATAACACCTATCACTATATACTGAGGCACACATTGACAGTGGTACAGCGTAATCCCTATCACTATACATTGAGCCAGACATTGACAATAGTGCAGCATAACACCAATCACTATATACTACGCCAAACATTGATGTGGTGTAGGCCTACCACTTCATTGTCTGGCTTAGTAGTAGGGATGCACCGAAAAGAATTCTGGATTGAAACCGAAAATGCAGCATTTACCTGTCCGAAACCGAATATGACCTCCCCACACCATAAAAAAATCTAACACTTTTTGGTGTGTAAGTAACACACCAAAATAGGACAAAACAATTAAAAAACAATATTATATGTATATATATATATGATTGTTAACAGCAATCACATTCCTATCATGCCCAGGCATACCCAGATTCCAGGATGTACTCGCAGACTTGGCATGATAGGAGTATGATTGCCCTATCTACCCCTTCTCACTCCCTTCTGCCCCATCTACCCCTTCTCACTCCCTTCTCCCCTATCTACCCCTTCTCACTCCCTTCTCCCTATCTACCCTCTTTCCCCCGTCTCACGCCCTTTTCCCTATCTACCCCCTCCTAACTATCTACCCTCTCCCTCTTTGAAGTTCACTTACCTTTCAGGAGTCCTGCGGTGGGGGTGCAAGGCCTCTGCCTCCCAGCTCTGCCACTGTATGGAACAGTATAGAGTGATGGGAGTTATGATGTACTTTTAGAGCATAATTAGATCATGAAAAAGACATTGGAAATGGTACAGCATAACACCCATCACTCTCACACACTTACCAATCCACACATATATACCAATCCACACAGGGCCGGCCTCCACTCCAGGGGGCGCCGCCGCGGGGTCCGCCGCCGCCGCAGCGCGGTCCGACGCCCCTGCCGCCGCGGGGTCCGCTGCCGCCAGTATGGGGGCACCCGGCACCCCTCCAGAGACGGACAGTAATGTCCGCCGCTGGAGGAGCAGGCTCGCAAGGGAGCAGTATCGGAGGTCTTTAACAGACCTCCGATACCGCTCCCTTGTGATCCCCGCGGCAACAGCTGCTGTGCGCCGGGGTTTGCTGTCAGATCCCGGCGCACAGCACTGAAGCCGCGCCCACCGGTCTCCGTGCCCTCTGACCCGGAAGAAGAGAAGACAGAAGAACTAAGAAGAAGAGCGAAGAGGAGGCAAAGAAACTGAAAGAGGAAAGGTAGGAAAGCATAGAGTGACAGTGAGAGTGGATTGGTGTATATGTGTGGTTTGGTATATATGTGTGGTTTGGTATATATGTGTGGTTTGGTATATGTGTGGATTAGTATATGTGTGGATTAGTATATATGTGTGGTTTGGTGTATATGTGTGGATTGGTGTATGTGTGGTTTGGTGTATATGTGTGGATTGGTATATATGTGTGGATTAGTATATATGTGTGGTTTGGTATATATGTGTGGTTTGGTATATGTGTGGATTAGTATATATGTGTGGATTGGTGTATATGTGTGGATTGGTGTCTATGTATGGATTGGTATATATGTGTGGATTGGTGTATATGTGTGGATTGGTATATATGTGTGGATTGGTGTATATGTGTGGATTGGTGTATATGTGTGGATTGGTATGCGTGTGGATTGGTGTATATGTGTGGATTGGTGTATACGTGTGTGGATTGGTATGCGTGTGTGGATTGGTGTATATGTGTGGATTGGTATATATGTGTGGATTGGTGTATATGTGTGGATTGGTGTATATGTGTGGATTGGTGTATATGTGTGGATTGGTATGTGTGGAGTGGATTGGTGTATATGTGTGGATTGGTGTATATGTGTGGAGTGGATTGGTGTATATGTGTGGAGTGGATTGGTGTATATGTGTGGATTGGTGTATATATGTGTGGAGTGGATTGGTGTATATGTGTGGAGTGGATTGGTGTATATGTGTGGATTTGTGTATGTGTGTGGATTTGTGTATGTGTGTGGATTGGTGTATATGTGTGGATTGGTGTATGTGTGTGGATTGGTAAGGGTGTGAGAGTGATGGGTGTTATGCTGTACCATTTCCAATGTATTTTTCATTATATAATTATGCTCTAAAGTACATCATAACTCCCATCACACTATACTGTTCCATACAGTGGCAGAGCTGGGAGGCAGAGGCCTTGCACCCTCACCGCAGGACTTCTGAAAGGTAAGTGAACTTCAAAGAGGGAGAGGGTAGATAGTTAGGAGGGGGTAGATAGGGAGAATGGAGTGAGACGGGGTACATAGGGCAATCATACTCCTATCATGCCAAGTAGTCTATGAGTACATCCTGGAATCTGCGGGCATGATAAGAATGTGATTGCTGTTAATCATATATATATATATATATATATATATATAAAAATATTGTTATTTAATTGTTTTGTTATGTGTTATGGTGTGTGTGGGGGGGGGGTCATATTCGGTTTTGGCCAGGTAAATGCTGCACTTTTGGTTTCAGTCCAGAATTCGTTTCGGTTCATCCCTACTACTAAGCCAGACAATGAAGTGGTAGGCCTACACCACATCAATGTTTGGCGTAGTATATAGTGATTGGGGTTTTGTTACAAGTTTTGATTCCTTTCTTTTTTTGGGATGGGGGGGCGCCAGACGAGTAGTCCGCACAGGGCGCCAGAACACCTAAGGCCGGCTCTGAATCCACACATATATAGCAATCCACACCTATACCAATCCACACGTATACCAATCCACACACATATACCAATCCACACACATATACCAATCCACACGTATACCAATCCACACGTATACCAATCCACACGTATACCAATCCACACGTATGCCAATCCACACGTATACCAATCCACACGTATGCCAATCCACACGTATGCCAATCCACACGTATACCAATTCACACATATATACCAATCCACACATATATACCAATCCACACATATATACCAATCCACACATATATACCAATCCACACACATACCAATCCACACGTATACCAATCCACACGTATACCAATCCACACGTATACCAATCCACACGTATGCCAATCCACACGTATGCCAATCCACACGTATACCAATCCACACGTATACCAATTCACACATATATACCAATTCACACATATATACCAATCCACACATATATACCAATCCACACATACACCAATCCACACACACATACCAATCCACACGTATACCAATCCACACGTATGCCAATCCACACATATGCCAATCCACACGTATGCCAATCCACACGTATGCCAATCCACACGTATACCAATCCACACGTATACCAATCCACACATATATAGCAATCCACACATACACCAATCCACACATATATACCAATCCACACATATATACCAATCCACACATATATACCAATCCACACATATATACTAATCCACTCTCACTGAATATTTTCCTACCTTTCCTCTTTTCTCCTTACAGCTCCTTTTCCTCCTCTTCGCTCCTCTTCTTCAGTTCTTCTGTCTTCTCTGTCTTCTTCCGGTTCAGAGGGCAACAGCTGCTGTGCGCCGGGGTTTGTTGTCAGATCCCGGCGCACAGCAGATGTTGCCGTGCAGATCACAAGGGAGCTGTATCGGAGGTCTTTAACAGACCTCCGGCTCCCTTGAGTGATTTTAAGCCGGGTTCAACCCGGCTTAAAATCACTCAAGGGAACTGGAGGTCTGTTAAAGACCTCCGATACCGCTCCCTTGCCAACCTGCTCCTCCAGCGGCGGACATTACTGTCCGTCTCTGGAGGGGTGCCGGGTGCCGCAAGTTGGCACCCCCTGATGAGCGGCACCCGGTGCGGACCGCCCCCCGCCCCCCTAGAGTGTGACGCCCCCTAGAGTGTGACGCCCTGTGCGGTCGCACACCCTAAAGGGCGGTCCTGCTCTAAGGGGCCGGGAAGCCCCCACCAGGGCCGGCCTTAGGGGTCTGCGGCCGCACAGGGTTTAAATTAAAACATCGGGTTTTTTTTTCAACTTTATTTAACATCCTCCATGTTAAATAAAGTTAAAAAAAACTTTATTTAACATCCTCCATGTTAAATAAAGTTAAAAAAAACCCGATGTTTTAATTTATACCCTGTGCGGCCGCAGACCCGTAAGGCCGGCCTTGGTGGGGACTTCCCGGCCCCTTAGAGTGGCGGACCCGGTAGGTAGGGTAGGGGCCTGGAGCTGCAGCTCCATCAGCCCCTAAGTCAATGCGGCCCTGCCGTGGCCCGGCCCACCGGGCAAATGCCCGGTGTGCCCGATGGCCAGTCCGGGCCTGGCTGTAGTAAATATGTTAGACAAGTGGTGTGTGAGTTGGGGATTTAAAAAATACAATATTATTGAACAATGGATGGATTCTGCATTTTTTTAATCATTGTAAGATTTTTTTTTTTTTTTTTACGACATAGCTTAGTTGATCAATAAACCAATCATAGAACATGTCAAGTCTCAGAGTTGCTAACCCCATCGGGACCATGTTTGGTTTCCATGATTAGCATTCTTTTAAATGAGTCAGGAAATATTAATAACTATATATCAGGAACCAGTGAGCTATTTCCCAAACTTAATGATTTAAGACTCAGAGGGATAAAACTGGTTATATGATTTTTTTTTAGGTTTGACCAGATTGTTTAATACCATCCACTTGTCTCCAAAATGATCCTTGCACAACTGTTTCTATAAAACATTGACTCACCTTCCTCTGCCCAACTAACCAATATTATCTTTACTAGAAATACATGTCTAAGTTGACCAGATACCTGAAAACGAGGATAGGCAAAGTGCCCATGCAAGGACACTAGTGGCAAGGTTTGTGAAGGCCCATAGAACATCATTGAATTGTTCACTAGACAATGGGTCAAAATGTGCCGCCATATTGCCCTGAGTTCATGTTATGGTCACAATGACAGGACTTTTAGTGACATCCTCTCCCTGGGTGTCAGGGTTCCACCCTACCAGCCTGGACTATGTGATAATCATAACATTGTCATGTCTACCTGCAGCCACTAGTGGCCACCCTTTCCTCTCAGCAGCACCCCTTTCTAATTACTTGGGACAGCTGAGCCACATTACCTGAGTTTAACCCTGCCCTGCTCTGCCCTTCAGCCTGGGCCTTTGCATTGTTTGGCTTGGGTTCCTGTTAGTCTGCTCGCAGCTAAAGCTCTGTGGACTTTATTCTGATCTCTTGTGTATGACCTTGGCTATGTTCACGATTTGTGTACCAGACCCTGGCGTGTCCCAGACTTACCTACCTGTCCAGCCGTTTTCAAGCCGTGTGCCCTGCTTGAGGGCTTCCAAGCCGTGTGCCCTGCTTGAGGGCTTCCAAGCCGTGTGCCCTGCTTGAGGGCTTCCAAGCCGTGTGCCCTGCCTGAGGGCTTCCATGCCGTGTGCCCTGCCATTCTGAGTACCTCTGTCCTTTCTACAGTTCCCCTGTCCTCGCTACAGTTCCCCTTTATTCTTCAATTCCAGTCCTGCTTTTCTGTCTGTTGTGTCCCTGCCTGTACCTACCTACCAGTTATGATGCATCAAGGGGTACAGACAGAGCCCCTGGTATCCCCTGCAACTGCTGGCCCGGGTCCTGACACCAGGGAGAGGACATCACCGGAAGCGCTGCCATATTACCCTGAGTTCAAGTTAGGGTAAAATTACGGAACTTTCCGTGACATCTTCTCCCTCAATTTTTTTTTCCGTTTAATTCATGGGAGGTCTGGCATTCCTTTTCGTGGCTTCTCATGGATTGCCGTATTTACCAAAATTCTGTACACCATTAGCAATGTTGTGTCTGCATGAAGAATAACGTGTGTTTTCACAAACTAGGTGATCATGTTTGTCTTATGTTCCTAAGTGATGAGATAGGCATTCAAAAAGTGTGTTCGAGACACTTCGAGGAAGAGAGAATGGATGCTGTGTGAAGACCTAGGAGAGGTGTTAGAAACCCCTACCTTTAAATTATAATCAGTTTAAGTTAAGCAAAAGCCAAATGTTTTGCTTTGTATATTAATCAGTGCCGAGGGCAGGCTGTGTACGCTAATGAGCTCTGGGGACACGCAACATATTGGAAATCAATATGTTGAAACTCTGTTGATCTTTGGAGGGTTAAACTATATGTCAAGCCAATATTATTTCATCAGTACTTCCTAATCAACCTTTAATTTCTGTTTCATTATAATACTCACAATGTATTCCAGTTAAAATCCAAAACATGGGCAGGAATTACAAACTCAAGAAATTGATTTTGGTTGTTTATGGAACACGTCCTTGGCTGAAGTTTGTACGTTGGCCCTGAAAAGCCTACGTCTCAAAGAAATATTGGCTTGCATCTATTCTCCTCGATCTTTATTTATTTGCAAGAAAACCCATCAATGAACAAATACATTAATCATATAGTGTTCGCAGTCTGGATTTCTGCAAGTACACTAGGTTCAAAGTACAAACTCCTCCTCTAGACTAAAAAGCCAGTGAGGTTGTATTTGATAGAGAAAACACTGTGCATGTGAATCTCTCTTGTAGCATATCCAGTTAACTACACGTGCATCACCGGACAGGCTGTCTGCATTATGTCACCGTAGAACTTAAAGCCTGCAGTCGATCGTATTCTCATCATCAGCACATAGCTGCTACCCTCTGCTGCTTCGCTATATGTGGAATACTTATTTGTCATCCTCTGCATTGATTAAAGAAGACCCCAACATTTTTAAGGAATATTTGAAGTGATTGATCATTCATTTTGAAAATAAAACAAAAAAGCCAAGAAATTTCATCCTGAACCTAAAGTCCCGTGCTCCATAAAATGAGTACCTGCAGAAAGCGCTGCAAAAGGGAGATACTGAAGTTTATACAATATCTTGTGAGGCTCGCCACTGGCTCTCTTCACGCAGGTAAAGCTGTTTTGGTGATGTTTTGTATTTTGTGTTGCTTTGCTGTGAAATGTTGATGGTTGCTATCTTTGAAATGACTGATGCTAATGTACTGGTTTGCAGAACATTCTTTCGCTATGGTGTATATTCACTACACATTGAGTCGGATTGTTCATTTGAGCTGTAATATGGCATTTTGATGAGTCTCACCTGGAGTGAAGGTTGTGTTTACCATCAATAAAGCATCAATGCAATTCTCCCTCAACCCACCATTTAGTGAGTAATCCCCTATATGACCTCTCTGGTCCTTTGGGATATGGTGGCCAGCTTTCCCTTTAACTGGGAACACTTTTGGAAACTTATAATATAATGCTGCGTTAAGATCACTGCTGCTATGCTTGATGTTTTTTTTATTTTTTATTTAAACATCTAACTTTGTATCTTGGGGTTACAAACTTTGTATCTTGGTTGTGTCTTTTACAATTTTTTACAATCAAATTAAATAACTCAAATTGTTAATTAAGGGTTGGTTTGTGCAGTTGCAGTGCTCTCTCTCTCTCTCTCTCTCTCTCTCTATATATATATATATATATATACATTTATATATATATATATATATATATATATTATATCTTAACTATGAAATTGTCATTGTTCTATTGATACAAAAATATTAAACAGATATATCTGTATGGAAATATATAGTTAGAATAAAACATGTCTCCCTTACTGCTTTAATAAGCAATGAACATATTTAACACATATACATGTGACGTCCCCTATAGTATAGTATTCTGTTGAATATTACTATAAAACACGATATTACTTTCCCCACTCGTAAACAACTGATCTATTGTATCCTCAATGGTTTATGGTGTGACTGTGGAGGATGTAAACAATCAATACATTGATCTAGAAGGTATTCACCAAATGTATAACTCAAAAGAGAAATTAGCTCTACATCTGTTAATGCTCTAGATCTCTAGTGAACTTTTAAAAGCTGAACGAGAAAAATGATTTCTAGTACAGCTGAAATTTTTTGTTGGGAACATGTAGTTGTCATGAAATCAGGCACTGATAGGCTGTTGCCATATAAATTGAAGAAGCTTCTTAAAAGTTCTCTGTTGTTTTTATGTAAATTAAACCTTCAGAGGAAAGCAAAAAAAAATGTGAGTAAAATAAGCAATAAACACAATTTTGATTGATCTATACCCTTTCTTGCAATTCTGCTGGCACAAGCATTGTAAATAGTCACATTTTGGAAGCTTAAACCCACCGTAGACACTCCATGGTATTTTCCCGAGAAGTCCATCCATCTATATAGGATTGTATTGGAGAAAAAAGCTGGCAAATCATTTTAGCGTGTTTTCGACCAAATACATGTAGGCTATGCTGTACTCCAAATTGACTCGGTGCGTGTTAATTTAGTTTTTGCTGGGCTTGTACTTTTATTTTATAGTCTTCTGTGTCAAAAATCAATATCGATTGATCGGTAAACGTTATTGGTTTGCTATTGGATATTCAGTAGATAAAGGACATAAGTGCTCTTTCTGTTTTTTAAGTTTTCTACAAATATTTAATATCTTAACAAAAGCACCTGTTTATTTATTCTATTAATATTATTTTTTTTAGGTAAAGAGACTAAAGCGTAATTATACATGCTGTTCTTGGACATAATCTATACATTTATAGAATAATTGATTTAACCCCTTCGCGACCTTTGCCGGTTCAGGACCGTCATGACAAGAAGGTCACTAAATGACCTTTGACGGTCCTGAACCGTCAAAAAGTTAAATAGGCTTAGAAAGTGATCAAGGATCACTTTCTTCGCTTAAACGGCCTTGCTGCAATGCCTCGATGTCGAGGCATTCAGCAAGGCCGAGATCGGCATCGGGGGCCATGTCTGGCCCCTCCCCGGGGCGTCAACAGCCGCCATACATTGTATGGCGGCGGACGCCCGTTTTAAAAGCGTTTAGGAGGCGATCAACGATCGCCTCCTAAACTTAAATGGTGTCGCTGGAATGCCTCGATCAGGAGGTATACAGCGACACCAAACACTTACCTTTAGGTGGGCTGTGACCGCTCCGGAGAGCGGTCACAGCCGCAGCTGCCGGTGATCTTCGCCATCAAGTAAGATGGCCGCCGCTCTGAAAAAAAATAAACAAGAAAAAGTTTGCTAGATGGTCTCCAGACCCTCTAGAGAACTGGCTCCACTTGCTGGTTGAATACAGGTACTGCATTCAACCATGCAAGTCAATGGAGCCCAGCTTTCTAATCACTATGTGATTAGTAAAATATTCAAAAAAAAAATAAAAATAAAAAAAAATGGAAAAAAAAAAAAAAAATGTGCTAACATTTAAAAATAATTATGCAGTGATGTCACTAGATGAACCATCCAGTACCAGCAAAATGTGTAAAAAAAATATAAAAAAAGTATTAAAAAAATAAAAAAAATAAAAAATAAAGTTTATTATTTTGAGCAAGTGCTAAAATTTCTCAAAAATCTCAAAGAGTTAAAATAAAAGCACTTCAAATACCCAAGGGGTGTCTAATATATAAAAAAAATGGCTGATGGGGTAAATTGGAGTGGCCTAGCTCACAGATAGGGCATAGGTACAGACTGACCAAAATGGAGAAAAAAAGCGCACTTCCCAAATGTGGCATTTTAAATCTGAAACAACCCGACAAACCCATGCATGTTGGGTATCACTGCACTCAGGAGATGTTCCTGAACACATATTGGGGGTTTGACAGTGACATATACCAGAACCTGTATATCTATAACTAAAGTACAATTTGTGTGAAAAAAATTACTATTACAAAGTTTGACAAAGTGTAGTTCTATAATTGGTGCATGGAAAGGGTTAAAATAACAGCATTCGGAATACCCTGGGGTGTCTAGTTTTCCAAAATATATGGTTTGAATGGGTTAAATTGAGTTAACCGGCTTCAAAGATATTCCAAAGAGGAGATGGAGGCAGAATGACCAAATGACCACCTGAATTACGCATGCCCCAAAAGTAGCCTTTTACCAGCCAAACAATCTGACAAACCCATGCATGTGGGGTATCGCTGTACTCAGGAGATGTTCCTGAACACACATTGGGGTGTTGTTTGATAGTGACATATACCAGAACCTGTATATCTATAACTAAAGTACAATTTGTGTGGAAAAAAAATAAAAAAAATTACTATTACAAAGTTTGACAAAGTGTAGTTCTATAATTGGTGCATGGAAAGGGTTAAAATAACAGCATTCGGAATACCCTGGGGTGTCTAGTTTTCCAAAATATATGGTTTGAATGGGTTAAATTGAGTTAACCGGCTTCAAAGATGTTCCAAAGAGGAGATGTAGGCAGACTGACCAGATTTGTTAAAAAAGATTTGGAAATCATAAAACGCTGCTTGTACTTATTGCCCTATAACGTACAAAAAACAGCAAAAAAACATAAAAACATTGGGTATCTCTAAACTCTGGACAAGTAGTAGAATCTATTTAGCTAGTTTTTTTACTTGCTTTTTTAGGTGAGTAAAAGATTTTTCAAATAAAAGTCATAAAATGTCTTTTTTTTCAAATTTTCACCATGTTTTTTTTATTTTTTTTATAGTAAATAAGATGATACGATCAAAATAATGGTATCTGAAGAAAGCCCATCTTGTCCTGAAAAAAACAATATATAACTTATGTGGGTACACTAAATGGGTGAGGAGAAAATTACACCTGAACACAAGCACCACAAAAGTGTCAAAACAGCCACGGTCCCACAGGGTAGAAAACGAAAAATGAGCCCGGTCCTTAAGGGGTTAATAAAGAGCCTGAAAGCTGAGTCACAAAGAACGCAACATAGAAATTATGTTTTTAAGTTATTATGTACATAATTCTGAATTTGTCTTAATTGATTTACTAAATTGTAAAAAAAACAGGGCTTTTTACTGTGAAAATAATTCTGGTACATAATTACCGTGTAGCTAACAGTCTAGTCTAGGGGACAAAAAAATCTCCTTTAGTGTTCGCTGGCCATCTTAAAGTTATTTCATGTTAATAAAGGGCACAAAACCTATCTGTTACTTTAATAAATGTTCAACTAAAATAATGCCAGTATAAAATAGTGCAAAATATATTTTTAATATTGATAAAGGCTAGTGATAACCATACCTGGGAACTCTCCAGGTTTGGCATGGAGAACTCTCCAGGTTTGGTGGGTTTTGACACGCTCCACTCCACACCCAGTGGGGTGTCACTCGGAATACCCTTTGATGTTGGTGGAAAAGCCCCCCCCCCGACATCAGTGGAAATGCCCTCCAACATCACGACGCCAGCAGGACCGCAGGGGTAGGCTCTGGGTAGTCGCAGGTCACAAGTTCTCAGGTATGGTTATAACTTCTCATTCACTTATGTGTACGATATTTTCTGTTCTGTGCACCAGGTGCAGATTCACAATGGGGCAATAGAGGCACTTGCTATGATGCAATTCATATATTTGCCTCCACTGCACAGCAGGCCTGCAGTATACAGGCAGCCTGGTGTGGTCCTATGATTGTCTCAAAGTTTTGGTGTTCTTGCTCCTGTTTCCTGGCAAATCTGAATCCAGAAGTTGTGTATAACTCCTGGCCTGTTTGAATCTGTACAGGAATCTGGCAAGTGCTTTACTAGCTACAACTCAGCTCTTTATGTATTTGCCTCTACCCGAGACTCCACACTATTGGGCTCGACGAAGTCTGTGGTCCCCTATGTTTGAGCTCAACCCTTGGGTAGGTTAATCAGGGTGAATAACTCCTGTGGTGTGTGCTCCTGGGTTCTGGTCCTGTGACAGCTCCTTTAGTTGTCGCATACTGCAGTTTGTAAGAGTGAAAGCCATGGCCCTCTGCTTAAAAGGAAAGTCCAATGTGCCAGGATCCTCCAGCCAGGAGCCTGCCCCTACACAAAAATACATCCTTTTCGGGTAGAAGCTTGGATTTATGGGATGTATGGGAGTCTGTGTGCATATCGGGGAATATCTCGATTAATTCGGGTGTATATAGCCATATGTGTCTCCATTTATCTGTGTAGATGCACAAGGATAGAAGCATTATCTCTGCTTCCATTATCTCGACAAGATTTATTTTATTTGATTAGATCGATACATTCAGTTATCTAACCCTGACGCAGCTTTGTCGGAACATTTCCTTTACATGATGGTCCCCTGACTTTTTCTGTGGTTTTCTTTCATACCCCTTTAAATATGATTCCTGGGCATACAACTGGCAGGCTCTCTTGCACCCATCCTGGTTTGACCAGAACATTTCAGGAATAAAGATTTGTGTCACAAGTTCTGGACTTACCTTTGTAAGTCTGGGCTGGTAGCTGTTTCCATCATATTTTCCAAACAGAAGTGGAGGCGAGCTGTGTGCCAGCTGCCCCGAAGATAGACTGAGCCTTCATGCAGTCTAAGCTAGTTGCATGGGGGGCATGTGTGTCTCTCTTTCATCTATTTTTTTTTCTCTCTTCTTTTCTCTCTTATCTACCTTTCTCTTCTCACTCGTCTTTCATTTCTTTTTCTGTGGTTCCATTCTCTCTAATGAACAAAAACCCTTTTGTCGTCAATTATAAAACCACACCCTGGCCACAACAAGACTGCCCAGTTAATGGCTTTGCAAAGCGACAACCATACTCCAATCCTAGGCTGAATTGTGCTGCTATTCTGTATGGGTGAATTTAAAAAAAAAAAGTTCCAGGATTGCAGAAGGGAAATGCATTTCCTATGTACCTGTACTTTCCCTAAGCCTATCCTTTAGTATTCAAGCACCTGCTGAAAACATGCAGCTGCAAGCTACAAAAGTGTAAGCTTCTATACTTCTGATGGATATATGCATGTAATTTATCAGTTCCTAAAATTTGCTCCTGTTCCCATGTGTGCACGTATGCAGCTGGCAGATGCCTTGGCACTGAATCCATGTCCCATCCCCCAAACATCCAAGGCTATACCTAGATGTCCAGTCCAAGGAGCTTGGAGGAATGCCGTATATGTAATGCCAGGTAAGTACCTTTAGTCAATAATAAAACCATTGGTGAAAACAAATCAGCTTTCTTTCTCTTGAAGGTGGTCCTCTAGGTAACATGCATTTATTAGTAAGGTCACTAAGAGCATTTAGCAGCGCTTGGAGACTTCACGTGCTTAGCAACGCTCTTTGACCTTTATATCATTGTGCAGTGCTGCGGAATATGATGTTGCTATATAAATCAATAAATACTAATAATACTGTAACAGTATTTGCTTATTTTGGCTTTTCTAAAATACCGAGGATTTAAGTAGAGAGAATCCCCTGATGATCAATCAGTACATTTGGATGGTACTTGGAAATAGTTGGTGTTAATTATGCATGTTTGCTCACCGATCACTACTCATCACATTTCTTTGATCAGAAGGTCAAAAGGGCACGCATGTTTTGAACGGGTTTTGCAAAATTTAACATATTGGAGTTTATGGTATAGAGCCAGTATAAAAAGCTCTATATTACACAAACACAATGGGTAATATTTTATTGCTAGAGTGTGTTTTAAGTACCATCCAATTTTCAGTTGTGCTCTGTTCTTTTGTGGTATGGTTTTAAGCATTACCATGAACATAGTAGAGGCCGTATCATCTTTCCCTACCAGGATAAATTATTAAATGGATTTTTATAGTATGTTTCACTTATGGCATTGCCCCTAGTTCTTAGCCAAGCCACAAGCTTGTATTTGTGTATTATCTTATTACTTAGGGGAAAACTAGGGATTACATTTTGCTGCCTCAGGCTAGGAAACAACCTGAACCACATCTTTAGAAATTATGTCTCCATCATTTGATGTACCTTCTATTTCATTGAACAATTACTTACTGGTGCCTTATAGACTATTAATAGGCCAAACCTATTAAGAACCAAAAAATGTAGCACACAAACAGGTATCAAATAAAAAAATAAATTTTATATAGTAAATAATAAATTTGCCAATTTTATCAATTCACACAAATCTCTGAAAACAAGGAAACAAATGAAAAGAAAGCAAAGAGCTCCGAATTTTCATTTACATTACACTAGTTCATTCACTCTCACTTACGCTCTCTCACACTCTTTTCAGCAGAGAAGGCAGTGAGACATTCAGAGCGTAAAGTGAATGAGAGTGTGAGAGAGCGAGTGAATGAAGGTTAGTGAAAAAAAAAATTTTGTTTACTAATGTAAAATACCCTCTGATTTTCATCCCGAAAGGGCAGGAAACAAAAAATGTGTCTAAGTCGTTTTTTGTTTCTTTGCACAAGTCTAGTTAATAGGGGATTGAAAACAAGTTGACAAGGTGGTGTGACCACACTGCAAACCTTACTACATTTTAAATAGCTCGAAGGGGGTTACTTGGTTATATATATATATATATATATATATATATATATATATATATATATGTGTGTATATATATATATATATGTATATGTGTGTGTGTGATAGAATGGATGTGTAAGTGAGGGGATGGGCATGGCACAGCGAGCCTGTAAGTGATGTACAGACCCCATCCTGCAGGGCAGCATCAATACACAAGGGGGGCAGCTAGCCAGGTTTCAGCATGTATTGTGCATGATAGGAGTGTGATTGCTATATTAAATATATATGATTGCTAAGAGCAATCATACTCCTATCATGCCCAGGTATACCCAAATTCAAGCATTTACTGGTTGCCTGGGTATGACGGGAGTGTGATATTTCTGTTAGCAATCAAATATATTAATATTGAAGGCCACGGGGGTCAGTATGGGCCTGAGTGGACCGTTGACTGGGTGCCGAGCAGGGATAGGCCTTGGCGGCATTTTTTGAATGTTGGGGGTGGGGTTAACGGTGGGGGTATTTAAGGGATTGGCGCCACAGGGGTAAGCACCATTTTTTCTGTCACCTACCATTCGCTGTTTGTCCCACCCTCCCTCCCCTTTTTTACTTTGGTGTTTTGATGGCTTTGGTATGTTTGTTCTGTCACAGTCGTGCGTATGCTTACCAGGTATTCTAAGGGGTTAATGCTGATAGGAGAGCATTGGTGGTGGGAGGTTTCCTGGCAGGTGGAGCTGGGGACCTCAGGTTTGGGTTTGGGCATCTCGGTATGTCCTTCCCTGTGTGGTACCTGGATAACCTGGTAAGCTTGGGGTGGTTTTACATTAAATGGTTAATGTTTATTCATGTTAATTTATGTTATTTATTGTTCAGTTTGTTGGTCATTGTCCTGTTAACGCACCTATTTTTGGTTTTAGGTCTGCGTGGCAATGTCCGGCATTTAAATAAAATCGGCTGTGGCCTTTTCTACCCAAATTCAGGTTGTCGTGTTTTTATTGGGGGGTGTGGTTATGTGTTGCATGGATGCCTAGCACGAAAGTCGAGGCTACTACAGTCATGTATATATAAATAAATATATATTTCATATACATGGTATCATTTTTTTAAAGATCCTGCTCTTCTGTCTGCTGTGTGCCTGTCTACCTTGCACCATGAATCGCAGTGTACAAACAGACAACACTATCCCTGCACCGAGGCCTCTCGCTAACCTGGTTACCCAGTGTGTGACAGGGGGTCATTTTTGGTTTCAGTTTCGTCCTGAATTTTCGGTTTCGGTTTAGAATTTTCATTTTGGTGCATCCCTACTTTTTAGATGACCTCATGAACTAATGTTAGCTGGTTAGGTAAGTTATTTAACAAGAACTGAATAATAAGGTAATAACAAAACTAATTAAAACTTTGTTAAACAGTTTATTGTGGATCACTATGAGCTCCTACAAGAGTGGGATGCAGTTTTTTGGGAGAATAGCACTTTTATGACAGCACTTTTCAAAGCAGTCACTTTTGGCAAATATGTGTTGGACAGGACTACTTTTTATATTTACATAGCTAGTCTAATCCACCATTGCCACTTTCCTATCATCTACCAAACGCTTTATTGAACTTAGTCTATTCTAATTTAAATAAGCAATTTCTCTGCCAGCGTTACTCTTGCCTTCAGGGAGAAGTGCACCGCATTGTTTCACAGTTCTTTGCACACCAAGGTTGCAATCAGAGTAATAATCGGACATTACAGCTTACTGCAACGTTTCCAACTATTTGAATGAAAATGTTTTTGTTCTAGTAATTTAAAAAAGTGAATTTCCCAGAGGTATAACAAGGTCATTCTTTGTTAGCGGGATATTTGGAGTACGTTGTTCTGTTTTCAAGAGAAACTGAAAATTCAATGTGGAAATAACAAAAATGAAACACTTTTTTGATTTGTTCTATCAAATGTTTAACACATAACTAGCATACCTAACTATGCAAACCAAAAATAAGGGATGAAAAATAATTTTTCCCTAGTGCGGCTTGATATATAAAAAAATGCAATTTTCTACCTGTTTCATTTTTGAGAATCTGCTAAAGTACCTCTTTAGTTTAGTCCTAAACATATTATTTTCTCACTTTCTCGATTACATAGATTGTGTCAACTCTGTTCCTATTAGGACTGGTTTCAAATTGCTTCTGTTCTTTTGTTTCTGTGCAGGTATAAATAGAACAGGACAGTATTTTCCCTTAGTAAAGGGTTAATCTGTTAACGGCTTTTGGAGAGAAAGGCTTTGTAATGTGCTGCTTTATCTTCTATTATCAAGAGTTCATCTTCCATACAGACAAGACTTGCATTGCATATAGCAGTGGTTAGGTCAGGGCCGGCCGAAGACTTAACGCCGCCTGGGGCGAGGTTTAAAATGACCGGGGGGGGGCCGCGCGCGGCATTTTAAACTTCGCCGACGCCATCCCCCCCCGGTACTTACCTTTAAACAGTCCTGCGGCGAGTCTCCCTGCTCTGCCACGGTGCCGGCTTGTAATGCTGAGCGCCGGAAATTGACGTCACTTCCGGCGCTCTGCATTACAAGCCGGCACCGAGACCGAACAGGGAGACTCGCCGCAGAGGAGAGAGAGAGAGAGAGGGGGGCGCCAAGCGGGTAAGCGAAAACCACTCGGTGCCCCCCCCTCTCTCTCTCTCCTCCGCTTCAAAAACAAAAAAAAAGTGCTTGGGGCGGCAAAGTGCCGCCCCTTCTAAAGTGCCGCCTGGGGCAATTGCCCCAGTCGGCTCCATTGTAGGGCCGGCCCTGGGTTAGGTGCACACATGTTTATAATGTTTGTAAGTGTTTAATATTTTTTTAATTTTGTTTTACTGATCACATAGTGATTAGTGAGCTGGGCTCCATTGACCTGCATGGTTGGCTGCAGTACCAGTAAAGAGACCCTCTGCGAACCCTTTTCTTTTGAATGGGCACCGCCATCTTGTTAGAGGCAGCATGTCTCTAACAGGTGGCGTTTTGAAACACTCGTACGAGCGATCTAACAGAGCCCCTGACTTTTTTTTGTGTTGCTGAATATCGAGGCACTTCAGCAACACTGGCTGAGCTTTTTTATATAAATATTGTTGTGTTGTTGATACGTAAAACCTTCGAAAAACAGAATAAATTACTGACAAAATCATTTGGCTCATCCAGTCTGCCATTTTTGTATTATATTCAGAATAACCTTATGTCTGTATGTTGAACACTGTTACACTTATTTAATACCCTCTCAGCAAACTAAAACTTCCTAACATGACATCTAAGCATCTATGACCTCTTGTTCTAATACCGCTCTTACTTTGAAATATAATTCCTTCTTGTACTTTCAGGGGTGAGTTGGCCCAGGGGCCCTGGGTGGTTTCTAGTCATAGTATACATGCAGCTTTCAATGCAGGTTCCAGACATGGAAATGTTTGTTGTTTTTGGGGTGACAACACAGTCCCCCAATACTTTATATTTACTTTTATTTACATTTATCAACATTGGGTTGCAATTGCTTCTAATTTACGTATTAGCTATTTGGCTTATTATTTAATCTCTTATATATTACAAAGAATGGGCCCTAGAAGTGATCCCTGAGGTACTCCACAAGGAACAAGACCTTTTTCTGAATATTCACCATTAATTAAAACCTTCTGTCTCCTGTCATTCAGCCGTTCCTTAATCCATTCAGAATTCAAACCCAAACATTGCAATTTGTTTATGACTCCTCTATGAGGAAGAATGTCAAATGACTTCATAAAATATTGATTATATCTACCGCTTCCCCCTTGGACTGGTATTTTAGATCCCCAATCAATTAGTGTAAACGTTGCGGGTACTGGGTCAGGTGGGAGTCTCTGTGTAGGAACAGTTAAATGGTCTGAACTCTGCAATTTGCCATAATATATCAATTGCAATATGAAATCTGAAAAGATAAACGCTAAAATTGTGTAATAAAAAGTCCAAATAGGTATAAGATATATGAATAACTATATAGATTCACAAACAGGGCTCCAGAAGTACCCATGGAGCAACATGCGTATGCCTTGAAGAAAACAATATATCCAATTTAAATAACAGATACAGTGTAGCTCCAAGCTGTTTAATGGCGGTAAATGCACATATAAAGGACATCGACAGCAAGGTGCACCAATAGGCAGCCAACGGACCTTTGGAGTCGAATAGCGCTATTTATTGTGAACACACAGCTGTCCGCGTCTATTGAAACGCCTCCCTTCCAACTTCCCAAGAACTTGCTGACGTGAGCAAGCTATGGCATCCTCACAGGCCCAAACAACAAACCAAAGTATGATTTCCTTGCAGGCCCAAACAACAAACCAACACGTCAAATATATTTAAAGGCACTGGACTGGAATACATTATTATTTTTTTAAAAAAAATCCATCTTAAAATAAAAATAGAAAAAAATATCTTAATGCAAAAATATCCATTTATTTCAATAAATTAAATAATATAATAACTAAAGTGTATTTTAAAACAGAAAGGGTAGCACACCGTAAAAAACATACACATTCAGATTCTGGGGTGCTGCTGAAATGACCAACATGTCCACATAACAAAGCAAGAGATCAGAGCACACCCATCAAATACTATTTAAAAAACATAAATATTGAGCATTCCGTCAAATTATATGGCCGTGTATTGCTTAGTCCGCCACTACATCAGAGTCCTATCTGATTTTACATGGTGCTTCTCCATCCTCATTTTCAACTCAGGCTGCCCCTCCTGACTCAGATAGGGGTTAGAAGAGGGAGAGATCCAAGTGGGCAGCTTTGGGAAGACCCCACAAATGCCTATTTTTGTAATCTCAAATACAAAAGTGCAACTTGTAAATAACACACACATGCTTACGTACATTAGAACATACTAATATGTACTTGTTAGCTACAATTATTCCTTGATATCATCCCGTTTCTTGTCGTACATTTTAGTTTGTGGCTAAGGTACCCAAGCCTTACTTAGATCATTTATAATGTTAATAAGATGGTTATCGCTTAATAATGTAAATATCAATTTTGGTATTTCGGACATCCTCTCTGCTTCTGTCAAAAACATTGTTATTTAAGGCTCATCTGTCTTAAATAGTCTCTCGTTCTTTTGTTCAAATGCCTCCTGCTAATAAAATGGTTTAAACGAATGTATTTTTAATACGGTCCCGGTCTCGTTGTGCCTGTGCTAGTGGATTAAAAATTAATTACTACAAGGGATGCTTTATGCCTCTAAAAACGCAAAGCAAAGTGAGCAATTTTAAGTCTGCCTGTGGAATCTAGCCTAAAAAGCATACTGTATCTAACAGATTTGTCTACTGAAGCACTTTTTTTGTGGGTTAGAGATTAATAAATCAATGCAATTTACATTTACTTAAATGTGCTGTGTCTGGCTTTATCAGCACTGGCTTATTTAGTATCAGAAAGCAGACATTTCTCTTTAAAATTGCCAGCCTGAAATAAATAATTAAAATATAAAAAAACTGAATTCTCTTGCCATACCGTGACCCCACGGAGCCACTAAACAGCCCATCTTTAGAGAATCGCTCCTCTGGCCACCCCACCCCCCAGGCCAGTTCACCCCTGAATAAGATAAAGTGCCAGACACGTTCATAAAAATGTGGTCATTACATTATTTTGCTTATTTTCTGTTTTATTATTTGACATTAACAGGAAGAAATGGACGAGAGGACCAGATGATAGTTCTTATTTATCAACAATCTCTTTGTAAACAACATTTGGGGTATAAACTGATTTACTTGAGGGAACCAAACCACCTATAAACATGCCTGCCATATCATTATGTCACAGATTTGAAATAAAAATGATGTTCTTGGATTAGAAACTTTACCGATGTTTTTGAAAAGAATATTCAATGCGTTACCGCTGTGATTTCTACTGGGACATGTGCCATTTTAACGAGGGTGCCATGTAAGCCTACACTCAATCAGCTCACCCTGCCAAAGTTGCTTAATGGACTTGTGGCCTGAAATAAATTGGTAATAGTAGCAGTATTTCTTAAAGAGTTGTCTAAATAGAGCTGTGATTTCCTGTGCAGGGAGTAAGATAATACATGTGGTCAGAACACTGTCTTGCATATCCTCAAAAATAGATTTTCCACTTCAGCGCCAAACCGATGAGAATGTTTGATGGCCTATTTTGTGTTTTTATATATATAACATCCTTCTCTTCATAGTTTTTATTTATTTAAAGGACTAAAGGGATTTTTAATGTAACTAATGAAAATAAGTCATTGCCTTTCAGAACGAGCGCACCCTAGGGTTGGACACCCGGCTAGTATCAACCCGTTGGAGCCGGTGCCAGGAAGGTGAAGCAGGCAGAATATGTGAATCCTGCACACCACAGTGGGTTTAGTGGTCGCACAGGCCTGTGGAATACCTTTGTGAGCATATATAATATATAATAATATAATATATAATAATATATACACCAAAAACTAAATGAGTTTATTAACCCTTAAAATCCCCCAAAAAGCAACTAATAAAAATATACAACTATGTGCGCAATCAGAGAAAATAATTTATTGATCAAGCATAGATAAATAAGCAAAACATGGCCAAGTGGAGTGGATCTTCATCAAGGACATCAATTCAGGTATGAACTATTGTCCCTGAAGACCCACTCTTATATGTATATACTAGCTGATGTACCCATCGTTAAAATGACAGTAGGTGTCCCACCCGCTTCCATATCTAACAAATCAGTATAAATTGGCTGGCCCTCTGTTCTTCCCTCCTGCTAACTATCTCAGTATTGAAAGCACCTCCATTCAGAGCGCATCAATGGCAGTGTTTGGAGGACCATGTGTACATGTGTATCCGGGGGCCTGGGCTGCACCGAGTATACTGACAGCATGGGGGTTCGTCGGGAGAGCCCAAACCATGGAAGGTCTCCAATCTATTGTTAAACTCATCGTGACTGTGTGTCCATGGCACTCAGAGCGGCTCCATGCCTTTTATGTAGATAAACAGTATTTTCCTCTACGATGATTCTTTGGCCAATATACAAGAGAGAGAGAGAGAGAGAGAGAGATCACAAGATACCTATTCCCTCTGTTATTTGATATATATATATATCATACAGAAAAATGTGACTCAAACAGTTTTTCTGTGGCAATGCTGCCCCCAAACTGACTTCTTTGTTTCTTACACTTACACATCTATGCTCACACACTTACACAACTATGCTAACACACAAACACTTACACATTCGTGCTTGTACATACAAACTCTTTCACCCACACATACACACATACATGTTGACACTCACTTATATATAAATATTCATGCTCACATACACACCTAGGTTCCACTGGGTCGCTTAATGTAATGCTGCTTCATTCCTCTCTCCCTGTACTGGTTCAAAATTGTTTAGAAAGGGCTCTTTTGACCCGGACCAGCGTGGTCAGCACTCCAGGGCTGTCTTTAAGGCAGGAAAACCAAGGCATCTGCCCAAGGACCAAGTGTTAGGGGCAGAAGTTGACACATTTAAGTCAACACATTTAAGCACCACGCCTTCATCTATATGTAATCAGACCAGGCAAAACGCTCATCACTAGAACGTCTTGAGCAAAGCAAGTATTTCCAATGATGTATTTATTTTCACAGTACAGTATGATCCACAAATAATCAGGATTCCCGATGGCTCAAGCTGCAATAACAGAGTGTTCCCTAATCTTTAATGTTTGTCAAGATAGCTTTCTAGGTTTGCCGAAAGTCATACTCCAGCAACTGCTGCAATGCCAGAGGCTCCCTGCCTTGAAGGAGATAATAGCTGAAACACAATTTTGACCGGTAGCATTTTCATGGCTAAACCCATTAGCAGGTTATACTGCCTGCATGTTGTGCCTTTACATTATTTTGAGATCTAAATTAAATAAAGTGGCACGCATCCTGTGCTCTGCAAAAAGTCAGTTTACATCTCCACGCTGTACAAATGATGGCAGTCTAAAGTGAAATCAGATGGAAGCACTGCAGGATATGAATCTCATTTTATTTTATGCTACATTAAAAATTTTGCAGGCTGTATTTGCAATTTTAGTATTTGCAAAGTAGATTTTAGAGGAGCAAAGAAAAATATTGAAGCAATATGTTAAATATAGAGATCGCAATATCCATTTTTGTTTACCCACAAAAGCAGGTGTGCCAGAGTTGCAAGAGAGGTGTCATGTATGCTTTGTTACTTTGATGATTTGGTTTAGCCTATCTACATGCTAAGTATCCCTGCCAGTAAAAAGTAATTAAATGAATTTTTAATTGAGATATCTGTGCTCAAGCTAAAAATGGTAGCCTGCTTGCAGCCCTCAAGGGCTGGAATTGTACCATTGGCTACTCACCTTCTTACATTTGATCAATCCCCTTCTAAATTCAATATGCTCTTCCTTACTAAAGTATTAAATAATCTCCATATGTCAAAATCCAGAGTGTCTGTTTCTTCTCATCCTTTTTGATCTGTCTAAAGCATTTAGCCGTGATCTCACCTTCCTCTCCCAGGTTCTACATTCTCTTGGCATTCAGGTTAAGACTCACTCATGGCTTCTGTGATGTGTATGATATGATTCATCATACATCATCAACTATAATTCCCCTTTCAACAGGAGTACCCCAAGTCAATACCTCGCTCAGTCTTACTGTAGATGGCTCTGCTATCCTGTGGCAACTGCACATTGCTTAAGGGTGACTTGGCGTTCACTTCTCTCTATTACTACCTAGATTAAGGAATTAGATAACATATGTCACTGCTTTCTTGACTCTATATTGTCTAGGAGCATAACTCCTTGCTCATTGATCTTCCTACTTGTATATCTCCCTACAACGTTCTCAAGTTTGCCACCGGATTACTTTCCTCTAGAACACACTCGCCCTCCCACTAAAACCAATGCATTGGCTTCATATAAAACATCAAATCACCTTCAAAATCCTCACTTTCTTAAGCACTTTTATTATCCTATATTTGATTACTGGTATCCCACCATATACCTACACAGCTATTGCTCCATCTTAAATAAAGACCTTCTCCCTCAGTTTTGTATATTTCTGGAACTTTCTCCTACAAGACATCTTTCAACAACTTCAAAGAAACATGAACCTTTTCATTTTATCACTTAAGTAACTTACGGACCTTAACATGCACCAGACAGAACATTTGTAAATTGTGCTTACTGGTTATAAGCACGATATCTGATTATATTGATTATATCTGTATGTCTACATACTCCTTACTACTACTTAGTGTGAGCGTAGTACCATTGTACTTATTATATGCACTATACCTCTACTTTTGTTCTACTGTAAAGTGCTAAATACATCTGTTTGCACTTAATAAACTGCAAATCTACATGCCTACATACATACATGCCTACATACATACACACCATTGTTGTACACTATTGGGTACCTTCTTTAAAACGAAACTGTTAGCTCACCTGACAAAATTATGTACAGAGCTTGCATACATTAGTGCACCTTGACAAGCAATTGAAGTATATATAGGCAGACTTGTGTAATTGAACCAAAAACAGTTTGTATTAATTTTTCGTTTAGTTTTTGGTCCATTCATTTTCGGACAACAAATTTTGCTTCCTGTCCTTCGGAAGTCTTTTTCCATTTTTAAACAAAATCCATTGTCACTCAAGCTCTCTCACACTCTCTCATGCTCTCACACACTCATTCACACACTCTCTTTCACACTCTCGCTCACTCGAGGAGACCTGGTTAACAGAGTTGATACCGGGGGGAAGGGCACGAAGAAAGAAGAACAAGAAGGAGCAGAGGTGCAGAAAAGGAGACAGGTACACTGAAGCGGTTGTGGGAGAAGGTAGTGAGATATTCAGAGAGAGCATGAGAGACTGTGAAAGATTGTGAGAGAGCATAAGGGAGAGTGAGGGTGCATGAGAGAGAAAAAAACATCAAAATGCTAATAAAAAATTCGGAGCTCTCAGCTTCATTTTCCTTTGTTTTGTTAGGGGTCCCTCCTCTTTTTCAGACATTTGTAGGAATTAACGAAACTGGCAAGTTTTTTTTGACAAATGCCCGCTTCTATCAAGAACTACCTTTAGTGTAAAGTAGAACAAGAACAGAGTCCTGGAAGTGATGTTATGGCCTCCTTAGTACCCTGATCTCAACATCACAGAGTCTGTCCGGGATTACAGGAAGAGAGAGAAGCAACTGAGGTGCCTAAATCCACACACCTGTGTTTAGTTCTCCAATAAGTTTGGAACAACCTACCTGCCGACTTCCTTAAATTGTATCTAGAAGAATTGATAATGTTTTGAAGGCAAAGGGTGATCACACCAAATATTGATTCGATTTAGTTTTTTTCTTTTGTTCACTCAGAGTGAAGATACCTTATTATATGGGGTGTATAATTACTTATTATATTTGGGGTGTAAAAACAGGGTGCGTCTTATACAGTGGTTGTAGATTTTTTTCCTGCTTACCTCTGTGTTGCTCAGCAGCGCCTCTTGTTCCGTCGAGGAGACACAGGAATCCAGTGGAGTCACGTGAATGTACATCACATCACATGACTCCGCTCCGTTCCTCCTCCTGCTCCCCTGGCCGGGACAAGAGAAGTTCACTCAGAGTTCTGATCTGCAGTTCAGGTAAGGGTGAGGGAGGGTGTATGAGTCTGAGTGAATGGGGGGAATGAATGAATATGTGTGTGGGGGCAGGGCACAGGGAGGCTGAAAATGATCTGCATGTGTTGGCTGCTTGTGCATGACAGGAGTGTGATTGCTATATTAAATATACACGATTGCTAACAGTAATAACACTCCTATCATGCCCAGGCATACCCAGATACCAGCACAGCTAACATCACACTCATCCTGGAACCTGGGCATGATAGATTAAGGTACGTTTTATACATGGGAGCATATTATACATGGGGAAATACGGGTATGTTGGGATGGTAAATTCACTAAAGCCTTATGGGAACAGATATTGTCCAGTTCCAGAGATCCTTCTGCGCTGTTTGTCTGAGATTTTTGTTCACCATCTCATTCGACATCTTAATGTTGTTTAAGGGCGCTTAGCTATTTGAGGGTACTTTTTTTCCTTCAAAGTAATAATTTCTCTTTTACTTCTATATAGGTTGCTTGTCTTCTCTACAGACAATACTGATTATTTCCCTTTAAATCTCCTATACATCTCTCTGAGGTCATGCCTTACACACTTACAGCTGTTGATGAATTACATGAAAAAGTGTAATCACATAAACAAAAAACCCATTACAAACGTAATTCCAGTGAGTCAGACCTCCTGTCTTTTCTTGGCCAAGGTTAATCAATTTATTATAAAAAAGAAATGGATATTGATTTTTAATTGACGGCAAAATTTACGATTAGAGAAGATAAAATTAATGTATCAATTATTATCTTATAAGCATTTCCATGGAGATACTTAAAACATGAGTATATAGTACAGGATTTACTCAATTCATTAATTTGTTCATTATGTGTAAATATGGATCCTATGTACCAAAGCAAATGTCATTATTTATAATAATTTCACCATTCACAAACAGTAAGCATGTTCTCCTAAAACCCATTACATGTCACAGTTTATGAATGCTTCTACTCTATAGTATAATAGAGGATTTGCCATTGTGGACCTATAACTTCTCGTTCAGAATCACAAAACGTGGGAATGTTGCATAGTAAGAGTTCTTGTTCCACAACACCTGAGACAATAGTGCATTTCCTTAATATATATTTTCCTCCATTTGGCTAAACCTTAGCAACCATTGTACAAAACAAAAACGTTTTTACCTTATAATAAGCAAATATAGGTAACGAAAGCTGTCTGGTAAGTATTACTGATACTGCTGGGACTACTGATGGCAGGCATCAGGTCATGGGGAATGGCAGCATTGTAAGTATGTTATGGACTCTACTGCCACCTTGTGGCTATATTACATGTTTGCAGCCATCCATGTTCCAAATTCACTCTACAACTGGTTACTAGAAATGTGCTGCAATGCTGAAATATTTGATGGACATAAATAAATCCACATGTATGGTAACCACTGTCTTATGACAGCAGAGGCTTTTGTGCCACAAAACTACATGGGTATGTGTGGTATCACGCATTGACCCACACATTCCTAAGCCTACTGGTCACCTTGCTTGTGCAATTACACAACTAGAAAACCGGTTAAATAAACATATTTTTTCTAAAACCAGTAACTATTATTTACCAATATTATGTTTGAAGAAGTGCATACCCAGACACTCACAGTCACCACACTTACAGACCCACACACTCACCCCGCTACCATACATAGACCCACCCAGTCACACTAACATACCCTGACCCACACAGTCACCCTGCTACCATACATAGACCCACCCAGTCACACTAACATACCCAGACCCACACAGTCACCCCGCTACCATACATAGACCCACCCAGTCACACTAACATACCCAGACCCACACATTCACAACACTAGCATACTTACCATTGTGAAGCCTTAGCCTTTCAGCTGCCATGCTATCACCACAAGGTCATGCAACGTGATGTGACCCCGCTTTACCTCGCTTCATCCTTAACAACGCCAGAAAAAACTTGTCAAAGTGCCGCTCCGGGCTTATGGACCAACTGGGAGTGGATGGGAAAAATAAAAGGCAGGAGATGGGGAGGCCAGTTAGTAGGGTGTTAATCTAGATAGGATATAGTTCAAGATTTTAATAACCACTTCTCATCACAGTCTTTTCCTGGATCTTTGGTTTTTATTTTACAGCAACGTGTTTGGTGTGTGCACTCCTACACCAAGGATATGACCCTCTTTTTACTTTCATATTAATAGCGATGGGGATATTAACCCTGTAAGCACTGTTATAAAATTGTAAATGTGGCTTGTTTTAGTGCATAGTTATAGTTGTACTTACGAGGCAGATGGCCGCTTTTTCCCCAGAACTGTCACTAATTGCCTCTAAAAATCTAATATTCTATGTAGACTGATTTATTAGAAATAAAATGAAATAAGTATGATATTGTCACGGCTCTGTTCATTTTTACTTTCGTATTTCTAGTGCAGATATATTTAGAAAGTCCAAGGATGCTTTTTTTATATAACAAATGTTATGTGAGTATATAAAAATAAAACAGGAAGATGAATAGATTCATACATAATTCCACTATACGCAAATTATTCCTGACTGGAATTAAAAATTATTTGAATGTTTGCATCTGTAATGAGTATAGTGATTCTCTCTCTAACTCCATCTTTATCCGTCTCCAAGCAGCTAAACTACGATTTTTAGCATTAGTGTCTGTGGCTCTCTTTTTGTTGGCACAGTAAAGATGTTTGCTATTTTAAAAAACACATGCATACACACCTCCCAAATATAAACTACCGAGATATAACAAATTGTAGTCACATTCTAACAAGTATTGTTTCCTGTCCTGAAACTACACTCACAGGCCACTTTATTAGGTACACCTGTTGAATTGCTTGTTAACACAAATAGCTAATCAGCCAATCACATGGCAGCAACTCAGTGCATTTGGGCATCTAGACGTGGTCAAATGGCTTGTTGATGTCAGAGGTCAGAGGAGCATGGGCAGACTGGTTCGAGATGACAGAAAGGCAACAGTAACTCAAATAACCACTCATTACAACCAAGGTATGCAGAATACATCTCTGAACGCACAACACGTCAAACCTTGAAGCAGATGGGCTACAGCAGCAGAAGACCTCAGCGGGCTACGACATTCGGATGGCAGGGTCAGACTTTGATGTAAACAACATGGATCCATCCTGCCTTGTATCAATGGTTCAGGCTGCTGGTGGTGTTATGATGTGGGGGTCATTTTCTTGACACACTTTGGGCCCCTTAGTACCAATTAACCATTGCTTAAACACGACAGCCTGCTTGATTATTGTTGCTGACCATGTCCATCCCTTTATGAGAACAGTGTACCCATCTTCTGGTGGCTACTTCCAGCGGGATAATGCACCATGTCACAAAGCTCACATCATCTCAAACTGGTTTCTTGAGCATGACAATGAGCTCACTAAACTCCAATGACCTCCACAGTCATCAGATCTCAAACCAATAGAGCACCTTTGGGATGTGGTGGAACGGGAGATTCGCATCATGGATGTGCAGCCGGTAAATCTGCAGCAACTGCGTGACGCCATCATGTCCATATGGACCAAAATTTCTGAGGAATGTTTCCGGCACTTTGTAGAAAGTATGCCACGAAGAACCCAAACCGGTACAAGCAAGGTGTACCTAATAAAGTTGCCAGTGAGTGTATATTTTTGTAAACCCACCATTGCCTGTGAGGAGGAATTATCATGCAAAATTCAAGAGCAGGAAGTTAAGTTGACTGTTCCAGTTGTATACAGAATAAGTGGCATTGTTACGCATATTTATTGCTTCATTGTAATGTTTGATATATGAAAATTGAACATCCACCTTAAAGGTATTCTCTTCACCTCATTTATCGCAAATAAACATTATCTGAGCCTTGGGTTTTTTAACCAATTGAATCAAAATAAAAAGCTGTGGGCTACGTCTCAGAAAATGTCTCTGTAGCCACTTGATCAGAACAATCTGTTTCTTATACAAGGTATTTCACAGGGAGTTTGCTGGTGCACGCATTATAATTAACTCACTGTACAGTGTGTGTCAATCAATATTTCACAAAGTTAAAATGTCAAACTGCAATGCAGGAAAAAAACAGAGTAACTTTCATCTACCAAGCCTTCAGCATGATTGAATTCACTTCTTAAAAGCTAGCTATAGCTTGTATTTTAAAAGTAAACAAACCTACAAACTATAGTTCTAGGGGAAGAGAACAGATCACCATCTGCATGGATGCCCACTAATGTACCCTGGCATTCTTTCTGGTAGAAGGTGGCAGAGATTAACCACGGCCTGGGAGGAACCTCAGGTATGGAAAGTCAAAAGTTGGTTGGTTGGTATAGTTATATAAGACGCTTCTCACCTGCGCTTTCTCCTGTTAAAGGCACAGAAGTATTCACCATGAGCTGGGTAAGCTGGTGGCAGTACATGGCTGAAGGATATGATGAAGGATTAGATGGGTACTGAATTTTCTCCTAGGCCCCTTCCTAGGTCTAGGGCCAAGCATAGGGCAGGTAGAACAAGGATTTATTGCCCTCTCAATAGGTAAAGTCCTAACTTCCGATCCCTGAACTGGCAGCAGGCCTCAGGTACCTTGGCACCAGGGTACTTCTCTCACTTTACAGTGATGATTCTGGGGGTAGGTCCAGCAAGTCCTGCCCATGCTAGGACCAGAGGCTCCTCCAGGCATGTGGCACAGCAGTCTTTGCCCTCCAGTGGCAATAGCACAAATTGCATCTGACAAGGGTGCAGGCATGCTGCCTGAGCTGCATACTGTACAGTATATGTGAGGCCCCTATTTTCTCATATGTGCGCACTCCACTAAGTACCGTAGTTTGAGGCTGTCTCTGTTCCCAGTACTGGCCACCACCAAATAATTGGTGGTTTCCTCTCTGAGTGGCCTGGAACATGGATGGGTGATGTAGATTTGCTCCCCCTTCCCTTCTTCTTAGATCCTCTTCTCCCTCTCTGGTCTGCTGAGTATCTCTCTGCCAGGTTGGGAGTTCAGGTTGTCTGTACACATGTTGGTTTCTAAAAATTCAGAGAAAGTAATTCTAAGTTTATTGCCTCTATTAGCAATAGGGGGAGAGAAAACTTATTGGCTGGGAGTGGCAACTTGGAAGCTGGTTGCCCCTGTGTTTTAGAGTAAGACATTAGACGAGTCTAGGTAGCATTGCTTAGCTTTACTTAATGTAGAGAACTGTAAAAAGTGAATTTTGGAAAAAGTGTGAGGCCTATTTTATATGTCATTGGTGAACACAAGATTTAATTGATGGCATTGGACATTTTTGTGATGCATACACTTGCCGTATAATCTCTGTTTATTGTTGATGCAAAACTATTTTAGTAATTTATTCATTTTGTCAGCATAAGATTAATGCCACTGTAGCTGGCTTCTTTACCTCTTGGGAAATGCATAAATGTTTTCCCCCTCTGGTTACACTTCTCCTCGTCACTCATTTAGGTGTTTTAATCTTACAACAGGAGGAACCCAAGTGCCAGTATTAAGTGCAGCATGTTGTCTGCAAACTGTAAGGAATAAACCTAACCTGTGCAGTACTTTCCAGGTAAAAAAAGCCCTAGTTAAGAAAAAACGGAAATATAGTTATTAATATCATCTGAGAATATCAGAATATGTTAGTAGAAATTGACAGCTTTGGTTTTCCCTGAAATTCAGGAATTCTCTGTTTTCATGGAAACAGGCAACTGTTTAAAAAAGCATAGCGCTTGAAGACAAAATCACTGATCTTACCTGTGCTTTTGTGTAGGATTTTTAGGTAGGATGAGTGTGCAAAGATTTTAGAGGGCGCGTCTGTGTATAGTATGTCATTTAAAGAGTGCACATGAATAAAGATAACCGTACTTTATGATTATTGGTTTACATATATGTTATTGGTGGTAATGAAATGCTTTCAAACTGACGTGATAAGATTTCAAAGTTTATAAAGCAGTGCAGTTAATGGGATTTGCGAGGAATTCTCTTGATATGATATTAGCTACCGAGGGAAGGAAAAAGACCTTCCGTTCAGTATACCGTTGTGGACGCAGGATTAGTACATGTTACATGTCAGGATAGGACCATCTGTGTAAGCGGAGCACCTCTAGCAGTTTTGATACCTAGGCTGCTTCTCTTTAACTAATAATGCCTCAGAGGGGATCACATAGTGAAGATTTTGTTTCTTTGCAGATGGCAATGAAATGTATAGGGATTTAAAATGAAAGCTGAGTGTATCGTGTGTTTGTCAAATTGGTAGTTCAGGCAGACAAACGGCAGGTAAGGCTCAGTAAAAATACTTACATATTTTCTAGTGCTGAACTGTTCAAGGGTTCAACTAAGTGATTCATTATTAAATTATCATGTTTTCAATAGTTTAAATCTTAACCTGCAAATTCTGCAGCTAATTACATGCAGCAGATATACGATGGCAAGGTGGTTGTTAAGGGTCAGTTGATAGACTGTATATGTGGATTCGTTGCTATAAGCATACCCATATAGACATACCCATTGAAATATCAAAATAAAAACTGAATTTATTAACTTGGCAAAACACATACCTGCTATTTAGGCTGGAGTGAAAGTAGCAGGAACGATAGAAAAACACAGCTTGTGAAATTCTAGAATTGTATGCGTTGCAAACTGTATTACTGAGTGGTTTATTCATTGAGTGTCAATGAGAGTCATGGTTTTCACGTACCAATTTCACTATGCGTGATGGACATTACACAAGAAGTCATAAGCTGCTAATCCTTCATTTGTGAGAAGACTTCCAAGACTCTCTCTATTACTTAACCATGCATTATACAAGACTGGGGTCGGCCCATCATAATGTGTTGTGAAGTTGTCGAGTTACAATGTCAATGAGTTGCAAACTCAAATTCAAACCCTAGTGTTTAATCGCTGGTTGACCATGATGTCATTTCATCCGGGGTCGTTACTTCAGTAATTAAAGAAGAGCCGCTACCCGGGACACTTTAATGCAAATGATAGCTGCGTGGGTTTTTGTGATACATTTTGCAAATGCATGAGGCAATTCTACAGAACCCCCCCAAAGGGCCTTTATTCTTGGCATCATTATATGTGGATATGGTCTGCAATCTATTGGTACAAAGCAAATAAGTTTTAAAGCAGTTTACATTTATCTTTTTGCTCAATGGTTTTATTTATTTTTTGACACCTATTATACGTGCCGTCTCGTGAGGGACTTGTTAGGGTACAATGTGTCGGCCCATGGCTGCATGGTTATGTGGTTGATGCCGTTGTCAAAAGAGAATCTTTTTTGTCCAAAGTAAACACAAAATGTAATTTTTAATTATTTTCAGATATTATATGGCCAGCATTACTTTCCATTAGTATTAGAAAATAATAACATGTTTCTACATTCCATTTTTTTTGGGCGCTGTGTTTAATTTAAGAAACTCATTAACTGCAATCACGACTGTGAAATTGGTGGCAAATATTTATTATATAGTGCATCATATTTCTTTTGCACCTGAAAATAGAACATTTGCATTTTAATTAAAATATTTAAATTGCTATTCATTAAGCTGTAGGTGAAATAATCCTTTTTTTTAATCCTGGAAAAGAAAGAAAATATCCACAATCAATAAACTTGTGTCTTAAAAATGCTTATTTGTTTTACTATACTATAATTATAGTGACCTTCAGGTCTTCAAAATAGTAATTACAAACTATGTGAAGTTGCAGGGTAATTATTATGAGGCCACCGAGGCAGCTATTTTTCCATAATTAATTTATGAGTGTGTTCTGTCAAAGGCATTTTGGACCCTATAACAATGCAGCTGAAAAAAGATTGTGAAAGTAAGCTTTAATCCAAAAATAATATTATCATTAAACAACATGGCTCTCCAGTGATGGGCGTGAAAATTACTAGAATCCTTAAAAAATAATGAAATATGTAGTCATTTCTATTTTTTTTTTTTATGGGAGAAATCAATCTTAATGACTTATTGTTCATTATTGATTATGTGTATATATAATGTAACTTATCTAATGACTACATACATTTAATGCTGCCTATTTTAATTGTTTTTAAGGTAAGTTGTATATATAGTATTCGTAGTAGAAACATTTGATTACTGAACTGTTTCATATGGTGGTAAAACTTTGTACTTTGGATCAGTTATAAAAACATAACGTTAAAGTTGTAAAATGCTGTGTAATATTAGAGATAAATCTTACGCTGTTTGCAAATAATAATTTTGCTGTATCGGTCCAAGAGAAGATGGAATCATTTTACTTATATTAAAAAGATGTGGAGTCACATAACTTTAAGGAGTTCAGAGGCTCTTTTTCAGAGGTCCCTAAAATTGTTTTCTGTATTTGCCAAATAAAAGGCATCAACGCCAACTAATGACGTTTTGTGATAGTATATGCTTAACTATACTATTAATATACAGATTATGATGGCGCTATATATAACAATAAATAATAATAATATTCTTCAATGCTCATTGGCTTTACGTGGCTGTGAATACTGTTTGAAATAGCTATTATAGAACTACATTCCCCATGATACATAGGTAGCCAAGAGGGTAGCTGGAGGGTCTAGTTCTTAGCTAATTACAGTCAGTTTTCCTTCAGAAATGTATGCTATTAAGATCCCATTGAATTTAATGAAGATGAGAGTATAGGGAAGCTTGTCATATGTCTTAGCACATTCATAGAATAAAATGTGGAACAAGGTATTTAGATGCAAGAAGGGACCTCAGAAGAAGACTTATGTGACTTTTAATATGCAAGTTTTTCATTCCTCCCAACAGTCCTGGTTTTTGTGAGCCTTTCAGAGGGACATTGACCGAAAATATGAACTGAAAAAATAGAAAGCTTTTATGGAAAAAAAAAATGTTGTGTTTACAGATTTGTTATGATTTAGCATAAGAAGTTGCTTGCACATTTGTTAGGTTTACTCTTTCAGAAGCTGGAGTGAGACATAATCATTATTTGTCTTACAGAGCTACATTACCAAGCGGTACTCTTACAAAATCTTTCCTGTAGGGAAAAAATATCACTTATCACTTATAGACTAATAGTTAATTAATATCAGAACGGTGCTACTGTTATTTGAAAATGTGCATTAGTTTGCTAGTTTGTGAAGCTTGGTATATACATAGTTGATGAGAGATATCTGTATACTTATATTTTGGAAAACATTCTTTACCAAGGGAGTCTCAAAAAAGCACTCCAGGCTACTCATTTTGTATCTTTTATCCATCAAGTTTGCTCTCTACAATGTAATATTTTACATACATAACTTTATATGTACTATACGACCAAAAGCATGTGGACACTAGACTTGTGCAATCAGAGTTGTTCAAATTAAAATTTGAACGAAAATTGCAAAAAAAAACACGGTGAAAACGAGGAGGGACTACAACGGAACAAACGGAAATTAACCCCTTCAATCCCAGGGGTTTTTGGTACCTCAAAGCCCAGAGCAATTTTGCCACTTTTGGGGTATGTCGGTTTAGCGATTATTCTCTGTTCCTGTGAATAGTGTACGCATGTAAACTATATATTGTTTTTTTCAAGGAGAGATAGAGCTTTCGTTTGATACCATAGTTGGATGATTAGCTGAAAATTTAGAATGAGAAATTTAGTAAAAACTAGCGAAGATTAGAAAAATAAACTAATTTTTTTTTTACATTTTCCCTCTGAATCCTCACAAAATTAGGTAAAGTGATGGAAAATCCCCTCCAAGTTTATCAATTCAGGTGTCCTGATTTCAGAAATACCTAATTTATATAGATTTTCCAGACTTTCCCAGCACCAGGGAGCATACTATTAGGTGTACAATTTTGTATAATTTTTATGCCTATGGCTTAACGGGTTTGGGGGTTGTGAACGGGGGCAGGAGGGTTATACTGGCTAGATGTTATGCTAGGGCAATGGGATGTAAGGTTTTTTTTTAATATTTTTTATTATCTTTTTTTTTATATTTTGTTAAAAAAAAATTTTATTTTAATTTTTTTAAATTTTTTTGTATTTTTTATTTTTTTTTACACAGTAATGGTAGGAGGTCCTCCTAGGGACCTCCTGAACATGCCAGTGATGTCACAGTGACATCACAGCTCACAAAATAATTTTTTTTTGTATTATTTATATTATTATTATAATGATTTATTTAATATTATTTTTTAAATTAATTAACTTTTTTTTTTTCAGCTTTTCACTTACAGGACGGGAGGGGGGAGTGAGAGAGATGGTTTCTCACTCCCCTCCCCGCGATCCCCCTGCACCGATCACACTGTGATCTCTATGCAGGTCCTCACAGACCTGCATAGAGATCGTAGCGTCTCTGTGCCTCATCGGAGGGCAGGATATCCCCGCAGGGGATGACCTTCCGGGTTACATCAGCAGTGACGCAACCCGGAAGGGAATGCCCGATCGCGCGTTTGCAACTGCGCGATCGCGCGATCGTGCAGTTTACGGGTAACAGCTTACCGGCTTTCATGCCGGAAGCTGTTACGGGCGATCGGACAGCAGAAAGCCGGCAAAGCCGGCTTCTGCTGTCAGTGGGGAGTCCAGGCTGTCAAACGACAGCCTGGTCTCCCGTGCAGTGGCATGGATGTGTCCCTGACGCTGCGCGAAGGGCTGGACGTACCGGGACGTCCATAGGGGTTTCTTTGTGGGCGTTTTTTGGACGTCCCGGTACGTCTATAGGGGAACGAAGGGGTTAAGCAGAGAGCTATTTTTGTTTTCATTTCATTGTTTTGTTTTTTTAATTCTCTCTCACTGAAGCACTTTCACTCTCTCGTATGCTCTCTGAAGCTCCTTTACACTCTCTCATGCTCTCCTGTAGTCTCTCTCAAAATCTTTCACATTCTGTCACACTCTCTCTAAATTTCTCCCTACCTTCTCCGTCAACTTTTCGTGTCCTTGTCTCCTTTTACGCAGCTCCGCTTCTTATCTTGCCTTTTCTTGTTTTCCTGTGTTCTTTCTTCTGACTTCTTTCTTGCTCTGCTTCTCTCTGCTATCCATGCTACTTACAGAAGTACTCCAAAAGGCCAGAATAATGCAGATTAAATTTGATTAGAATCTTGCTCCCTGTATCCGTCTACAATATTATGGCCTATTGGAGTACTACTGAAAAAGGGCAGAGCCATGGCACACCCCTTGAGGGCAGCCTCTTCCCCATTCCGAAACCGCCACAATTTTGGCCAAAGTTCACCTTAGGGCAAAATGCTGGCACTTTCAGTGATGTCCTCTCACCCGATTTGAGGAAAGGACATAACCTGGCGTGAACTTCCTCCAAAGTGGCGGCAAATTCACTGACGTCCTCCCACTTGATTGGAGAATTAGGCGAAAGGACGTCCCTTAAAGTGAACTTCCTCCAAAATCACAGAGCTTTCACGACAGGTTATGTCATCGGAGATGCGGACAAAGATAGAAGATAAAGGAGAGAAGATGAAAGAAAGAAATAGGAGATGCGGAAGTGGTCGGTAGAAGAGGAAGTGGTCAGCAGAGAAGGTAGGGAAAAATTTGCAGTGTGAGCATGAGAATAAGCAAGAATGAGAGTGTGGGTGAGAGAGTGTGAGTGAAAGGGCCTGCAAGTTAAGGACAAAATCTTGGAGCTTTTTGTTTTCGGACAATTCATGGGGAGTCTGGCCTTGTTATTGTGGCCTCATATGCATTGCCAAGTTTGCCAAAATTCAGTCAATCTGCAATTCATACAAATCCGAATGCGCAAGCTTAAAAAATACTAGAGTGCACCGATCTCTACACCCTTTAAATAATTAGGTAGATAATTAGGTAGATTTCTAGTAAAATAAATGCCTAATACTTCCACTATCCATGCATAAAGTAAGAAAATTATACACAAGGATTTCTACATACTTTTGACCATTTTAATTCAAGTCTGATGCTAGTTTTCCTTATGTACTTCATAAAAATTATAACAAATAAAACTAATAGTTGAGTCTGGTGAAAAACAAAAGCCATGTATAAATATTGATATCACTAATTAGTTACCCTTATTTTTATCATTAGGCCATTGAAAAGAAATAGCGGAAGCTAAAACTAAGTTAATATAATATATTATAATTTCATTATGGCGATTTGCAATATATAGTGCCTCATTTTTTTTCTACATGCTTTTTACTTTTCCAAAATTCAATCATGGTTCACAAAACCATTTTGTTTATGGTGGCAAAAATTGCTATAAACAGTAATTGTAATTGCTGAGTATCATGCTGAGGTGTGATGCATAATACCTAGACATTATAAGTGAGGTCATCAATCTAGAACTTCATAAAACAATGGTGGCCAGCATCAGTTGAATAAAACGAAAAGGAATTAAGAGTAGATGTTGATTTCCTAGCAAATTAGTTGCAGTTCATTCATTGATCATCTGTTTATACTTAGACTCTCAAACATTCTGCATATATGTGCAATAGTACCTTATTTTATGTGAATGCGTCTTATTTTGAAATGTAAGTCGCTATATTGCCTGATATAAATGATTGGTATAATCAAAGTCAGATTAATGAGTTTGGAAAACATAATACAACAGCATAAACTGACACACTCATGCTAACACCATATGCTGACATCCACACTTTTGCTAACACCATACACTAATGTAACTTAAATACTCTAACACAATACAGTAACAGACACACACGCTAACACTATATGCTCACAAACAGTAACCACATGTGCTAACGCCACACGCTAATACACAAACTATATGCTGACATACACACTCACGCTAACACCATACAGTAAGACACAACACCATATGCTCACACACACCCCAAGACTACACTTATCCTCATGCATACACAAACACACACTAAAAACACCATAAACTTACCCATATATATATATATATATATATATATATATATATACACACATACCACACACACATATACACTGACTCTTAACAGTATACATGTACACACATAATGACACTAACACAATACCTATACACACACATACTACTCCCCATCCCATCACCCATGTAGCTCACACTACTGTCCCTTCACCCCCCTCTCCCTCTTACTTCATGGAGACCTGTGTTCACTGCAGCTAGCAATTCCATGATGACACAACCTTACAAGTATGTCTTTAGGCAGTGAGTCAAAATTAGCCACTTTTATTAGAAATTCTATTTATGGAAGCTATTCAGGTTTAACAAGCTCATTCATAAGGGAGGTAATTTTTCAGGATGGATATTAATAGCATGAAGAGCTAGACATTTCAGGCTGATATGACAGCAATTAATTTGAAGTGTTATATCCTACATCTCACAGAAAAGGGAAACATTAGAAGCCACAATGCCAGTGATATTAAATCAGGGCACTGGTATTCCATGTTATTTGTAATCTTTATATAAGGTTTCACATGGGTTACCACCTAAAGTGAATTTAAGGACTTAAACCTTAATCAGCCAATGGCCTTGTCTTAGATTCCATATGGGCAGCCATATGCCTGTCCATTTATGTTGGGAGGTGGTTCCACTCATCTACCGCCCTCAATCACATCCCTATCTCTCTCTTCTTTCTTCTAAGCTATACATATTCTAAGATCCCTTATTCTTTCCCTTTACTATTCATACTGCAAACCATTTACCATTTTAGCAAGCCTTTCTCTGAACTCTCTCAATATCCCTCTGGGAATGGGGTCTCCAGAACTATACCCAATATACTAGATTACGTCTCACTACACACCTAATTTGGCATATCCACCTCCATTTTCCTTTTATTAATGCCTCTAGCTACACAACCCAGCACATTGCTTACCTTTTCAATGCTTTATTACATTGTCAGTTTACTTTTAATTCCTCAGAAACAATTACTCAAAAATCTTTCTCAATGCTATATCCCTCCTGTGGCATTCCCTTCCCCGTTCCGTCAGACTTTCTGCCTTGTACGCGACTTTCAAAACCTCTCTGAAGCGTACAAAATTCCTTCCCATTACTCCCAACCATCATAATCAAGCCATCTAAACAATCAACAGCTTCAACACATCATCGGAACCAGATCAACTCATCCCCATCCAAGCTGTCCTCTCCTATTGTCTCACCCCCCCCCTCAACCACCGACTAGATTGTAAGCTCGCAGGAGCAGGGCCCTCTTCTCCTTTGCACCAGTTTTTTATTGTATGTGTTTATAAAATGTTCTAATGAATGTAACAGCGCTGCGGAATCGGCCGACGCTTTATAAATAAATATAATGTAATGTAATTTTGCCTGTGGATTTTTATGTCCTAAATGCATGTTGTCGTTTACAAGACTTCTATTTTCAATGTACACCATTAACTACAACTTTTGGTTGCAGCCATTCAACTATTTTAACATCCAGATCTAAACAATGCTATTTATGTATGTGTCTTTTATGAGAGAGAAGGTCAAATGCTTTACTGAAATCCGTCATAGAAAAGACAAAATTAAAAGAGTTGTGCTGGTCTAAATGAGCATAATGAGTAGTGAAAGAAAGCGTTTCAGGATTTAAGAGTGTGTAGAAGAGAGTAAATTACGCATGTATGTATGTATGTAATCTTTTTAAACTACAAAGAAGTTTTATCACATTCTATCATCACATACATTCATGTACTTGGCAAAATATTTGGATCAGATTTTCAAGGGCACTTTTTTAAAGCTTGTCCTAAATAAACTTAATCACCCTATTAACAGCTAAAATCTGTTTCTGGTTCTTTTTAAATGCTAGTTATATAAAAATCCCCAGTTGCATGTCACAAAAAGAACTTTTTTAAAATTAAATTTACTTTGGCCTAGTTTCTTGCATGTAATAGTTGTAATCATTTCTTTCTTTCTTTCTTTCTTTCTTTCTTTCTTTCTTTCTTTCTTTCTTTCTTTCTTTCTTTCTTTCCTTTTTGTTTTAATGAAATAACTATTTTTATTATCCTAGTGTCATAGGCTGGTACTGTCCTTTCTAGGGAACTGAAGGGCATATGTCACTTAAGGGGAAAAAAACCCAACACAATAAAAAAAATAGCATTATATTTGATCACCCCCCAAAGGCTGTTCATTTCTATTACTGTATTTGCTCGATTATAAGACAAGGTTTTTTTCAGAGCAAATGCTCAAATAGAGGTCTGACTACAAGACTAAGATCCAGATCCCCCGCAGAGCTGCAGGGGACTTGGACCTTCTTCTCTGGCAGCCTCTGCTGCTTCCGGGACTTCCTCTGGAGGCTTCAATAGCGGAGCGCCAGCATCACATGACCTTCCGGTGCTCCACCATAGAAGTGCCGGCAGCAGCGGAGGTCGTCTGCGCATTCCGCAGTCGGTGAACGATGTACACAGACAACCTCTGCTGCAGGCACTCCCGCTGGGGCTTCTATGGTGGAGCACCGGAAGGTCATGTGATACTGGCGCACCATCATAGAAGCACCGGCAGAATTACTGGCCAACAGCAGAGGAGGTCTGCATCGCACAGACCTCCACCGGCTTCCCCACTAGACACCAGGAAGTCTGAAGCACGGGTCACAAGTAAAGGGATGCACTGGTAAGTTGGGGGGTTAAGAGTGGCATGGGGGTAAGAGTGGCATGGGGGTTAAGAGTGGTATTTAAGGGGTTAAAAGGCATAACAGGGAGGCAGAGTGGCATATAGGGGTTAAAAGACATATTAGGGAGGCAGAGTGGCATATGGGGTGTATAAGGCATATCGGTGGGGAGAGTGGCAAATAGGGGGTTAAAATGCATGTCAGGGAGGCAGAGTGGCAAGTAGGGGGTTAAAAGGCATTTCTGGGGAAGAGTGGCTTATTAGGGAGGCAGAGTGGCATATAGGGGGTATAAGGCATTTCTGGGGGGCAGATGTGCATAACTGGGACAGAGTGGCAAATGAAAGGAAGTAAAAACAAAAAAAAAAATTTTCTCAATCATAGTTTTAGTAAATATGAAAAAATAGTTTAGATGTGAATTAATATTTACTAGTAAAAAAATAGGGTCATCTTATTCAGATTTTGGGGGGTCGTCTTATAATTGAGAAAATACGGTAATTTAATATTTCATTGGGATTGTTAGAGAGCTGGATCACAATGCAGCACCCAGACTTTAAAAACACCCCTAACTCTGAGAAACCGGAGCCAAGTTCTTGAAGAGCAAACGAGCCTGGCAAATGAGTGTCTGTAGAGAGAGAGACACTCTTAATCGTAGCTATTAAAAAATCATAGAGATAAATTTCAATGTTCAATATAACAATCTCTTGTATAAAAATGGAATTTGTAAGGTTACAAAATTGACAAATTGCCTGTCAGAAATTCTCATAGTTCCATGTGTTGAGTGTTTGCTATTTCAAAAGAAAGACAATGCTTTCAGTCTTTAATTGAAGAATAAATAATTCATTCTATTCAATTATCTTTTTTGGAACCCATTTTTAACGTGAGTATTTGAATGTCTGGTCTATAATGTATAATACATCAAAATAATTGAACATCCTGGCTATGGGAGTATTGTTTCCAAATTAATTTTTTTAAGTTTAAAAGCAACTCATTGACCAATAACACCTTAATATAAGCCTGAAATTGTTGATTGATCTCAAACGGCAAACTACTTTTGATCACTTTTATCTATCAGCAGGTATTATTCCCTTAAATTCAAACTATTATACAATAGAATACCAAGGCTAGCGATATCCAGCCTACAGTTCTACAAACTACTGTTGGATTTCTTTCCCCAACATGATCTGTACTGACCAGCTGAGTTGTCGTTCCATATTGGCCAGAGATTAAAACATTGGCTTCCTCTGAGACAATATAAACACATTATTTTATCACATTTTAAATCCCTACCTTATGTTAATGTTTCTTTTATACATCCTTAACTTCCAAAGCCACATTTATGTGTCTGGCAGGCATCAGTGTGTTCTACAGGAAGCATAGTAATAATAAGTGAGGCTTTTTCAAGTAGCTTGTCCAGCTGACAAATAAATCAACAGACGGTAACTCAGTATAAGAAATCACAGTTATTAATTATCACTGTCAGGGCTTCCTCCATAATTACAGTCGTATTAAGGGTATTAGGATAAAACTTCATATGCTGTGGTGTTGCTCTTCAAATGAGGGGGTTATAAAAAAGTTCTAGGATCTGTAAGATCTGTTACGACGGTGATTAGTAATAATTACTACTCGTTGTCGTAGTCCGGGGGAGCTTGTGAAAAAATATATAATTTCATATATATATATGACACGGGACACGGGAGTGTGACTGCTTGATACCTATTCTTGTCGCCTAATTTCTCAGTAGGTCGTTTGTTTTAATAGGCATATGTAGGCAAATTTAAGATAATTCCATAAAGATTGATTTAGCTACAAGACAAACCTGGCTGTTAGATGTCCTCTGCACAGTTACAATCCTCTCCGCTTTGTTTTAAAATGCAGCACACAAGCTATATTTCAGGAAAGAAGTGAAAGCACTCTGGGCACAAGCACCAAGGTTCCCTTCGGTAATTGCCACTCCATTCTTATCAACCTAAAACCTGCAAGATGTGGCAAGAAATACATTTCCCGGGAACCACATGAGACATTTTTATTGATGCACTGAGCTCATTAGTACTGACACCTATCTACTTGAACATTTTCTCTGTAGGTTTGTTGTCTTTCAAGAAAAGGACACCTTTGGCTAGACGCTGCCACTTACGTCATTTTGTGAATTTCATATTTAAGGCAAATCCCTGCTGGCTACTGTATGTGACATGCCCAAGACTTTCTACTCTGCCACGATCTTTTAGTAAGAGCAAATGGAAAAATAATAGAAAAAAACGACTCGCGGTGACATACTGAATTTGAAGATTTAAGTATCCTGTGGAAATGGTGCTCACTTCAGAGGAAAACCGATAAGACCAATTTAAACAAATTACATCTTAAATATCAAACAGCTTGATCCTAAGGATATTCCGGTCTCCCAAGCAGCCCCCTGAACAGTGACTGCTTCTGAAAGTACATTTATGAGTATTTTCATATGCACTCATTTAACCTGCAAAAAAAAGAAGCAAAATACCTACCCTAGGGAGAAGCTGCAGCTCGCTGAGACAAGAAGAGAGGATGTCACCAGAAGCTCCGCCATTTTGGAGGAAGTTCATACTAGGTTATCTTACAGTAAAATCGTGGGGCCTCCGTTTACATCCTCTCCCCAATCCTCCAATCATAGGAAGAGGATGCTACTGGAAGTTCCGCCATTTTGGCGAAAGTTTTCACAAAGTTATCTTAGGGCAAAGTAGCGTAAGTTTTCCCTGGGAGGTTATGTCTGCGGAAATGCCGACGAAGAGAAAAGAGAGGAAAGAGTTAAGAGAGAAGAACATGATGCGAGACACGGAAGCCGGAGTGGTTGGCAGAGATGATAGAGAGACATTCAGTGAGTGTGACAGAGTGGGAATGAAAGAACCCATGAACTTCGGATGAATATTTGTAGCTTTCTGCTTCATGTTTGTCTGTTTCACGGGAGGTCTGGCCTCATTTTTGAAGAGTTGTGCAAGTCTAGTGAGCGGTGCATGTCAGAGTGGTGATTAATTACCCTTCTGCTACCCAGTCAAAGCATTCTGCAGAGCACAGTAACTGTGTCAGGACATTCTACTTATTGCAGCTGACATTGCTTTCTGCTGGATGACAGATTTGTCTGCAGCTGAATAATATATAATATTCCCAGCTGGAATATTGGCCATGTTTAATAAACGGGTGTTCTGCTTTCAATCAATCGTGGAAATTCATTGTGACTTCAGCATTGATCAGAAATGAATCCTATTTTAAAAGCTAACAGGTTTTGTCTTTGAAATTAGATCTTTGTAATTGTCTAAGTTACTGGCCGTCCCTTGTAAGTGGGTGAATAGGGTTGCAAGTGTTATTATGTGATATTATTGCACTGGATCACAAGAAAAAAAGTTTGAAGAACATGCCCTCAAATAAAAAAAATCCCCCTTGGTTATTGGAAGTGTTGAAAACAATGATGTCCAAGAAAATGTGTCCAGAAAGGAAACCTTTTTTTCAAAAATCACTTTTTACATCCATATGGTTACATCTTCTTTGCAGATAATGTTTATGTATGCGAAGATTGTAGTAACCAATAATGAAATGTAGCTACCAGAACCAATACTGAGGCAACAGAAAAGTAAACTGTCCATGCTTTGGTAATGTTAGCACAAATTAAAGTTCTTATATTGGCAGATGGAGAAAGAACCTCAGTGCTGTTAATAATATACAGATTCATTATTCACCGGTGACTACAATAGAAATCTGCCAATTATCCCAAAGTTGTAATTTAATTAATTTAACCAATTAATTACATGCAGTGAGGAAATAACAAATGAGAAAATGCCAAATGGAATGGGCAATTGGAACCTGGGTTATTGTTCCTGTGCGATAACATAGCTATTTTATTCATTGGCAAATGACAAAAACAAACACACAGGGAATAACTATTACCTCTGCGATTTACATAAGAAAAGTCAATGCTATAGTTACTAAATAATAGAAAATTTACCATTCCAACAGAATTATTTTTAACTGGTCACAGAACATACAATTAAAAGAATAGAATCTCCTGTCTTCACGTATTTTTGCATGAAAAATTTGTTTTTTTTTTCCTGCTCCCATATTTTCCAGACTTTTCTCAGTTGTAAATCTGAGGTGGTCTTTGCTACAGACATCGTAGGAGGTTATGTTGAAGTTCTGCCTCCAGAGACCAGACTACTTTGTCTTATTATAATTTAATGGGAACATTTAAACTGATTAAAGCCTCACAATCAAGGTGAATACTGAGGGGAGACGTTGTTCCTCTGTGTGATGTAAAAGAAAACCTGATTCGTCAGATCAGGCCACCTTCTTCCATCTAGTTCTTATGCTCACATGCCCATTTTTAGGCGCTTTCAGCAGTGGACAGGGGTCAGCAGGGGCACCCTGACTCGTCTGCAGCTATGCCGCCCCATACGCAACAAACTGAGATGCACTGTGTGTTCTGACACCAGCATTAACCTTTTCAGCAATTTGAGCTACAGTTGCTCGTCTGTTGCATTTAACCACACGAGCCAGCTTTTGCCCCCCACGTGCATCAATGAGCCTTGGCCGCCCATGACCCTGTCACCGGTTCACTGCTTTTACTTGCTTGGGCCACTGCGGTTTTGGAGATGCTCTGACCCAGTCATCTAGCCAGCACAACTTGGCCCTTGTCAAAGTCGCTCAGATCCTTACACTTGCCCACTTATGTCTCATGCCTGCTCCAGGGTGCCTGCAGGATATCACTTTGTTTTGTTCTGGACAACATCCACTGCTATGTCAGGGCCCTGATATGTGGCCGCACAACCCTAGGTGCTCAACACCCTGGACCAGGCCCTGTCCATCTCCGCTACTGCGCAATACCTCCTGAAATCCATCTTTGGGTGCTCTGGGTCATTACAGTCATCCAGCCCCCGACCCGGCTTCGTTTTGGTGTCCTTCTCCAGTACCATTGTGCCTGCTCTGGCTCGTGCTCGGGTTCTGCACTGTGGATCCTCAGCTACTGATCCGGACCATTCCTGGCCGTTACACTAACACATCAACTTTGAGGACGCAATGTTCACTTGCTGCCTAATATATACTCACCCTATGACAGCTGCCATGATAACAAGATTATCAGTGTTATTCACTTCCCCTGTCAGTGGTCATAATGTTATGGCTGATTGGTGTGTGTGTGTATATATGTATATATATTGTATATATTCAACTCTGTATCTTTAAAGTATGTCTGATGTTTTATGTGAATAATCACCCTAACCTATTGTAAAGCACTCTATGGAGACAGTAAGCTCCATTCCTTTCAGCATGATGACCCGTGTCCTTGATTGGGACCAGCGGGGCATAATCCTGAACCTCACTGGTTGGGAGTACATGTATGTATTACATGCATTATACTTTATGGAAGATCTTTTTTCCTTTCTAATCAAACAGAATTTTATTTGATCTGGATCAATTCAATTATAGATAATCTTAAAAACCTGACAAATATTCCTTTTTTATCAACTTCACTAAGTAAGTTTTGAAATCTTGTTATATTGTTATTGTTGATGTTATTATCAATATTGTGCATAATGTGTTTTAAAAAAAAGCATTGACTTTGTACAAAATTACAAAAATGGAAAGAACAGTTAATAATAAATTACATTGCATTTATTTATATAGCGCCCAGCAGATTCCATAGCGCTTTACTACCAAACCAACTATAACAAAAAAGGGAGCGTACAATCTAGTTGCTTTTAAAAATAATATTCATCGTATAATTTCCATCAACAAATTTATGGAATCTGAACGTACTACTATTTATAACCAAGGTAAAAAAAAATCTGTTTACTGTGTTTATTTGAACTCATACAGGTTTTTTTTTTATTTCCAGTAAGAATGAAACATAAAGCTTCGCTTTAGATGTTGTTGCCAAGGCAACTGCCAATCTACAACTCTTCGCACAGTTAAACGAACACAAAAAAAAAAGGAATTGCAAATCCCAGGTGTGTAGCTGCCAGTCGGAGCACGTCACTTTTAGCGAGGATGCTTGCTGTATGACCTCCTGGGTCCACGGGCGATCGTCGCTTTCCTAATACCTGGCTGTCTTTTCTGTGTAAGAGTGATAACGAGCACACAGATAATCCCGACAGGCCGGAGTTTATCCGTCTGCCACTTCTGGCCTCTGCTAGCAGAGACAGGAGGCATTCACACACACGCTCTCGCTCCCTTCACTAGCTACTGCTTTCTTCATGTAGTTTAATGGCTTTGCAAAGAAAGTCTGTAAAGAGACAGCCTTACTGAGCCTTGCATTCAGATCATGACCTAGCGCATCATGAACTTGGAAGGTCTTGAGATGATAGCCGTTCTAATCGTGATTGTTCTTTTTGTGAAATTGTTGGAACAGTTCGGGCTTATTGATGCAGGTCTAGAAGGTAAGGCAGTTAGTCTTTAACTAGTGTCTCGTGTGTCTTCTGTGTTTTATTCTCTTACCCAGAGGTGGAATTTTAAACATAACTGTGTGTATGTTTAAAAATAATAAATTAAATGTATTATATTGTCAAACATAGCATGTATGTTGGTTTAATAATAATAATAACAATAATACATTTAATGTATTCAATGAATTTGAATTAATTAGGACATTCAATTAAGAACTACTTATTTTTTTCCTTTTTTCTTTTTTTTATTTATATTGATTAAAAAGGTTAAAAGCATTTGCTACGATTTGTAGAGGTATTAGCTTAATATCTTTGTATATCATACACAGCTTACCGGAGCATCATCCGATGGAACTGATGCTCAACATCCAATGAATGATCTAAAGGAAACATTCTATTCACATCTGAAGGATTAAATGCATTGGGTTGTGTGCTTATTTTCTTCTTGATTTTAACAACCTTCTGTTGTCATTTGTGTTTAAATAAAGGGATCTGCCCAAGTTTCTATGTTACAAAAGACGATGAGTATCTACGGCTGTCTTGAGTCATGTAAACTAACTGAAACAAGCATTGGAAGTTGTTTAACCCTTTAAATGTGGGCAACCCTGTTAAAGATTGTATGTGCTTTGTATTTTACCCTGGTCTGTTCATTTAGAAAAAAGATGTCTTCCCTTTTATTAGACAGAAATTGAAGAGTTCACTCTGATGCTTATACATTTTGTCAGTTGCGTTGGTTCATTAATGTTGTGTTGGAACACTACCTGCAGATATGATTTAACCCCTTAGTGACAAAGCCCGTACATGTACGGGCTCAAAATGCATTGTTTTCAATGGGTTTAGGGACCACCCATTGTCCTTAAGGGGTTAATCACAAGCAAAGATCTCAAAGTTTCATATGGAGAGGCATGTACATGAATAGAGAACGCAATTTAGTATTCTACACCGAACGTGTTATTTGTTGGATAGTGTTGGATGTTCTTCAGTAGCTATCTTAGTACTTTGTGTTTCTTCATTCATCAGCAATATGGCATGTGTCTGTAGTGTGTATGTTTTATGCATATAATCTGGAAACACACACATTAAATTATATTTAAGATTCAAGCGATGAGCCTAAGTTTCTAGTTAGACTCTTAAATATGTTAAGCTGTTCGTCACGTTTGTTGCAGATATGCAAGTAGTTGCAGTACTGTCCAGCAGCTAAAAGGTTAATTGACCATATGGTTCTATTAATTAACGCTTGAAATGCATGAAGAGCAAGCAGAACATTCAATGCAGATGCCTTCCCTACTTATCTGATACTGGCATGGATAACGTTTTTAATAAATGTAGTTCTGATTTGATGTGTGACATTAAACGTGAGTAAATGAAAACCTTCAAACAGAACTCATATCTAGTAGTAAGCTCAGCAGTTTCTTGTTATAGTCTCTGTATTGTAGAAATATTATATGCCTATGTGATATGACCCCATGATGCCAAGCATAATGTTTAAACATCTTATGCTATGTATCTTTACCCTATATTGGGATTTAATCACTTAGCAAGGAACCGTGCATTCATGGTGTGAAGGACACATTAACTGCTACTTTCAGATGTTCTGATAAATTGTCGGAGCCAGAAAGCGGTTTACCCAGTTTCTCCAGTTATTGGCTTATATGTATGATGTCACATTCCATTTGTGGCCTCTGTGTACACGCAATTACGGTACGTCTCACGCTACATTGCGTGTTATGTATTCAGTGCAGTGTTCTCATCTCCATTAGGCTTACAGGACACTGGGATTGAAACTTGTTTGAAACAATAAGGTAAGTAAAAATGTAATACATTTGCGAGTTTCAGCTGAAGCATTAAGTATATATTGTTTACATATGATGGCGGGAGTGCCTCAGTTATCTAAAAATACATTTCAATGAAAATAAAACTAGATTCATTTTATATTTCATTATATCTATTATATATTCAGGGTGCAGGGCCGGCCTTAGGTGTTCAGGCGCCCTGTGCGGACTACTTCTCTGGCGCCCCCTGGACAAAAAAGAAAGAAAAATCTTGTAATAAACAACTAGTTTTATTTAGAGATTATTTATGTGCAAATGCAAACAAGTACAATAATATATAACTGGAAACACTGGTAACAATAATGGACCTGAAATACATTAAATATAGAGGGGAAAAAAACAATCTTTGTAACAAAACCATTTTTCCTTTACATATTGAAAAAATTGGACCCTAGGCAATTATTTTCATTTGCACCCCCTCCACGCACCCTAGCATGCACTCACTCCCTCCACTCCCACACCAAAAAAATATATATTTGCCACACTGACTGCAGATTATGGGAAGACTGTGAGAGTCAAAGCAGTCTTCCCTCTTTCTGACTTTGAAAGGTCCTCTCTCCGTAATAATCCCCAGAGCCCCTTTGTCCCCTCATTCACTAAACCACACCTCTCTTTTCCTTCCTCCCTGTAGTTCAAGTATAGATCAAATAAACAACACATGTAAACAACACTTGCATGTATGGCATTGCAGGTTAGTCCAACACATTACTTCATTCATTATCTTACTCATTCTCACTCTCTGTCAAGGTTCTTACTCCCTTTCTCACAATCTCCTCCCCCTACTCACTGTCTACGCCCTCTACTACTCTTCTTACAATCTACCCCCCCTTCTTACTATCTACCCCCTCGCCCTTTGCAGTTCACTTATCCTGGTGAAGTCCTGCGGTGGGAGTGCAGCTTCACCGCTGAGGGTCGGGATATGACGTCAAATTCCGGCGCTCATCATGAAGCGCTGCACCGTGACCAAGGCTTCGAGCTCCCACCACCGCAGTCAGGGAAACGGTAGGGAGCAGAGGAGACAAAGGGGGCCGAGTGGTTGCTAAAAAAAAATTCATGTGCAACCACTGGGCGCCCCTTTCTCTCCTCCCCTCCCTGGCGCAGCCCTGGCCTTGGCGATGGGACGGCCGCATGGGGCCTTGGTGATGGGGCGGCCGCATGTTGCCCCTGCTGCCTTGACGCCCTGTGCAGCCGCACAGCTCGCACACCCCTAAGGCCGGTAATGATGAAGTGAGACAAGCTATATTCCATTGTCTGTTGGACACTGTCTACCTGTCAGTCAACCACATACTGTACCTACATACTGTCCCTAGGAACTGCCTGGAGCTCCCCATCTTCTTACCATAAGGAGGCAGGACTAGCCCAAGTTAGACTTTATAAAGGCAGAGAGATTGAAGGTAGCCCCGTTTGGAGACTGAGTTGAAACCCGTCTGATTCTTAGATATGGTCACCTATGGCACAGTATCTCAAATGGGTTTGGCCACAACATCCACAATCTATCAGATATTTTATTTGGGATCGTGCTGGCTCTATGAGTATTCTGCCAGAGGTCTGATAACGCTATATTTATTTTACACATATCCTAAAGCTTGTGAGGTCAAAGAGCCCTGACATTTTTTTGAATATCCCCAAAACATTTACAAGAACAATTATGCTTGGATATTATTAAGGGATACTTTAACCACTTCATGACCATAGTATATGTTATACCTTCGAAAAACAAAGTCTTTTTTTCAAGAAGATCTTTATCCCACGTTTTACTTTCAGGGCTTTAATTTGAAACCATATTGATACATATAAAACAATACTTATTACCGCATACATAAAATGTTAGATGAAAATTGAAGGGAAAAAAATAAAAATTTTGCCAAGGGTCTTCTCTGCAGGATAGATGCTACTGCTCAACAAAAGGCCATTTTATATTCAGTAACATGCTGTGAGTACAGAAGTACTCAGCGAGTACATTTTTTAATATTTGGATGGCCTACATACACACTAGACTTTAAAAAAAAAATAAAAAAAATAACACTAGTTAACCTTTCTTTATTTATATATTCTGATAAGTTTTTTTTTATTTTAGATACAATTTTTTAACATTTTCACTTTTTATTTTTTTTCCATTTTTTTTTATTAATTAATACATGTATTAATTCATAGAATTTAAAGGCAGATAAGAGCCATTCAGCCCATTTAGTTTTCCTGAAGTAATGACTCAAACGACTGAAGCTTAATCAGTCCATCGTGTTGAGTTAGATTCAGGATAGCCTTATGCCTATCCCATGCATGTTTTAATTCCACCACTTTATTAGCTTCTACCACTTCTGCAGAGAGGCTGTTCCACTTATATACCACCCTTTCAGCAAAGTAAAACTTCCTTACATTACATAGAAGCATCGGACTCTCTATTATTAGATAATGACCTCTTCTTTTACCATTTATCCTCCTTCGACATAAATGTCCAACCTGTACTTTGTTAAATAGACCTGACCATGTTAACAGGCAATATCAAGCTGCACAAAAACAAAATGTGAAACAAAATGTATAAGGAAAACCTCATGAGGTTTTTATTTATACATGAATATTATAAACAAGGGAAAAAACTAATAGAAATACACAAAGTCTACCGATTCATGTTACTTGTATATCACCATTACGATATTGGTCTTTCAAAAATATTCCTACAAAATAATTCAAATTAGATGAAAAAAAAAAGTATGTAAAAAATACAATTATTCATAAAATAGCTCCTAATCTGTTATGGTCAATTTGAGAATATTTACCCTGTACCTCGGGCCAGGGTCAAACACTGCGCTTAGTTTTGGGTGGCTACCTTTCCTTGCCTTTTTTTCTCCCCATATGTCCAGCCCTTTAGATTTCTCAGCTTTTTTGCTTAAACATTTTTTTTTGTAATTCTTTACCATGGTTCAGATTTGCTTTTATTCTTCTTTTTTATTAAAAGCAAATCTATTACATTATTGACTCTTATTGAGTAACTGTGTAAAAGTACCTTCTCATTCAAAAGTTATACATTTTTTGGGGGGGGCAGTTATAATAGTAATATATAATATAATAGTAATATTTTTTCATTTCTAGATGTCGGATACTAATGTTCAACAAATATTTTTTTTATAAGCTACAATGTGGGGAGTACAAAAAGCAATGGTTTGTTAGCAATTTAGCTTGAGAGAGGGCCCTAGCCAGCTGCTAGAGAACGAGGGCCATTGTGGCCCAATTGTGCCATATGTCCTGTCTCTCAGCCGACAGTAAAGTATGTTTGATGATGATATCTACTGTACTTCTCATCATATACAAGCACAATCCAGTGTCTCCATGTAGTGTTTAAGGGTGAACGAAATATGCCCTTTAAAGTCCTCTGTCAGTCATTCTCTGTATGGCTAGGTTTCCACTTGGGTTTTTGTCGCGTATGTTTGTTTGTAATGGCATGTTTGTTCCAAATGGTGTAAAATTCAATATGAACCAGTCCAGGACTTTGTTTTGTGTGAAACTGTTTGTTTTCAGCCTATTTCTCGTAGGACACACAGATACTGGGTCCATCCTCTGCATTGTAACTGTGGAAAAAACGCCATAAAAAACGCCAAGACAATAAACCCACATGGCTTTTTCATGGCGTTTTTTCTCTCCCATAGACTTCTATTGGAGAAAAAAAGCCAAGATTTCTTGCAAAAAACGCCAGAGTGTCAACATGCTGCAGTTTTGAAAAACTGCCACAGAGCCCAAAAAAGCAGAAAAACGCCAAAGAGGACTGAAAAAACGCCAGACAGAAAAACGCCAAGTGGAAATGGCATTTTGCGATTTCCTATTGAATTACAGCTAACATCTGGCTGCAGCCGTTTTCCACAAAAAATTGCCAGGTGGCGCAATTGGCGTTTTTATAGGCGTTTTTAGCAAAAAAAAACCCGATGGAAACCAAGCCTAAATCTTCTTGTACCCTTCCTCAGTGAAAACCGGGCCACTCAGCTCCCCCAAACACACACCACACCCCAGATAACTGTATGTGGTGCACACCCGACACTGGATTATTTATAAAAAGTGATTCTGAGGCAAAGTTTAAAAATCCCTCATCTCTGGGGATTGATTGGGAGACTGGCTCATAGAGCTTTACATGTTTTATGAGTTACATGCTAAGCGATATAGATACACGTATGTTCACTCATTTGTCATATTATTGTTTCTTTCACTCTTTCCTCCTAATTTTTCCCTCTATGTGCCTATCATTTCTCCTGATCAGCTTTTGCCCTGTCTCTTTTTCTTTCTTCTTTGTTGCCTTTTTTTATAATCTCCCCATAGTAATATCTCCACACAAAAGCAATTTAAGTATAAACTAGATCCTTCCACGGGCAAAAGTCTGTTTCCCCAGGGAGGGTGGCATATTCCAAACCTGATTTAATAGCTTCTGGAGCAGTTCTTAATTTTTACAAGGACTTACAAGCAGCTAAAGTACACGTGTGACATGCGCTCGCCTTAAACCCATGGCACCAACCACTGATCCATGCGTGTACCACGTTACTGGCAAAAGGACAAATCTGGACACTAATTCTTCCATTCTGTCCTTGTAAGCAAATCAAGGCAACTCCAGTTTCATGCTCCCGTTTTCCAACAAAGCTAACCACTACAGCTTTTCATATATTTAAACAAATTTTACTAAAAATCTAAAAAAGGCCTAATACATTACGGTTAGCTTTATATGTATCACCCACTCATGTTTGAAAATATATGCACAAATCTTTTGTTCACATGTAAAGTTTTTTGTTTTGTTTTGTTTTTACAGAAGACAATGTCATTGATGTTTCTTTAGTATATTTCATTAAGAAATCAATTGTAACTGAATTCTACATTAGACATCTTTGCAAATGTAACACTGTTTCGCAGACCTAAATCAATTATAGAATGTATCCTACCTTATGTTCCCTGTCAGTCTAAGAAAAATAATTTAAATAAACCAGCTAAACGTTAGACAGAAATATTACCATCTGACAGTGCCTCGGGTTCCTCTTTTCTCGAGGGAGATCCTGTTTAAAAAAACATCAACAAATAAATCTCGGCCGAATGCAACCTTTTTCAATATTAGTATAATTTATGCATTATAAATCACTCGCTGGTGTCCTGGGTGCACCTAAAAATGGAATGTGAGATGTTTTGTTGGTATTTGAGGCAGGGCATAGTTAGAAAAAGGGATGAGCATGACCTGAAAGTTTTAGTAAATTATGAAAAATCATCATATCTGAGTGGGAGATTTGGGAGTGACGCCATGATCCTCTACTTTGTTTCCCACGGTTCCTTCGACATTGGGCACTTGCATGTGCAGTATATATATATTTGGCCCCTGGTGTTAAAAAAAACATAGGAACCCCAAACTGTAAACTATTGGGGGTTTTTTGTTTGTTTTGTGTTGTTCCTTTAATATTCAGGAAATTTCAAAAGCAGTTGTTTTTCCCTAAAAATCAAGTTGTAGGTGAAATGAAAAACTTCATCTAATCATCTATTCATCTATTTCTGCATTGATACTCCTTTTCAAATTCTTTAATGTGTTTGTGTAACTTTATCATAGATTTGTTTTCATCTTCTACCATACAAATACGCTGCTTTAGATTGCAGATAAACGTGCCAGAGTATTTGTAAAATGCTTATAATACACAAAACGGTAAAAATTACATTATAATAATGGTATAAATGTGTACAATAACAAAATTCTAAAATAATACATTTCAAGTGTGCCGCACTGTGTTGACATTAAAACGTAACCTTGAAAATTAAGTGTCATTTGTTTGACATCTTCTGAGCTCCATAAAATATGTATGCCTAATGTTGACTGTACGCTAATAGGTTGTGACATTATTTGAGCATCTATATTAAAAAGACTATTTATAGAAACTGTCAATGATAAACTGGAATTAAAATGCTGGCGCTCAGCTTGAGAGGGAATTGAAATTTGCAGTCTTTTTTCTTAATCAATCTGGGTAATAGTGTTGATAAAGAAAGTTTTAGGAGTTACTTTGTTTTAATAGCTGGGGACCTTTCTGTCTTTAATCCAATTCTTATATATTCTACTTAATGTAAATATTAAAAAAAATATTTTTGGGGGGGCGGAGTTATGGTCATATTTTACAAAATTATTTTGCCCTAAGAATCAAATAAAAAAATAAAAAATAGAAACGCATACATCATGAAATCAAATGTACGCAATGGATAACTGGTGAATTAAAATAAGCACTTATTGGGTGTAATAATGTTAAAAACATCCAAGGTTTATTGGGAAAAAAAAACTGGAAATAAATATTGCTGTATGCATCCCAGGGAAGAACATCTAACATTTTAGATGGTCCATGAAAATATATAACAAAAGAGCAAAATTATCAACGTAAAAGAAAAAAGGCCTGTAATAAAATGTTACGCGAAGGAGTGTAACGATCCCTCATTGAAAGAATTTCCTGCCTATCACATTTCCAGAAAAGTAATTTCATTATATTTCACCATGTACAGGAAAGAGAAATGGTTGCCCTCCCATTGGTGTCCATACCTCTTCCTCTTACGACAGGAAAATATCCAAAAAGCGGTTTTCTGCTGTACTTGTAACATTTAAAATGACACTTTCATTCTAGTATGTTTTGTACTATATTTATACTTTTTCCTAATTTCCTATTACCGTATTTGCTCGATTATAAGACAAGGTTTTTTTCAGAGCAAATGCTCTGAAAAAAAACCCTCGTCTTATAATCGGGGTCGTCTTATAATCAGACCTCAAATAGGTCTGACTATGAGACGACTAAGATCCAGATCCCCCGCAGCTGAAGGGGACCTGGATCCTCCTTCCCCCCCCCCCGCCCCACTTACCGGTACTTCTGGTATACTTTTCCTAATTTCCTATTACCGTATTTGCTCGATTATAAGACTAGGTTTTTTTCAGACCAAATGCTCTGAAAAATACCCCTCGTCTTAAAATCGGGGTCGTCTTATAATCAGACCTCAAATATGTCTGACTATGAGACGACTAAGATCCAGATCCCACACAGCTGCAGGGGACCCGGATTCCCCCCCCCCGCCCCACTTACCGGTACTTCTGAGTCCCCGGTGTGTAGCTGGGGCAGCGTGTACATGTCTACGCGATTCGCATCGGTGCGGGGAACTCTGATCTCTGACAGTCGGGGAAGGTCTGCGCGATGGACGCAGACAACCCCCGCTGCCAGCCACACCTCCTTCCGGCTGCAGCGTAAGTGCTTGGGATCCACACGCTGCCCCGGCTACATGACAGGGAAGTCAGAAGCACCGGTAAGTTTGGGGGGGGAGTGTGAAATGGGGGCATAAGGCATTTCTGGAGGCAGAGTGCTCTGTGAAATGCCTTTTAACCCCCTTAATGCCACTCTGCCTCCAGAAATGCCTTTTTAACCCTCTATACGCCACTCTGTCTCCTGAATGCCTTTAACCTCCCTATATGCCACTCTTCCCCCAGAGTGGCATATAGGGGTGCAAGGCATTTCTGGAGGCAGAGTGGCACATAGGTGGTCAAAAGGCATATCATGGGGCACAGTGGCATATAGGGTTAAAAGGCATATCATGGGGCACAGTGGCATTTAGAGGGTTAAAAGGCATATCATGGGGCACAGTGGCATATAGGGGGTATAAGGCATTTCTGGGGCAGATGTGCATAACTGGGAAATAAAACCAAAATATTTTTCTCAATCATAGCTTTTATAAAAAAAAAATAGTTTAGATGAATTAACATTTACTGGTAAAACTTTTTTCCTATAGGGTCGTCTTATATTCAGGCTTTTTCTTTTTTTCCTAAATTCATATTCAGATTTGGGGGGTCGTCTTATAATCAGGGTCGTCTTATAATCAAGCAAATACTGTATATGCAGAAGAAGATGACATGAAACTTTGGTTAAGCACAAACAAGTTAATCATACATACAGAGGGGTTTATTTAATGAGAAGGCTGCATATTTATTCATCTCAGTACCAATTTAGGTGATTATTTAAATGACAAATTTTTCAATAAAAAGAACAGATTTATAAATTGAACCTAGTTGTGTTGTCAATGTTTCCCTGAGATTAACAAAGTACATATACCATCATATAAATACCATGACACTATTTATGAAAGTTATCTGAGTTTGCTTGAGTCAGTGGTCTTCTCAGTTTTTAGTGAATGAATCCCTGGTCACTTTTTAGACAACCATTTGCAGCAAATACAATTAGACCATTATGATATATTAAAATGTCCATACTTTCCCATCTGTTCACAATATACAATGTTATACAACAATTATTTTTAACACTTTTAATGTCAAGTAAGTTTCAAATTACAAATCTAAGCACGGTTCTCCACTTTAGTCTTTAGATTTGTCCCCATGGTGCTACATTAATGAAAGACGGAGAGTTCTTTATTTTTCATTATTTTTGCTCTGTAAAGTTTGTCTTCTTAACTGACGTTAACCTAAAAAATAGGAAAATATGGAGTTGTTAAGCTCTATGAATCCATTTCAGCGACTAAGCTATAAACATAGGATTGTAGCCAATTTGGCAACAATTATGCAATTTGTTATCTGTCAAGTCATGGCATTAATGACCAACAATTCACCAATTAACCATCTGTTTTAAGACTTTGCTTTCCCAGTTTGATGTTTCATGTGTTTCTCATATGTTCTGTTCAGTTCTAAAATGTTTCATAGGATTAAGGTGAAGAGATATGCTTTAGACTTAACAAGCAATAAACATTTTGTCAGGACTTCTTTCTTGACATTAGAAGTTTTATTTTTCCACGAAGCTCAATTAAAAATCAAGAGTTGTTTTGCTTTTCTGCCAATTTTAAAGGGATATCTTTTTTTATTCTATTTTTTTTTCAAGAAACCAAAGTTGTGCATGGAAGTGATTATAACCATGTAGAAACATAGAATCCGATGGCATTGGACCCATCTAGTCTGCCCATTATTCCAGACATAGAGACTCAGACCTTAATCACTCCTAGGTCTTGTCTTTTATTCTGGATAGTGTTATGCCTATTCCATGCATGTTTAAGTTCACTTGTTGCATTCGCCTCTACCACCTCTGAACGGAAGCTGTTCCACTTATCTACTACCCTTTCGGTGAAGTAGAACATACTTGCATTACATCTAAACCTTTGTTTTTAGACTATGGCCACTTCTCCTCTGAAATAAACTTCTCTCTTGCAATTGTTTAAATGTTTCAATTACATCTCGCCTCTCTCTTTCCTTGAAGCCATACATATTTTAAAATCCCTTGGTCTTTTCTGATGTTTAGCCTTTTTATCCTGGAAGCTATTTACCATTTTAGTAGCCATCCTTGTGACTCTTTCCAATAGTCCAGTATCCTTTTGGAGATGTGGTCTACAGAACTCTACAATAGGCGAGGTCTGACCTGAGGTCTGTAAAGTGGTAGAGCCACCACTTTCTTTCTGCTACTAATGTCTCTTGCTTTAAAACCCAGCACCCTGCTTGCTTTTTCAGACACTTTATTGAGTTGCCCTATTTACTCCATTTCTTCTGTCATCGACGGAACAGTGTCTCAAATGCTATATTCTACCTTGGGGTTTTAACATCGCAAGGACATTATTGTACATTTATCAAGATTAAACTGCAACTGCCACATGCTCAATCATTCTTCTAATTTACTTAAATCACTTGCCCTATGGCTTGTTCCACTAGGAGTTTTTATCCAGTTAAAGACCTGCAAAAAGTCATACCTTACAATTAAGACCATTTGTAGTTGAATCATTTTTAAATGTTTATTAAAAAATTAAAAAGTATGGCTTCCAATAATGATCCTGCACCATTAGCTACAACCCTCTGTCTCCTGTCACTCAATAATTGGCTTATGCATTCAATTATTTTAATATCCGAACCCAATTATTACAATGTATTCATAAGTCTTCTATGAGTGACAGTTTGAATTGCCTTATTGAAATCCAGATAGGCTAAATCTGCTCCTCACAGTTCTATTATTTTACTCAAACAAACAAATTACGTTCATTTGACAAGATCCCCCTGTAGTAGATTCATGCTGTTTATGATCTTGCAAACCATTTACATACATACACTATATGGACTCCTGACCATTACCCCAACAGATTCATTTATGACATTGCATTCTAAATACATAGAATACATTAATATGTAGTTGGAAGCATAGCATTGTCCAAAATGTCTATGTATGTTTCCCTCAGCATACCAAGACATTTTGGACAATGCTATTCTTTCAGCTTTATGGCAACAGTTTGGGGAAAGTCCTTTTCTATTTCAGCATGACTGCGCCCCAGTGCACGAAGCAAGGTCCATAAAGGCATGGTTGGATGAGTTTGTTGTGGAAGAACTTTGCTGGCCGGCACAGAGCCATGACCTCAACCCCATTGAACAGTTTTAGGATAAACTGGAACGGAGATTGTGAGCCAGCTCCTTCTCCAACATCAGTGCCTGACCTCACAAATGCTCTACTGGATGAATGGGCATGAATTCCCACAGAAACATTTTGTGGAAAGACTTCCCAAAAGAGTAGAAGCTGTTATAGCTGCAAAGGGGGCACCAACTACATATTAATGTCTATTTTTTTTTTAGAATGCAACATCAAAAAAGTCCCTGTTGGAGTAAACTCTTACTAAAAATGTACACTAACTGTAATAAAGCCCATCAGACCATGGAAGAGTAAGATCTGGTAATCAATTCATATGAAATGTCTGTCTTTTACATTGTCACAATAGGATTATTTAGTGCAGCTGTAAAGCCAAGATTTGAAAAGGTTTGTTTTCTTTGTAGATGCAGCAAATCACACATGTTTTAAGGCATTAATAGACTTTGACGTAAGATACACAAGGCAGTGAAACATTGCTCATTCTGAATGATGGTTTCTCAATGAACTTGCCACATGCTTCTTCAACATTGATAAGCACATGGCTTGTATTTTATCCATCATAATTCATAGACTATGAACAAATGTTGTTTACAAAACATTAAATACATAAATACAGTAGCAAGAAAAAGTAAATCAATCATTACAATAATACATATAGTCTAAAGTTGACCAGGTTTAAAATTAGGACTCCAGAGATATGTCAGTAACAGGTGCCTTGTTATTTTACTTCCTACTGTTGCCTTGCTGCTTTGTACCGGGAAGAACGCACAGCAGTAGGAACAACATCTTAAAAACCAAGAATATGCATCATGAAAATGCATCTTCATGGGCCCCTGAAACAAGAAAAAGAATTCTTAAACACAAGTAGAACGATCCCCGTTCTCCACACAAGTTTTAAATCCCAAATAAGATCTCAAGTTTTATTTAAGTCTGCCAAGCAGATTTTTGTCTCATAATACTTATCTTTATTAAATATACTTTACGTATGTGTTTGTATTATTTTCAGTGCAAAATTATAGAGAATTTAACAAAAGGTCCAGTTGACTCAAGTTAGTTAGTGAAACCTACATTTGACTTGGCCTCGCTAACTAGCATATATATACACAACCAAGATTAGTCATATTGAAATATATGGACTAAATACTAGACATGTGCATTTGGATTTGTACAAATTTCAAATTCAATAAAATTTGCTAATTTAGTTAATTCGTACAGATCTCCAAAAAGGAGGAAAGGGCCCCCAAAGAAATAAACTAAAACAAAGCAGAGCCATGAATTTTCATTTGAATTTCATTGGTTCTTTCATTCACTCTCCCTTACACTCTCATTCACATTCTCTTACACTGTTTCCCTGCATGCCTCTCTACCTTCTCTGCTGAGTGCTGCACAGCTCCACTACTTCTCTTGTATCTTCTTGTTCTTCGGTCTTCTTACTTTCTCAGCTGCTTCTTGACTATTTTTTCTTTGTCCGATTCTCTGAGGACATTAAGAGAGTGTGAAAAGAAAATGAATGAGAGTGTGAGAGAGTGTGGGAATGCGAGAAAGGGCATAAGACAGTGAATGAGGGTGAGTAACAACAAATTTTGTTTCTAAATGTAAAATTCCCTCTGATTTTCATACAAACCAAAAGGGACTAGATAAAATGTATTGTCCAAAAAAAAAACTGGGCCAAAAATGAAACAAAAATGTTGGTATTACTAAATAATAATTCTGATGCAAATAAGGGTGCTTCATACAGAGCACAATCATATTTTCTGACAGCTAAATGTTACTTACTGTGTCTCAAACTGTTCACATCAATCGGATAATATCGCACAGTGTTATATACATTAGACTATGTGAAAACCTGTATCTACATCAATCTTTATGTTGCTGTTTTGGATGATAATTTCACAATAAATTTGTCCAGTTAATACATATGTTGTTGTTGGTCCTACTGTTATCCTGCTGTCAAGTATACAAGAGGGCATAACTCAGTTCTTCCCATTGGAGCTGAATTCATTGTCATACCTGAGATATCTCAACACCCGAATCCTCCCGATCAACACCCAAATTCTCTGGGTTGCGGAGCCTTCACAGGCCCCACTCCCCACCCATTTCCTCTTTAAATGGGGTGTTCCCCGCAACGTCAGCAAGGGATGCCCACTGACATCAGCGAGAACGCCCACTGACATCAATGGGAACACCCCCAACATCAGCGGGAGCGCCCCTGGCAGCACTGGAACCACCCTTGATGTCAGCAGGATCGCCCACCGACTTCAGTGGGACCACTGATGTCAGTGGGCAGTTCTGGCCATGTCCCGCAAGGGTAAACTCCAAGTAGCTGGAGCTCAGAAGTTCCCTGGTATGTTCATTGTACTTTTTGAGTACACTGGTTTTGGAATATAATCAGGGATGTAACAATCAGAGCCACCACTCTAGAGGGCCCCTGCGGCTACTTGCCTGCCTCTTTAATACCCTTAGCTAGCGGCACAGAGAGTGTAGGGATCATTTGATTGGGTGATCTCTCACACCCTCTACATGCTGTGTCTGATCCAGTGGGCAGTAATTGACATCACAACATGGAGGAAGAGGAGGAAGAGAGACACACCGCTCCTGCAGGTAAGTATTGTTTGGTTTGGTAGCAAATATTGTACTGATAAGCAGTTTGGGGCCAAGATGGCACAGGCAAGCTCTTTGAGGCAAAAATTGCACAGGCAAGCTGTATGGGGTCAAAGGTGGCACTGATAAACCGTTTGGGGAGAAAGGCGGGACATGTTGCTTGGTGAAGTAGGGGGCCCTGAGGCAATTTTTGCACTGGGGTCCTAGGGCAATTTTTGCACCAGGACCCTGTGGTTTCTAGTTACGCCCCTGAATATAATAATACATATATCATATTCGCAGTGCCTGAATTGTTACTTCACCGTCTTTACCCATGTCCAATAAAAATAGCGTGTTTCATTTAGTATTGGGTGTAGTAGACTTCTGGAAATGTCTGTCTTGGAAAGCCTGACAAAAAAGCAGTTTTCTTACATTTTTCCATCACCAGAATTGTATTGCTTTAAATATTGAATACTTTCCAGGATATTTAGATTATCTTCTTATCTGAAACCTGGGATGTTTAGATTATCTGCTTATCTCAAACCTGGGATGTTTATTGATTGTGAGGCCATGCTCAGTATTTTCCCTTACAAAAAAAATACTGCAGTTTTTCTGAAGTAATAGGCTAGGTTTCCATTTGGTTTTTTTTTGCTAAAAACGCCCATAAAAACGCCAATAGCGCCACCTGGCGTTTTTTTTTAGTGGAAAAACGCAGCAGCCAGATGTTAGCTGTTCTTCAATAGGAAATCGCAAAATGCCATTTCCACTTGGCGTTTTTCTGTCTGGCGTTTTTTCAGTCCTCTTTGGCGTTTTTCTGCTTTTTTGGGCTCTGTGGCAGTTTTTCAAAATCGCAGCATGTTGACACTCTGGCGTTTTTTGCAAGAAATCTTGGCGTTTTTCTCCAATAGAAGTCTATGGGAGAGAAAAAACGCCATGAAAAAGCCATGTGGGTTTATTGCCTTGGCGTTTTTTATGGCGTTTTTTCCACAGTTACAATGCAGAGGATGGACCCAGTATCTGTGTGTCCTACGAGAAATAGGCTGAAAACAAACAGTTTCACACAAAACAAAGTCCTGGACTGGTTCATATTGAATTTTACACCATTTGGAACAAACATGCCATTACAAACAAACATACGCGACTGGATCCTGCGTGCCAAAAGCAACAGCAAACAATTTGCACCATCATTTGGGGCCAATCTTCCCAGAGGAGCAGACATTCGGAATAAAGCATGCCTTACAAACCACCGAAAAGAGACAAAAGGGTCTACCAAGTAAATGACATCAGGAGAGGGCAGATACTTGCCATTTATCCTAATCCCTTTTAGCTGGGTGAAACTTCTAACTTGTAAAAGTTGTAAAATTTCCACAGAAAGGCTAAAACGTCAGAAAAAACTGCAGAAAAAAAGCCAAAACGCAGGTAAATGCAGCGGCAGTTTTCTTGGCAGTTTTCCTGGCGTTTTTCATCAAGAAAAAAACGCCGGACAAAAACCCAAGTGGAAACCTAGCCTTATACTATCATGATGAGAGGAATTCAGTTTTCTAATTAAATGTTAACATTTGTGCCTTTTGGCATCATGTTAAATACATCTTTGTATTTTACATTTAACCGTTGACAGTTACCAACTAGTTCTATCTTAATGGAAGTCCAACAAAGGATTGACATTTAATCTTTTCTTATGTTCTTGTTAAAACTGATCCAAATGCCAATGTGTAATAGTTTTCCATTATTATTCCTTAGCCTTAAATGCCAACAGGTTCATTCATTGTAACCTTCACATGTACTTCTCCTTTGTGTTTAAAAAAGAACAGGGCATCGATATACACAAAAATACACTTGTGATTGTAATCATCGATGAAATACTAGAATCAGCCTGACATATCAAAACCATATTAGTTGCTATTTGTATAGTAAACAATGAAAATTTTGGCTAGAATCATTATTCTCAAACAAAGAATCTTAACAACTATTTTGCCTGAAAACAAATGAGACATGTGCTTTTTTTCATTTAACACAATTTAAAAATCTATTTTTTTAATATATTTCAATAATAATGTCGTTTTTTGACACACTGTTATATTATAGTTGCTTAAAAAATAATAACAGTTTGAAAAAGGTAGATACATGGAACATTTAACCTTTCTAGGTTATAAAATCTCATCTCAAATTAAAAAGTATTAAAAGGGGTAAAGCTCCAAATACCCCATGCAAAGGCACCAAGTGGATATTTATAATAAATATTCAGTGAGACAAAGACATTAGGCCCATCCTGGAAGTGGTTGGGTAATATGGGTGAAACGGTCTGGTTGATGACTAGAAGATAATCCTAATGAATAACCTTTCCCATTTTATATTAAAAATACATTCCACAAGTCTCTTCAAAATTTTAAAGAAAATTATTTAAGTGTATTTATATTTAAAATTTTAAGTGGCAGGTGTACACATTTAACCAATAAGTAATTAAGACGTTGATAAAGGGGTGTCTGCTTGATACATTTTTTGGCCAAATAATTATTTAAGTATGGTACGTTTCTTTTAGACATATCAATTTCAATTGTTCGCCAGCCAAAAGATACAGAAATGACACAAATCATTAATCACCATTAGAGATTTCTCATGTACAAAAAAAATTGGTTGCTTTACACATAAGATATGTATTTCTATTTATTTTTTTTTAGAATATATCATCATCTACATAATATGATTGCCAAATAATCAAATGTGATAGGCTGCAGCAGGGAATTTTGGATGCAACATTAAAAATAGGGTTTCCAAAATATTACATTGTTTTCAGTATTTTCATAATATATTGTTTTCAGGCAGCTGCATATTAACCATTTCCATGTGTTCTAACTGTGTTATGTTAGGATAATCTACTAGAAAAACACCCTGATTCCTAATCATACTGCCTGTTTTGAACAATAGAATGGCTCAGTCTTAATCACTCAGCAGGACACTCTGGTTAATGTCTAATGTTTATTGCCATAAATAATTAGCTTGGTGTAGTATTTGAACAGTGAAAATCACCCAAAATATCACATGACTGACAACAGTGGCAGCCTCCAGCTCTGTAGATAAAGGAAGTTTATTGGAACAAAATTAGAAAAAAAAACCAACTATTTTTATTAATATAACCTGCAGTATTGTATACTGTACTGGATTTACTGAAAAATGTCCTCTGTAATAATGCCCCCATGCCATACTGCGTATGTTAGGCTAAGTAGCCTGTGTAGTTCAAACAAAGCAATATGAATATATAGAATGCTACTAGGGAATCCAAGTGTCCCTTTAACTGGGGATCTTATGGATCTAATGTATAGCATGACTGCATTATAAGGGGGGTATAAGAACCCTGAAAGACATAGAAGCCAAAAACACATTTAATATACATTTGAATTTCTTTGTGTAAAACCACAACCGTACATAATATCTACAGAAATTTGGGACCTGATCATGCCTAAAAAAAAACCAACCATCTTGTTTCTATTAATATCTTCCAAACTGTGGCTGTTAGACAATATGCAAATAGTTTAAATTAACATACTTAATGAAAACAACATCAATTTTTCACGATGTATACCAGCTGTGGTCTCTTAACTCCTTCAGGACTAGAGGAACAAATATTTCCTTCCAGAGATGGAAGCTGATCGCAGTCAGAGCATTGAAAGGGCGATGGGCTTTAAACAGTGCCAGTAAACTCTAAAGTATAAAAAACCCCACACGTATAAGCCTTTGATTAATTTGACAGCTGTACACAGCAATATGCTGAGCGTGTATGATTCCAAGCACTACATTGTACAACGTTTGTCAGATTAATTACTGGATATATTATCATACTCTGCTGTTGCATGCAATAAACCACCCTAACTTTTATTGGTTGCAATTTCTAACATCAACTAAAAATACATGCTTAAAAAGTAAAAATTCATTGATGTGGTACACAATGCCATCATTTCAAAGGGTTAACACTTAAAATATTAAGTATTGCTTTGTTACTTGACAAAGAGACTGATACTTTCTAAAGCTCGCCCTTAAAATAAAATGATAGTCCAATAAAAATATATTTTTTAAAATATATGTGTGTATTATTATTATTTCATGTTTTTCTCTGTTTTTACGGCAGATATACAAAAATATAACCATGCCTTTTTTATAATATTTGATTAGAGAGACCAGCATTATGGGTTGAGCAGAAAAATTTTGATCCATGCATCTGCATTACCCCAATGCTTTAAGTGGGACGATATTAGAATAATCCTTGCGGTAACCATAAAATAAAATATCACCTACGAAACCTACCCCCTGTGAGGGCAAGTAGGCACTTCCTATCCAGACGCTCTGAATGGTGTCTCTCCACTTCTTAATAGCACAGAGAGCCTCCTCTGTCAAACCGACATTGAAGATAATATAGTTATGGAGGATGCAGTAAAGTTCCCAGCAAAGCCCCATCAGCAACACACTCAAATATGAACTAATAAACACAAGTGAAACGCGTGTAAATTGAGCCATTCACTTGATAATACACTAATCAAACAACCACCATAAAATACCATTTCAACTCTTAAGGTGCAATCTGCTATTCTCCTTAACAATCTAAATTCAACTTCTATCCCATATAACTGGGCCAGCTTCCATTATCCCTTTCTTCTAACCAGCCCATGAGGGTGGGGGGGGTAAGGTCCATCCCATGCACTCTTTTGGATGACAGTGGGTGGAGAGTGAAAGTCAAAGTGAAAATCCTTATCCATTACCTTGGAACCCAAAGCTTATACCCTATTAAGGATGGTTTTGCACTTATCATTGAATACCATCCAGCAATGATCAATGAACCCATTGAGTTGACATCTTCGGTCCATGGATAAAATATGGGTGATGGCTGGCACCTGGGTTTTGGTCAGAACTTGCAAACATGCCCAAAAAAATACAAAAAGGTAAATAAACCTGCTGCTGAAATTACTTAGTTACACCTGATAAAGCCCAGCGACATGTGAAACACGCTGTAGAGAGAAAGGAACATGGCACAAATTTGAGCACTTTTTACCTAGTCTTTTTGAGGATACCATCTGTAACATAGTTTATTTTATGGAATAAAACTTTCTTGATGCCAGTTCTTTAATCTTCTTGATTGTCAAGGTCTGGAGTTTGGAGCAAGTAACACAGTAACAGTTATGGGTCTCTAGTTGATGTGGATCAAATGAGCAGTGTTCAGTAGACTTGTGCATTCCTCTTCGGACGAACATGAAAATGAACACGAAGAGTGCGTTTTCGTGTTTGTTCCAAAGACACGAAGAAGAGAAGAGAGCGACAGTAAAACATAGGCGAAGATGAATCTCCCCGGTCCCTTCCCCATCTAGCCTACCTTATCTTCGCGGCATCACAGGAGTTGACGGAACCGGAAATCCGTAGGTTCGGCGTCAGAGGTTACAGGGCAGTGTGAGTGAGCCTATTGGTCCTTAAGGTGCAACCTGACCACTGGTTGCTATTCACAAAAAAATAAATAGAACAACCTGGGACCCTGCTGCAACAGTTAAAAGTCCGTGCCAGCCACCAACAAAGTCACTGGTACGGATATTTAACTGATAGAGCAGGGACACCGCTGGTCTCCGCGCTGCAACAGTTAAAAGTCCGTGCCAGCGACCAACAAAGTAACCCCTTATAAAAAACGGAAAAAACGAAGATAAAACGAACACGAAGAATGTCCACGAATATTCGCCCATAGAGAAGACAGGAACGGGCGAATATTCGCGGAATACGAAGATTTTTTTTTGCCGAAGACGAGCACGAAGATGAAGAGGCCCCTGGTGCCTAAGTCTAGTGTTCTGCTTCATTCAGAGTGAGTGGCCACTGCCTATAGTGTTCTGAGTGTTGTTATTCGACTTGTGCATTCATATTCGGGCAAACATGAAAACGAACATGAAGGGAGCATTTTCGTTGTTCAGCCCGAATACAGAATAAACGAACATGGCGGTGACAAAACGTATATGAAGACACACAACACGAAGAATCTTCGTGTTCGGCTTTGTTTACTAATCTCCCTGGTCCCTTTCTACTCAGCATCACAGTAGCAGAAATCCGTAGGTTCACTGTCAGGAGTTAAAGGTCTGTGCGAGCGACTCAGCAGGGGCCTCCTCTACCATCAACCAATTGGTTGATGCCAGAGGAGGCCCCTGCAAGTGACCAATAGATTCGCTCGCACAGACCTTTAACATATGGTGGCGGAACTTGGCCTGGGGAGACCACTCTAATTGTCGCTCGTACGGACCTTTAACTTCTGGAGTGGGGAGACTCTATTGGTCGCTAGCAGGTGCACTTCATTGGTTGATGGAGGAGGCCCCTGCCGGCTCGTACGGACCTTTAAAATCCTGGTGCCAAAGCTGCTGCGTAGTGCGTACCACGTTAACCCCATATTAATCCCTTCTACAAACAAACAGTAAAAAACAAAGGAAAAACAAACACGAAGAATGTACATGAATATTCGCCTGAAACCAACACAGATTTTTTTCCACATGAAGAGTTGGCCGGCACCCGGGTCTAGTTATAGACATGTTGCACTATACATATATATTTTGTATTTTCTTGTTTTACCTGGTGCATCTTTGTGACCCTGAATATTAAAGTGTCTTTTTATATGAACTTTAGTTGTATTGAGCACACAACAACCCATTAGTTTTATATTATATTCAATGTAAGTCCCATCACATCAGTTAAGTTAACCCCTTTTCTCACTTGTTTTACAAGAACAGCTATCCCTAAGTTGGCATAGATCTTTTAAATCTTTCCCTAGCTTGACTCATCATCCGGAATAACTATTGTAAAAATAAAGGATAAAGAAAAAAGATTGCTGTGGATAATATGCAGCCGCTAGGCATCTACTGCTATACATTTCTAAAACAATTGTTTTCCTGAATTACATTACCCAGAGTCCTTTTAAGGACAAATTGTAAATCTTTCAGTAGTGGCAGAAACATGTCAGCTTAATTTACTCTTTAGTTACACTGGAATCCAGATGTCACAGCAGTAGACAGGATCCAGATGACACCAATATTCTTGAAAACAATCTCTTTAAACATCTAAAAGTGGTAATTGGAGTAAAACAACAAACAATTTAAGAGAAATACAAATATAAAATAATTAAATATATATATATTGATTGCAACAGTCTTTGGAATTAAGAGATGTTTTCTTATTTTATCTTCTTTTTCTAAATATATGACAATGTATACTTAGTCGCTTACATTATTTGCAGAGGTACAGCCACATTGCTGGTCACATAGTGTTTACTATTGTAAAAAATCAGAATGTGTTTTTTTATATGTTAAATACACACAATTCATAGTTAAAACTTTTCCAACCAAGACAAATAAAAGGGATGCACTTGTTTTAATTAACTTTTATGATTAAACAGAAAAACAAATAATGGCATTTTTATTATTTTATTATAAAATTGGTTCTGTGTTACAATCATTTTGTCTTTTAGCCAGCAGAGTGCAGCAGTGATTTATTCTGTAATTATCACACTATAAAATTCCGGCGTTGTTAAATCGGAATGTAGTATGATGAATGATTCTTAGATATTTTTATTAGATATGTTTTGTTTCAACATAACGTGTTACTTTTAAGAGGCATATTTGATATAAATGTATTTTAAGTGTAAATGTAATAGTTTTATAGAAGTTACCAAAGAAAGAGGATGAACGGTTTACATTTTCATATTAGATATATAATACATGTATTATATATATACTACCATTAGGAGGTTTTTCATGGAAAATAAGGACATTTCTAGCTGTGTAATATAATTGCGAAAGGTTTTTCTAATGATCAATTAGAATTTTAAAATTAAACTTGGATTAGTCAACACAACGTGCCACCATATTGCACTCCTAGAACTTGCCCAGCACACAGATTGAACAAATAGGACTTGGCCAGCACCCAGATTGCGTGCATAGGATTTACCCAGCACCCAGATTAAACACGTAAACCAAACTTGTCCGAATTGTATCCACAGGATTTACCCAGCACCCAGATTGCAACCACAGTGTCCTCCTCTCAGAGTTTCAGCTCTCTTCTCAGTCAGGGCTCCTCTAAGCCTGACTTACGCGCACCCTTACGATCGAAACATTGCCACATGGTAGAATAAACTCGTCAATTCACTGAGTGTTGAGTTATATCGTTTTAGACCATGAAGTGGGGCTTCCAAATCAGGCTTATTCACGTTGATGCATACAAACAGTAGCACAAAAAAACCCTAGTAGAATATGGGGGTATACAGTGTTGGAACCAGATACCTAATAATCATACAAAAACTAACAAAAAAAGAAAAAAAGACAGTTAAAATCTAAATTTATTAAACATCTATTAAAATAAATCAATATAGAAAGTGGTGGGAAATTGGATTGTCCCTGTTATGGGCTATAATCAGACCAAGGGGAAAAGACCACCACCCTCGGGCCAAAAATATATTCCAAAATTAAGTCCCTTAGTATTTTGAGACCTTAGGTCTCTGAAAATAAATGTATGTGGGTTCATAATATACAAGTATATTCGAAAACAACACAAAGACTGGTCTGGCGTGTTTTAAGTCGCAGGATTTTAACGACAACACATTTTCAGTCAAATGTGGAATACACTTAACCCCTTAAGGACAATGGGCGGTCCCAAAACCCATTGAAAACAATGCATTTTTGAGCCCGTACATGTATGGGCTTTGTCATTAAGGGGTTAAAAATGAATGGGTTTTAGTGGGTTCAGGTAATACGTTCAAAAAGGGTTGGATGTCTTCATAGCAAAAAGTTGCAACAATTTAAGCATAAATAACATTGAGGAGACAATCTGATTTACTTTCTAATCAAGAATGATTTGGTCGAATCTATATCTATATGTTTTAACTCTTTAACAATATCGCATAAAACATCTTGGTTAAGCGTTTTTAGCTTTCTTCTGGATCAGCATATATAGATTTACAGGTATGAAAACATTGTGGCTCGTGAAATAGATAAAGGCTTGAGATGGATTTCTCAATGAATTTGTTAATTAGTTAGTTCGTTACTGTTTGGAGCAAAATATGCTGAGAATTATTAAGAACTAAAATTAATTTGAAAAAAAAGTCAATGAACTTCCTTTAAAGTCTCTGGATAATTCATTATTTAGAGCTCTGTCGATGGCCTCTGGATAAAGCTATTTTTATGTAAAGTAATATTTTTTAATCATGACTTCTACTATGCTTTTGGTCTGATTATTTTTTTTTTTATAAATTTGTTTAAAAGAAATTTCCAAAACTTTGTCAAACTCTCTTTTTCTGGTATATCATTGACATCCATACCTTTATTATACATTGTTATATGCAAACAGCAGAGGGGTAAAAACACATTTGTTCTAATAACGCTGAGTCATACCCTACAACTGAGCACTTTTAGTTAGAAACATGTAAGATATATTGTGTGCTTATAACAATGAATGAATAAAGTTGTGCGTTCAATGAAGATTGCAAATGGCGCCTTGGTATTTTTATTGTGGGCTGTGTGTGGACAATTAATCTCTCTTTTCCAGCAAAGATGTACCATGCACCTCCTTTAGTGGTCTTATTGTGTTATGTAAATTATCATCCATAAAATGTGTATATTAACGCTAGAGTTCATAGGTATGATGTCATATCCCAACACTTGGCATAGTACAGCCATTCGCCCCTTTGGGTAGCTTTGATATGTGATAGGGTGATGTGTGAGGTCGGAGGACACAGTCCTCACTCCGATTTCTTAGGGTGGCCTGATGGTGGGCCTCAACTGACCCAGAGTTCTGCAGCCTCTGGGGATATACCTCTGTGTAGCACATGACAATGTAATCGCATAAACAAGTACAAAAGGCTGTGTTTCTCTGATTTATTTTTTTACTATATTTGCTGCAAATAAAAATAGTATGAAACTGTGCTCCCAAGAGAGTACAAAACCAAAAAATGGCACTGCTACCCAGCAGGAATTCTCACAATCACCGTACTTCCTGCTCATTGCTTCCTGCTCAGCCTAAAGGCTACTGTGGCTGGTCGCATGTCTGCAAAAGCCTTCTTCTTTAACCTCAGTTTATAATCTTACCTGCTATTTCCAAAGATTACATAGCCATTAAAGTTCAAAAGTGACTTGGGTATTCCTTGGAGAATACTTTGTGCAACAACGGAGACACGCCATGTTTTTATAAGGTACCGTCAGCTACCTGTTTGCATTAAGACTGTAAGCTTGCGAGCCGGGCTCTCTCCACCTAATGTATCGGTTTGTTTTAGTCTGTCAATTCTCATCTTGTCATACCTCTTGAATATATGTATTGTATTAAGCGCTGCGTAAACTGCGCTAAACTGTTGAGATAATAATAATAATAATAATAATAATTTAGACAATGCAGATCACCCAGAGAAAGCAGCTCGTAAATTCTATAGTGCAGACTGCTTTCTCAAAACATGAATGCGTTGGGAAAACAGTTTTGACTTCCCCTAAATAAGCTTTTATTATTCTAAAAGTTTAATAACACTTTAAGAAAGAGTAGTATTTGTTGTATATTTTATGTAACCAATTAATTAAAGGAAAACAAGCAATGAGAGGACAAACTACTTGTACATAAATGTGTTACTTTTTTCTTTATTGTAATTTATCGAGATGAGGGCTTTACCAGTCATGCACGATATAAATAATTTAATCATGTTAACGGCGCAAATGACCTTCTAGATTTCATGCTCCATTAGTTATTTGTTAGCAAAATGTAATTATGAATGAATTTTTGATTATATGCCATTAGAGTTGGGTTTTGCTTCATGTCATTCACTTGTAACAGTTGCTCCCAGGAAGTTTATATATAATTTATATCCTTGTAGATAATACCTATACTTTTAATGAGGTCCTATATTTATCCATTGATACTTAAAAAAGACTGTAGCCATACAGCCAGACCTACAAAGCAAATCTATTTCATTCTTTCAGGAAAAATCACCTATTTCCTTGATATCTTGAATGCTACCAGCTTTTAAATAATTCACATGAATGAGAAGGCCACAGCACATGAAAATGCACATTACCTTCTATTTACTGACTTTTCCCCCCTGGCATTATCTATTATAGTTTAAAGGCATTTTTAAACTCCTATTTCCCCCTTTTACTTCAAAGTATTGGATATTTACTTTAAATGCAAAAGTTGAGCTTAGTTACATTTCTACATTTCCATATAATAATTGCTCTAATCACTTACTATAATAATAGCATTTATCATTTAAGTTAATGACATTAAAGTTACCTATCTCTGATCATCTATTTAAAAATATAGCAGAAGTTATTAATAAAGGTAACTCACTAAATCTGATCTATCACTTGATTGATATTTCTGTATCCTACATGCATATCAGCTTTTATTCTCTCTGAACTTCTCCTACAAAAAATACTCCTACTCCTTTTATTTTAATGACTCTCTGTATTAAGTATGCATTATTTGGGGCTACCTCAGCCTTTCCTACATGATAAGCTCTTTCTACCCTTCATAATGCTTAGTGAAGTAAGGGAGTTGGAACAGTAACTCTCATGCTAACTGAATCATTTGAAAGTATATCCCATCATGTGCACAACATTTCTGATAATGATAATCAGTGTCATCATTATCATCTAACCATGTATGTTTTATACTTATGAAGTAATGAACTATAAGATGCAACCAGTGGCATCACTAGGGTTGGTGTCACCCGGTGCGATGACACATGGTGTCACCCCTCTCAGGCCCGGGGCCTGATATTGGAACAGAGCACCGCAACCGCCACTGGGAACCCACAATGTGCCCCCCTTTCACCCAACCACCTACTTACCCGGGCAACCGGCATTCTTTCATTTCGGCATCTAACTACTCTATACCGGTGCCCCCTGGTGGATGGCGTCGGTATAATGCACAAGAACCAAAAAAGCAACGAAAAAAGAGAAAAGGGCCTGGTGTGGTGTCACCCCCTGTCACCCGCACCTGGGTTGTGACGACACTGAATACAACCGACTTTCGATGTGTTCTCTGAGATCTGTAAGTTACAAAGCGTAACTCATATGACAATGGTGTTATAACAGAATTACAAACGGAACATGCCAAAGGCAATTGTTCCAACTTGTTTCCATGTTACCTTGGTTTTATTGAAAAGCCATTTAAAGTCAACAGGGCTATAATGTCTTTAACTCAAAAGTAGAACAAACATATTAGTCGCAATAACACAATATAGCAATGGATTGCTTCTTCTTCTTCTTCTTTTCTTCTTCTTCTTCGTCTTCATTTTTTACTTCATTAGATGCCCAGGGTGAATTTGGCATAACAAATAGATACAAAGTTTGAATTGTGCTGTATATATTTTTTAAGCACTTTGGGAAAAAAAGGGATACTGCTTCAAGTGCCGCTGAAACTAAACTAAATACAGAAGAACCAAAGCATTGTGTTAACAAGACAACACAGATACATTTTTATTGTTCAGTCAAAGATAATTGCACAACGATTAGTGTGTATGTCGGGTATAGTAGTAAAGAAAACAATTGTATGTTGCAAAAATAAAATAGTAAAGATATTAAAGTACAGATATAAAAGTTAAACCAATTACAACAAAAAAGTAAGCTTCAGGCGAAACACTTTATATTCTGGGAACAAAATAAGCAGGGAAGTAAAAACTGGAAATATATCAATGGTAACAGCATTCTAGGCATGTTCTGGCACACTTTTACTGACTTTTCCTGAAAAATGTCACTAAAGAACAAATTTTCTTCTTTTACTAAAAGGCAATTCAACTGCAAACTGGCAAAATATTTGTAAGTTTCTACACTAACTTGCATGGCCTCACCTCCAAGTCCATGCAAATTTCAAGGGAACATGTATAGCAACTAGGAAATGAAATTGGAAGCCACTGCATGTTAATTCACATGTCAGTGCTTAAATAGTCTCACAAAAGTAACCAGACCTACAAATTTCATCTCACACCCTCAGGAACTGATAAACACATACTTTATTTTATGTGAAGAAGAGACCTGTAATGTCCCAAAAACTTTCGTAACTCACAAGCTCTTGGTAGTAGTTTAGAGCACATCAAATGCACTAACATGCTAACACACAAGCCCTTACACATAGTTGCTTGTAATCCATAAGCCTTCTCATATACAAAAATGTTCATAACGGATGTGTAATTCAAGTCCCATCATTTCTCCCTCTTTCAGATGTCTATACACCCTATAGAACTCTCCCCAACACAATTAAGATGTGATGGAACCTGTAAGTGGTTTGACAACCAAGGTACCCAGACAGAAATTCCTCCTCCGTGCCCTTGGATTTAGGGGCATCCACAGAATTCTTTCTAGGGTGTGGGGGGATATTAGCCCTGTCCAAGGTGTGGGGCATAGGCAGGATAAGTACATGGCATTGTCAGAATGACAGGGACCATTGCCACTGCCAAAGTTGTTTATCGTCATGGTTGATGCTGTAGTAGCCTCAACAGTACAGTACACAGATACACTTGTCTGTTTTGTTCCTGCCCGGGGAAGCCTTCTGTGGGAATCCAGCAGTGATCTCCTGGAGAGGGACATGCGTGACGATGCTGTGCGTTTGAGAAGTCAGGTAACATCTAGTTTGTGGGCTGCAGATCCTCTCAGATAGCCGAATTGCAAGATATGGCAGCAGACCAGAGTTTTAAATGAAATTGGAGGCAGGAGAGCTTGAAATAGATTTATACCTGTTGTTGTGCAAGTTGTCCAAACTATCCCTGCTTGGCAGGATAGACAATTAAATTGTTCAAAAAGCCCCTGTCTTTTTTCGATTGATGGGTGAAATTTAAGTCCGAAAATTTCCATGCGGATACCCATGCTTGGATTTATATGAAAATAAGCGGAAAGTGCAATAACTCAGCATTAGCTAACTTCTTACTTTGTTCAGCTGTGGGCAACTGTCCAGCTGCTCATTGAATAATAATAGGTTTATGGCATAGAACAATATATGTGAAAATAGTGCATAGCGTATCAATAAAATGATGCATGTATGCTATTTAAAACTTATTTGTATTCGTTTTTATGTATATCTTTTATTTATTTGCAATTTAATGTTAAAGCAAAACCAATATCCATTTTTATGTTAAGGTAGGATTGACATTTTTTAATGTCTAAGCATATCCAGAACCACACATTTCTAACATTAAAAGTAATCATAATAAAAAAGATATATTTTCTTTCAACAATAAAATCTAAAAAGCACAGGTTTGAAAACAAAGCAATACTTCTTACAACATTAAATGGCAAAAATAATGAGAATTAGAAATTAATCGAAGACAAATGTTAAATACTCACCTTCAGACATTTAACAAGAAATAGCATATGACACATAGTAAATCCCACAGATTTAGGATAAAATGTGAAATCACTGAAGGTAAATTAATTGACTTTACAAAACAATCAAAATAGTAGATGGTGAAATCACATTATTATTGGTAGATATGATTAGGTCAAACTATATTGATGGCTTTTGATGGCTGCTACAAGGTACGTTACTAATTAAAATAGGATAATACATGGATGAGATTTACGCACAGTCAATGAAAAATTTCAGGACACAGAAGACTTTCATAAATATCCAGTAATAACGGTCAAAAACAACATTCCCACATCAAATTCCACATCAAAAACAGAACGATGACAATGTATCCCCAAGAAAGAATGGGGCAAGAGAGAAAATAGAGGGGTAGAGAAAATGAGAAGAAAAAAAGAGAGGGAGAAGGAGAAGAGAGAGGAAGAGACAGAGATAAATGGAGAGGAAGAAAAGAAAGAGTGAGAGAAAAAAGTGCACATAATTTTAATGACCGGCACATGCGCTAGTATGCAATAATGGGCATGAAGCATTTTATTTTCGCCACAAAAATTATAAAAATATATCTGATTAAAACTCAAAAGCAGAGATTACATTAAAGTGCTGAGATACCCTTGTCTTCTATAAAATGCAGAGTTCCATGTGTAACGATAATAAAAGTAATGAAGAATTTCTCTTTTTTTAATAAGACAGATTTATGGTTAAACATAACTCTTGAATTCTGTATCACTTTCATTCGATATGAAATCACTTTTTAGGGGGCAGTGTGTGATGTGCTTTCATATTCACGCCTTGTTTTTTTCTTACCTTTATCTCTGAGCAGCTGTACTGCAAAGCAGCTGCTGGGAGCTAAATTTCCATTTAAAAATAGTTTTGTGTACAAGGCAGTAGCAGTTCAGTCAATGTTCACCGTTCTTGCAACACAAAGTGAATACATTTTGGCTGAATTATTCACATTCTCAATGCGGTAGAAGAGCAATCCTATTGCCAAACGGTAAAATATTATTTAATGTCATATCGCAGCTGTGGATATTTGATAAAGCTCTATGATAAGATTTGCAGGGATTTGTTTTGTCATTTTTCTTTCCCACTTGGATATTTCTTTGATCATGCAAAATTTGCCTGGAAGACTCAGCCAGTTGTCATGTCACTTGTGTTTTCATTTCAAAATCTATCATAAGACAATATATATATAATATATCTGGCAGAGACATCTGGCTCGACAAATTAGGAGAACGGTACAGTATGCAAAGCTGGTGCTAGGACACAACAGAACCTTTCCGGTTTGGCAGGCAGCACTTGAAACAATCCACCTCTGTCTACCGGGAGTGGCTTGGCTTGCAGTGTCTGGCCTGGGGAGGGCGGTACAGCTCAGTGGCCCTCTAGCCCCTTAGCCCCCATAACATACACACATGCACTCCATCTAACACATACACTTATATTTACACTCTCACATTAACACATTAGCATACACACACACACACACATTTACACTAGAACCTTGCCTGCTGTCTTTCCCTATGGCTGCTCGCACAATGTAGAAAAGGACAGTAGGGCCCACTGTATGGCGTGAAAACTCTTTTTGAAGATTTTTCTCTAAAATGTATTTTTCCTTGTGATAGCCCAAAGAGAAAATGCTCTTATTCTACAAAATAATTTAATAATATGCTACAAACTTTAATACAACATGACTTATGACTTACAATGTTTGACATGTAAATAATTTATATATAATAAGACAGACTTGTGTAACTCGGTAAGTGACCCAGTATGCCATTGCATTGTTTTCCAATGGAAGAGCTTATTAAAAGCCTTTTCAAGCTAAACTAAAGTCAAAACACCAACTTACCTTCAAAGTAAAATACATGGTTTAATATACCGTATTTGCTCGATTATAAGACGAGGTTTTTTTCAGAGCAAATGCTCTGAAAAATACCCCTCGTCTTCTAATCGGGGTCGTCTTCTAATCAGACCTCAAATAGAGGTCTGATTATGAGACTAAGATCCAGATCCCCCGCACCGCTGCAGGGGACCTGGATCCTCCTGTCTCACCACCCCATACACACACTTACCGGTGCTTCCTGCTGTATTGCCGGGGCAGCGATCCGCGTAGACAACGTCCGCTGCAGCCGGAAGGAGGTGTGGCTAGCAGCGGGGTTGTCTGCGTCCGTCGCGTATACCGTACCCCGGCTTTCAGAAATCAGAGTTCCCCGCACCGGTGCCGCACCGAAGGTATTCGAGACGGACGCAGACAAACCCCCGCTGCCAACTCCACCTCCTTCCGGCTGCAGCAGAAGGAGACGTTAACCCGCTGCCCCGGCAAAACAGCATGAAATTGGAAGCACCGGTAAGTGTGCGTGTGCGTGTTAAATGGGGGCATAGGGCATTTCTGGAATGCCTTATACCCCTATTTGCCACTCTGGCACTTAGGGGGTTAAAAAGCATATTAATGGGCAGAGTGGCATATAGGGAGGTATAAGGCATTTCACCTCCCTATATGCCACTCTGCCCCATAATATGCCTTTTAACCCCCTAAATGCCAGAGTGGCATATTGGGGTATAAGGCATTTCTGGAGGCAGAGTGCTCTATACAATGCCTTTTAACTTCCTTAATGCCACTCTGCCTCCTGGAATGCCTTATACCTCCCTATATGCCACTCTGCCCCATTATATGCATTTTAACCCCCTAAATGCCAGAATGGGATATAGGGGTATAAGGCATTTTGTCAGGAACCACTTTTTTGCTGCCTGAACCATGGCTTTTTCATACCTGTGCCATTTACATCTGCTACCACTAGTGGCCACCCTCCGCCCTCTGGAGCACTCAGAACTCAGGTGTGCCTTGTTACCTGGGTTGAGCCCTAGTGAATACATCCAGCTGGGCCTTGTTACCTGGATTCCCCTGCCTTTATGAACCTGCCCTGCCCTTCAGTCAGGGCCTTTGTATTGAAGTCTATGGACCTTCCTGCTGTGGCTCTGCACCTGTACTGTTCCTGCTTCCCTGCTTTTGTGTCCTTCCAAGTGGACTCCCTGCTTTTGTGTCCTTCCAAGTGGACTCCCTGCTTTTGTGTCCTTCCAAGTGGACTCCCTGCTTTTGTGTCCTTCCAAGTGGACTCCGTGCTTTTGTGTCCTTCCAAGTGGACTCCCTGCTTTTGTGTCCTTCCAAGTGGACTCCCTGCTTTTGTGTCCTTCCAAGTGGACTCCCTGCTTTTGTGTCCTTCCAAGTGGACTCCCTGCTATTGTGTCCTTCCAAGTGGACTCCCTGCTATTGTGTCCTTCCAAGTGGACTCCCTGCTATTGTGTCCTTCCAAGTGGGCTGTGTGCCTTTCGTACCCTTCCAAGCGGGCTGTGTGCCTTTCGTACCCTTCCAAGCGGGCTGTGTGCCTTTCGTACCCTTCCAAGCGGGCTGTGTGCCTTTCGTACCCTTCCAAGCGGGCTGTGTGCCTTTCGTACCCTTCCAAGCGGGCTGTGTGCCTTTCGTACCCTTCCAAGCGGGCTGTGTGCCTTTCGTACCCTTCCAAGCGGGCTGTGTGCCTTTCGTACCCTTCCAAGTGGGCTGTGTGCCTTTCGTACCCTTCCAAGCGGGCTGTGTGCCTTTCGTACCCTTCCAAGCGGGCTGCGTGCCTTTCGTACCCTTCCAAGCGGGCTGCGTGCCTTTCGTACCCTTCCAAGCGGGCTGCGTGCCTTTCGTACCCTTCCAAGCGGGCTGCGTGCCTTTCGTACCCTTCCAAGCGGGCTGCGTGCCTTTCGTACCCTTCCAAGCGGGCTGCGTGCCTTTCGTACCCTTCCAAGCGGGCTGCGTGCCTTTCGTACCCTTCCAAGCGGGCTGCGTGCCTTTCGTACCCTTCCAAGCGGGCTGCGTGCCTTTCGTACCCTTCCAAGCGGGCTGCGTGCCTTTCGTACCCTTCCAAGCGGGCTGCGTGCCTTTCGTACCCTTCCAAGCGGGCTGCGTGCCTTTCGTACCCTTCCAAGCGGGCTGCGTGCCTTTCGTACCCTTCCAAGCGGGCTGCGTGCCTTTCGTACCCTTCCAAGCGGGCTGCGTGCCTTTCGTACCCTTCCAAGCGGGCTGCGTGCCTTTCGTACCCTTCCAAGCGGGCTGCGTGCCTTTCGTACCCTTCCAAGCGGGCTGCGTGCCTTTCGTACCCTTCCAAGCGGGCTGCGTGCCTTTCGTACCCTTCCAAGCGGGCTGCGTGCCTTTCGTACCCTTCCAAGCGGGCTGCGTGCCTTTCGTACCCTTCCAAGCGGGCTGCGTGCCTTTCGTACCCTTCCAAGCGGGCTGCGTGCCTTTCGTACCCTTCCAAGCGGGCTGCGTGCCTTTCGTACCCTTCCAAGCGGGCTGCGTGCCTTTCGTACCCTTCCAAGCGGGCTGCGTGCCTTTCGTACCCTTCCAAGCGGGCTGCGTGCCTTTCGTACCCTTCCAAGCGGGCTGCGTGCCTTTCGTACCCTTCCAAGCGGGCTGCGTGCCTTTCGTACCCTTCCAAGCGGGCTGCGTGCCTTTCGTACCCTTCCAAGCGGGCTGCGTGCCTTTCGTACCCTTCCAAGCGGGCTGCGTGCCTTTCGTACCCTTCCAAGCGGGCTGCGTGCCTTTCGTACCCTTCCAAGCGGGCTGCGTGCCTTTCGTACCCTTCCAAGCGGGCTGCGTGCCTTTCGTACCCTTCCAAGCGGGCTGCGTGCCTTTCGTGCCCTTCCAAGCGGGCTGCGTGCCTTTTGTGCCCTTCCAAGCGGGCTCTCTGTCTGTCGTGCCCTTCCAAGCGGGCTCCCTGCCAAAAGACTTATTACCTGTATTTTATTTTGCCATACGTCCGGTTACTTGCTTAGACTATATTACCCTTATTTGCTGGTTCTGTTATATACATAAAATACACTGCATTACCTGGATATCTGTTGGTGGTGTCTTTGTTTGCATAATCATGCACCCTGGGTTACATACTGAACCCCAAGTATCCCCTGCGCATGGGCTCCTACCCGACCTGATCACCCGAGTCCTGACAGAATACAAAGGCCATTACAAGGAGTCAGCGGGGTTACTTTCAGTAATCAAAGTGATAGGAGAATGCTTGCTTGAACTGTGCAAATCATTAATGCAAATCTGGGACTCCAACTCCAATCACTCTCATGAAGACCATTCACCTACACCTGCTACAGCACCTGAGAAATCCAACAAGCCTGTTACCAGAATTAAAAAGAAATCTTCTAGGAAACGTGAACCCCTTACCACAACCGAATTACAACAAAGGCGTGATGAGGAATCTTGCTTTTACTGTGGCAAAAAGGGACACTGGATCACTCAATGTCCTCTGAAACCTCCCAAACCCTCTGTACCGATTGAACAGTCTACGTCACAACCACAGAGCTCTCCTAAAAGGGGAAGTAGCTTTATTCCCCAGGATAGTGAACCCATGGAGTATATACCAACCCCTGTGATTCCTAATGCTTATCAAACTCCAGTGGATGTCCAGCTGAAGCCTGATGATGATTGTTCTGTGATGGAATGCAGCGTCTGTGATCCTACAGTCTGTGGCAGTGTGGGTTGCTCCCATATGGATGAACTACCTATTGCTTTCTGTTCAGCCATGATTGCAACTCCTATCACTCCTACCTCAGCAAAGTGTGATACACCAGAGACTACCATAGCCCCTAGTATCACCTCTGGACTGGTAACAAAGATGCATGACCCTATTCCATCTCTGGGCAAGAAGGGGTCTTCCATCAATGCTTCCCATACTGAACTGCCCTCAGTGGTGCCCTGGGTACAGGGCAGCTATGTGACCCCTGGTACATGGAAAGAGAAAGCACTGAATCATACCGTCTCCTCAACTTCTTCAGCATCCAGTCCTACTTTGACCTACAATTGCACCACAGATAATCTCTCCTTTGATTGTGTTATTACCCCTAATGGCAATATAATCAGAAAGGAAGACCTGGAGATCATTGAACAAGCTTTACCGAAGAAGAAGAAGAAGAAATCACATTAAGTACACCCTTCTGCTCAGTTTATTAAAGTTGTACAGATTTTATTCAGACTGTTCGCGTTCAGTGACCGCTCCTTGGGGAGGGGGTACTGTCAGGAACCACTTTTTTGCTGCCTGAACCGTGGCTTTTTCATACCTGTGCCATTTACATCTGCTACCACTAGTGGCCACCCTCCGCCCTCTGGAGCACTCAGAACTCAGGTGTGCCTTGTTACCTGGGTTGAGCCCTAGTGAATACATCCAGCTGGGCCTTGTTACCTGGATTCCCCTGCCTTTATGAACCTGCCCTGCCCTTCAGTCAGGGCCTTTGTATTGAAGTCTATGGACCTTCCTGCTGTGGCTCTGCACCTGTACTGTTCCTGCTTCCCTGCTTTTGTGTCCTTCCAAGTGGACTCCCTGCTTTTGTGTCCTTCCAAGTGGACTCCCTGCTTTTGTGTCCTTCCAAGTGGACTCCCTGCTTTTGTGTCCTTCCAAGTGGACTCCGTGCTTTTGTGTCCTTCCAAGTGGACTCCCTGCTTTTGTGTCCTTCCAAGTGGACTCCCTGCTTTTGTGTCCTTCCAAGTGGACTCCCTGCTATTGTGTCCTTCCAAGTGGACTCCCTGCTATTGTGTCCTTCCAAGTGGGCTGTGTGCCTTTCGTACCCTTCCAAGCGGGCTGTGTGCCTTTCGTACCCTTCCAAGCGGGCTGCGTGCCTTTCGTACGCTTCCAAGCGGGCTGCGTGCCTTTCGTACGCTTCCAAGCGGGCTGCGTGCCTTTCGTACGCTTCCAAGCGGGCTGCGTGCCTTTCGTACCCTTCCAAGCGGGCTGCGTGCCTTTCGTACCCTTCCAAGCGGGCTGCGTGCCTTTCGTACCCTTCCAAGCGGGCTGCGTGCCTTTCGTACCCTTCCAAGCGGGCTGCGTGCCTTTCGTACCCTTCCAAGCGGGCTGCGTGCCTTTCGTACCCTTCCAAGCGGGCTGCGTGCCTTTCGTACCCTTCCAAGCGGGCTGCGTGCCTTTCGTACCCTTCCAAGCGGGCTGCGTGCCTTTCGTACCCTTCCAAGCGGGCTGCGTGCCTTTCGTACCCTTCCAAGCGGGCTCCCTGCCAAAAGACTTATTACCTGTATTTTATTTTGCCATACGTCCGGTTACTTGCTTAGACTATATTACCCTTATTTGCTGGTTCTGTTATATACATAAAATACACTGCATTACCTGGATTTCTGTTGGTGGTGTCTTTGTTTGTATAATCATGCACCCTGGGTTACATACTGAACCCCAAGTATCCCCTGCGCATGGGCTCCTACCTGACCTGATCACCCGAGTCCTGACACATTTCTGGAGGCAGAGTGGCACATAGGGGGTCAAAAGGCATACCATGGGGCACAGTGGCATATAGAGGGTTAAAAGGCATATCATGGGCCACAGTGCCATATTGGAGTGGCAAGCCTGGGGGCAGATGTGCGTAACTGGGGGACAGGTTGGAAAATACAAGGAAATAAAAACAAAAAAAATATTTTTCTCAATCATAGCTTTTATTAAAAAAAATAGTTTACATGAATTAACATTTACTGGTAAAAATTTTTTCCTTTAGGGTCGTCTTATATTCAGGCTTTTTCTTTTTTTCCTAAGTTAATATTCAGATTTTGGGGGGTCGTCTTATAATCAGGGTCGTCTTATAATCGAGCAAATACGGTAATTGATTGGTAACCAGTGTCACAAGCTAGGGGCGGTTTTACTGGTATTTTGCCCTTACGTCCTTGAGCCAGTTTTAATATCCTCAAGACTATTCCCAAAATTTAGAGTATTGCCCGTTTGAAAAGACGGATCTTATTTTCCTTGTTGCTTTCTGTATTTTTAAAATACATTTCATGTACAACATAAATGTAGTGTGATACAAAATGAGTTATGAATTATTGTAGATTATGAAATCTATCATGTTTTTAAATACATGCCGGTCTGTGCCAATAATTAAATACATGAATAAGGCAAAGACCATATAAAAAGGTTCTGTTTTTTTTTTATATTATAATAACCATTTAGTGCATAAATAAATATAACTTAACTTAAAATATGACATACCAAATGTACACACTAACTTTGGAAAGCAGAAATGCAAAGTTTTTGTAATTATACAAAATGTATGATCTGGCTACTACTAAGGACCATACAACAAATTATTACGCTTATTGATTTATAAAACAAAAAAACAGTTTTCTTTCTTTTGTACATTGTAACCATAGCAACTAAATATAACTCAATATATTAGTAAGAACTAAACTAATAAAATCTCAAGTAAAGAAATGAAGGTCAGCCACCAAAAGCAACAAATCTGTTGGTTAAAATTAAATTATATGAAACTTTGTCACGTTATGTTCTACTTGGTGTTCAGCAGACTGCCCAGGAGTCAAACTTATGATACATTGTGTTCTTAACATAATGTCTTTCAGGCATTCAAATATGTTTCTTGGGAAAATAGTGTTATTTAAAGTTATACTCGCATGAATGTTCAAACTTGTCCTTAACAAGAGGGCATTTTGCAAATATATTGTTGGGAAAATCCTCATATCTTACAGAAATATTCTATAAGCCCAAAATACAAAAGGCTGTGGTAGGCAAATTTCATTTATTGAGCAGCGCAGCTGGACATGGATGGAACACTGAAAACAGGCAGGGGTTAATTCAAGGATTAGGGTCTAGGTTGATTTAAGCGTATCTCAAGTACATAAAATTCTTACTTTGCTAAATATGTTTGAAAACAATATCAATCCACACAGCTTTTTTTTTACTTCAGTTAGATTAAGTCAGCACTCCATTCAGAAGACCACTTCAGGAGAAACTTGCCACACCGAGCAGTGACCTTGGCAGGTGCCTTCGTATTGAGAGACATCTTTCAGTTTACTCAATTGGGTAGATTTACTAAAAGGTCATTTTGGGTAAGAGGACAATGACACTGATGGTTGCATGAATTGCCACGCTAAAATTCACAAGACAGCATATCTTTTCTTCCAAGGTTCTAATTTGCATTGGCATTTAAAACTCAAGTAAAGTGCACCTAAGATGTGATTTTTCTCATTTTAAATCCTAAATCCAATATATATAAAACTTCACAAAGATTTATTAAGGCCATTCTGATCTCAATCCAGCTCATAATTGTTGTCTATTGATTGCAACCAACTTTTTGTAGGGTTGTCCCCTGAATGTCCCCAATGCAGGACTTATGTGCCTCTGCACATTAATTGACTTCCTGACCCTACTAAACTAGCCTCACAACGATTACTCACTGATACCTAGGAAGCCTATGAGTATCTTTATTCCATTGTGTACCATTTGACTTTTTACTGTTTACATAGAATATACTTCTGTATAGTCAGCTCTTGCACAGCTTGGCCTTATCCTGCCTTGACATGGTCTTTGGTCAAACTTTATTGTGGTGCCCCATCATCTTGTAGCGTCCTAGTGTAGCTTGCTGTATTTGCTGCTGGTTCTGATTTAATCCTTAACCTTTTATTTTCTAATCTTACCACGCAGAGCCCCTACAGATGCATTTGTAGCATCAGAGCACTGACACAGGGAAATCACTGATGGCTCTCATTAGTCACCATTACCTTCTCTCATAAGGACTATAAATGATCAAACCTCTAAGGAGAAAAATGCACAATGTATTCAACCCATGCAGACATGAAAACACATCATCTAACACATTTCAAGCAGCACACATTTTATTATTCATTACAGACTATATTTTGTTTAATTATAAGAGTTTTACAAAGCAAATAAATAGGCTTGCATTGTCATTATTTACATTAGTTTGCATAGCGTCTAATTAGCAGACAATTACATTTAGATTATATCTTACTTTATAAGTTATTGTATAATTACTGTAAAAAATTAAGTTAATTATAAGCAATGAAAAAATATATTATAATAAATAGAATTAAATATCATTGCTGCATTCCATATAATTCATTGTTAATGCAGGTGTTTTTTTGTGTGATTTTTTCTGTATTTGCTGGGATTGCTGACTATGCGCACAGGGGAGTCTTTAATATGAGGTAAATGGGACAGATGTCCGCAGGACCCCCTAAAGAGCCGCCATAGTCTGGAAGTACAGAGCGGTTCAGCCTCCGGCACAGACCTCCTCGCTCAGGTTTATTCCCTAAAGTGTAAATTCTTGCACATTGGCAAAAAAAATGTGTGTTTGCAGCAGTAAACGTGCACAACTTGGACAAAAGTCCAGCTTGCATATTCCCTAAAGTCAACTCACATCAGCACTTGCTGAAAAAAAAATAGCATTGTCTCGCACACAGTACATGAGAGGGGAGAGAAGTAGTCAACTCCAAAACTCACAACTTTAGTTGCTAGTCCTTCACGCTACATAAGATAACAGAATAAATACTTTTTACAAATCAAAATATAATCCAAATATCTTTTCTCCTTTTGAAAATGCACTCACGTGTGTATGAGCCTATGAATATCTGCTCAAGTATAACTGGTGTTGCTTTTCTCCAAATTAATACAGTTTGATGTAGCTAATGTAAAAAACAAGAGAAAACATAGCGTAACAAATATAATAAACAAGTTTATTGGCCCCTTTACAACCATAAAAAACTAGTTTCTCATTGAACGTGCGTGTAGGATCCATTTGTTAACACACAAGTTCAATGAGAAACTTGTTTTTATGATTTTAAGTAAGTAAGCCTTATTGTAGAGGGGGGCAATAAAATTGTTATATTTGTTACGCTATGTCCAGCATTTTTTCTTGTTTTCTACATTAGCTACATCGAAGTACCTGACTCTGAAATGTCTTAATTTGGAGAAAAACTACACCAGTTATACTTAAGCCGGTATTCATAGGCTCATACACATGTGAGTGCATTTTCAAATAGGGGTTATATATAAAATGTTCTTTTATTTGTATTTTTACATGTTTATCGATAAGTCATCCCAAATAAGTTTTTGTAGAGATAACTATCCTTCTATTAATTTTTAGATAGTTAGATAGCAATACATTTTGTTCACTAATTGATCTCATGTTTAAGTGGTTGGGAAGTACACATTTTGTGCTTGCTGCTCTTTGTTAGGGAATCAGATGCCTTAATCACTATTTCTATATTGGTCTATACATTAATAAAGGGCTGAAAATGTATTCAACACTAATATGCAACACAAGGATGCGCATCTCCTGCAGGGCATTTGCTGGGGGGGGGGTGCGCCAAATGCATTGGTAAAACTGACTACATGAAAATTTAAAAGGACCATGCACCAAACATATGCATCGGACTGTATATAATGGCTGGAGTATCTCTTTTATGTAAGAACATATCAGATCGATATATCTATCTGTCTCTCTATATTTATTCTTTTCCTTTTTCAATGGAACATATAGTTTTGGAGGCTTGGGCCTCGATACAACGAGCCATCTGAAACCAAAACTATTTCAGAAAAAGCAGATCACCTCCAAATATATACTCTCCGGTGAGCAAATCAGCTCCTAGGGCACAAATCCAAAAAGCAGCCTTTAAGTGCAAACATGCATGAATGAATTTAGCGATCAAATCTCATAATAACAGGACAGCGAGTACTGATCTGAAGTCCAAATCACTTCAAGCCTAATATATGATCAAAGTAAAAAAAAAAAGTTATGTTCAATTCAGTTAATTAAGCCATAAAAATGCTAGAGATCCTTGTTAAGTTAGTCTCGTCATAACCAGTATGTGCTGAGATCAATGGAAAAATAAAGTCTCATTTGTACAACCAGCAATTACAGAAAAATATTTTTTTTTATCCGCGCTTTTTTGTCCCCTGTTACTTTTTAGGCACACAGCCAACAAATGTATCGCTACACAATTAGAATAACCACACCAAGGTCGTTTAATTGGATTGCTTGCTACAAATGTATCAATTTTAGGTATCTTGGCAGAAGTCGATGTACATTTGAGGTGTTGTTTTCGCCAATTATTTATATTGACTTGTCTTCATGCGAGAAGTGTGTCAGTCGTAACTGAGTTTAAAGTGATCCTCCAAAACAACTGTTTTTATATTGATGTGTTTCAAATTTGGAAGTTTTCTTTTTCATATTGCCTTTTCAAAAATGTCCCCTCTGTTCTAAATATGGCACAACTTACTTCAAGAAATAGAGAAATCAGGTACATAAAAATAATTTCCAGTCTTTGTTACAATGATTACAGTGATAAACTCCTACCATTAAATTAAAAAATAAATATATTATTATTATTATTATTATTATTATTAAAAGATGGGGCACAGTGATAGGCAGCTTTAAAGGGGTGGTTTATTTAAATATGCTATACTTAAGATATTTTTTTTAAATACCTTAACATAACAATGCACATATACTTAGATAATCTGAATCCAAATAAATTGTTTTTGTTTGTAGTTCCATCATTGATTACATATTGACTGGTTCAGGGCTGTCAATTAGATTGTAAGCTGGTTTGAGCAGGGCCCTCCTCAACTGTTGTCTCTGTAAGTCAATTTGTTATGTTACATACTACTTGTAATGTCCTGTCCACCCATTGTACAGCGCTACGGAATTTGATGGCGCTATATAAAACAATAAATAATAATAACAGCCGCCTGATGCTGTGAGTGTGGTCGATGGCTGGATAAACTTGCTCAGGCCTTTATGCTCACGTCTCTATGCTCGGCCGGCCGTAGTACACTGCATGAAATTCTTTATTAAAAACACTCCTTTAGAAGCTTCTGGCAGTAATTTACTAAACCATAAGCTATAGATGAGTTGCATATTCAAAAGGTAGTAAAGCCAAGATAAAAGTTTCTGTGCCCTAACTTTTAAGAATCCTTTCATTTCTCTCCCTATATACGTGTGTATCGATTTTTGTACTGTTTTGTTTTTTAACAGTATCAGTTTCCAGGATCAAGTGTGTGTTTCTTGTCTTTTTTACTTGATAATAATTGAACAATAAATAGCCCTCGGTCTAAATATAGTCACCCCTTGCATTGAAGAGATCAGATAGCTTGAGTGTTGTGAATGCTGTATAGGGATTCTTGACATTCACAATATGCCAACAGCTGAGATAAGGTTAAGAAGATTAAAAGGAAAGAAAATGTTTGAAATGGGTAAGATGTTCCTAAAAAAAATCCATCCAGCACGCTGGTCTTTTTAAAATAATTACTATTATATTTTCTCTGTTTTTTTTTTTTTTTTGCTGAAATATGGTTATACTGATAACGGCAAAAAAATACACCAATCAATACACTAAAAATACACAGAACAGACTATAAGGACTTGGGACAGTTTTAGTTTGCTTATGATATCTAGTTGTTATGAGAAAACCTGTGGTTTTGGACTCTTCAACAAGCTTTATCTTATACAAGTAAAATACATTTAAAATAACAAATAAAAGCATCGCTTTCCTGAAACAATCTTGAATTATATTAGAATAGCTATTTTTGTTATCCTTCAAGTTATTCAACTAGCAACAGAACATGAATGTGAATCAGGCCACCACGATCTCATCCTCCTATTGACTTTAAAATAGGAAAGACGTCCTTTTTTTGTCATATTTTACCGTAATCGCCATTTGAGGTTCATTGCTTCTTTATGTAAATGTTTGGATAGTTTCTATGAAACAATTCATAAATTGAACCTTACATTTTTTTAATCTCTACACAGAATCATAAAACATTCAAAAAAGAACTGACGCCAAGGTTAATACTCGATATGTTGGGAGAAGCAAGGATGTTGACTCGTTACATTCTGATTTTAAGCTTCATTTCCTATGCCTGCATGTATAATACAACCTAGTCTTGGAATTTTTTGTGTGCGCTTCATTTTCGGCTTGCTTGGGACGCTCTGTTCTAGCTCTTATCCATGAAGCAAAGGCATTTTTGTCTATTTAAAGCCTCTACATCCATAGGGTACGTAAACGGATCGGCTATGTGAACGGTGTATACAAATGAGCAAAACAGGTCTTGGATTTCATGTCAAGAGTTTTTCTTAACCCCTTAAGGACAATGGGCGGCCCCTAAACCCATTGAAAACAATGCATTTTGAGCCCGTACATGAACAGGCTTTGTCATTAAGGGGTTAAATATGTAAGAACATTAGCACATGTACTGTATATCTTTATTTCCCCATTGTGTATCATATGCCCCTGACAAATAGAATTGTATTCCACATCTGATATTTAAATGAATTTAAGATAAAGATGGTAATCTATACAACTATTAATGACAATGGAGGGGCGGTATTACCTTTTATCATTATGATGCGTTTCTAAACGCTGTCAAAGTTGGAAAGCAGTTTTGTGGAATATAATGATTATTCCATTAATTCATGCCATTTGCGCACCTGCTCTTGTTTTATGAACAGATGCAGACCCATTGTTAGACGCAAACACTTTATTAGCATATGCATATTGCTTTATCTTGTTGCTCTCTGGAAACTTACACACAGTAGAATCTTCTGTCCCACTTATATTATTCCAGACGGCATCTTTGCAGCTAGTAGATGAGCTTATTTTCATATCGTGATTGCCAACGGTATTTCATCTTACACCGAAACACCTGATGTTTTTTTTATCTTGAAAAATGATAACATTTACACAAATTAATTAAACATCTGAATCATTTAACATTCCTAACATCCACTGTGTACTCAAGGATTACATATTTATCTGTATAATACAGGCACGGGGTTAATTTTTTTTTTTTTAATTAGCAGCAAGTCATTAATTTTTAGTCAGTCCTGTCTAATTATTGTCAAGATGTGCAAATGAATATAACATTTTATCTAAAATGGAAAATCTGAAGTGGAATGACCCAACTGATGACTATTACCCCTCTGTTACCCCCTGGAAGGCCCGGAGTGGCCATCAGCACACCAGCCAAATGCCCAGTTGTATGCCATGTGAGCATAACAATGTTGCATGTGGCTCCACATATCCAGCTGTCGACCCCACTTACGCCATCAGGAAGCCATTGGCCTTAAAGTCCGGTCATGTCCTCTGGCTACCTAAATGTATGAAGACCCCCTAAAATATCAGTAGAAAATAAGGATGCCCAATTCCTTCATCTCCTCTCCTCAACCAGTAACAATATCATGTCCTGATCAACTTTGCAGAACAGGTTCTCCATTTTATTTTATACTTCATTATATTTTACGGTACATATAAGTTCGACTTGGATATATTTACATATGTTCTGGAAAGACTCTAAAATCTCCGTTTTTATTATTATTATACTGTATGCTTACCCCGTAGTTGGAAAAACAATAGACTCTGATTAACACAAGATATAGTCTAAATTAAATTAATTCGTACATTATATATGGGCTTGCAGATAGTAACAGCAGGCATTCTATGTACTGCAATTAATAGGCCACAGGCAACAGAAATAGATCAAACCAGCTTTTCACCTCTTTTTTTACTAAAAAGGAATTACTATAAAGCAGTTGAAAATCCTCACTTTAGTCAATAACCAATCAATAGTGCATTACTTTTTATAAAGTTGTTTTCTAGTAGAAAGAAGAAACTTTAAAAAAAAAAAAAAAAGAATCCCAGGCCTCATATGTTGGTACTTGACAAGAATTAATAAAGCAACGCATTGGCATCCAGTGGTATATATGAGACGTTGACTACCACCCCCCTCCTCCGGATAACATTACATATTATCTAGGCACACCGGGTACCATCATCTTTGGTCCCAAAAGGTACATGGAAAACCTTTTGTTGTTTTTATAGCTAAAAAACAACCAGTCATGATATGCAATGGAAGGGTTTTAATCTTAAAGACACCTTGTATTATCCCTATTTAACTTTTTGTTGTCCCTGTTTGGTAGCCAATGTTATTTGACTTTATTTGACATTGTACAAAACATCCAAATTAATTGTTTTATTAGGTTGACATAATAACTGCTAGTATTTTTGATGGTGGCGTGGGTAAAATGTATGTGGTATGTATGTACTATGCTATGTTAAGCCTATATAAGGTGTTTAAATTAAAGTTAAGATTGAGTTGTAGTGCTTAAACTCGTGAAGATGTAGAGAAATATCACAGGGTCAGAGCTATATTTTAAGAAAAGTAGGAACAAAGGTGCTATAAACTGTGAAAGTAAAGATATGCCAAGGAACAGTATACCATAGCAACTTTGGAATTACAATTAACTAAGGAAATATTGGTCTACTCAATATAATCCCTATTTAATTGTAAATTTTCTTTATTAGTACTCTAGTTACGAAAAAAATGTTGACCTCAGCAATCACGGAGCTTAGAGAAATACACCCAGCCAGAGACATGTACATAGAAACCCCTACAGATTCAAATTTAAAAGCCTAACACACTGCATAGAATTACGTACCATAGGATTACTCAATGCAGCACTATTAATTCAAAGGTTTTGTGGAGCAGCACCTTCATTCTATGTAGATTAACGCAAGTGTTCGGCCAGACAGTTGTATACAGTATTTTAACTCAGCTGTCCCATTAATTCAAAGGTTTTGTGGAGCAGCACCTTCATTCTATGTAGATTAACGCAAGTGTTCGGCCAGACAGTTGGATACAGTATTTTAACTCAGCTGTCCCATTAATTCAAATTTTTGTTTCATTTTGCGTATTTTAGAACACAGGATTTAGAGGAATATGGCATTTATGAAGGCTTTGATTACTGGGCTAACCAGTCCCAGACTGGTCATCTGGTATACCAGGCCAATGCCCAGTGGGCTGCTGGCCATCGACTCCCCTTACTTTAGTGGCAGATCAGGTGCGGCCTTATGCTTTTGAACATGAGAATATCAAGCACATGAAGTCCAATTTCCTGATAAAGTATGTGTGGCCAACAGACTTAATGCGCCAAGGCCAACTTGTGATCGTCTGTCTGGGCCTGAAACTAAATTTCCGTCCTCGTGCTCCTTAGTAATAGTAACAGAATCCAGTGCTCACTTTCATACTCTTATTAACACCGTGAAGGAAAATAAATTAACCCCCCCCCCAAATAAACAGGAAACTACCATTTTTTAAAAAACTTCAAGATAGAGACCAAACCTTAGCTTTAGTGTACAGAATTATATAGGGTATACAGCAACAAAAAACTCACAATGGACTATATGATAATAATAAGCATAAAACCAAGAAAAAATACAGTTAAAATATAGAAAAATATGCATAGAAATAAAAATTCAAAATAGAATCAATTAAAACGTAGAAATATAGAATTTGATGGCAGATAAGAACCGTTCAGTGCATCTAGTCTGCCCATCGTTTCTGCTGTAAAGACTCAGATCTTAATCAGTCCTTAGATGTAAGATAGATTTGTGTCCTGGTTTAATTCCGTCACTGTTTTTCTCATAGATAAATATCGATTAAAGCAATCAGGTGATGTTCCAACCCAAACTTTTTCCTCCTCCTGTGTTGAGTGTCACGCTGTGAGTAAAGCTTTCACTCTGTTCCAGCAGTGATTAGTTTGCCAGCTGATAGCTGCCACCTGTGTTGTGTGTCCTTCTGAGCCTCTATTCGTAAAACTAAATACTGTTCCCATAGTGGAAAATAAAAACACTAGTGCACATTGGAATGGGCTTTATTAGAAGGAATAAAATTGAAGTTGCATTGGGTAGAAATAATATGGACCCATAACTAGAAACCACTAGAATAGGAGGTGTCCTTGTAGAAAACCTCCTCACTTGTCACTTATTGCAAAAAGAGATAACAACAGGAAGGCAAAAGTTAAAGGTGTGGTGACATAAGTATTGTTGTCAATGTTTTTGCCAGTTGAACTCTTCCTGTATCACATGTGTCTTCTGATATGTTAACGAGGGCACACGTACAGTGATTCAATATGCCTGTTGAATGCAAAATCTTAGTTCAGTCTCTCTCTGCCCACCATCCTGCATGGATGGGGTAATCGGTGGTGTGCTGGGTTATGTTGGACCTTTAGGTTGCAGGTTAGTCTTGGAAAGTGTTGCATTGTATGTTGGGCTGTCACTCATTTATTGTATGTTACTGTGTTTTTGTCTCTTATTAAATATCTGTTAAAGTAGACGAACCTTTGAGATATATTTTTATATTTGGTTTAAACACCACAAAAGGGAGGGGGAGAGCTGCAATGAAGAAGGGAGAGTAGGCTAGTGAGTGTGTGTGTTTGTGTGTATATATATGTATATATACATATATATATATATATATATATATATATATATATATATATATATATATATATAGTGTTAGCATGTCTGAGTGTATACTGTTCATTTGTGTGTTAATGTATTGAATTAGCGTGAGTGTCTCACTCAGCGTATGTTGTTAGTCAATGAATGTTAGTATGAGTATGTGTGTGTTAGTATTTGGTGTTAGCATTAGAGTGTGTTAGAGTGCCATGGGGTGACCTTGCAGTTAGTGGCACCAAGGAGAGGGGAAGGTAGAGGGAGAGTTAGAGTATGTTTTGTTATGTATAAGTGTATAGTGTTAGAGAATGTGTGTGTTAGCGTATGGTGTTAGTAACCTGAACCCAGCCAGAGCTGACCCTACCATATACGTGAGCTAACAATACTGTAGGTTTCAGCTGCACAGGATACAGGTGGCACCGCTTTGGTAGGCAAGCCATAAGTTTGAAGGCAGTAAGGTAAAGGTATATATGACTGAAGGAATACTTCTAATTTTATTTTAGATATCAATTTTTATGCAAAATATTAAAAAAATATTGATAAATTAATAAGTACTCTTATAAGCATATGCATGCTACTGGCAGAAGACAATCTTGATTACTGAACTAAATTAGTGGTACATTAAAATAAACCTCTTATTGATGAATTAAAAAAATAAAGCTAGTTTATTATATGTAGCATTGCATCAAGTGTTCTTTCTTCTGTGAAGCCATGTTTTATTAACTATATATTTTGATTTTGTTTTTGTAAAAATTATATTCCCATGTTTTGATTTCTTTAACATAAGCTGATGTATAATGATTGAGTTATGATACCTCCCTTAAGGAATTCGAAATTCACTAAATGTCAGCCTTGTTGTCTGCCTCAGCTGACAAAATAAATAAGATAACAAGATTCACATTGAACAATGGTTTAAATTGCTGCCATGGCTACACTCATCTCTACAGACAGATAAATTCCTTGATCACTGATTTTTATCTCCTTTCTTTATACTTCAATATTTTTGGAATGATATTTAGCACATAAAATTGAGTTACACAGAAAGTGAGATGGTTTGGTAAGGTAATTTTATAGAAAAAACATGTTCTCCAGTAATGCATTATCCAGCTGAATATACAGCTGAAATCACATGCAGGGTAAGGCTATGTGACTGCCATGCAGTGATCGAGCATTGGATTTGATGGAAGGTGGCAGTCAGTTGGCCCATCTGGTTTTCCCATTTTGTTACCTTTTGTAAAACCTCAAACCATAACTGGTTCTTCGCCATGTCTAATGTGAAAGATAACTTAGTCCAACTTTGGCCGGAAAGGTGTTCCACTTATCCAACTTCTCAGTGAAGAGCTAGATTACTTTGAAGCCTCTAACCTTCCAGTTGAAGACTAAGATCAAACATTTCCTTCTTTAAAACATGCATCCCTTCTGTAGACATGTTATGTATCTACCACATCTTCTCTCCCTCGCCTTTCCTCCAAGCTGTAAATGTTTTGATACCTTACGAGCCATTCTTTATATTCTCTCCAGGATAATGATATCTTTCTATAGATAGGGTTTCAATACCTTTTAAAACTACAGAAAGGAAATAAATAAAACATGAATTTACATATTTTATTAGTCTGAAAAAGTCACGTACATGAAATTCACATTTTACAGGTAGGTGTATTATTGATTTCGAAAAAGGGGGATACAGCAACACCATTTTCAGTTTGGTCTCAAAGGAGTTCATGGACCTTTTTGATTTATTGCTCATTCATCATTAACCTTTATTACCTAGAATGTGTTTTGCTGAAAAATATGCTTTCCATTTTTAATGCAATGACAATATGTACAAAAACACTCTTAACCCTGCAGTGAATTCAGCATGTTTACTACGCTTACTGTAAAATTATTTCCTTTACCCCAAATCTGATAAAAAAAATCTCTCTGTTTAATGTTTTTGTATGCTATTTTGAACCCTATTGGAGAAAACAGTGAACTAAAATTACATGTGACTAATATTTTGAATGCTTACATGTATCTGATTGGTTGTTACTGCTAACATTTTGGTGCCTCTTAGTAAAATGGAATCATGTGTAGATAATATTTGTAACGTTAATTAGTAAATTAAATGACAGATTCACCATAACCGTCTTTCTTGTTTAAATTGTACAGCACCGTGAAATATGATAGTGCTATATAAATTTATAAAACCAATAATAATAAATAATTATTTAATTATCTGGAATCTGGAATTATATAATTACCAATAATCCAACCAATATATTTTTTCATTTTATAAAGTAGTATGTGAAAGGATTTGGTTACTCTAAGCTTTTTCATAGACTAAAAGGCAGAATATTTGTTAAAACACAAAATGACTAATGTACCATCGAACATGCATTAGATGCAACAGCATTCGTTTTCTCACACTTTTTTGTTTAAGGGCTCAGATTGGCTCCTAAAAAACAGAAGGCGGTTTAGTATAAAACACAGAATTGTAATACTGTTACAAATTGTTATTGTGTGTTAAGTTGGCTAGAGTTATAACTCAATAAGCAGAAAACAGAGAGCTTATAAAGCACAATAAAGAGCAGATATATTTGAAAGTCGATAAGTAATCAGGGGGAAGCCTGTTCTCAGAAAATGTGCCCCAACCACCAACTTTCATTGCAGCTCATTTTGACCCCTACCATGTCCCTGATGGTGTAGCACAATCTCTCTTCTCATTCTTCCCACGTATGATCCTACTCTGCAGAACCACATTGAGGACAAGGTTAGGACAACACAACCTGCTGCTCCCAGAGTACCTATTAATACGCAATCCTTGGGTAGGCAGCAAGACAAGGGAGGTCTGTGTCGGTAGAGAACTTTCTAATCCACAATCAGGAACATCAAGATGGTTAGAACTCCTATTACTAGGGTCCGAGTCATCGCTGTACTTGCTGTGGTTGCACCAGAGTTATTAGTTGTTACTATTTATGTTTAGTCGAGGGTGTGCATTAGGGTTGCTCAGTAGATGGTAAATCAAGGCACCTTGGAAAAAATACAATAAAAACTTTAATGGTTTTTGGTTAATGTATTTATTTGTTATTATTAGTTAAAGAAAATATTATGGTTACATCCTCCAGGAACTATTCATCTATGACCTCCAGTGTCTTTAGCCTCTGGCTAAATAGTGATGACTCCAGTAACCAGGTTTGGTCTGGCTATAGAGAACATACTGGAAAATGCCCAATGGGCCTATTTGTGAACTGGAAAATATGTAATCATCACTTAGTCCGGGGGCTGTAAATATAAATATGTCAGAGCCAGCCTGACCATCTTAGTAGCAGCCCAAGAATAATAGCCCCGGTCATTAAAGACTCACGTAATGCTGAAAAACAGAAGGTGTTATGATTTATAGACAAGTTTAGACATTTGGAAAAGTCATTGTTGGTTGCATATTTGGGTTCACTTTTCCCAGTCAATATCCAGATTTTGTGAAAACCTAATTATCAAAAACATAAAGGGTGGTAAACCTTTGAAATAGCAAATTAAGTACAATATTTGGGCACATTAAGACCTATGGGGGGAGGGGTTACCCATTATCATTTCCTTGGATAGATAATGAAAATAAAAAAATGAAAGTGGAATATTCAAAATGAATACTACTTTGGTAAACCAACACAACCACTTTAAAGATAAAATATGCATAATACAAAACCTTCCTTTGTGGTTTGTATGTCATGTGGTACTTTCTGTGACAATGATAGCACCCATTAACTGATATGTCCCATGAACCCTTTAACCAATAATCAGGTATTTAAGAAAAATGTGGGGGATTTAGGAAAGGGAAAATTCATGCAAATCTTGAAGCAGCTTAATTGTCTTTACAGTAAAGTAATTCTTTACAGTTACATTACTCTCCTAGAACAAAGAAAAACACAACTTTCCTCCCAAGCAATAAGTTTCTTCTCTGTCACAATCGCCTTCTTATTATCGTCAATAAAATCATCCACTCACATAAAAGCTGATTTACTGCCTAATATATTGCTGAGAAAGATATTTGATTGTGACTACAGACACAGGATGTGTCTGTATTTGCTCAGTGTTTTTTTAATTTATTTGAATGGTATTATCGGTGGTGGCTTTAATTAAGATTGAACTCGTGAGTAATTAGTACGAAACGTTATCTTTTCCTGCGTGTCAGTTTACAAGTTACAAATGAAATTAACCTATGCCGTCAAGCACCCTTTTCAAAACGACATAGCATCTGCGAAGACTATGACCTCTTTTATGTGAAAAAATGCATTATTTGTGATCCTGCTACGTTCGTGGCTATGTCCAAAGGGAGCGTTCATCTTTTACAAGTCCCCAGAGATCTTAGTCACGGTTTCAGGAGCTTAATTAGTCATGAAACTGTCCCTGTTTCTTCTACCTATAAATATCAAATCAAAAAGACACCCAGAAAATGATATCATAACTTGGCATAAAACCGGATCAATGTGCCCTGAGACATAATACCATATATCTTCTTCTGCGTCTTACAAGCCATAGACATATGTCATCGTAAATAAATGTCCCCCCCCAAAAAAAGTGGTTCTTGATTTATCTTAAATGCAGGGGTCGTTTTGTGTCGAAGGATATGTCGCTGCTTGGAGCAAATAGTGTTAAACGGGATTGTGAACGCTGGGAACACAGAGGTATTAGAATTAGCTGTGTGCAAAGGGAAACGTGCTCTCACGCTGCAAGTTTCCAGGGATTGCTTCTGTTATGAATTGAAAAGTCAGGATATGAGTTCCAAAGCAGACGCTCTATGAAGACTTCTAAAGAACACATTAGCTCCTAGTTATGATGTCAAAGCAAAGGGCTAGTTCTACACCATAGCATCTCCCGACAATTCACTGCTAACACAATCAAACACCAGGACGCATGCAATGTGAGCCTATTATGGATATTTTGCTTCAGTGACAGTGGTCTTTTCCACGGGCAGGGAAAAGCTGCCTTTATTTCTTTCTCATGACTGCAAGATTTCTGATACGCTCGCTTTCTGGACAAAAACCACCCAAGCAGCTGTAAAGTTCAAACAGGAATGATTTGCCAATTCCAAGGATGTTAACAGTCGAGTGGGAGTCTGAAGGACTGCAAACGGTGGGAATCGTTATGATCATTTGTGCATCTCTGAAACTGCTGCATCTTTTGGGGCTGATCGACTTCTCCGAAGGTAAAGTTATGACTTAGATTTGTATCTAGACAGTTTGTTAGCTTTACACCCAATATGCTAAAATAAAAAAAAAATAAAAAAATGAAAATGAAAGAGAAAAAAGTAAAGGAAAAATCCGTAAGTTGAACAATATTTTGAGATCAATATTTAGACGTAGCACAAAATGACGTGTGTTGGGATGACTATGAAATGTTTACTGTATGTGAATAAATTAATCAGGGACTCTAACTGGGAAGTTATTTCTAGTATAATTACCCCCCTTCATTAGCATAATGATGAAGCACAAATGTAATGTTTTAAATGTGTGTGTATATATATATATATATATATCGAAAGAGAGAGAGAGAGAGAAAAGAGAAAGAGAAGAAGAGGGGGAGAGAAAGAGAGAGAGGAGAGAAAGAGAAAGAGAAGGAGAAGAAGAGAGAGAGATAATGAAAAGGAGAGATAGAGAGAGAGAAAGAGAGAGAGAGAGAGAGAGAGAGAGGAGAAAGCGAGAGAGATAAAGAGAAAGGGAGCGGCAATACATTCTATTTAGATAAATATGGATATAGCGAGGCTAGACAACTTCCACACACTGCACTGGTTTTGACTAATGAGTGCAACACTATTACACAGAATTTGGTGAAATTGCTGTCTGCTGCGTATTTGAATGCAAATGCAAAATAAGTACAGTAAAGATGCGACTTCTCGATTACAGTCAGATCATGTTCTTCTTTTTATTACTTTTTTTTCCAACGGGTTCGATTGTTATGAGAGATAAATAGAAAACTACATATTATCTAGAGATGTGTTTTTCACACTGCATAACAGACAGGCTTGTGAATCTAATTGCAATTCCACGTTCATTCTTGTTTCCTCTGATATCAGTTTAATTATTGGAAGTAAATATTATGTTGGAACAAGGAGGCTTCGCACAAGGGGACTGCAAAATATGAATTATATGTACGTTGCTGCAGAGATTTCTACAGTATAATCGTGATGGAAGCAGGCTTCAGAGACCCTGTATTATAATAGTGATAATGCCATTGAGACAATAGGCTCTGTGGGCAAATAATAGTTAATAATAGGCAATATTTATTCTAGAAAAATATATTTTAGTTAATCTTTGATACTTAGTAGTAGTCATCACAATGATGGAAATACTTATATAGACTTATTGTCAATGTTCACTTACAATAATTGCTTAATACTGAATCTTCCCAAAATGTTTTTTTTTAAACATATGGTTGAAGCAGTCCCTGGGATAACTCCACAAATTATTACCATGTCTCCCAGCTGTCCTGATTCACATGGGACAGTTCTGATTTTGAGGCTCTGTCCCCGATGTGGAAATTAGCCCCAAAATATGGCGGGTCCTTCCCGTTAAAGGTCTTCTTTGTCTCATGTACGGTACGCCAGGAAGTGATGTCATATTGGCGGGTGCAGTGAGCGAGAAAGACTGGAAGGGATCTAATGAGCAGAGAAAATAAGGAGATGAAGGGTGTTGTGGGGGCCTGAGGGGGTGTGAGTGTGAAGAGTGTATCCTTATGGGGCGAAAGATCCTGCTTTCCTGTGAGGCTGTGTGGCTGGTACAATGGTGGAGTCCGGTATGCAGATACATAACCCCAGGAATCAGCAAATAGGGCAGGCGAGAATAAGCCGAAGTCAGGAACGAAGCCGTGGTCAGGGAAATAGCGAGCCACGAGGTCAAAATCCAAAGCCAAAGTCAGGAAACCAAAAATATCAGGAACGCCGTTTAGTAGCCAAGGGTCGGGATATAGAGAGCAGCAGAGTCGAGGGCAAGCCAGGGTCGGTACACAGAAATCGCAAGGAGAAAGCATAAATGCACTGGAGCTCAATAGGAAGAATAATCACTGAGCACTGAGCTAATCTCAGTGCTCAGTTTTTAAACTTGCCGCCTGGGGGAAGCCTCGCCCCCAGCCGTGACGTCATCCGTGCGTATACCCATGGGCGTAGGAACCGGGGGGAAGGGGGGGACATATCCCCCCCAGTAACTCATGCGGGGGGGGCGATAATTAAGAAATCCCCCTCAGGGCCGTAGGAACCCCCCAATAGAAACGCCGCAAATGCGGCCTGCGAGACCTCGAGGTGCGGCCCGTGTAAGATCAGCAGCCAGGGCAACCGATCTTACGCGGTCCGCACCTCGAGCTCTGCTACTTACCTGTGGGAGGGTCTTCTGTACTGCACAGAGGAACCGGAACCCCGCAGAGTTCACGTGACATTACATCACATCCTCTGTGCAGTACCAGAGAACGCAGAGGGAGGCCGCACCCTCTGCTGAAGACTGTGAGCGGCATCGAGGAGCTGCAGTGTAAGTAAGGGGGTGGGGAGGGTGTTTGAATGAGTATGCATGATTGAGGGAATGAATCTGTGAATGAATGAGTATATGAATGAATGAGTGTGTGTGTGATAGAATGGATATGTAAGTGCTGGAACCTAGGCATGATTGGACTGTGATTGATGTTAGCAATCACACTCCTATCATGCCAAGTCAGCCAGTACATGCTGAAACCTAGCTAGCTGCCCCCTTGTGTATTGATGCTGCCAGCAGTATGGGGTCTGCACATCACTTACAGACACCCTTTACCAGCATGTACTGGCTGACTTGGCATGATAGGGGTGTGATTGCTGACAGCAATCACGGTCCCATCATGCCTAGGTTACAGCATTTACTGGTTGGATGTGTAAGTGCTGGAACCTAGGCAAGATGGGACTGTGATTGCTGTTAGCAATCACACTCCTATCATGCCAAGTCAGCCAGTACATGCTGAAACATAGCTAGCTGCCCCCCTTGTGTATTGATGCTGCCAGCAGTATGGTGTCTGCACATCACTTACAGCCACCCTGTACCAGCATGTACTGGCTGACTTGGCATGATAGGGGTGTGATTGCTGACAGCAATCACGGTCCCATCATGCCTAGGTTACAGCATTTACTGGTTGGATGTGTAAGTGAGCGGCATCGAGGAGCTGCAGTGTAAGTAAGGGGGTGGGGAGGGTGTTTGAATGAGTATGCCTGATTGAGGGAATGAATCTGTGAATGAATGAGTATATGAATGAATGAGTGTGTGTGTGATAGAATGGATGTGTAAGTGCTGGAACCTAGGCATGATTGGACTGTGATTGATGTTAGCAATCACACTCCTATCATGCCAAGTCAGCCAGTACATGCTGAAACATAGCTAGCTGCCCCCCTTGTGTATTGATGCTGCCAGCAGTATGGGGTCTGCACATCACTTACAGCCACCCTGTACCAGAATGTACTGGCTGCCTGGGTATGATAGGAGTGTGATTGCTGTTAGCAATCACGCTCCTATCATGCCAAGTAATATTGCTATTTTTTTTGTCCAATTGTGGTGTGTTACCTACTTTTATTAAAAATGTGAGTTTTTATTATTATTTTTAAAGGTGGGGGGTCATTTTCGGTTTTGGCTAAGTGAACCGTGAATGTTTTGGTCCAGAATTTTCATTTTGGTGCATCCCTAGAATAAATAGAACTATTTCAGTCCTGAATTTGTAGTCACAAAACTTTCTAGGCCCAGAAATCAGTGAGAGGAAAAGTAATGGTTTTGTGTCATTTACTTTATTTTAATCTGCATATTTTATTAAAGGCCATATTTTCTCACAGTGAAAAATGAGTGCGGCCCGCGCACGTATACAATTCTGATGAAGTGACCCACTGCAGAAAAAACTTGGACACCCCTGGGGTAGACAGTGAGAAGGGGGGGTAGGGAGAGGGTAGCTAGTGAGAAGGGGGGGTAGGGAGAGGGTAGCTAGTGTGAAGGTGGTGGTAGGGAGAGGGTAGCTAGTGAGAAGGGGGCGATAGGGAGAGGGTAGCTAGTGAGAAGGGAGGGTAGGGAGGGGGGTAGATAGTAAGAAAGTGTGAGAGGGGGAGAGGGGGTAGATAGTGTGAGAAATGGGGATCTGATGGGGGAAAATGCAGTCCCCCCCAGATTTTTAGGAGTTCCTACGCCCATGCGCGTACCCTGGCGTCTCCATTCGGGGATGCATAAAGTTTGTTGAGGGCGTGCGCGCGCGCCTAGCGGAAGACATGTTGGCAGAGGAGGAAGAAGCTGGAGACGCGCCGCGGGATTCAGTACCCGCGGGCATCGGGTATTCAGGTGAGTCGCTTCGGCGGACCCGGAGTTGCGGACCCTGACATTTCCGAATTTGTGGTATTCAACATCGTTAGCAGAATAGTCCCAATGGCCTGACTGCCCATTTCGGGGTAACATACCGATTCATTTACTATTATTGTAGTTTTGTAACTTAAACCTACATTGTCTATTATTCATTTCTACTAAAACGTTGTGTTATGGGACCCCTCTGGGTAACAGGGGCGAGTAGGTGCAATGCCCCCACCTCAATGTGCCCCTAACTGCTGCTTATGCCCTTAATTATTATTTTTTGCCCGGGGTGTCTGTGTAGCTACTGGCACCAGACTGAAAATACCAAGATACCATTTCTTTATGCATGAGCTCGCATATTTTTACCAAATGTTACAAAACTAGCATTGCAGAAAAATAGTGGATATGTGACTACTCCATGGCTACTTGGAGCAAATAATTAATTTATGAAAAAAATGAAACACCCAATTGAGATATTATGGATGAATCCTGGCACTAAAAGCGAAATCATGTCCTACACATAGTCTATACGGTAGACTTGTGCATTTGTATTTATTTTAATTAAAATTTTAGTACAAATAAATGTAGAAATAAATGAAAATGAAGGCGAAAGTTCCCAATTTTAATTTTAATTTTTTTTATTTTTTCCTGACTCTCTCCCACCTTTTCCAACAACCACTTCTGTGCCCCGTCTACGATTCTGTTTTTCCTTATCCGCTGTAAGGCAGTTACGCTTACAGGCCAATTCAAAATGAAAGCTGGGCACACACTCCCACACAAACCCAGATATCTAGGAAACCAGGTAGAAATTGCCCGTTCCTGACATCACGCAAAGTTTCCATAAATATTGTGTAAGTCACGACATCACGATGATATAAACATTGTGACACACGTTATGCAACTGTATAGGCCCGGCTGTGCGGAAAACCATCAACGATCATGCTAACGTGAGCAGGATAATTAAAAGAGATACAGGTAATTCTTTCCCAGGTGAGCAGCTGATGTAATGGGTTAATCAGTAATCCTGCTAGTTGATGTTTTATTATGAAAAGCTGTTATGATGATTTTTTTCCTTAAGCGTGGACTTCTAAAGAGCGTCCTTATCCCTTCATATTGTTTACGTTCATAAAGTTGAATCAGCATATCAAATCTCCCTGGATAATATTCACTTACGTTCAGGGCTAATGAAAGGCTTAAAGGTTCTGTCTTTGGGAGATTAAGTTCTAAATGTTATTTACGATAGCTCAGCTTCCTGTTTAGAAGCATTGAAAAGCACATTTTTAGTGCCATGGAGTGGGACACATTTTTCTTCCTAGGATGTCAGGTGAAAAGTTTTGTTATAATTAGTTATAGGAAAATAGCTTATAAATGGCTTACACTTTACCTAGGGAAATCGATATTTCAGGACAAGTTAAGCACAAAAAACATATCCCCTTATTTCCCCCCCTACAAGCCAAACAAAAATATATTTTTTAGAAGCCCAGCCTATCTTAGAACACAGGGTAGCCACTTATATGAAAATTCTGTAAAAATTCTAGACATACAACATATAAAATACACATTGCCAGATACATAAACACTATAACCCTCATAATCTTTTTGGCATCCTGACTATTTATTATAGTTATTATTTTATTTTACAGTAAGAGAATTCACAGTTGGTCATAGAATGATATGTAACATTTTGTGCTCTCCAGAGGAAGCCTACTATCCGAGTGTAAATGTAAGACTTTAGTTAAAGTCAGAGAGGTCAGGGAAAGTTGCCAGCGCTGGCCTGTGTGACATCTCCAGGGGGTCTAATGAGAGCCCAACGTGTGTGTATGCAGAAAGTGTTCTAATTGATTTCAATGGGTAGGGACGTAACTAGAAGCCTCAGGACCCCGGTGCAAGAATCTGTTAAGGGCCCCCCACCCCCAACCCAATCTACCCCCCTCTCACACCCTCTACCCCCCCTTCTCAGGCTATCTACCCCCTATTCCTCCCTTCTCACTATCTACTCTCTCCCTACCCCCCATTCTCACTATCTACCCGCTCCCTACCCCCTTCTCACTATCTACCCTCTCCCTTCCCCCCTTCTCACTATCTACCCTCTCCCTACCCCCTCTCACACTATCTACCCCCTCTCCCTCCCTTCTCACTATCTACCCTCTCCCCTTACCCCCATTCTCACTATCTACCCTCTCCCTCCCTACCACCCTTTGTAGGTCACTTACCATGCAGTCCTGTGGTGGGGGTGTGGGGCCTCTGTCTCGCTGCTCTTCCGCGGTGCGCGTGGCTTCACTGCTGAGCGCCGGCATATGACGCCAGAGACAGACGCCTCACACTCCCACCACTCCAGTCGGGGCAGCGCTGTGGCAGGTGTCGGCGGCGGGGAGCAGTGCAGACAGAAGGGCTCCGATCGGTTGCTGAAAACGACCGCTCGGCACCCCTTGGGCCCCCCTGACTGGAAGAACTCCAGGACCTGGTCGCAGTCGCGACCCCTGGGACCCCGGTAGCTCCGTCACTGTCAATGGGTGCACTTTCCTGCCAGTGATTGGCACAAAACATGGATGTGGGGGAAGGCTTCGTGCTGCAGCTGTAGTGCTCCAGCTTCTTCTGAAGGTAAGTGTTTCTTATTTATTATCAAAACATGCATATTACTCTTTGTATCACTTACAAAGTACCTTAGTGCGAATCCTTCTTTGGTAACACTGTATGGGCCATTAGAAATGCCTCACAGAAATGTTTAATTAGAAAATCATTTGCTTGATACATAGAAATGTTTTTTGTTACAGTTAGGCTTAACGCTATGTTATGCTAATTATGCTCTTTGTGTCGTTAGGGTTTTTTTTCCTATTTAGGTAGCTTGCTAATAAACAATGAAGCAGGTACTTTTGGTGATTAATGATTGAACTTGGATTGTTAAATTTCTCTAATTTGGACTCCCACACAAGTAGAAGACATTTATACATTAATGTAAAGATAATAATCTCCTTTGACTCAGAATAATATAGAATATACATGTAAGAAATGGAAACTCTTAAAAAAGTCCGAAGAAATGCCAGTATTATTAAAGAGCTGATGATGGAGAACAGTTTAAAAAGCCTGCTTGTATCACTGATTGCAGAACTCATTCAATTTCATTTCAATCAATTTTCTCCTAAGTTCTTGGTGCTGTTTTCTATCACCTCCTAAAAACACAGGACAAAAAGAGATTGATAAAAAACAAAGATAATAGGCCACATTTAATCAGTTTGCTACATGAATTGCCTGCAATTTGTTGATAAAAATTGAGTGATTCATTCACTCGCTGAAAAAAAAAATATCTAAATGGTTAACATGTTCTCAAACTTACAATTTCAATACCCACTACCTTTCAAAATAAATTAGAAAAAAAAGTATTTACATACTACAGTATGTTCAATCTTTTATCAATCTCAAATGACAATTGGAGTCTGTATTATTGAGCCATTAAGTGATATTTTGGCAGGTTGCTCTATGATTTGTACTGCGTGTTAAAAATATTTATTTTGAAAAGGTAAAAAAGTGAAACATTTTACTCTATTCTACTGGATACGCCGTAGTTATATAAAAACTGTGAAATATAGTTGTGTTTTATATATTGTAATTTAAGATTACATCTAAGTTAGAAAGGGTTCATATGGATAAGCGAGGAGGTTATTTATTTTTTTCTTTCTTCTTACTTTTCAAATAACTTGAACTATTGACAAGTGTATCTAGTAAGGAAAAAGTAGAACTTTTGTGCCATTCCCTTTTTAAGTATAAATAAAAAGGAGTTGTTAAACCCTGTTGATTTATGTATTTACCTATTTTTCATATTTTTTAGAGTCTTAGTCATCAACTAATTAATTGGATTGGTGTGAGAATGCTGAAATCATTGCCCTTATCGGGTCATTTTTGTGTGAATCAGAGGGCTCTTCAGCTCGCTGCTACAATCTGTTACTTTAGAACTGTGGGAATTAGAGAAGTTTAGTGCGCTAACGGCATTAACTCTTACATTCTTGATACTAAACCTGAATGCCTGTGCTGCCTTTTTAATCTTTGTTTGAATATGAAGAACTTGATGAGTTAACATCTTTCAATCCGAATAAATTAAAATTGAATAAATAATGTGATTAACAGTTTATTAAAAAAAAAAAAAATGATATAACTTTGACTGAACAAGTGTATTCACCATAATCTAATTTCTTACCTATAGATAACTATGCTAATAGCAAACAAATAAAGGAATACCCATCCAATAAGAAATATCTTCACTGGTAGATAAGTAGGAATACTTTCGTAAATTATGTCTAGCATACCTCTTGTACTTACTAATCCCTATGTATGTGGTTTCCAACAATGTTACAACAATGCTGCACTTATTGGGGACCTTTCAGTAATGTTACTCATCATTGACTTCCATACTTTTTATAAGTCAAGTGGCTAGGATTTGCCAATCACTTATTATATTTTCTGGTATCTTCTTTCTCTGAACTACCTTGGCATGAGCTTCGTGATTCGAAGTCTGCACTTAAAGTTCTCTTTCTGTTCTGTCACACTTGGATGGTTTGTGGAAGATTCCTGTTGCCATTAAATTTATTCCGGGCTTTGTGTTCCTTAGATGCAAAACTAATATTAGATGTTTTTAAAGTAGCATCTTTACCTTTTTCTTACACTGCATGCCTCACTCCTAATTGAAATGTAAAGAGGAGCTTTGACTCCTCAGTCACAATTCTTTGAAGGTCCTTCTAGACAAGATTGTATATGCACATAGCTTGTAACAGCTGTCTTCTCCATTGTTTGATGTTCTAATTTGTTTAACAATACGGTCATTTATAGGTCTAACCTGAGGTCATGGGAACATAGAAAGTTAATCCTATTTTCTAAATATCAACCAATAACAATTAAAATAATTTAAAGGGACAAGCCGGTCCTATTTTCATGTGAAATCAGTGTAAACATTCTTTAGTTATTGTTGTTAGAAAATGAAGACTTCTGTTTCTCCCCAGCTGCCTCTACTGAAAGCAAGAAGGACATCTTAACATGCTTATTGCACATGCTCAGTAGATCTCCCTTTCTACTCAATGAGAGCTGAGCGCCTATTGCAAACAATAGGAATGACAGCAGCCAATGACAAGTACACTATCTGAATAGCACACATGCAATTGGTTTATGCTACTCTTGACTGACTTTGATGGGAGTGCTGCTGGGCATTGGGAGATGTCTACATACTAATGCTTCCCGGCTACATTAAAGGCAACCAGGTGAGGACATGAGACAAGCCTCGATTCCGATTTCATCAATAACTAAAGAATGCATGCTCCACTTTACATGTACTAAAACGCGTTGGACTCCATGTCCAATTGGACTTCAATATGCATTACAAAATAAAAATACACTGGGGACCAGACCATACTTTTAATGAAAATTCTTATACCGATAAGGTTACATAGTCACTAGGAATCGAGCTAGACCTTTATATCATACAGATAGATTAAAATAATTGTAGAAAATGTCATCTTGACTTTAAGTGGTATTTAATTGTTTTTCTCAGCTATAGCTTAACGGTCTTATAGTTTACAGTGTTAGTTTGGGTTGTGGATGCAATTTAAAGTTCCTAAAACTTCTTTAGAAAATAGCCCTTCAGGCCACAATTCCAACTAATGCTAATACAAAACCAACAAACAAATTAAAACAGCAATAAAAACCCCCCACTGACATACTGCACAAAGAGATAACTATGGGGATGGTGTTCATACAGTGTGTGATGGCCCCCGAGGGTCTGGACTGTCAATGTGTCAATGCTTCTTTTTATGTACTGTTTGTTACAGGTGAAGCAATTACCGTATGTTGTTAATATCGAGTTTAGATCGAGTAACTGGAAACTGTAGTGCTTCATTGTATGTATCAAATTCCTTGTCTGGCATCAGTTATATATATCATGTTGGTATATAAAAAACAGGAGCACATTTTTGGGGGGATATTCTTTGAATTAGTTTATAAAGAGATGTGATAATGTATTTTTTCACTCCGAAGAATAGGTATAGCAAAGGTAAAGTAGCGACAGCAAGTGGGAAGACGTTAATAACAATTGAAGAGAGGCACAATTCTTACAAAGACTGAAGAGGGCCGTTAGGAGACTATTGGGACATAATAGCAAAGATATAGGAGGCACAGTGTTAATTTAAAATTAATTTATGATTAACTCCGGAAGGTATTGGGACCCAAAGGAGGGACAACACAGTGGGACAGCAGCTAAAGAGAGATGGGATAGGAAAATAGCAAAGGTGTTCAGGTTTGGAGGGGTAAAAGGTGGGGGAGGGGCAGGCCAGTTAGTAGCGAGTTAAAAAAAATCTAGATGGGCTATCATAATGGAATTGACTTGTATTTTGTTAATCTTTTTTTTTTTTAATTGCTTATAACTATACATTTTAGTGCTATATTGCATGCTGAGAATACATTTAAATAAAAGAATTACATTTTTTGGCGTTGTTCTGGAAATTAGTTTATGATGAGATATAATAAAGTCCATTTTACTATAAACACCAATAGTTTTTCATGTCAGCATAAAATCAGACTGTCAACATCGCAGGGAATGTGCATTAATCTTGATTAGAGCATTTATGCCAATACTAGACCGGTATGTAAAATGCCCCCTGGTACTGAAAGGTCAACACCTCATTGATTGTAGATATGCAGATACACGCAGGATGCCATTTCAGAAGACAAGTTAGAAGGTGAGTGTGTCCTCAGTGCACATTTTTCAGTGAACAGTTAGAATTATTAATTTATGGTTATTAGAAACCTGGATATAGAATACAGCAGGCAGTATATGGATATAAGGGCTGGAGCAGTGGGACATTATTGTTTTTATTATGTGAGAACTGTGGAGAAAGTTGATTTAGCAAATACAGCTACTGTATATTGTATGGTAAGATGATCACAATACTGAAATACAACACATGATAATATTTACATTTTTCACAGATGTAATTCCTTAAAAGCCCATGCATAGTTTTTCTGCTTAAAGAAACACTCCAGTCCTACTTGTATGTAAAATGCATGTTGGAGTCCAATTTGGTTGGACTGCATTGTAGTTTTATACATGCAAATGAATTCCTTTTTTTGGATAATTCCTCGTGGTTGCCTCTCCTGAAAGTAGAATGTGTACTTAAGTATGCTTCCTGCACATGCTCTGTAGTACTGCCCATTGTGACACTTCCTCATTCCAGGAGAGGCAGTCAAAAGTCTTATTTTCTATCTCCAACAATTCTGTGTTTCTATATAAATGTTATTTCCCGGTATTACCACTGACATTTAAAAAAAAAATCTACAAATAATGAAAGTCTGTAAATATTTTAGAGATGCTATTTTCTATTATTAATGGTTTGTCACAATAAGAAAACATAGGTCAATAGTGCACTTACATGACTGAAGCAGACACCCAGTTTTCCCCAGAAGAAAGGTTTAGCGGGCCCAGGTAATAGTATAATTGGATCTGGGCCATCATATTCCAAGAATCTCATAGAGTATTGAACTTTTAGAAATGTTACACAGAGACAATCAACAAATACAAGGGTAAGCCTAAGGTAATATACCAAATTCATATACCCATCAAAATTCCACCTTCTGTGTGTACCAAGGGGAATGTTGTCAATGTCCTATTCTTAGGATGTGCATACATTTTCCAATATGGTATCTTTTTGTTGTTAAGTTGCTGATTGTTGTTGATTCGTTCAGGCAGCCGTTGTAGATGTCAATAGAATGAGAGAATTTATACATGGATACAGCTATACTTAGTATAACGAGACCGAGGACCAAACAAGGTTTGATGTTTTTACAGAAGACTAGATGGACCTAATCTTAATTAATATCTAATGAGAGTGGGTGAGAAGAGAACCTCAGAACAGGAAATTGATAATGCTGGTTCTGCCACACGCTGCCGTCATTCTCCATGATATTAACATTCTCCAAATGTAGGCTCAGAATGTATTTCCATAACAATTATGCTGAGTGACAAACGAGCTCTAGGTATTTTATAATTAATACATGTGACGTTCACAACTCACCTTTGATATACAAATAAGAGTTTTGGGAGCAGAATATTTTTACTGGCACGGTAAATACATGACACTAACGGACGTCGGCTAATGCTGACCAAGCATAAACGCGCCTAACAGAGCGATTTTTAAATATCCGCTCCGAGTCACACATCACTAAATGCAATTGAATCATAGAAGTCATTCAGAAGTATTCCTAGCATTTATCAGTTTTTCTTTTAGTCAATATTTATTGTGCTTTCATTGTGCTTTTGGTAATTTATGTTTGAAGTGAGCATTCTTAAAATAACATCAATCGCAGAACATGAGATGACACAGAGCGCCCTGATGTGCATCGCACCTTTGACTTACATTATGGCTGTGCTTTCAGAATCATATCATGTGTGGAAAGTTCATTCATCATTTTGTGAGTACAAGTTCCAGGCGCGCTGCAGATTATATTGCTGCAACTGCTTAAAAGAACACAATCTAGAAATATGTGTATTGTTGTATATACAGTGTCACCATTATAAAGGGATCTTTGGTAATTTCCCATTGCAGTTGCAAATATTTTTACCTAAGTTTTCCGATTTTTGGAGGCTGTCGCACTCATTGATGCTATGCACCCATATATGAAAAACTTGAGATTTGGTCCCCCCAAAACACTATTTATATTTGGACCTTTTCCGTAACCAGTGCTTAGTAGGTGGTGCTCCATTTTCTTTAGCCTCTTACTCATTTAAGACCTTTAGCGTATGTTCTTCTTTAATTCTCCCACCCCAAATACCTTGATTTGTCTTGGTTTTGCCTTTATTAGTATTATATGTAATGTAAACATGCTGATTGAGGCTGTTGTTTCATTATAGTGATTACTTATTCATGAATTATTCATTACTCAGTCATTATTATCTTCACTAGCTGCCACTAAAATGCAACTGGAACACTGCTTACTGCGCAGGTGGTGGCCTTTGGGAGCCAAATGGTTTCCATATTCCGCCACTGGAATCTACGCTTCCGATCATATTTAATTTATGGTTAGATATTTGTTTATTTAGTCGTCGTCGTCCCCCAAAAAATTCTGATTGAAATTCTAGTCTCAATGCTGAACCAAGAGAATCTAATAGGCCACAGAAAGAGACTAAGACAAAGATAATATATATTATATACCAGGTTCAAAATATGAAACACAGAGGTGAACAATAGTACAAAAAGCTTTGGAGTACAAATTAAACATTTTCCAGAAACAATTTCAGATGCTAAGTATCTAAGTAATAAAAAAAATGATTAACAAACAAAAAAATGCAGAAACTCTACCTGTAATAAAAGATTTATTAGTTTGTATAGAAATTAGAGTTTATCCTTATTAGGGAATTCATCAAATGATTAATTATCAATACAAAATAAGAACATTGAAATTAAATAAAGGTATGCTATAAACACAATTAATCCCACTACATATTACATCGACTAGCTGCTTATGATTAGTACTTTTAAGGTATTGGTGCATATAAAATGTACTATCTGGATAATGGATCTAATGTATGCAGACTGACTTCAATGAATTATTTGTATTAAAGATTATATCTTCCCAGGCTGTTGGTAATCTTTGATATTAATGCTGATGCCAATCATGGAAAGAAGCCCAAATTTAATTTATCCTGGAATTAACACAAACGGAGTAATCTGATTAACCCTTAGCGTTCCAGAGATTTATTTGATGTTGCTTTCATCGTCATGTCATTGGGCATGGATACATGTCTACTTGATTCTTGGTATTAAGTCTCAGTTCTTTACTAAGCACAAACGAAAATATTTATATTTATTATTATTATATATATCGAAGATTTGCTTTAATTACCTGCTTTTAATGAACAGATTTAATGAACATTTATGAAACAATTATTTATGCTTATTAAAGCTGTGTTACTGTATACAATTGTTCATTTAATTACTTACTTACTTACTTACTTGCCCAAAAGTCACATATGGCGTTGAATATATTGGCGCTGTAATGCAATAATTAATATAATAATTATGATATTGATATAACTGCCTCTGGCCTGGGGTCTAAGCTCTGTATGTAGGTGGGCTAAACCCAGAATGAACATGAACAAAAAAGGGGGACATAAGCTTAAACAACACGGGCATATAGGTGGGAAATGCCTAAGGAGGACAGGGGTATTGCTAAGCCCCTTTGGTCTAACATAGAATCCTTAAAAGCTGGAACTCTAATACACATCTGCCCTGCCGTATGGAAAATCTAGAGAATTACATATTAGATTTAAAGTGATTTACTTTTATTTCAGTACCATGGAGAGCAATAACAGTTTTCAAAGCAGCAGTAGATTTAAATTGTGTTTTCTGATCTGTTCATAAATTAATGGTATTATTCAACATTTAATGGGGAATGCAGTTGCTGAATGTGTTTAAAATGGGATTTAATAACATATAAAATAATGAAACTAGCTTCTTGTCTTCAATGTGTTCATTTTCCTGCAGTGTTTATTTGAAACATAATTGTGTTTAGTGTATGTGTTGGATCCAGTTTGTCCTTAAATAATGTAGTATGCTTTTCCATTTGGTATTGCTGTTAACATGTATAAAATATTATAGTATTATGACTGTTGTGGACATAAGGGATTGTGTCTGATCAATGTTACATTTCCTTTCTCGCCTGGGTTCCAATCTAAATCTCATAGGATTTCTTGAAATAGAAAACAAGCACTGTTCACAGAAAACAAAATGGCAAGCGCAGAAAATTAGCTACAGCGGAGTTTATGTATCAAAAGTTATTCTGGTAAAAAAAAGTTTTATCACAGTAGCAACTTATGGGCTCTTCCAATCAGAATAACATTACTTTAGTTGTCATTGTGATAAGACCACCTTTCAAACTTTGCATCATATTTTTTTTTTATAAATCACCTAAATGTGCTGATTCAGCCTTTTCCTTTCATAGCTGTTGATGGTTTACCCGATTTACACATTTGTGGGTTATCCAAATAGAAGAATTATTTTATGTTGACAATGTATTTGGATACAGCTTTGATTTTATTCCACCTTTTTAAATTTTACCATTCATCTTCTGTATTTTTAAATGGAAATCCTTAAAGGGACAGTCTAATGTCCCTGATAACCCTACTATAGAAGAATGAAGGAGTGAGTACTTTAACATTCATTCTTCCAAATCAAAACAAATTAATTAAAACGTTAGCACTGATTTCAGTGGGAGCATTTTCCTACTACTGATTGGCTAACTCAAGCTGTCAATCAGTGGCAGGAAAGTGTCCCCATTTAAATCAATAAGGGTACTAACACTGATTGACAGCTTCAAGCAGCCAAGCAGTGGCAGGAAAGTTCCCCCCATTGAAGTCAATGGGAAAACTTTACACATGTGCACTGGGGTCTAAACAGTGCCTTACATGCAGGGTTCACCAGGGCCGGCGCTGTAGTTGGCTAGAGTTGAGTGGATCATGTGCAGGGAGAAATATTTAGCCAAATGTATCTACTGCAGGGCATTTAGCTGGGGGTGGGGAAAGGGGCAAATGCATTTGGATGGATTCTGCAGAATCCTCCAATGTGTTTGCAAAACAGACGACATAAATATTTAAAGGGACCATTCACCTATCATACATTATGCATTTAAGTGAATATGATGGCTGGCGTGTCTGCTTAAAGGAAACTACTAATTGTTCGTTGTTTTACTTTTTGCTGAGCAAGGCAAGTGTTGTAGCAATATTAAAAATACCCATCACATTGTCCCTGTCTATGATCTTCAATTGATTCTTCTTCATAGTTGCAGATCTATTGCATTTTTGAGATTAACCATAGGATTTAGCCCCCGTTGTCCTCATCACCCTCATCAATCCTAATACTGGGAAATGGGAGATCCTACAGCACCTTAGGATGTCAAGGCTTAGGAACATTTATTTTGTTTTGTCATACTTCATGATTCTCTGTGTTAAGCAATGGAAAGAATATCATTTCCTTCTAGAAAATGTGTGTTGTGGCATTTTAATATGAGGCTAATGTAAAATATATTGTTTTAATCAGCTAAAATATTTAATGCATCTATATATGGAGATATACCTTATATAGTTAATTAAGTTTGACATTTCTTTTGTGCGTGCAACACAAAGATGCATAGCATTGCTATTTATTAACATGCATAATGAATTAATGGATCTTTCAACTGCATTTTCCTTGGATTATTTTATTTATTGATTGTTTAGTAATTGACGTGAAATGCATTAATCAGTTCCTTGGAAAATGAGTTTTGTTTTTGTGTACGTTCGTTCTTTGTAGAGCAGCATGTCTTCTGTTGTTTTTTGACTGCTTCCAATGAGAAGTTTACCAGACTTAGACTTGTAAAAACATGTTGTAAAAGAATTGCCATTGTCGGTTATACTATAACTCATGGAGGCTTATGAATCTAGAATTAAGGAAATTCCATCACAATCCGTAATATTGCAAACATTTACTAAGGGGGCAAAACTGGAACAAATATAATTATTGCATCTTTGATCATCTTTCAAGGGTTTTAGATCATGTATAAAATATTAAGACAATATATATATAATTTTATGTATTATTTTACTTTAATTGATGAAAGAGTCATTACTGTCCTTCTCTGGAATGATAAGTGGTTTACCTTTTCTGTCTGTGACCTCTTTCTAATTCAGATTCCAGCAAAAATGTCTGGTGTATGAACATACTTTCTGTCAAAAAAAATATGAACAATAGATTTTAATACCAGAATTCACATCCTGAAGAATAACGTATTAGAGACTTACTGGAAACGGATGACTTTTCTACTAATTGAAATTGTCTGGGCATCTTTGTGATTAAAGCTCGGATTTATTTGTCACTTTGTAACACAAATTAAATTGTTAACTCTTGTTAACTTGAGTTAAGTTAAAATCACGCTTAGTTTCCCTTCTGAAAGGGGATGATTTGTTTTACAAAGCGAGAACAAAAAACTACAACCCCTTTTACATATTAGGAGTAAATAGCACGGTTCAGGTAAAGGCCAATGTCTTGCTGAATAAAAATCTAAAATGTACAACATCTAAAAATGATTCATGTGGTGTGGACAAAAATGGCCGACATTGTCAAACAATTACAAAATAAGTGGGCATTTGTTTCAAAATAGATTCTGACACTCTGTAATATGCTGGGATTAGGACAATGGATCATACTTTTGCAGTGCGAATAACAATTGTGTTTCATCAACCTGTCATAAACCTCTAGGCATAGAGATTACTGATCTCTCTCCAGATACATTTTTGAAGATTTTATAGGATACTTACGTACATAATACACAAACATAAAATTGGAGTGACATTTGCCATGTTGTAATTCAAATTGTAGCAGCATGATGACGCACAACTTGATAGGCAGAGTTACTACAAAGAACCATGTTTTTTGTCTCCTGTGCACCCCTACAAAGCAACATAATCTTAAACTGCTTTTCAAAGAACGTGCTCTTTCAATAACCACAGCGAATGCGCTATACAAACACATATCTTTTGTACTGTTAAAAGGAGTATGATGCACTGGCATCCTACGGTTAACTACTCAGTGTTATCCCCCAGTTTAACTCCAAAAAGGCTTTAGTGGAAGGGAACTGACCAGGAATAAGGGGGAAAGTGGGGAGGGGGCAGTAAAAAATGTGGGAGAATGGGCTCTGGCCTGATGCTTCTCTGCTTCCTGGAGAAAAAAAAGAAACTCACCCGGAGGCCCAGGGAAAGCAGTGATTCACCCAGAAACACCGGGTCAAACACAGAGAAATCCCAGGACAGTAGCCATTTTGCTACTTGCGCTATACTTTTTGTAGTAACAGTTGGAAGGTATATAAAAACAACTTTGGGTATTTTACAGTTTTCAAGGTTTCAGACTAGCAGGATCAGACTAGCTAAGGCAAACTAGTTTTGTACACAAAACAAAGCAATAATTCAGTGCATACCCAAGGAATACCATTCAAAAACTAGTGTTTGTGTATTTTTTAAACAGATTGTATTTTGATGGGGGAGCCTCTCGAGGTTAACTTAAATAAATGGTATAGTACTACCGTAAGGATCCATATTATTACAGGATACCAGTTATTTTTATATACAGTATAGCATAGTATACAATACTATTAAAATACATTCACGATATAAATATAGTCATAGTAAGAATAGGAAAGTAATGTAAAAAAGGGCATATAAATACTATGCAAAAATTCTGCACCCTATAATAAGATGCTCCCAGTGACTACACTTTTATACATGTGAGTTTGTTCAAAATGATGCAATATTCATGCACCTTTTTCTTGCGTTCTTTCCTTATTAAACAGCTATATCAATGTGAATTCACATTACACACGGTGCAGGCTTGTTGCCAAAAATAATATTATGGGGTTTTGGCGACCAATTTACTTTAATTTTTTAACAACTTTTTAATAAGATACAGGTATTGTAACATTTCTAATAAAAAAAACCCAATATTCTTGTTTATGTTTTATTATGCAAAGAAATACCCACCCTGGTTTCCATAACAGGTTTAGCTGGACCCACTAGGGCATCATAAATGGAATATGGAACAAGCACGGTTTCTAGTGACTGATCAATAATAGTTTTCCCCCGTTCATTTCTTTTTAATCCAAGGATTATCAACATTGAAGTGAACGTGCTATCTATGGTTTATGAATAGACTTCTATGTTTAATTAACTCTTTTATTGATCGAAGGTTACTCAGAGGATCGGTTTCCTGTTACCATTTACCATAAAGTGATATCACCATAAATTATTTTTTTTAAAACAAATAAATGAAAGATATGTTTGGCGTTTATATTCTGTATAATTACATTTGTTGAATGTATAAGACCAATTTTTTTTCACTTACAGTCCTGAAAAACCGTAACCTGACGTAACCTCAACTCAATCTATAGAACTTTCCAAACTAATTAACCTTTGCTCAATACGTTTCTTACCAGGTCATACAAAGATTTGGAAGGGAAAAAAAAAATATATGAACACGTTTATCAAAATGAGTCATGATGCACATACAAAGAGTTAAACGCAGAATAATTGATACAGAATGTATCACTGGAGAATTTTGCTCTTGAAACATTGAAATATTTACTTGTTCTGCCTGTCTTCAGGTGTTCACAGTGAAGCCACTTCAGTGGGCTTGCTGAAATGCCAAGTAATCTAAAATCTAATCAAGAAGCAGGATTCGGATGTAACGCGTTTATACACGGAGAGCGGTGGTATCTAAGCAGCAGGTCCATTTATTGATAAACTATGGTACTGGTATAAAATGGCATTCACGTTATTGATCATTGACCTTTAAGCATGCACAGCACAGCCTACTTTAAAAGTTAGTAAAGGAGCACTTTGCGGAATAATTGATGTAACCCTGATTCTTTTATTCATGTTTTCCCATAGGCGGTCGGCATCAAAATGTGTGGTGCGCTGCTAGTAACTTTTATTGTTGGGATTAGATTGTTTCTCTCTAATAGCAGAAGGATTGCTTTTTTCTTAAATATTGGAATGTTTACTGTTCACAAATAGAAATAAATAATATGAAGCTGCCAATTTAATATAGGCTTGAGGTGTGAAAAAGAAGAATAGATATAGAGAAGTGGATCTGAAATAAAATGGGAGGCTAGCGGAAGCAGGGGAGAAGTGAATGAAGCTGAAATGTGGATAAAGTGGTGAAAAAACCTCAAGGGATATTACCAATCAGAGATAAGTAGAGGCATGCACAAACATCCAAGAGGCGATGGGGGCTTGGTACCAGTTGGTAGCCCTCATTAAAAGCACTGATGGTGTGTGTATCCGGATTCTATAGCCTTATCTATGATGACTATGATGTATTTAAGATCACCTGCCTCTGATCCTTTATTACAGTAGATAAAAGGACACGATACATTGGAAAATATACACAATAAGAACCAAATACTGCTTGGGGCGATCATCCAATTAACACGGTTCCGATAATGCTGCTGCTACCAGTGGGAATATGTGTACCGTATACAGTAATAGTAGCCACACAAACAGACAGCCATGGGGCTTCCGCCCTTGCGCACTGCAACATGTGACTTACTGACTGATCCGTCACATGACAGGAAGTGAGAAGCTCCTTCTACCGTCACTGCGCATACTAAGGAAATGGAGTCTGTCTGCGTCTCTGCAGATACGTCTGCTGCAGGAGATTGACGCCATGGACCAAGGAGACCCCCACATCTGGGTCATCATAATAATCTTATTATACTTTCAAAAAACATATGATTGAAGGGCTGATTTTACTTAAAAAATCTTAATTTAATATGGCGTTTCCTTGGTAACATTTACTACAAACGCTGCATGTGAGCTCTTGCGAGGTATGAATCATATGCTTGCTTAATTAAGCCGGAGTCCTGCTAAATCTCTTTAGTATTAAACTATCCTTAACAAGTATAGAAATAAGGGCAATTTACAGCTCATGAAAGAACATTGCAGTGATCTGTTGCACAAATGTCCTCATAACTCTAAATGATTATTTAGGCAATCGTTAACACTCATAAAGACATATCTTAGTGATAAATACTGCCGAAATCTATTGGGACCAATAAAACAACCAGTGATTATATTATTTTCATTATAATATTAAAAAAGAACATAAATAAATGTTTATATAAACATAATATTGAATAAAAACAAGGGCACTTAATATCTTGGTAAGGAGATACGTTGTAGTTGCATAATTTACGAGGTATCTTTGTCTCATCCCTTCCATATCCTCTGAGGGGGGGTTTGAGACCCTGAGCAGCCGAGGAGCTGATTATCTGCTTGTATGTTTGTGTGACCTCTGTATATCTGCAACAAAATTACATTGCCTTCAGAATTCTGATTAGTTTCAATGAAGAGCACTTGGCCTGAAAGAGCTCCTAGTGCTTGGGGGTGATCACAGTACGCCCGAACTCTGCCCGTTATACTGAAACACGAGACGTGTAACGCTGTAAGTTCATCCTATAAGCATTCCTCCATCTTATCTATATTTCTCTGAACCAACACTCTACTAGACTGGTACAATATAGGTTAACGAGCCACTTATAATAACCGGCTATAATTTAACTGCCCCAGCGTATTGTAAATAATAATATCAAACTGGTTTCTATAATTGTGTCATTAGATGTTGACCATTTCACCCTTTGTTTATCTATAGACTAATTCATGTTTAATTGTAGTTAAATATCTTGTATGTAAAGTATATAGTTAAGTATAATAGCATAGTTTACTAAGGAAATAGTCCCAAAAATCGTTCTTGCATGGACTCCAATGCATTTTACTGTATGTAATTTAGAGCAAGCATCCTTTAGTTATTGGAGTCAGCCATCTTCCCATGGATACCTCTACTGTACTCAAGGTGCATTAATATGTAAACTACTTGTGCACACTTAGTAGCGTTTTCATTGTAGTCACTAAAGCAGCGCCCAACCACATGTACGCTAATAAAACATCAGTGTTCAGATAGTATACATGTGATCGGCTATTGACTGCATTGGGAACCTAGCGCTCTTTGGCTAGGAGTTCTACTGAACGACTGACGTATACTTCCTGGAAGGAAGAGTCTTATTTTCCAACTCCATTAACTAAGGAAGGACTCCACCCATTTCTATGCAGTAAAATGCACGGGAGCAAAATGTGCTCCAATACGCACTTAACAAGAAAAAGTTACTCGAATGTATCAGTCTATAAAATATCTTAAAAATCGCTGATCTGGAAATTTAGAAATACGCTAGTGGCATGTGAATCTAATATTTGTCCTTACATTATTTTCAATGGAAGGACTGGCAATATTTAGCTAATTGGATCACTTAGTAATATATTATCCTCAAACACCTTGTAAAGGCATAGTCATTAGAAGGGTCTATATTCAGAATCTATAGACAAGCACAGAAAGGATTCAGTAATAATGTAAATGCTGCAAAGACCACCTGTTGCCCAGTCTAGACATCTCTTAGGGCTATACAAAGTAACTTACACTAGAACAAAATTTGTGATATGGTCCCAAAACCTTCAGATCACAGCTACCCCAATAATCTACCTTGCTAGCCCTTCCATGATTGTTTTTTTATTACTATTATATATCATTGCGCACTCACATAGGAAACTCGCTGTGATTAAAAATAAGCAGTGTCCTAGAGACAGCAGAAATAAATGACTTTACCTTTATACTTTTAGGTTTTTAGGTAAGGCTTTTATATATGCAATATATAACCGTGGCAATTTTAACTAGACTGGTGCATTTAAAGTCCCTGAACTACAACTGCTGAGAGGTCAGTTTCAATGTTTTCAATTAAAATATCTCATGAGCCCCTCAAGGAGTGATCCAAGAACCACTGATTCAGCAAGAGATTCCTACAGTAAAAACATACATTAACCACAAACAATGACAGAAAAAAAACAAAACCCAAACAAATTACAATATGCACCCCAAAACAAAAAATATTTACTTGTTCAAGTAAATGAAGAAGATCACAATGTTATCTGACATGATTTTTCAAAACAAGGGAATGTAACATACAGTATATGCACTAATAGAGGATCCAATATGCTCAATCAATTAAACCTTTTTATGGAAAATGTATTTTGTAAATGATTGTAGTAGTGGGATCATTTGAATGCATTGTGGGAAGCCCATCAGTTTCATCACATAATGTACTTGGGTGCCTTAGGGTGTCTTAGGCAAATGCACTAGCTAATTAAATAGAATAATATACAATTTTATATGTATTATTACAATTATATAATCTGTATAAGAGTAAATATACTCCATTTTTGTTAATATTGGGTGTCCTAATTTTTTTATAAGTTCTTAAGATGTGTTGTTGAAATATATATTGTATGATGCTTTGGTCTTTCTCTCTTTCCTTCTATTTGTTTTGCCTACATACCTAAAATCTTCTGACAGTAAACGGATGGTACAAGTCACAAGAGTCTCATAAATGGGAGCCGGTAACTTCAACTGCTATTATATGTTCATTCATGTAGATTGTCAGTTTCAAGTAAAACAGAAAGCACTTGGAATAAAGAAACCCCAAATCACAGCGATGTTACCTACAATTTTATGAAAGACAAGAGGAAATTCCCCACTTTCCTTAAATATTTGCCCACGCTGCTATGCAAAATATGGGTCTTCTAAACATTAATGGAAACATGACCAAAAAACTGTTTCCCTTGGTGGTTCAACTTTTGATTTCATTGAGATATCTTTTTTTTGTGGGAATAACTTCCAGGAATCTATATCACAATTATATTCAGAGTACTCCCAACTTTCAGTTGTGGAATAAAACTCGGCTTTAATCTTTTCCTACGTGTCAAAGGGTGCTTTACATCCTCTGTTGCCCCTAACCTTTCTTGTTTGACGGGGTTAATAGAACGACCAGGGTCCATGAACAACAACATGCATCTGTGGCTAAATGGGTAGACCATTCACCAGACAATAATAAGCTTCTGCCAACCATTGTCCTGTAATCTGTAAAATCCGCGCTTAGTGGACATTTATAAATGGGTAATGAAATTTGTATAAAATTTAGGAAAATATAAAAATCTCTACGGGGAGAGGGAATAAGGGGACCCAATAGAGCCACTATAACATAACCAAGACATGCAGGCACAGAATAAATAATGAGATATATATATACAGACGATAAGAAATGAATAAAAGCTGCAAACAGCAGAACTTAATAAAAGAGAAGAAAGGAGATAAAATTATACAAATAGTATATTTCTATATAGAAAGAAATACAAGAATATAAATGTTAGAAAAATAAAGAACAAGGAAGTAATACATCATAAATAATAGTCAAAATAGCATTATAAATATGTAATAGTGAATTTAAGTGGTAAAGAGGGTAATTATCTTATGTAACTGTTTGTCTTAATTTACACAAATAATTTATAGCCCTTGGGTTGTGTTGTACAAAGTTAATTAAACGCTGGTCACTTCCTTCTGCTGGAACACTATATCTCCTGTTAATCTGTGTTGTCAGCGCAACGTGTCCAGAAACACTGGGATTTTTTATCGCTCCTTTAGTAAAGCTTTGCTCTGCCTTTGTAGCTGGCGTCCCGAGGGAAACGGTGATTGTTGCACATGAACAATTACAGCAAAGAATAAGAAGCTGGATTTGCAGCAACTTGTTTAGATATAAGAATCAAAGCATTGAGTCAAAGTCCTTTGATGCATCAAATTCAATACCTACAAGAGTGGGCACTGTAGAGTTAGTTTCCTAGCTGTCTACATCTGAGGTTATGAATGTACCTCTGTGTTCCTCTTCTAAGACTGATAATAAGACATAGAGCTAAAGAAGCTTTATGGCTGCTGCATAAGGTGTCCATTCCACCACCGAAGGTGAAGACATTGAAAACATTGGTTGTTGGAGTGGAAAAACGGTCACCATTTGTATAGCCTTCTAGATTGGCATGTGGATCCTACCACATAATGTCTGTGTTCATTGTTAATGTTGTGTCATAACACACTAGCAACGTCTAGTACCCGCTGTTCGAATGCCTGCTTCTTCCTGGACTCAGATTTGGGAATCCTCCAGAGTTCCCATAGAACCAAAATGTTCTTGTTTATAACCTAAATAATGACACTATGGTTTTATCGTACTTATTTAGTTTTATGTTTTTTTAATTTTATACTTTATTTTGCTGTTTGAAATACATCTTGCCTAGAAAAACAGGTAATGTTTCATCAATGAGCAAACCTATACATTAATTTATTCTATGTTTATATAGCTCATTGAGTAATATGCATTTTTTCTATACTGGGAGCGTCCAGGACACTAAACTGTCCCTTTAAAAGTAGCAATTACTTTAATTTGTATTGTTATCGTTTTAATTTCCATTTTAATTTAAAGATGATATTGTTATTTCTATTAATTGGCAGTTATTTGACCTTCTTTTATGGCTATACTAAATTACATGTTCATGTGATCCCACTTGCAAATGAATTTAACCCTTTCCATACCCCCAGCGCACATCCTTACAGGAGCGGTGTTCAGCCAAAGTACGTTATTGGGGAGGCTGCATGGGACACCGGAGCGTTTCTTTATGTTCTATTTTGAATAAACTCAAACTTTTATAATGGGAACAATTTAATGTCTAGAAGTGGCCTCCCCAGGGCTCACTTTTTACTATGTAGCTACTTGGTTTTGTTTGCTCGTATGGTTAACTTCAGTTTTGAACAATGATTCCCTTAGGCTGCATGTTCTTTTCTATTACTATGCTTGAAAACATTTGTCTAAATTAATTCTGCGCAGTATTATGGAGTTCTACTATAAAGGTGTTATTATTGCGTTTGGTAAAAAATATAAATTAAACATAAAAAGAGCTAGTGTATATAAAATGGGGTTATCAGATCAAATGGTATATTCATACCAGTGGGAAAAATGAAACTAAACATCTAATTATAAATGTCTGACCATCATTGGAATTATTACAATTATACAGAAGGACTGAAGCAAAATGAAATATATACATTTAATAATTTACAGAGTTAAATTATAGATTGCAGGTTAGTAAATGGAAAATATGAAAAATAAACCCTGCTATATTAGTGTTCACTGCCAAACTCACATGTTGATTAACCAATTGGATTGGTTTGCTCTAGAATATATCCATTCCCTATCACACAATCTGTTCTGGAATAGTGAAGTCTGGTAAAATAATTAAAGTCAACATTCAAATCTCTTGGTGAGAATAAATAGTGGTTTTTGATTTTATGATGTTTTATGAATAACCTAATGCAACATATTAATTCTCCTGGGTTGCAATAACCTTGTAATCTAATTAATAATTCTGTGTTTTAATGCATAGTTTATTCTAACCATTTGAGTGTACTGAAGCACAGATTCTAAAAAGACGTTAAAGAACAGCTTTACTGTAAGGGATTCCAATCAACCACGTGGGGTTGGTGTAGCAGATGCCTTAATGCCTACAAGAATTTGACCATTAAGTGTGGGCCTGGCTTTATAGAAGTAAACCTACTCTTAAAGTCACTCTTGCCTGTTTCCTATATTAGCAGACTCTCATTAAAAGTTTTTTTTTTTAGAGTTTTCACATCTGTATAGGCTTCATGTATATGTGTTTTAGCTCTGTTAACTTATCCCATTTTACTAGACAAACACTTTAACTCCTTTTGATATCGCCTTATAGTAAACAATAGAACCCAGACACTGTCCCTCTGGCATCTTTTTGGAGGAAAGGATTTTATTGGCTAAGCAAGATATCCCATGACTAGCCACAATGGCGGCCTCCGAGTCTTCAGCTAAATGACCTTTATCGCAGCAAAGCAAATTAAAACCCACTTTTCTTTTTCTGAAGCGGTCGGTGGAAAAGGTTGGGAGACATCAAGAGAGAGCGTGAAATAGCGTGAGAAAGAATGAGATAGATAGATAGATAGATAGATAGATAGATAGATAGATAGATAGATAGATAGATATGCAAATAGAATCCAAATGGCATACTGTCATGACTCAAGGGAGTCAAGGAGGAGCCAAGGTGCTGGGGATACCAGGGACTCTGTTTGTACCCCATGATGCATAACAATGGATAGGCAGGTAAAGGCAAGCTAAGGGAAACACAGACAAGGTTAGCTGTTCAGGAAACAGTCTGTATTGGAGTTTGCTAACAGAACGGGTATGTACAAACAGGACCAGTTACCAAGCGTGATAAAGACAAAGACACAAAGGCAGGTGCACCAGGGCGGGATACGGACATTGGATAATGGACCCATGGCTTGGAAAGTCCACGGACCATGGACTCACGGCAAGGAGCCCTCAGGCAGAGCACACAGCAGGGAGCCCTCTGGCAGGGCACGAGGCTGGAAGCTCTCAGGCAGGGCACGAGGCTGGAAGCTCTCAGGCAGGGCACAAGGCTGGAACCTCTAGGGCAGGGCACGAGGCTGAATGCCATCTGGCAGAAACAAGCCAGGGCACAACAGGTTGGAAGCCAACAGGACGCAGGAACCAAAAGCAGAGCCACAGCAGAGTTACATGCATCACAATGCAAAAGGCCTAGACTGCAGGGCAGAGCACATATTTAAGGGCAGGGCTACACCCAGGTCATCAGGATCAGCTGACATAGTACTTAGTCCAGGTTCTCACACTCTAGAGCAGAGGCGCCCAACATGAGGCCCGCGAGACCTTGTGGTGCGATCCGCGTGAGATCGTCAGCCAGGGCAACCGGGATCACAAGAGCCCTGCTGCTTACCTGTAGGGGGGTCTTTTATACTGCACAGAGGAAGGGGAACCCAGCAGAGTCACGTGAATGTACGTGATATCACATGACTCTGCTCCAGTCCTGCTTCCTCTGTGCAGTACAAGAGGACACAGAGGGAGGCCGCGCCCCCTGCTGAAGTCTGTGAGATGCATCGAGAGAGCTGCAGTGCAGGTAAGGGGGTAGGGGAGGTTGTTTGAATGAGTATGCGTGATTGAGGGAATGAATCTGAATGAATGAGTGTGTGTGTGTGATAGCATGAATGTGTAAGTGCTGGAACCTAGGCATGATGGGACTGTGATTGCTGTTAGCAATCACACTCCTCTCATGCCAAGTCAGCCAGTACATGCTGAAACCTGGCTAGCTGCCCCCTTGTGTATTGATGCTGCCAGCAGTATGGGGTCTGCACATCACTTACAGCCACCCTGTACCAGCATGTACTGGCTGACTTGGCATGATGGGAGTGTGATTGCTAACAGCAATCACAGTCCCATCATGCCTAGGTTCCAGCATTTACTGGTTGCCTGGGTATAATAGGAGGTTTTGGTCCAGAATTTTAATTTTGGTGCATCCCTAGAATAAATAGAACTATTTCATTTTTAATTATCCTGAATTTGTAGTCACAAAACTTTCTAGGCCCAGAAATCAGTGAGAGGAAAAGTAAAGGTTTTGTGTCATTTACTTTATTTTAATCTGCATATCTTATTAAAGGCCATATTTTCTCACAGTGAAAAATTAGTGCAGCCCGCACACGTATACAATTCTGATGAAGTGGCCCACTGCAGAAAAAACTTGGACACCTCTGCTCTAGAGGATATAGACAGAGTCCTGGCAAGAATGCTAGAACCATAACACATACAGATAATAGTAACCTCTTTCATTTATAGCACATTGTGCTGTTAATATTCATTCAGTATATTTCACATTTTATAGCGTTATTCAAAATGTTATTATACGCGTTTTATATATAAAATAGATATCCTAGACATGTATATTGAAAGAACATTTTATCTACATAGATCAAGATAACTCCACAAGACAGATTATCATAAACTGCGTTATCCGTATGACAAGTAGAATGTGGAAAATAAAATTGTATGGTTTACTTTTTCATTTATTAGAGATGAGCCTCTCTACTTTTGAGAGCACCCAATCAATTACGGCTGACAGATTATGCATTTTAGATATCTCTTTTCCTTTTCCTCTTTTCTAGCAGCTAACACAATGTTGGTGCTAAATACATGTAATGAAAAATTTGCCTTTTCAGGGAATTTTGCCAATGGATTCATTGGCCATTATTTTCCTTACAACGGATAACTATAATATTTAAGGGTTATGTATATCAAGTTAACATTGCTTTTTCACTTTACCTGCAGTAACAAGTCAAAGTAGAATGATTATCTGTTTAATATTTAATATGTTACATTTGTCAAGCAATTCATCATTTAAATTATACTGTAGACTTAAAGGGTAGCTACGATCAAAATAAGTGAGCTTTAATTAGCCTGAACTATAGGTTTAACTTGCTGCTCTTTAACATATGATGCACACAGTTTTAATTCCATTGAGCTGCCATATTGTCTTCTTGCACACTTAGGTCTATGATGGCAGGTCTTGGAGGTAGTAAAATGGAGATCTCTGGCCATTTAAACCAGCCCAATCATACTGTGTTGAACGGTGACGTGTCAGCACAAGCTCTATATTGCTTTATGCGGCCCTGTGTGCCTTTGATTAGGTTCCAGAATATGCCAGCACTCAACACTGAGGATGAGAAGAGACTGCCCTGTGTCAAGCCTAAGGTGTCACACACTATACCTGGGAATTCTCCTAGTTTGCATACAACATAAAATGAGTCAGTAAGAAAGAGCATTGTATAAGGAAGATAAGCCTAGCAGCAGCATTTTGGTTAGATCACAAGGGAGGGAGTTGAGACAGAGCAATACCAATCAGAAGGATGTTGTAATAGCCAAGTCAGGATAGAAGAGAATTAACTTTTTTGTAGATTCTTGAGTGAGGACAGGGGGAATGCAAGAAAGTTTTTTTAGGTACACACCGCAAGATCTGGTGAAGTATCAGATGTGAGGGATGAAGGACAAGGTTGAGTCAAAGAGATCCCAAGGCATCAGGCCTGGTTAGTACGGGACATAGTGGAGATTTCAACTTCCTGAAATGAAGATGGAAGGAGAGACAATAAGTTCAGGTTTGGAGAGATTACGTTTTAGGTACTGTAACATTCAATTACATATAGCAGACACTCAGCTAGTAATACAGGACATGAGAGAAGGAGAGAGGTCAGGAGAAGACTTAAGTAGATTTGAGCATCATCTACATATAGGTGATACTAAAATCAAAATTAACTGAACACAGAAGAGCAGAGGGCCATGAATTGATCCTTAATGGAAGATGTGCCAGAGAATGTGACAGAAAAAGAACAATTATAGTGGTGTCCTCTACTGGCTAATGGTTTGATGTGTAATTAGATAAGGTGATGAAGTGTTTTTATAAAGACAGAAGAGTGGGAAAGGGGTAGGGAGAGCAGAATTATGGAAGGATGGGGGCATGTGTTGCAGACTATATGAGGACTGTAAAAGTGTGTGTTACTGTATATATGCTTTTAGAGTGGACAGGGGAAGAAAGGGGACAGATAGGAGATAAGTTGGTGGGACAGAAACAGGCAGTGTGTGTGGAAAGGCAAGGAATAGCAGGACAGGCCTCTTACTGGCCTCTGGATCAGCATGGACAATCTTTCACCTGTGTCTAAAATATAGACGTGTGTGAGTGCATGTATGCAGAAGTGTCAGTATGTGTGAATACATGTGAATGTGCTTATTTCAGTGTGTGTGTTAATAAGTGTGCTTGTATGTGTTAGTGTGTAAAATATTCAAAAGATAAACATTATGGAGTGATTCACTTTATACAGTGTATGTATAGTACCCAAAGACTGGCACTCCTTCAAAGAAGAGACGGTCAGATGATGTGTCATTAAAAATGTACAGTTGATCTTTTATTCAGGTCTGTAATCCCATAGTAAAAAATTATATATATATCAAACACAAAGTACCAAATAAACATACCAGCCAATGGAACCCTTGAATATAACAGCAAAGAAATATACAGTATATGTATATATAACCTTTTTCTAATCTGTACTAAAAGTAAGGTTTACTCATAGTATCTTTCCAGCCTACATTTAATTAGTCCGTTTTTCCAGCAATGTGTAAAATATTGTGCAAAAAAATGTAAAAAAATAAATCCGGATGACATATGTACAGTTTAAATAAGTTTGAATTTCTATCATATGAGCTGTTTAGATTAATTTAATGTTTCAATACAGGTTTTAGTGTTTTATATTATATGCTGTTTTGTAAGAGTTAAAAAAAAATATTCTCTTTGGTGGAAAAACTAAACAGTTTCTATTTCAAATCTTTAAGTCTGCATTTCCCACTTCATTTGGTTATATACTGTATCCGTTTTGGGTGCAGGTCCATTTTAGCTTGTAACCGATTTCATCTGGCAAATAGAAAATTACTGATGCTTTTCCAAGAGTGTAAGAACTGCATAATATCCTAGCTGTCCACACATATAGTAATATAAATGTGTCCCGTGCAAGGTGATGTCCCAAAAAAATTGATATTAAATCCATTCATTTTTTGTCTGCTGAGTGTGATAAATAGCACGGTACAAAAAAGGTGGTATTCTTTAATATTGGCTCATGCGGCTATTTAGAAAAAACAAAATGAAGAGATGTTATCTTCGGCGACTGCCATGATACATTAGAATTTCATCGGTAAAATAAGATTATTTAGGGCGGATATAGTCGTTGATACAGATGGATAGCTATACACATTTATTGTATAGATAGATTGCTAGCATTCACTGAATCTATATAAAAATCTAGGTTTTCAAACAATTTTTACTCACAGTTAAAAACAGCTGAAATTCTTTAAATGCAATAAGGCTACACAGTTTGCACCCCCCCACACACACACCGTCTGCACCCCCAGGATTCAGTAGCAAATAACAAAACATCTCCGTGACTTAAGGTACCAAAAACCGCTGGGGCTGAAGGGGTTAAAACTTTTGAAGAAAAGTATGTATGAAAGCAAATAGAATTTGCCTTTTTTTTCCCCCACTTAGCAAATTTCATTCTTTAGACCATCAGGTGGTTTAATCCTAATCCTTTATTGTGATAACTTCAAAGCCCCCTGATAGTATAGTTGATTGGAACATGGTGTAATCTTAGGCAGGTAATATTGTGGGATTATTTTTATGTTCAGTGGAGATAATAATAATAAAACATGTTTGCAGAAAATTCCTTGGCGGTATACACATTTTTGCTGTCCAATATTGTTTTTCTTTATAGTCCCAGTGAGTAAAGTCTTCTAAAATAGTCTTCTTGATCAGCTGCTTCAATGAATCATCCGACAATTGGATTTATGGATAATTCTGGAGGTAGAATCCTGGGCTATAGTGATAAAACTTTGTTACTAGTGGTGTATTTACCTTTGGCACTGCCTGCTGCCCCCTCTGTGCTGCTGTTATTTCTATCGGGTGGATATGTTGTCATACCCTAGCATTCCACTTTTAACACTTTAAGGCATATTGTATCTCTTATGGACACAACCCTCCATAGTGATAATGGGCTGGTTGGGGAGATCAGTGATCTCTCTTTTAGATGGCTCATCAGGAACAGGAGGCCCGATCACCCAATAGTAATATATAGTAGGCGATCAGGCTCCCTGTTATGTGACAGATGGGCTGCCGCCGTAGACCTAGGCCTAGTCCAGAATACACCACTGATTTTTCTCTTCTTCTTCTCTCTATTTCTCTCTCTCTTAATTATTTGCATGTTGAGAAGTATGGAGCCTGAATGCCAGCACTTCTGAAACAAGACTTAATTAACTCTTAGCTGACCAGACCTATTTTTCTTAAATTGTTGCTTAAAGACCAGAGCTCTTTTTGACACTTTTGCTCTGGATGTGTTTAACTGTAACTTCCCTCTTTCGTTCAGTGCACCCGCACCACCTAAACCTTAAACCTGCACAACTACCTACTAAGAAAGCCACCCACCACCCAAGCCAATTTCCATCAACACAAAAGAAATGTAACTCTTCAGTGCTCTACACTAAATTATGTACAGGGGACTGTAACATTTAATTGAAATGACTGTAGAGTCTACACATGCAACAATGTTTCTTTGACTCTCTAGCGTCACAAAAGAACTGTGAGTAAGAGAGGGACAGAGCTAACATTCAAAACATTCTGTGATGAAAGCCCTGTGCCTTCTGTGATTGGTCGGCAACGCATCGAAATACATTGTGGCAAGGAACGTCCTTCGGTCGTCAACAGGTTACCGCAGGCTGCCTGGGTTTCACTTGGGCAGGGTCATTTGGAAAAATACACAGCTTGTTCTACTGAGTGGTTGCGTCCCCTTTAAGCTGCTTTCATGGCACTGCCAGTGTGGATGTTAGCAATTCTGGTTATAATATAGTATAAAGTGCATGGTTCCTAGTCCATAAGAGATACAATATGCCTTAAATTACACTGTTTTTTTGTTACAACAAAATGCTTGCCTCAAAACGTTATGCATAAAAGAGATATACTTACTCGTGATCCTAATTACTTGTGCTTAAACTTTTGTCTTTTGCTGCATATTATTCACGGTAACACAGGTATGCTGTTTCTTCACACTAAATGGCTTTGATGGAGTACATAATTATCAAGGAGGCAAAGGAATAAACTGGGCTGATAGTATTTACTTTCCTAATGACACAGTTGTAGGAAGGTGAATTTATCAATGTCGGGCAAATGCTTACCTCTGGAGCTACTACACGAGTTACTGCCATCATTTATATTAGACAGGAGATCTGAATATTTTACCACATTTCGTAAAAAGTAGATGAAATTCAGAACATTTGCATTTTTTAGGATATAGTGACATATTATTAAATGGAAAAATAAGTAGAACATATCATACAAGTTTTTAGTTATGTTTGTAGTCAATTAAATATTTTCATGGTGCTTTATAGCGGGTACATTATTGTACCCCCCAACAGTTTTCATAGAACAATCCTGGTTTTCTGGGGACAGAACAGGTAGTGGTCAATTCTGGGTTTGGTACACTAAATGGGTAGTCAGACAAAGCCAAGGTCGGCACACAGAGCGGCAGTACTCAGAAGCCATCAGTACCCAGAAGTCATCATATCATAGAAAGCCGTAATTACCGTTACATTTTTTATTATTAGAGAACTTGTAGATCTGCTTATAATCACTTAAAATGTCATCTGTTTATGACCACTCGGAGCATTTTCAAGTATTGTAGTAAGCTAAAATAATGTTGTGCCAAATAAAATATTCATTTTTTTTTTTACAAATTTGCCATGTGTGCCTGTTGGATAATGATCAGTATTAAACAAAGAGAAGGAAAAAATCCACAATCACTTTCCAATTTGGGGTATTTTAATGCCATAGTTTGGACAAGAGATTCACAGAGAAAAAAAAATCAAAATAAACTCTTAAGCTATTGCTTTTTAAAATACATTTATACACCATGCGACCTTTGAATCATCCATAGATGGTATGTAATATTAAGTACCAATGGCCCCAAAGAGGTAATCAGCTGTGTAGATCAGATTTATGTCAGTGAGTCAGCCTGTCTCAGAAGTAGCGGAACACACATGGCAACTCACTAGTACATGGCTTTATGACCGGACTTCTGTTGCTATAACAATTTTCTGTTTCTAATTGCCGTTGGCATCTGAGCGCAGTCGTACTATATCATACAAAGCAGTTCTAATGTGGCACCTGTCTCATAGAATGGACAGTTCTCCTTCCAATTACTTAATGTCATGATCATGCAGGATTAAAAATGATAAACCATGCCGCTGTGCTTCGTTGTGTTAGCAGCAGAAAACACTAATTGTCTGGCCATTGGGCAGCATGCGTCTCAGTCACTTAGATGAAGCTATCGAGGTGGTTGAGCTGAGTGACAATGCTACACATATTACATAACAGACGTGATGGAGTAAAGTCAGGTTCCATGCCATGTATTGCTCGACCCCATACATTTTGTTCGGTATTGTGTTATGCCACACAAGTGCATATAGTAACGGCTGATGGAGATTCCTGGGCTGAGATCGGTGTAAATGGCGCCCATTGATGTGTTGGGAGGACAGGTGGCTGGTTATGAATGTTGTTCATAATCAAACTGGTTTACCAAGCTAATAACTTCCAGGATTGCACTCAAACACTGAAGTGGAGTGAATGGGTGATGCTATTGTGGAGTGGCGATTGGGGTAGAAATATCCACTAAGTGCCAGGTTTTTTTATTTGACAGATGGCTGCAGCAGTGCCATAGATATTGACGGCATAGAGGGCAAAGGTTAATATGTAACAGTAATTTCACAGCTATTCCACAGCTCTTGGAGCATCAGACAGCAATCATAGCTTCCATATAGGCTTAGCCGCTGCAGATAACATCCCATTCCTTAATACATTCTTACCTTTTCTGAAGAGTCTGCTCCTGATCCTAGGGATTGACTTGTAAGAAACACTCAGAAAAGACACATCTGACACTTACCTGAAATTCTGCTCTCCAAGAATGGAGTCGCTTGGCTAATTGGATTAATTTATTACATATTTACCATACATTTCTTAATTTGTGATAAAATTAAACAATTAAACCATTTAACATGTTTACATAATAATTCGTGGGCTAGGCGGGAATGATCAGGGTGGAAATATTTTTGAAAACAAGGAACAAAAATGGTTAAGACTGAGTAAAAAATGACTATGACGACTGTCATGGTTGTGGGATAAATATCAATATAGAAGTGAACAATAAACAGATTAGTGGATTTATTAAATGTCTACTGTTGGCACGACATATATGGGACAGGGAAGAGAGTAGATATGCTGTATGGATGAATATAGGCTAAACTGTATTATATGAAATTGTTACGAGTGACATTTTGCCACCAAATGTCTGACTACCAAATGTCGCCAGTGGGCCTACCAATTGGACATGATTATTTTTTAGGTTTTAAACTAATATTGTTCTATTAAGTCATTTTCCTTCATAGCAGCGTCAATATGTGGACCATAGATAAAGAATACAATGAATATATACATGGTTCTGTAGTAGAAATGTAGTAGAAATGTAGCAGGACGAGAACCATATAAAATTTGTGAATGAAGCATGGGTCCAACGGGCCACCAGCTGGACATTAATATTCCAGAACAGACGTATGTTCCTTTTAGGTTTGCTTTTTGATTGCAGTACATAATCATTAATTTGCCATGTAAAGGTGAAGCATTATGATAAAATATCAAGGCTAAGGAAAAATGTAATTTGAGATAGCAATTGTTATCTTTTGCAAGACTTTGAAGTTAGGCTTTTCATTTCATTACACAAGCTTTTTGATAGGCTTGATAGAATAAGGGTAATTATATGAAATTAATAGCAGTTATTTTTATAATCATTGATTTTTTTTAGGGTGAATGTGAACATTTTACCTTAGCCAACTTATGTGATTTTCTTTCATACCAGAGCAACACCCACGTTCACATTTTTGAAGCAGCGCTTCCATAAAAATTACTCAGTGATCCTGTAATAGTAAAATGATATAAAAAAATATTCCATCATAAACGGTTGCTTTGATAGATGCTAAGTGGGGTATTTACCACACTCTTACTCCATAAGGGTTTGTTAAATAGGGAATATTACTTCTGTGTATTTTTATTTTATGTATTTTCTTGAAAATTATATGCAGAGGCCCCAAGTTTGGAAATTTAATGCTGTCAAAAATCGCTGAAGACACAACCGTGTCAAAATATACATATGTGTAGTTTTCACAAAACAGATATTATGTTTATATGCTACAGTGTGTTATGTGTATGTTTTGTTTTGCCTGATTTATATATATTTTTTAAATGAGTTGGTTAATTCACAGAAGAAAATGTTCTTGTATTTTTAGTCCAAATTAGACTTGTGCATTCAGATTCGTAGAACTTTTAACCTTAATGAAATTTGCCAATTTCTGTATTAGTAGAAATGTCTGAATGACAAGAAAATAAAATAGAACGCTCCAAATTTGTGTTTGTATATTGTTGCTTTTTCACTCACTCTCTCATGCTCTCTCACATTCTCATACACTATCACTTATCCCCTCTCACACTCTCTTGTACTCTCTCACTCTTACTCATTCCCTCTCACATTCTGTCAGGCTCTCTCACACACTCACTCTCTTCCACACTCTCTCTCAATGTCTCCCTATCTTCTTTGCAGACCAGTCCCGTGCCCCTGTCTCCTTTTCTGCAGATCAGCTTCTTGTCTTGCCTTTTCTTCTGTCTTCTTTCCTTTTCCGATTCTCCACGGTACAGCTCCATAAACCAGGCTGCCTAGAGTGCTTCCTGAAAAGGACTGAGTCTCCAATCACACCCCGATTAGAGGAACCGAGGAGAGGCTATCTCAGTGGTGCGGGGCCTGGCTCTGTCCTTTTGCAATACTACAGGAAGCCAGAATAATACAGACATATTGGCAGAGAAAGAGAAGGGCAGAAACATCCTGCAATATTCTGACCTTTTCCCACAAAGGGCATTGCCATGGCGCGTCCCGCAGGCACAGCCTCTGCCCCTGCTCCTCAGGGGCCAAAGTGCGCGTGGAACTCCCCCCTTTTGAGGAAGTGCTTCGAGAAGCCGGGTTAATGGAGTTGATAACGGGGAGAAGTAGACAAAGAATGAAGACAGAAGAACAAGAGGCAAGAGAAGAAGCGGAGCTGTGGAAAAGAAGAAGGAGACACAGAAGCAGTATAAGATTTATTTTTGAAAAGAATACACTGCGTTAATTGACAGTGGGTTTAATGGGTAGCAACCATTTTAGTCTTTTGGGCAAATAAACTGCGATACTAGAGGAACATCTTGATGTAATTTTTTCTTTGATCTCCTGACCTTTTTTTGACAGGCTACCTGGAGTGATGTATATGTTGTTAAGCTGTTTGTTTAAATTACTGTTAGTTTGTTAAATTACTGATAAATATTTATCCTTGTTTGTCTTGGTGTTCCTTTTTTTCTTAAGCCAATGAGTATACATTGTTTACGTTGCAATTTACTTTATGCGTTCAAGGCTGTTTATAGCGGGAAATACTAATTAAAAAATGGCCTGCATGGCAAGGCTAGTAATTATGTAGTATGGAAAAAGCAACTCATTTGCCAGCCAGAGCCAGGCACAAGACCCACCATTTCCAACATTTTGAAATACTCAATGTTCTAACATTGTGTAATGTGTCAAAATCAGCCCATGTGTTGGCTTTAAAACGGAAGTTATTTTCACTGAAGTTATTTTGGATTGTTGAGCTGTTTCCATGAATCAGATCAAATTAATTAATGGTAATCACATTTTAAACAAGTAAAAAAAATTACAATAATGTGAATCAAATGAAGGGCAATCTGAAAGATGTGTTGTATAAAGTAAGGTTGTATCTGATAGGGGCACATTTGGGATTTCTTTCTACTTTGAAGGTTATTTCCTTTGCATTTATATTTCCTGTTTTAATATTCTTCTACTTTATTCTTCAGACAATGTTGAAGATGAAATGGAAATGGCCACCGTGCGACATCGCCCTGAAGCGCTTGAGTTGCTGGAAGCACAGACAAAATTCACAAAGAAGGAGCTTCAGATTCTGTACAGAGGATTTAAAAATGTGAGATTTTGGGTTTTTTTTTTAAAGAATTTTAGCATAAACAAAGTTATTATCAAAAAACCATTCTGTTTAATTGAATATATTTGTTTAAAGTTGCCATTTGTCACTATTCCAAAGATCGTTCTAGCATAAAAAAGTTACCACAATCTTATAATCTTATTATTTTAATTCACTAAACAGTTCACTTTTTAGCCAAGTTAAGCTAATTTAAGTGACCTAACTGCATGCTACAACCTTGTAAAGTGTATATTCACTTATATATGAGTTGCTTGCGAGGTGATGCAAGTACATACAACTGCAAATTTTGCAGCTTGCAACAGTCTTAAAAGAAGGAAAAAAGCAAACCACCTTCTTCTCCTACCCTATATGTAATGGGGTGGGGGCCGATAATATACCCTTGGGTAGGGTACGGGTACTTTCCTTGATAAATGGGCAAAATATCCCAAAGAAACACTTCAAAATCTTGTGGAAAGCCTTCCCAGAAGAGTGGAAGTTGTTATAACTGCAAAGGGGGGACCAATTACATATTAATGTATATATATTTAGAATGCAATGTCATAAAAGTCTCTGTTGGTGTAATGGTCAGGTGTCCCTATACTTTTGTCCATATAGTGCATATGTAATTGTGTCTGGGCTGTGCCTTCAAAATAAAAATAAAAAATCAAAGTTTAGTTAAATTGTTATTTTTTTTGAATAAATGTGTATGTACTTTTACATTGTACTTCAGCAATGTTTATTTCCTTGTGTCTCTATGGATGTATCTTGCACCCATTATGCCTTATAACACAAGAAGTGAACAATAAAAACAAATATATTTTTAACCTAGGGTTGCATTAGCTGTAATGGGCTTCTGTTGTGGCAGAATCCTGTGGTAAGATTAACTACATGCCTTTCTTTTCCTAGTGGTTAGGACATGGAAACAGCCCAGGCTTTAATTATGAGCTATGTGAGGCGTACATGCAATATTTTGTCTGCAAGAAAGTCTAGAATTTTGATGTGTCATTGAACCAAGACCAATGCGGCTACACCCCATGAAATCTGTTTTCCGAGACCTAGCAGATTTTAATAAGAGAGTCTTAGTTATCGTAAATCCACACTGAGTATGTACTTTCTATAAGCTGTGAATGTACATTCTGGCACCCTATCAAGAGCACCTCTTAACCTTATTCTCTACTTCTCCTTATGCTCATAACTTTGGTATTGCTGTGGAACGTAAAAGGATAGTTTTTTGCTCCTTTAAGCCCACGTTACTTTTTCCTTATCGGAATGCCGCAAGAAGTGTAGCTCTGACCATTTTCATTTCCGTAAAGACTGTTGAGAAGTACAAGCTACACCTGGTCTACACTAGGTAGAATGCCAAGTTCTGTACACTGTCACACCCCTGTTTAATGTCCCTTTACATATAAATATTTCTTATAGACAAACTTCATCTGTTCAAGATTTTGGGGCATCTATTTTCCTTAAAACGTTGTCATGTAATCACCGAATTATGAAATGACCAACGTTGTTTAGATATTCCAAGTTAAGGGCCCCAGATGTCTTTGGCAGTTCGGTACTAAGTATTTGCTTATGTTTATTTAAATCAAATAAATGATTGATTTATAATGCATTACATCCCCTTTGGCCCTGAATCGGCTGATATTGATTCCAGTTTAAGGCACTGATTTGATTATTTGCAAGATATCTGCACAGAGAATTCATTTTCTTTTTCATTTATATTTATTTAATGGAAAGCCTGCTTGTTTTTGCTAGATTTATAGCTTAAGCCATGCGGCTCAATGCAGAAAACATGAGCTGCGTTAATTATAAAGTCCAAATGTTGTGATATTTTTTCTTCAATATATGTTTTAGGCATTTATTGTCATGAGTTGAATTGTAGTTGTGAAATAATATCACATGCATTCAGGCCCAGACTGGCCATCTGGCACAAGGGGCAAATGCCGTCAGAGCCACATACTCGCCCATATCGGGTGCTGCAGGCTGAAGCTCTTCCACTGGATCATGTATTGTAGAAGCCTAAGGTATCTGGAATTCACGATGGTCTGAACCTCATACTCCGGACGAACAAAGAAGATAGCAGATTGAAGATAGAAGAGAAGATCAAATATAGAAGATGAGAAGTGGTCGGCAGAAGCAAAACTGATCGGTAGAAAAGTAGGGAAACATTTAGAGAGTGTGAGAAAGAAGGTGAACAAGAATGAGAGTGTGGGCCCACGTGTTTCGGACCTTTTTGCATTGTTTTTGTCCAATTTGTGGGGGAAGAGGGTCTGGGCTCTTTTTCTGGGGTTTGTACGAATCGCTGAATTTATCAAAATTCTGTAAATTTGCAAATTGTGCAAATCCGAATGCACAAGTCTAGTGGACAGCCATGAAACATAAGGGATTAGAGTCTCTAGTTCTGAAGACGGGTCTCCAGTTGCCAGCTCATCCTTTAGCCTCCCTGATAAGCCATTAGTAATTAGTAATTATTTTAATTTACTTCTACCATAAATCTTCTAAATCCTATACCGTAACCCTTAGCGTATGATGAATAATGAGGAGGAGGCAGTAGAGGTTCTACCATGAAGGTCCAACACAAGCCTTAAAATCCATATAAAGTCATTATAGTCATTGACCAGAGGTACATTACATTCCATAATGGCAAAGTGGATGGTTAGTGAGTACGGAGATAACGTGCCCTACCTTGGCTCGTTCAGATGGAAAAAGATGGGGTGCCATCTCAAAGTGGATGAAAAGCCTTCAGCACTCACTATAGACTTATTCACTTAAAACAGTGGATATCTTTATGTAAATGCAACAGGATTTTTCTGTTACCTTGAAATTTATTGATTTACCAAGAATAATCTGTCCTCAATTTGCAGTCAAACTAAAAGGCTGGGAAAGTTTATTCTCATTATTGCTTGGTATGTTGGTGTGCAAAGCGTAATCGTAGATGAGAAATAATGAATATCTCAGCTTGTAATATGACTTTACACCTATCAAACATAAGGTAGACCTTGAATAGATGAGGAAAATAATCCTCTAAAGAACCAAGGAATAAAAGTAAAAACAAGGGAACTCATGCGGCATAATTGGCCTAGAACAATGACAAAATGGAAATTGTGCAAAATTATGCATAATAATGTGAAATAACGAAACAGGAACACTACATGTGAAAAAAATCTTTAGATTTGTGCTGTAAAATAATAAGCAATTTGAATTAATTTCCATTTCCATTAAAGTCTAATAAAAGTTGAGGGAGAGAAGGGTCTTTATCACCTGGATAAACTATGTGATGGGGCAGATATGTATTGTCTCTGTAACTTTATTGTATATGTATACAGGCATAAATATAGATGTATAGATGTGTATATATATATATATATATACCGTATTGGCTCGGATATAGGCCGCCCCCGTATATAGGCCGCACCCTAAAAGTTTGGTGCTTTTTTAAAGAAAAAGTTTTTTTCTTTAAAAAAGCACCAAAAAAACATGCTGCCACTCTGTCCCCCCCCGAGATATGCTGCCACTCTGTCCCCCCCCCGAGATATGCTGCCGCTGTCCTCCCTCCCCGAGATATGCTGCCGCTGTCCTCCCTCCCCGAGATATGCTGCCGCTGTCCTCCCTCCCCGAGATATGCTACCGCTGTCCTCCCTCCCCGAGATATGCTACCGCTGTCCTCCCTCCCCGAGATATGCTACCGCTGTCCTCCTCTGCCCCCCCCCGACTTACCGGAGCAGACTCCCGGGTGTCTTGCGTGGCCGGCGGGGGACGTCTACGCAATACAACTTCCCGTGCCGGCACCGGAAGTTGTATACGTCCCGGGGGGGGGACGGTCCGCACGATGCGCTTAGACAACCTCCCGTGCCGGCACCTCCTCCCGTGGGAAGTGCTGGCAGGGGAGGCTGTCTGAGCGTATCGGGGAGTAGGATGCAGGTCCCCTGCAGCGCTGCGGGGGATCTGTATCCTAACCCCGCTGCCTGCCCGGCGCTCGGGACTGCATGTCCCGGGCGTCGGGCGCTAGACCCCGAATATAGGCCGCACCCCCACTTTAAAGATTTAAAGTGGGGGGAAAAAGTGCGGCCTATATTCGAGCCAATACGGTATATATATATATATATATATATATATATATATATATACACATTCACTTTAATAGTACACCTGTTCAATTACTTGTTAACACAAATAACTAATCAGCCAATCTGCCAACATGGCAGCAACTCAATGCATTTAGGCATGAAGACGTGGTCAAGACAACTTGCTGAAGTTGAAACCGAGCATCAGAATGGGGAAGAAAAGGGATTTAAGTGACTTTGAACCTTGCATGGTTGTTGGTGCCAGACGGGCTGGTCCGAGTATTGCAGAAACTGCTGATCTACTGGGATTTTCACGCACAACCATCTCTAGGGTTTACAGAGAATGGTCCGAAAAAGAGAAAATATCCAGTGAGAGGCATTTGTGTGGATGGTGCACAGGCTCACCAAAATTTGACAATGGAATACCGGAAGAACGTTGCCTGGTCTGATGAGTCTCGATTCCAGCTGGGACACATAGATGGCAGGGTCAGACTTTGTGGTAAACAACATGAAAGCATGCACACATTGGGCCTCTTAGTACCAACTGAGCATAGTTTACAGCAACAGCCTACCTGATTATTGTTGCAACCTTAAGACATTACAACCATAAATCTACCACCCTGTTATGTACACACCTGGAGTCTCTCAGTAAGTTTATTTGCCCTTGGCTCTTTCATCCAGAAAAAAAATCCTGTCCACCCATAGTTAGTTCCCACTATCTAGAAAAAGGGTTTGTATAATAATAATACATAAAGAAGTTGTGGCAAGTGAGAGATTTGACCTACAATGATGATCAATGCTTAAAGATATACTTTATATAAAGTGATAATATTCCAAGCAGATAAAGTGTAATTATTTATATTAGAAGACTGAATCATCCTAAAATTCTGAAAAACTTCTATGTAAAATACGCTTAAATCCAGCTATACAAACAACCATTTTTTTTCTAACATTCAACAACATTTTTGTTAATTCATCAAAATATAATTTACATTTTTACATTAAAATATTCAAACTTAATGTTTGATGTATCAAGGTTGGGTATGACAGTTACAGATATTTAAACCAAAATATTAATAGAGTAATCGGTAACAGACCTTGAGTAATTCCAAATACTAAACCCAGAGCTAGCTAATTTTGCTTTGAACATTTACTGTTGGATCATTTGTCTGCCGCCATACCAGTTATAATTTGCTCGCAAATAGAAAAAGCAAAATAAAAAATATTATCCAAATAAATAATTTACAGAGTGACAGATTCTCCATAAAACTGTCTCTTTAGATAACAGTACAATGTATTATGTATAGCGAACATAAATGTAATTTGGACAATACAATGCCCCATACAATTAAAAAGCTATTTTTTAAACAATTTTTACATTTTTAATATACTTCTAAATGTTTAATTATATTTTCACTGTAGCAAACGCTTCTAATAATTTTGTCCTATGGCCACTGAGCACCTGCTGTGGAAAAACAAAATATATTTGTAAGCTTGCGAGCAGGGCTCTCTCCACCAAATGTATCGGTTTGTCTTAGTCTGTCAATTCTCGTCTTGTCATATCCCTTGATTTTATGTATTGTATTAAGCGCTGCGTAAACTGTTGGCGCTATATAAATAAAAGATAAAAATACTAATAATAATAATAATAATATTTGCCAATCCTTCCCACTTTGGGGCCTCAGGCACATCATCTGGACACATGAGACTATACTCTGTTTAGCATTTAGCATGGCTCATTTGTTTGTGTCGCTTGGCTCTGACTCAACTCGTGCCATACCCAGGGCCGGCCCTACAATGGAGCCGACTGGGGCAATTGCCCCAGGCGGCACTTTAGAAGGGGCGGCACCTTGCCGCCCCAAGCGCTTTTTTTTTTTTGTTGTTTTTTTTTGAAGGGGAGGAGAGAGAGAGAGGGGCACCGAGTGGTTTTCGCTTACCCGCTCGGCGCCCCTCTCTCTCCTCTGCGGCGAGTCTCCCTGTTCGTCTCGGTGCCGGCTTGTAATGCAGAGCGCCGGAAGTGACGTCAATTTCCGGCGCTCAGCATTACAAGCCGGCACCGTGGCAGAGCAGGGAGACTCGCCGCAGGACTGTTTAAAGGTAAGTACCGGGGGGGGTGGTAGATTATGGCGTCGGCGAAGTTTAAAATAACACCGACGCGGGGGGGGCGGCATTTTAAACTTCGCCCCAGGCGGTGTTAAGTCTTCGGCCGGCCCAGGCCATACCACAGTCCACTTACCCATCTCTACTAACAAGAGGATGCAGTAGCTATTGAGCCATACATCCCAAGGTGTCTGAGCCACCCTAAAACCCAATAATATGTCTATTGGAGAAGAAAGAAGAATTCTTCAGTATTCCGCCATGGAACATTTGAGCGGTATGAGGCTCTGATGTATTGAATGAAACAAGGTTTCTGAAGATTCTGAAGCTTTAGGGATTACAAGGCATGCATCCTTCCAGACAGAGATACATAGTATAAAATGTTATATAATCCCTGCTTAATAAATTACATTACTTTTTAATAAAGCCCTATGAGCTGCCTTTTCCCACTTTATATTATATATAACTTAATTTGGCGTGGAAATATCATCATTTCCACTTATAAAATTTACACTTTAATGCAAATGTTAAATATGTTTTCTTTTGACTGAAGTAAACCCTCATATTCCCTAAGCTATGTGTCTATTGCATATATAAATAAGTAATAAAGTTTGTCTTATGATCAAAATAACATCTGTGCTTTGACAGGGGAACACACTATTGGATTATTTTTTCATAGACAAAGATATGTTCGCACTCAAAGATAGGAACACAAATGAATAGTATATAATTATTTTTATTAGCGGTAAAACAAAGGTGGTAATATATTCTACCCTCTCGGAGAGATGCAGCCTGGTGATTGTAATGGAGATGTAATATGCTAGTCTCATGGTAGAATATTGATAATCATCCAGTAGATTAAATCATAAATCATATAATATCTTTAAAGATTGATCTTGAATATGTATATACAACGTCATACAATCTCAGCTTGCTAAATTCATTAATATGAGAAACATTTAAAAAGCTCCAATACATTGCTGTCAATATCCTGACACTCCTACTATAAAATAATGTATATTAAAGTACGCAGTGAGTACTTTAATATGTATTCTTCTGAAACAAAAAATAAAATACAGCATTTACCTGACAGAGAAGAGGCAGCCCTGTTGCAAAAGATGCCTTCTTCTCCTATTCTCCAACTACTTATGCCACTGATTGGCTGCAAGTGTATCTATCGCATACCAAGAATGTATGGTAGAGATGGTGGGAACTTGGTGATAATAACTGGGTGGAGATAAATTATGCTAATTATGGGGGTATGGCAGAGTGGGAGGAGCTTTGTGGCAGTGGGTATGGTAAGTGATCAAGTAAGTAATCGATAGCAGAGCCACAAAGTGCCCCTGGAAGTAGTTTTCAAGTGTTGGCAACTATGCCTTACGTATGTGATAATAGCTTTATAGAGGAACTGCATAGCTGTATAAAATCTATAGCGCTAGAGGCTCGTTCACAGACAGCTAAACAATGCAGGCAGGGAGCAGAAACCATGTAACTACTTCCTGATTGGGTTGGCAGTAAGACCCCTATTCAACCTGAGTGGGAAAGAGGGGGAAATTGGCACAAAATGCTTAGGCAAAAAATTGCATTTTTGTTTACACTAGAAAACGATGCATTTTACAGGAGATAGGAAAATGTTATAGAAATACATGGATAACTCTTAACTCAACACAAACACAAACTCTTACCCTGTTACCCCCCCAACCCATCATTATTTCCATAAATACATAATTTCCAAAACAAACAGCCTTCCACACTAACTCTACTAGTTTGATTTCATCTCTGTTACCACAGTGAAAACCAAGATAATACCAATAGTGAATGGCTAACATGGATGCATCAATAACATTGGTCAAACAGACAGGATGATAATCAAATCCCCTGGTAATCATAACGCTTCAAATTCTTTTTTTTGTTCCATTCAAAATATGTTTGTCGGCCGGCAAATGATTAGACAAGTCATCAATACAATCTGGAGGCCACATGTAGTTTTGCCTGAATTGTCAAAAAGAAATTACATTTCTTTTGAATGCAAGATGAAGAATATGGCTTTACTCAGGACTGCCCGGCGTCTCTTTGGAATAAGCCTGATTCATGGGCTAATGGAACACAATGGTTTCTCCACTAATCATGTCTTCAGAGAGGGCTTGTTAGTTTCCTTTCATTTAATAGATGTGCAATGTTCTGCCAGTGGACATCCTGTGCCATGGATGCCTACCAAAATATGTTTGCTTTTTCCTATGCTCCTGGATCCTGGTTTTATTCCCCGCAGTTTTGCCAACAATTATAAATATTTTCCTTCCTTTCTCCATCATTCAGAAGCCAATATTTATCCACCCAGGACTGGATTGGACCATAAAATGAGCCCTGGCACTTTAAGGCCAACAGGACATAGATCAAACGTTAAGTCAATAAGTTCCTCCAAGTGTCCCAAATATTTTATTACTACAAAAGGGAGCGGAAATATTTTTTCCTGTAAAACGATACAAAGAAATACAACGTAAACTTATGAATTTGTTTTTAAAAACTGATCTTAACCTGGTTGACGCGATAACACTTTTCATTGTGTTTGTTTTTTTATTATGAGCGGCATTTTCAATTACTTTCAAAAGTATAAGTTCTTGATGATAATCTGGAAACACATTTATCAAGGGTTGAATTACTCCCGCTTTCCTGAGAGACGATAGCTACGAGTATCATGTGTTAATCCCGGTTTCCAGCAAAACTTTTCGATCTTGGACCTGAGGAGTAAATCAAAAAATGCATTTGCATTTATTAAAGATAAAAACAGGAGAAATGGTCTTGAGGGCAGTAGAGTTATAAAATGATGTAAATATTCTGAGCAGTTTGCCATTTAATAGTGTAAAGCGGCCAGCCAAATCTTTACAGGGAGCTCCATCGCCTGGGCACCAGAAGATGAATGGCTACAAATGTGATTATTATTATTTTGAAATATGTTAGAGATTAACTTGCTATATACACTATGGTCCATGCATACCGGTCAAAGCGATTAGCTTTCCGCTGGAACCCACTGCCCTACATACCAAAATACTCCGAAGGTGCATCGAGCATTACAGAATTAAGTGTATTTCATCTTTTCCTGTACAGTAATTAGGTGGTGGCTGCTCCAATTGACTCATATTCCTGTGCCCTAATCTTAATTGTTTTACTCTACTAAATTTATCACCCCTGATTTAATTATCTACTCTTCCATCCTTTTTTTCTCTCTTCCATCTCTTCTCTTTACCCCTTACTCCCTGTTTCTTAGCTCCTTTCCGTCTTCACTCACGTTTCATCTTATTTTCCACCCACAGCCTTTTTCGTGTCTCTTCTCTTTTGGCACTCATGTTAGTCTATTTTACACATCTCTCCTTTCTACGACCCTTTATCCAATTTCTTTTCTAACATTATACACCTTTGCCCCCCCCATGACTCATCTCCCCCTCCTTCCCTTTAACCCTTTAGCAACATTTCATAATTTTTACATGGAATCTTTTTCTTGCACTTTTTTATAGTTTACTGAATACAATTTAGTTATTAAAGAGCATCCTAAAATAAAAAAAACAGCTGTCATTTTTATTATTGATCAATTCTCTAAATAAAGGTATATCTTCCTTTCTTAATCTTAACCCTTTATTTTTAAATCGTATTACCGTTTGACATTTTCCCCAAGGAGCACCTATTTCCAAGTTGCATGCCATATATAAAAAACATAGCATGATGATCACTTGTAAAATACAAAAAAATAAGCCTTTTGGCAACACAGGCAAATGCAATGTCACGAAGAGGGCAAATGTTACAGGAGTATGGAAAATAACAGCCAAGCAAGACAAATGCAGTTAATTCTGCAGGCACCGGTAGAATGCGCTGACCTGTACATTCTAATTATGTTCACACTCTTACGTGAGCAAGTTTAAATCAAGGTAACGGGTGTTAGAGGTAGATTAAATATTTGATCTCCAAGCAAAGCTCATCTACACCACGACGTCCTTAAAAATATTCTCCAATGAATTTTAAGTAGTACTGACTGACTCTAACATAGAAAAATATGTCAGGCTTGTTGTTTTATGTCAGACTCGTAAGGCCTTGAGGCTTCTCTATTTTTCTTCCTGCATTGCAGGTGAAAGACATTTCATATGAACGTAAAAGGGAGGGATGCAAGTGAAAAATGTTCTTCTGAGAACAATCTAATTTAGGAAAAGAAATAATACAAAATATAGTAAATCTTATTTGACTCCTGATAAGTTTTCATAGGCATGACGTAAAGACAATAAAATCTACTAAAATATACGGATCAGCACAAAACATATACTCTTATATAAAACATGCGTTCATTGAAAAATCCGAGCTTTATTAGAGAAACAGATGTTCCAAAAGTCACCGGTGAAAACACGTTTGTCTTGTGCATGTAGTGTGTGTTGACACTTGTTTGTCAATCCACGCCAGCAATCTTGTTTTCCGATGACAATTTCACTACATGCACCATTAACTTGTGCAAACCATGCCACAGAAGCTGATGTCCTCCAAAGGACAGAACGCTGGTATGTAACAGAGAGATCTTTGTATTGGGAATGGGAGAGCTAGTGGCCAGCAGCAGAAGAGGCGTCAACATCGGGTGACCAACTACAAGATTACGCTAACATGGCAACAGTAAGTTTCCCTCGCATCTGTCGCCTTTCCCTAGAAGAAGGGAAGTGGCCCTCCCATGATTCGCCCTATCCCCGTGCTGAGGGTATCCAATAATCCCCCTTTGTTCACTGGTTGCATTGTGGAAGAACCTCTGTTCATTGGTTTACTTGTTGATTAGATTCCCAATTTAAATCGCCATCTGTTGTTTTAGCACCTTTCCATTGTTCTGCGATACTGGATGTTGTTCGTAATAAATAGTACTCGTTTGTCTACACGTAATACAAGTAGTTGCTTACGTCACTGGATAGGAAAAAGCAGGTATTAAGTTACCGCAAAGGAGCTAAATTTCTTTTTCCTCCACTTTCAAGAGTTCAATATTGTAGTAAGAAATATAGCATTTGATCTCATAAAAGAACCTTTTGGCCCATCTATTCTGCCCATTTTTCCTGATTAAAACGTAAATCAGTCCTGCAAACAATTAATTAAGATGGGGAATGCCAGGTTTCCTATTCCCTTCAATAAAGACCCCCAGATGCAGCATTGGGTTTAAAATACGACAAAGTGTTTATTAACATGATGACAACACAACAATAATTGTAATAACACAATTTTTTTTTTAACTTCAGCTGCAGCTACTACACTTGTTCTACCATTGTTCTAATTTACGTAAATCATTAGGCATTTGGATTATTCCACCAGGAATGTCTAGTTCTGCATGGGAGCTTCATATGGTCACTACTGAAGGACCAGAGTATACCATGTATCTCCTTGTTTTTCTTAGAGCTACCATTGAAAAACATGATTGTCATTCTCTCCAAAAACAGGCAGAGATACTTGTGGGTTGCTTAGAATATATCAGCTCTTATTTGAAATATTAGTAAGCAAGAAACTCAGTTTCCAGTGACAGCTGGAAATGTGTGACCTAGAAGGAAATGCTTAACTGGACAGAAAGAGCAGAGTCCAGGAAAGAGGAGTAGAGAATGCAAAGACAAAGCCTTGAAGAAAGATAAGATGACAATGACTGACCATAGAAGGTGGAACAGAGGCAGATGGGGACAAGTAGGAATTCAATTAAACTAAAACTGCTAGCATTTCTATTTCACTACTACATCCCCTTGTTCTCATGTAATCAAACTCTGAATATCTACATTAAGGTGTACCTTGAACCGTAGAGTGCTGAACTAAGCAATTTCAGTTGATTTGGTGGATTCTCCTAAAAATCTTATCTTAAAAATGATGATAGTAGAATTCGTATCTATGTGTTCCGACGATAAAACCAAGGCCGATATTTGTTAAAGCAACTGCTTGTGAATCAGATTAAGAAACATTTCAATCATTTTATCTCCATTTCTTCAGGAATGTCCCAGTGGGGTGGTTAATGAAGAAACCTTCAAAGATATCTACGCACAGTTCTTCCCACAAGGAGGTAAGTTAAGCAAGGAATTACAACTATGTAATAAATACTAACCAGCTGTTTCTGGGGGAATGCTTTGCGTACGAGCACATACTACAAAGTGTTTTCAAAAAACATAAGGGCATGTCTGCCACTGTTATATCTCAGCGCTTGCTGATGTAAGAAGTTACCGCATCTGTAATACTGTTAACAGTAGTGGAAATATGTAAATAACGCAAGCAGCAGATGTTAAAAAGTAACAACATTGGCACTTCATAACATGTTGATTTCCTGAGAATACGCAATTCATGCTTTCACGGCTCTTTGAAAGAAGACTAATTGTGATTTTTTTTTAAATGGAAGGAATTTATGCTTAAGAATGGTAACTTTGGGCCAGAGGATATGCTGAATAAGGAGTTTATTTTGCTTGATAACTTTTAAAATGTGTCTCACTTTTGTGGATTTTAATGCTTCTTCATTCCTGCGTTTCTTAAGCCATATATTCCACTTGCCTGGAGTTTTAAGTGGAGGACTTCATAATAAGCTGTATTTTGTGTTCTACTATATTAAAGCTGACATAAAGGGATATTCCAGTCATCACATTAATATTATTATTTATTGTGTATTATATAGCGCCATGATATTCTGCAGCTCTGTATAATGGGTCACATGCAATTTAATACATATTATAGGTGAGTGGTCTCTTTAAACATCACTGTTTTCCTTCTAGCAAATTGATGAAGGTGTTCTGCAGAATTCCCTCTATGCGTTTGTCTGCCTCCAAGCTATATAATTTGCAGGGGGTTATGATAAGGGGTGTGCTGCAGCTTCTCCTAAAAGTATTTACAGAATGCTTCAATATAATTTTTTTGTTGATGAGGCTGCATAGGACACTAAACTGTCCATTTAGGGTAGACGCCTCAAACTGTTGTTTTCCTTATTTTTGGGGTTTTGGTCAGCCAATGGGGAATTACACATAGCTATAAGAAAAGATAGAGTCTTTAGCTTTTTGGGTCTCAGAGGTATCACCACCATGGAAAGTATCATCTTAACTTCTATTGACCTTTAACTCCATGATCCAATGCCTAAGCAAGGCCTACATCTCTTTGGGAATCGAGGAGGTGGCCTAAGCTATGAATTCTCACACGCAGGTAAATTCTTTCACATTTTTAGCTAGGGCAGTAACTTTCATGGGGCAGGATTGATAGCTCACTTGAACCTCTTGGTGGCAATGCCCCAAACCCCAGTCCATTTCCCGAAGTGGATAAGACATCAACACCAGGCAGGACTTTTGACCCTACATTAGGTGCCAAGAGCAACAATATTCATCCATAACAATGATGCAAACAATAAAATAAAAAGCATACATCATAAAGCCACTCATTTATACGCGATTCTCTGTATCTTAAGACAAAACATCTATGGTTAGCATTAAAGAGTGCTCTTTGTCTCCATCTTCTGGATGTTAAAGTTACGAACCTTTACGGTGTATCTTAATGTCTTTTACATTAATGCTCTGAACAAAATATTTAAAACATTTTGTCTGCAATATAGACGATTCAATAAAAACAATGGCTACCACCATAGATATCTTAATATAGTTAACCATCATGTATTTACAGACACCACATTTACAATATAGTTATAAACATGTATTTTTCAAATGTTTTAGTTTCATAATTAATGAATTGTATGCATAATTGGCATTTTCCCATTTTTATGTTATTGTATCTCAGCCATGTCATAAAGTTAATTTACAATGTTTTCATTTTAATTGTAGATGCTTCGACTTACGCACACTTTCTCTTTAATGCTTTTGACACAGACCACAACGGATCTGTAAGTTTTGAGGTACGTAATACAATATCTGGACAGTCGTAGTGTTTATTTTGTCCTAATTTCCAATTTTCATTTGCTTTGTTACTGGTTCCTTGCCGAGGGAATGGCGTGCAGCATTTACACCAGGGCAAATGGGCAGACTAGATTGGCTGAATGGCATTTATCTGCTATCAAATGTTATGTTTCTGTCTATGCAAGTGAACTGGGGAAATATGAAAATAGAAGAATATATTATATAAATCGATTTTTATTAGCTAATCTGTCCTTCAAGTGCATTGAAATGTCGATGTATAAGGTTGCACGGCATTGGCATGGGTCAGAGTAGAATCTGAAGTACCTTCAAAGTCTGTCCCGGAGAATTGTATTACGTGTAGTTTAAAGTATTGCTTTTTCACAGTTTTTCCTTGTTTCTGTTTTATGTGCCATGCATTAGCTGTCTCAGGCATCAACCTTTGGATTTAACCATAAATTCCAGTAAAGCTGGCCCCAAAAGTCCAATTCTTTGGAATATAGCTGTGAATTCAGATGAATCAGTTGCTTTTGTAGCTGTCTTAGATTCTCATAGCTTGGTTTCACTGAAATGTAAGACTTCACGTAGAGCATATATTTTTTTATTATATGGTAATTTAAACATCTGTATGCCTTATCAGTCCTGATCATTTCTCATATACAATTGAGAAGTGTGGTCATTCTATTCTAGAATCCGAAGCAGCTAAAGACAGGCAGGGGACAAAGCAATGTGCAAGCTGATTTAATTTATGATGCTGTTGAAGAATCATGAATCTGGAAAGAAATGTATTGGAAGTTCTTTATTCCGTATAACGATGGCCATCAATAAACATCAGTGTTTTCTTTCAGCACCCTCTTTATAGTTTCTTCTCATCATTGTACAAGCAAATTTTGGCGGAGAATCACTCTTTACAAATTCTGCTTGATTAAGTGGCTCTCCCGGTGTGTGACAGTTAATACTTATAACATATTTACTCGTTAAAAGAATGTTTCTTTGAAGACCATTTCAGTAAATAACACCAATCAATCATAAATGAGTTTTAGGAGGAATATGAATCGTCTTTTTTCCCCCAATGTTACTGGATTTCTCTTTTTACCAACAGACTAAATAAATTATATTCCTATATTATGTAAACCATATGAACCGTATGCATGAGAATAGTAAAACCCACGCACATTATTCTCTCCACCTTATTACCCCTGCGTGAGGCAAATATAAGGGTAGGCAGTAAAGCATTTTGTGGTGGACGTTTCAGGACATCCCTTAAGAAAAATTACTGCAGTTTTTCCTGAAGTAATACTGCTATTTTTTGGACATGAAAAAACTGCAATACTGCACTTTTACTGCAGTATTACTGCACATTTACTGCAGTTTTACTGCATTTGTACTTCACTGTACTGCAGTTTTACTGCACATTTACCGCACTTTTTTTATATTGCAAACCTACAGTTGTACTTCAATGTACTGCAGCTTTATTGCATTTGTACTTCCGTACAAAAATAACTGCAGTACAACTGCAGTACAGTGAAGTACAAATGCAGTAAAACTGCAGTAAATGTGCAGTAATACTGCAGTAAAAGTGCAGTATTGCAGTTTTTTCATGTCCAAAAAATAGCAGTATTACTTCAGAAAAACTGCAGTAATTTTTTTGTAAGGGATGCCCTGTGAGCACCAATATGTGTCCATAAAAAGGTAGGCCTCATATTTCCACGTAATTTAATTTTATCTCGATGTTGAGAAGAATAATTGTTTAGTTACCTACATGAACACATGAAATGTTCACTAGTGATAATTGTATATTGGCGTCTTTAGATGTTCCATCCAAGGTTTTTCTTTGATATGTTGTTCCTCTAAAACATCAAAAGGAAGAAACAACAATCTTTTTGTTTTCTTTCCACTTGTGTAGGATTTTGTAATGGGTCTTTCCACATTGCTACGAGGGACAGTGCACGAAAAGCTTAACTGGGCATTCAATTTATACGATATCAACAAAGATGGATATATAACTAAAGACGTAAGTATTGGATGCAATAACTAATAATAGCGGCTATTTATCTAATATGTGAAACTTTAAATGTTAAAATATTTGGTTTTAATGGGTGATCAGGTCTCCAAATGATGGTTCTTGTGCTCCATTTGCGCACCATTTTACTTCTTGATCCTGGGCTTTTATTTATGAATTTGAGTTTATGAAGGGTACATATGGAAAAAGATCATTGCTCCAGCCACCATGGCCTAGTTTGTCCCAGTCATGCAGCCGGAGCTGAGGTGGTTTAAAAGCATCTTTCCCTTTGGTTTTACGATCAGCCATTTGTGAGCAATGTGCAATGCCGTGGTTGGCTTGTCCACCTCTCATAAAGTGTCACTCAGAGGGGTTTATTCCATAAAGAGAGTTGTCAAGAACATTTTCAAGAGTGTTGTGCTCTCAACTGCCTGGCTTCAATAACGATTATGAAAGTCCAAACCCCAAAGAGCTTCTGGTGCAGGAAGAGCTTGGCTAACCCTGTATAATGCATTGTTAAATTAGATTTCTTAAATCTCCTCACCAATTGAACGGCCACATGTCGGGGATGAACCTTTATAATGAATTATTAACTTTGGGAACTCAAACCACAAATCTCCTTACAATGATCCCTTTAGTGAATAAACTCCATGATGTATTCACGAAGCCACTAGCTCACAGAAGGCTTTCACATTTCAATTCAACAACTTTACTGTACTTTATTAATGAAAAACCTCCCGGAGCTTCTCCAGCAAGAAGGGTTCAGTGGCTCCTACATAATGTACAACAGTTTGCTTGGGTGTTTTAATTTGGTTTTGTTAATGTTCAAAAACTATAAGGAAAATAGTTTGTAGATGAGAATTATATATACTTCACAGTTTCAATTTCAAAGACTTTTATTCTTAACAGGAAATGCTTGATATAATGAAGGCAATTTATGACATGATGGGCAAATACACGTATCCTGTTGTTAGAGAGGAAACACCAAAACAACATGTGGAGAATTTCTTCCAGGTAGGGAATTATGTGCAAGAATCTTATATCCGATATCCGTACCCATTTGTGTATTTGCATTTTGTAATTGTGTTAATAGCACAATGTGGACAAAATCAAAATTCTATTTTCCATGTAACAAGTTAAATGTATTTGTTGGGAAATTATTACATTTCCATACTCATTTTTACTTTATTTTACAGAAAATGGATATTAATAAAGATGGAGTAGTTACTATAGAGGAGTTCATAGAAAGCTGCCAAAAAGTAAGTAACATAAACATGCACGTCAGGCAGGCATGAAAAATGGACTAAATCCGCTTAGCATTACACTACTGTATTTAAAAAAAGAAAATAATCCTTAATGGGAGACTCCAGTCATCATATACACTTGCATATGATAGCTAAGTTATATGATAGCTTTAAATGTTCTGCAGAGTCACTCTAGAGGCATTTGCTTCTATCCATGCACCTAGCTCTGGATCTGCAGTTTCTCCTAAAAAAAAAAAAAAAATACTTACTTCAGCATGCTTTTTGTTGTTGGTAGGGCTGCATAGGAGTGTCCCATTAAGGAAACTAGTCAAGATGCTCTGGTCCTCATTAAATGACCCTTCTAAACCTTTATAATAGTTCCGTAAATATATCGTATGTATTACATTATGCATTACGGTATGATTATGTGTAGGGTTTTAAATTATATATAATACATCATAAAAACCTTAAATACGTCATGCATATTATGATCTATTTAAGTTTCGGTTTGTATCAAGGAGATGTGGACACATTTTTACTGCTTGTTTAGCTTAATTGAAACTATTCAATTATTTTGATCTCCATTGGCTTCCCAGGTTTGCTTTGACAAGTAGTGATTTTAATGTTAGATTTGAGGAAATTGCTATTTTATCTTGTTTCCTGGGAGTGGAATCTCTTACTAGTGAGTATACTTTTAGATCTTTAGAGAGCAGGCTCTGACATCTTGATCGCCTAAGCTTTGCAATTGTTTGGCAGTGCTGTTGACTTTTCCCTTTCCATATTTCGTATATGTCAGTTTTTCCTAATGGAGCCACCATGGGGGATAAAACTGTTAGCGGGGTATGCCCTGCATTGAGTGCCTCCAACATGATTCTAGTGATAATCTTTCTGGTTATATTCTCTATTGAGATACTCTAAATGCCCAGAGAGATCATGCTGGACTGTTTTTGTTTTCTTTTTTTCTATATCCCAATACCAAATATCTTTCAAATAAAAACTGTATTTGAAAAGAAGATACTGTAAATGTAGCAAAGGTAGGGCTATACCTACACTCCACTAAGTCTACACCTCCCCCAAATTCGATACTTGACAGTTTTAATAAACATTTCAGCAGCAAAGGTTCACAGCTTTCATCCAGATATTTTTTTGCTTTGTTATATTTGCTTTGTTATATTTAGCAATATTAAAGGTGCTCTTCCACTTAGCTAGTAAGAAAATAAACCTTAGCAGATCTGAAACATTTTATGTTTTTCCCTGAATTAGGTTAAAAACATCACGTAAACCTTGAAAGAACATTTTCCGTTTAGAAACATTGAATTTCAGAGCAGATAAGAAGGAGTTAGTCCACCTAGTTTGTTCCTGATGTAAGGTAATCAGTCCTTGTTATTATCTTGGATTCAGGAGAGCTTTATGCTTTTCCTATGAATGTTTAAATTGTCTCACTGTATTAGCCTCTACCACTTGGAGGATGTTTCATTTACCTACCGTTATTTTGTCCCAAACTATCTATCGTCTAGTTTTAGACTGCAGGACACCTGTTCTAACATTTCTACTCCCATCCTGTACTTTGTTAAATCCCTTTACGTATTTAAATCTTTCTGTCACATCCTCCCTCTCTTTTCTTCCTCCAAGCCATACATATTTAGATCCCTTAGTCTATCCTGATATTTTTTTCCTTTGAACCAATTACCACTTGTCAATATCCGTTCAGAGATGGGGTCTCCGGAACAGTAGGCAATACTCTAGGTGAGGTCTGAGTGGTGATCTGTAAAAGTAGCAGAACCCGCTCCTTCCTTTTGCTACTGATGCCTCTCGCTATAACCCAGCACCCTGTTTGCTTTTTCACACGCTTTATTGTATTGTCTGAAATCATTATTACCAAGTCCCTCTTTTCTGTTGTCACCGACCGAACTCTGCTCCAATGCCATATTCTGCCTTGCACTTTCTATGTCACAAGTGCATTATTTTACATTTATCAGCATTAAACTGCAGCAACATTCTCGATTCAATCACTTGTCATTTGGTTTGTTCCAGCAGGTTCTGGTAACAACCTATTAATGTCTCCTTTCGTATCAGATGAGATTGATGGATAAACATAATTAAATAATTATAATACCTATAATAGCCTTATCATTGTGGGGCTGGTCACAATGAACAGGAGATAAAGTACAGTCTAATCAGAATTAAGATAATTCTGCCAAGAAGTGTAGCCAAGATTTCTCCACAGCGATGTAAAAGACTCATTGTCAGTTATCAAAAACATTTGACTGAAGTTGTTGCCGCCAAAGATGGCACAATCAGTTATTAGGTTTAGAGGGGGCAATCACTTTTTCACATGGGTGATATTAGTTTTGATTAACTCTTTGCCTTCAATATATTAAATTTTGTATTTACATATTATCCTTGTCATATATTAAAATAGGTTAAATAACAGTGTAGATAGAAGATCCAGCTCCACAAATAAGGGTTTAAAAATGCAAAATTTAATTAGACCAGTTAGACGAAAAAAAGAGAAAAAAAGAGATGTGCTCAAGTGATTGAGAAAAAATACGCGTATTTTTTCTCAATCACTTGAGCACATCTCTTTTTTTCTCTTTTTTTTGTCTATCATGTTTTAACTGGTCTAATTAAATTTTGAATTTTTAAACTCTTATTTGTGGAGCTGGATCTTCTATCTACACTGTTATTTGGATTAACCGAGGATATGGCTCGGCCTTCTATCCCGTGCTCCCTGCAATTTGAAGCGTCTCTGCAAAACATCTAAATGGTGAGCTGGAGTTATTGTTGTTTTTTATTAAAATAGGTTGGATGATTTGAAATATTTAAATGTGGCAAATAAGCGAAAATAAAAGATCGGGTAGGGGCAAATACTTTTTCACAGCACTGTTTGAATTGTAACCATGCGTGTTGGCATAGCTCCCAACTATTCTGATAACCAGGCTTATGTTCCTGTTTGATGTCCCAAAAGGAGTGGTGATGATCAGGACTGGCAGCAGCTATGCATGAATTATACCCAAATGAGACGCTCTGCATTTTAACAAGTCAGAGATGGGAAGCTAAATGGATAGAGTTTCACGTCAAAACACCCCCAGCGTAACATGAACATACATTTTTATGACGTCATTCATATTGTGGACAGACCTGCGTGTGTGAGGATTGCTGGTAACCCTAATATACTGTATATTCATACAAAACGTAACTCTTACAGAACCAGCCTAAATGAGGATATAAAGAGTTAAATAAATGTTTTCCCAAACAAAAGGCAATTTATCCTAAACAACTTTTTTTTTCTTTACAGGATGAAAATATCATGTGCTCTATGCAGCTGTTTGAAAATCTGATTTAGCACACGTGTGTTAGCTATGAAGAAAAGACATTCGATCTATTTTTGTCAATGATTTGAAGCTGCAATTTCCATCTTACCACAAATAGACTGTTCAGCTTTACACTAAGTCATATATTATGCAAAACAGCTTTTTGGATTGTGTTTTTTGTTTTTGTTGTTTTTTTACCGACGCCTTTCTAAAATCAGTTTTAATGGCATACAGTGGGACATTTGCATTTTCACGCAAACCATAGTTTTTTTTCACTACGCTTTATTTAAAAAGTGGCCAATATTAGCTTATAGTAATTAATAAATTGTTAACAACAGTGTACTTTATAAAACACAGTATTTCATGCTATGACGGACAACTGCCTGATCCTTGCTTACTATGGTAAGTTACATCACTGGCTTCTTACCATATATTTAGTACAAATATAAAGGACAGTGATCTCATCAAAGAGAGGTAAAGTGTTCTCTATTATCTTTCCATAAAATGTGCCTGAAATTAGAAAAGTCACAAACAAAAAAACAAAAACATAATAAACTAAACAGTATATGTTTGGCCAATGGTCCTCATGATATTTATGATTTTTCGCTTGCATAAGCTGTGGACTTTTTTTCCAATTGAGTTCTGAAGAATGTATTTTGTTCCAGTATAGTATTATTTTAAATGCACTTATTGGGGGAAGAAAATTTACTTTTTAACTACTACATTAATAAACAGTTATAATAAATGATTTGAATAGTTGGAAGACAAAATATGGTGCCACCTTGGCCCAGCAGCATTATTTATTATGCTCCAAATACACCAGATTTCATACCCCATTACTGCCAAATGCAGTCAAAGGTTACAGCGTCCATCTCAGCCCAATACTTTTACCTATTAATACCAAGGGAATTTAAGAAATCCGAGGTAAGTAAAATGCCCGTATCAGCTACCATGCGTACCAGCCAAGTTTCCTACGATAATCTGTTGTTTCTCTGCACATGTAGGAAACCGGGACAGCTCTTATGGATTCTGACATTAGTGCCACTATCACAGGTCTAAATAGCAGACACTGTGATTTATTGAGATCCTTTGTGTTTGATAGACACAGGCATCATTTTTAGTTTATCACCAAATAAACACTTTCTCATGTCCAAAGCGTCAATTTCAGAAAAAGATAACAATGCTGTCTGCAGATAAAAAACTTCATATTGAAAAAATGTGATAAGCATCAGCAAATATTCTGGTGTGTTTATGTACTGTAAGCCATAGCAGCTGATTAGAATAAAAATGATCTTTACTATGTATAAGTTCATGTGGTCTTTCACATGTGAATCGTCAGTTTAAAAGGTGATCATTGAAGACATTTTTAAAATCTAAGCATTTGCCTCTTTCCAGCTAGGTCTGCAAGGAATGTGTTTGACCAAACATGTGTATTATACTCATAGTCAATGGGTCATGCAACAGCTCTAGAGGATCAACACTAGGTCTAGATGCAAATTCTTGTTCTTGGGTAGAACATTGGCTTAGTGATAGAGTACAGAGAGTTGTCATAAATGGTACATTTTCAAGCTGGACAAAGGCGGTAAGTGGTGTCCCTCAGGGTTCTGTTCTGGGACCAATTTTATTCAGCATATTTATAAATGACCTTGCAATAGGCGTTGAAAGTCATGTTTCCGTGTATGCAGATGACACTAAACTGGGTAAAGTTATACAGGGCGAGCAGGATATTACTGTGCTGCAGAGGGATCTAGATAGACTGGGGGACTGGGCACACAAATGGCAGATGAAATTCAATGTAGATAAATGTAAAGTTATGCACTTCGGGCTAGGGAATGCACAAGCAACCTACACCCTAAACAGTAGTGAATTAGGGGTAATGACAAATGAGAAGGATTTGGGAATTGTTATAGACAACAAACTAGGCAACAATGTGCAGTGTCAGTCTGCGGTTGCTAAGGCCAGTAAGGTATTGTCGTGTATAAAAAGGGGCATCAAGTCGCGGAATAAAGATATAATTTTGCCTCTGTATAAATCAATGGTAAGGCCGCACCTTGAATATGCTGTGCAATTTTGGGCACCTATTCTAAAGAAGGATATTATAGCACTAGAAAAGGTGCAGAGGCAGGCTACAAAATTAAAGAAAAACATTACTAATCTGGTCAGCGACTAATAACCAGTGACCAGATTAGGGATAGTGAAGCCATTGGTTTCCATGGTTATAAGGGGGAAAAAAATAACAGATCTGCTTGTCATCAATCATCCTTACATGCAAACATTGTCATGTTTAGGTGCATCCCCTCAACCTCTATCAAGTGGGATGAATGTTAACTGTATAAAACATCCCTCTGGGAAGTAGGTTGGGCACATGTCCCGGACTGGCCAAGACCGTCCTGCAACGGGACTTTAAGTCCAGGGTCCCCAGCAGTCTCAATTCAGGACAATGCATTGTCCCGGTATGAGAACTCTAAGGGATGGCGGTCTCAGCCAATCAGGCTTCTCAACTCTCCTGATAGGCTAAGTCCCTCCAACACACCGAGCACAGTGAGTGCAGCCAGCACCAGGTATGTGTATGTAACCATGTTTGTCTGTTTGCGTGACTGTGTGTAATATCTGATAATAGAAGGGTTAATTCTCTGAATCTGCTCATACCTGGTAATAGAGAGGTTAATTCTCTGAAACTAATCATGTCTGTAATGATTGTATGTATTTTATAATATAACTATATTATTAAATCTGAAATCAACATGTATCCCAAGGCTTCTAAATAATTAATATAAAATGCATTTTATGTGTATATGAATGCATATATGTGCCCATGTGACCCCGGAGCTTCATAGTGTGTCCCTGAATGGCAGAACCAAAATGTTGTCACTCTAGTGGAAAGGCTTGATGCCCACGCATACTCCTCCACTCTCACACTGTGTGTAGCAGGATGAGAGGGATTAAAAAACGGTAACCCTCGGAAAGGTGTGGAACCCATCAAGTTCTGGGATGGGGGGTCAACATTTATTAGAGTCAAAATCAAACCCAAGTAAAGTCTCATTATCCTTATTCTGTCCAACCATGTAAGAACTGGATTCCACACAACAAATGTCAGGACTGAGTAAATACAAAGACGTAACATTACTCATATGACTGACGATCTTCACAAGTTTCACAAAGAATGAAAACCTAGTTCCTTACTCAAATCTCTTGACGACTAAATAGATAAGACACCCTAACGGCACTCCTTTTCTACACATATTCTGCAAAATATTTCTTTTAAAATGCTAACATTACATAACATTAACATTGAAGAAGAAAAAAATACCATGCTTCTGGCAAGTAACACATTTTAATATATAAAAATAAAATAAATAATCTACACTTGACACTTCTTCAGTCCTTAAATGTTTTGGGCTTCTATGATGACATAATCTTGAGGGAAAACAGTCAACAGATGCTTTAGAAGATAAAACAACACATACACATATTATATATTTACTATCGACAGCTTTGCCTATAGTGTACATAAAATGAAAGACTTAGACTACAGGGATCTCATTTCCCAATATATTCATACTGATTACATCCCAATCAAAAAATAAGTTTTACTGATTACGACTATTTATTCTACCTCCTATTATACTGTAATCTGTAAAGTATTAACTAAAAATGTTAGTGTTTAATAAATACACACACAAGACCTTTCTGAGGGTGAAGTAAAGAAACGTATACAGAGACTAATGTTATATTATATGTTAGAAATGGAAAATTGGATTATACAGTACAAAAATGGGGCATAATCCAAATAAGCATTAGCATAAAACTTCATTAAATATACCCTAGGGTCATTAGGCTTACATTTGTTTTTACAAATCTGCATTAAAATATTGTTTAAAATTCTGAGTTTAAGGGAAACAGAGAAAACCGACTGTCACAGTTTACTATAGTAAATTACCTTTATAGAGTATCGCACCTGCAGGCATGAAAACTAATCTCCGTACAGCATTCTGAGAATAAAGTTCATTAGTAACACATACACACTATAGATACTCTCAGGAGAAAACATTTTTTCCAGACAATAACAGTATCTTCACTAAATTAAACCTTCGTTTTGCATGTTTTTGGTATGCATATTACATTCCCCTTGGGTCAATGCACAAGTATCCTATTTATCTTATCATCACAAAAAGTTACCTCCATCTCACTACAAATATTGACAAGAAATTGTCAGCTAACAGTAGTTGTTTATGCGTCAGATATAGTAAACAGAACTGGTGGTGCTGAACAAATTTAGAAATAGTACTTTGTACGAACATACAATGGCAAGAAAAAGTAAATTAACCCATTGAAATTACCTGGTTTTCTGCATTAATTGTTCATAAAATGTGATCTGATCTGATCGAAGTCACAAGTATAGACAAATACAATGTGCTTACACTAATAACACACAAACAATGATCATCTTTCATATCTTTATAAAACACACCCTTTAGACATTCACAGTGCGGGTGGAGTTTTACTTATGCCTAATGTGAACATTTGTACAGAACAAAGAAAATACAAGTTCACCTGTAAAGTAATCTATACTAAGGCAACAGGAGACTTGGCTCAGCTCAAATCAGCTTGATGATGCTATGAGTCCAGTCCAACTAATCACGCTTAAGCCAACACTATTCTTCAATACATAAAACCTCATTTCAAAATGAAACATTTGGAACCCTACGCCAGTCACATTGCATATCTACTTGTTACAGCTTAAAACATACGTTTATGGAACAATAGTAATAACTAGACTTGGGCACCTGTGTTCGGTTCGGGCGCATATTTGTGTACATTCTTCGAGTTTGTTTGTTTTTTCTTCTTTTTTGCCGTTTTTTGTAGAAGGGGCACCTGCACTTCATTGCTTGATGGCAGACGAGCCCCGTGCTGGTGACCAATAGAGCAGCTAGTACAGACTTTTAAAATCCTGGTGCCGAAACTCGTATGGACCTTCAACTCTTGGAGCGGGGAGACCATGGTCTGACCAGGCTAAGTACCGCCGTCAGATGTTAAAGGTCCTTTTCTTTGGTATTTAGGCTGAACAACGAAAATGCACCCTTTGTGTTCATTTCACGTTCGCCTGAATACGAATGTAGAAGTCTAGTAATAACCATTACATACGCTTTAGATCTACATGACCACAAGAGCAACCATCTTTACTCAATAATGATAATAAAGCCAACAGCAACAGAGCTGTAATGTTTCTATTACTCTATAGGTACACTGACAGTATAGCTCTAAAAGGGTATTAACAGGTGCATGTGTGTTGTATAACGTGTAAATCTGGTTAGAATACCACAATCTACTATTCAGCCATTAAACATGAAAGTCATATGCAACATAGCAGGTTAAAAATACTTTAATTGCCAAAGACATATAAAAATATAATTATCAGAAATGGATGCTTCAAGTAAAATTACATTTATTATTTTTCCCCTTTTTCCCATTCCGTGTCAATTTCTATATTTATATATATATATATATATATATATAAAATATATATTTTTTTTTTATTTATTTATTTATTTATTTATTTTGGGGGGGGAGTACCATGTACCATGGTTGACTGCTATTATGGTTTTAAAATTGTAAATGGACCTATTTTTTGTAAACATTGCACAGAAAAATGGCGCAAACAGAGAAAATGTAAACACACAAGGGACAGTCAAAATCTTTACAAAAGTCCATCAGACATCTCGTCCATTGTTTATATATGAACGCTATTCCAAGCATCCAGTGACAATGGGGACATGTGTGACGCTGCGAACACATGGGTCTGGATACCCCACACTGCTGACACATGACATAATAATTGTGCCCCTATATTAAGAGTGATTTATTCACCTTTTGAAATTTTACAATAAAAAAGTAAAGGAGAAAGTGCAGCCAAGTAAACCGGATGTTTCATATTCCACTCTAACGTTGCAGATGGAGATCCCCAAAACACGTATGCCCTGCACTGTAGGCTCTTTACATTCAGTGGCTAGAAATAGCAAGAACACCACACTATTAAAAAGAACACAACATGCAGATCATCTCATCCCAATATTGTCACTGATATTATACATTTGTTTCAATGAGTTTAGAGGATCGGATATGCTGATGCTTCTAATTCTTTGATTACGTTTTAAAATTTCTAATTTGAAGCATAAAAAACAAAAAAAAAAACGAAATAATGTTGCCATGTTGTCTAGGTGTTGGAGCTGGAATGCCTTGTATCAGTATTATTTTCTTGCGGGCAGCTGTTTTCTTGTTCAGTTGTAAATAGAAGAATAAGTTGGTATTTTTGATTTAATAACTGTAAGACTTTCCTTTCGAAAGAAGAAAAAAAATTAGGTTTCCAGAAAAAAAAATACCAGAAGAAGCAAATTGTTTGCAAGTGAAAAACAGGGCTAAATAAATTTCATATGAAAGGGAAACTCTGATACATAATGGACTAGTAGTGAGAAGAGGGTATGTATATTCTATGTAAAATTAACATACACTGGTTTCTAGGCATAATAATTCACTATTAGCTTGTACATGTTCAATAAATAAATAATAATAAATAATAAAATAAATATTCAATGAATAAATGAAAAGCAGATTAATACCTTCCCTCCGTGTTGTTCCAACTTCTGCAAAGCAGTTGTAACCGATTCTTTATGTTTTTTGTCCATCAGTCTTTTTGAAAGCTGGTAAAAGCATATAAATCATATGTATAACATAAAGAAAGCACTCGGTCACATCAGTTCCCTCAGTTAAGAACATTTACCAATACTAATGACTCAAAACTACACCAATAAGTCACAGCTGCAATGCCCATAGTGATGAATTCCACATTGATGAATCCATACATTAAGACATATTATATACATTATTTATATATATATATATATATATATATATATATATATATATAGATAGATCTAAGCCACAGAGCAAATGTGCACAGTATAGACGCAGTCTAAATTTAGAGAGAATTATACACATTAGTTTGAAATTATATATCAGAGGTGCAGGCGGAGATTAGGGGTTAAGCCTACAAGTCCAAATGTAATTAATCTAAAAGTAAACGATATACTAGTAAAAACGCATGTAAATATGTGACTTGTATGTCAATATTTACCTCTCCCCAAACAACTGGCGTTCGTCAACAATTAACAAAAATGTGGCTTTTTGCCTATTAGTCAAAGTGTTCAATTTCTCTAGAAATCCCAGACAGCGAATTATCCCCACTATGATTACAAAGTAAAGATAAAGTAAGCATAAAACCAGTGTACAAAAGGTACATGTAATCAGCCACTTTGCTTACACTTGTGAGTAGATTCTTCAGATGGATATTTAGCGACGGCCCAACAACTGCGCTTAGTTGAACCAAAGCATTCAGCCCTCTTTCAAAGACACTGCCATCCGAATGTACCTAGACCAAAAGAACATGTTAATGCTATACAAAGAATATTCACACAAGCTGGGATATCAAAAAGAACATGTTTGCAGCCATCAAGGACTGGACTCGTGCAAAACTGATATCACCTACATACAGCATGTTTCCTATTCTACGCACAGATACGAGAGACGATGCACCATGACCTTCAGTGGCATTAGCGCCTTCTGATAATTATAGTCTCAACGTCTCCTCTAATTTTCTGCTTCTTGGGTCTCGCGTATTTCGGCAAACTTTGCCGGTCAATGTAGTGGTCTCACAGAAGTCAGTTATTAAAAATATGGACATTTTGTACAAAGTCTTTATCAAAACCGCTATGAATAATTGTGTTTTTACAGGAACTGTATCTCCTGCACCATCAGAACACGTTTGTCTGGTCTGCTGCCATGTAGGTCTTTATCTGACCTTTTCCTTTAGCTCTTGGTTTCCAGTCTGTCTGTCACGTGCCATGTGTTATGTGCCATGTGTTATGTGCCTGTCTCCTCAGAATCTTCTAGCTACCAGCTACGCATACTAGAAATTCATATTGGTCCCATTCATATTAACCTCTTGACCGTTTCTATTATTTTTCAGACACTTTTTCAAATCCCTTTAGACATAAGGTCTTTTTTCGCTGTCTGGACTCCATCATTTCCGAGACATGCCTCTCACAAATTTTCTCGCATCCTCTTAAAGACAAGTTTTTTCCCCGCTAATTTTTCAGGGCAAATCTACAGTTTACCGTAAACTGAGATATTGCACCAGCGGGACATTTGTCATATATATATTTTTTTTCTAATTGTATATATGTTGGCCATTAAAACAAGGGTCAAAAAAGCATTTCATCTCCCCCTCATCCCCTTCGAACGCCCATACCGGCTAACTCCTGTTGCATAGGGGAGATTTTCATGAAACTTTCCTTACCAGGGCACCTTTTAGTGCCGTTGCTAACTTAGGTAATACTGGCAGTGCTTTTTCTTGTGCTCCAGGGACCATCAGCAGCTCTTTAAAGCCTTCCTGAGACACAAAAGTATAAGGATGTCTCGTCTCTTTTAGACCCTGAGGGGAAGAAAAAGAAGACATTATATTTTTATCTGTACATATAGAGAACGGCATGAGTTGGATGTGAAGCAAGGAAAGCAAATGCGTACGGGCCACTACTCATCGTTGTGTATGTTGTTCTTAGGTTTTCTGCTATAGAAGTATAATAATATTATTTATTGGATGTAATAAGTATTATTTATAATCTATTGCTTCAAAAAAGCCTAAAACTAACAGCATTCGCAACTTCGTTTCTGAAAAAATAACAGTGCTTGGGTCCCATCTAAAGCCAATCAACTACAAATATGTGAAGCGAGCACTGGCCAGACATTAAATGATCTGCAGAAAAATTAAATGACTGTGAAGGAACCTGATTAATATTCAGTTGGCCTGAAAGGCATAAAAATAATTATACCACAAGGAGCTCCCTGTTATGGAAAGTTGACAGCACCTGTTACACATCACCCTGACGGTAAAGGGCAGTCAATCACTTTTCAGTGGAAATGACTGACACAACCCGTCTTCAATTAACAACATGTCTAAAACAGGGCTGAAAAGGGACATGTTTTCGAGTATCTCATACGCGCAGACACATTTCACAGACACAGCAAGCCATGAGGGCGTCACGGGACCCAGTAATGGTCCCCAAAGGCTTCATTTGATAGCTCGACATACAACGTAAATCAACTATTTTGCATGCCAATGCTTGGTCACTACATACACAGCACTTTATCCTTACATTCTTCGTGTATAAGGTAATGTTTATTGGTGGATCAGATGAAATAGCCTACACTGATAAGGGGTTTTCTTCCAGAAGAGGCTTTCAGGTGTCAGATTATGCTATCGGGGACTGCTGGAGTATAAACAACAGGTTTAAACTGTTGCTTAGTCTAACAAGTCAATCAAGAGTTTTACCACTTTACTTTTTTAGGCGACCAAAACGTCAAGTTGAGCATCTTCAGCTTACCTCTGCCAACGTCACCAGTACAGGATCAAAGGGGATTGTTTCCGGCAGGCATTCCCATTGTAACTTGTGTTTTACAGAACCGTGAACCAGCCTGAAATACAAAAAAAAGGTTCAGAATTCAACATGTCACACACACATACAGTAATCTCAGTCTAGGAGAGAGACGAGATGAACCATTAGAATAACGGATGTAAATAGAGAAAGGCGATCAGCACGGTGTGTTTTATTACAATGATGGCACTTAAGTCTCTAGATACGTTTACTGAGATAATGATAAACAGTACACTTTGTTCAGTGCTGCTTTGTACCATACTATTTTACTCAAAGAAATATGTCTTTTTGTTCCCATTTAACATGCAGACATCAGATACCAACAGAGTATCTCTGCCATTTAGCGATACCACGAGTTGGTTCAGTGACACATTAACACAAAGAAAGTGATAGCCATGCCATGACTTACCTCTTCAATTGATAAACAATGCTTATACAGTATATTTGATATATATCGGTCTTACCACACTACCTATTTGTATACGTAGGTAACATTGGTATCTTGTTAACGTTACCTGCAAGGGATACCGCCTTTTGAATATACAGCAGCAAATGCAGATGGACATCTCTGTGATGCTGCAAACTAAACAACAAAAAAAGATATTAAAAAACAACATTTTTGTGCAAATAAATGAAGCAAAACCTCTTCTAACCAAACTTGGAAAATGTTTTTTTTTTCTCTGTACAATCTCAACATGTTTTAAAAGGCTATAAAAATGATGTTTATGTGCCACCCAACCGCACGCAGTTTTTTCCCCTGTGGGCAGGTGCCCCGATTAAACTTGCCAGGCTTGTCAAGAAACCATGACTTTGAGCTTGTATTCCACAGACGTGAATCATTAAACATTACACGCGGAGGACACTGCTGGCTGCACACAAATACAGCAGTTCTTCACCTCCATAAGTGCACCCTGTGAATGATCCTGGGGCCACAAAAAAAAAAAAAGACCGCAGTTTGTCTACCACTGAAAGACTATTAAATGCATTAAAGGACCAACCACCTCATGTGTCTTTGCACAGAACACTTCCATTATTGTAGTCTAACAGCGTCCCCCTTCCTTGCAGAAGTATCTGCTCACTCCGCAGGGAGCCTTCAACCATCTCTTTTCACTTGGCAGGCTAGCATACCATCAAACCGAGCTGAGGTGCTCACAGGGTTAAATCATGAATGCCCCTACTAGGTGATGAAAGCATGGAAAGTGTCACACGTGGGCACCGCTGTGAGTATATGTGCCGCCCACACGTTGTCCAAATGCCTTTCTTTTTAAGTGTTTGGAATAGAATGAATATATTTGTATTAAAAATGTGTAGTTTTCAGCTGCAACAATCCCTCCAGCAAGGCTGTCGAGTTAAATGCATTACAATTAACTCACTTTGGCAAAGCAAGAGGACACCTGCTCCGGAGCATTAGTGGATTCTACACAGTGCTGCGGTCAGCTTTACTCGGGTGATTAGCATTCAGGGACATGCAAGAATATTCAATATTTCTTTAAGTGGCTCATTAACGTGCAAATCATGCACATTCCGTTTTGAGCAGATAAAAACGTTCTTATACCAACAAGTGACCGAGGGGGTGTAACGGGCAAATGGACATTTAAGTGATCCCTATATATCCATTAAACCTCCATGTTAACTGTTACAGGCGAAGAAATTGACTGTATTCGATACGCTGCATGTAAACATCAACTCTAACCAAAACACTCCAGTGTGTTAATATTGGTATTATCGTATTTGCAGGATTATAAAATAACCCTGATTATAAGACGACCCCCTAAAATTTGAATATTAATTTAGGCAAAAAAGAAAAAGCCTGATTATAAAAGAAAACCCTATAGGAAAAAAGGTTTTCCTAGTAAATATTACTTCACATGAAACCCCCACTTACCAGTGCATCCCTTTACTTGTGACCCATGCTTCAGACTCCCTGGTGTCTAGTGGGGCAGCTGGTGGAGGTCTGTGCGATGTAGACCTCCACTGCTGGTGGCCAGTACTTCCGCCGGGGCTTCTATGACGGGGTGCCGGCATCACATGACCTTCCTGTGCTCTACCATAGAAGCCCCAGCGGAAGTGGTGGAGCACCGGAAGGTCATGAGATGCCGGCACCCCATCATAGAAGCTGGCAGCTGAAGAGCCTGCCAAAGAGGAGGATCCAGGTCCCCTGCAGCGCTGCGGGGGATCTGGATCTTAGTCTTTTAGTCAGACCTCTATTTGAGGTCTGATTAGAAGACAACCTTAAATATAAGACATGGGGTATTTTTCAGATCATGTCCTCTAAAAAAAACCTAGTCTTATAATTGAGCAAATATGGTATATAGCTTATGTATTTTGATACATTGTTACGAGATGGCATGCACCACATTTAATCCACAATGTACATTAGAAGAACTTTTAGAATATCCTTGCTCTGTGTAGCAAACAACTGATGGTAACGGTCGTTACAATACGAGAGATGCATTACCTGTACCTGTCTTCTGTAGATCAGCAGCATGTTGTAGAAACAGAAACACTGGTGCAAATATAAGAGGTACTGAGCTTATACTAATTTACTAAACATTTATTTCATGTCGATTGACAGGGTTCACAAATCAGTTGTATTTTCCATCCATAATCATTAATTGGGCTTTGATAGAAAGTGATAACTATGTCTCTTGCACAGTGTGGATTTATTAACACGAGCAGTGAGAGCTTGTAATGTTAAATGTAGTAGGTATTCATGGTGAAAATGTAAAGTCTATAATCATGTTATAAATCTGCTCTGTTCTGCAATTAATACTGATTTCAGTGAAGAACCTATGTGAAGACCTATGAAATACTAGCGCAGTGCTCCTCAAAGCTCACCTTACGGTCCAAGATTTCGGTATTACTCAGGCGTGTCTAAGGTGTTGCATAATTAACAAAAACTCGTTGGGGAGCAGGTTGAGGAGCACTGTGCTAGAGAACTGCAGAGTGAATTCTTGAAAAGCGAGAAATTACAGGATTGTAACAAACTGCACTGTAACTAGTTATTGTTATATACATAGCAAAAAAACCATTAAACGAATGTGAGAAGCGGAGTGTTTTTATAAATAGTCCTGCAGCAATGTTTTAAAAGTGGCCTTATCACCATGGCAACCACAGGCCTAATCAATAGGCACACACTTGTTGGCATACCAGAAAGACAGAGCCGGAAAAAAAAATTAATCTTGAAGCAAGGACTGTGTTGCCTTAATACATCTTTTTACAAGATGTCTTCAATGTGATAGGGATACATTGGAAAAGGTCTGATTTGAATGAACTCTGCAGCTTTTCTTAGCATGTACCGTATGCAGATTTCACCATTACAATCCATCTACACCTTTGGTCTCATGAGGAACTGACGCTCATAGGTGCTAACACAAATTTCAACATATCAGCATCCTTTTACGTACAATTGCAAAAGAAAACCTACTGGGTCGATGGTTTTAGGATTAAGCCGATCACTTGGTTTTGGGCGAGAACCGCTGGCTGAATTTGTGGAACCGGTTGCAGCAGAAGGAGAAGAAGTAGATTTGCTTCTTTGACCTGCAGCTCTCTGATAACCTTTAGATGCAGAAGACATCGCTGTTAACCATAACGTCCTAAAAAAGTTAATAAACAGATAATTGAGATTTATTAGATGTTCTCGCACAGTAAATATTTTTGAAACCAAAGAAAACAAGTCATGTAAAACAAAAAAAAAACATTACAGCGTTAACTAAATCCCCATACAGCTGTAGTTGAAAGTCTGAGATTGGTGCTCACATCCGATGGGACTGTCCAGTAATTAAGGTACTTGGCTTCTAGGGGGGCACCAGTCCTTACCCGCTTCACCACACAAGCATTTCATACTAAATACAAGAAGCGATTACGGCTACTCTTATTAATAATATACATATTAAACCTACCCAGCCACTGCTTTTTATCTTTTAGTCTCCTCATACCCCTCTCCCTAACCCCTTTTCTTCTCTCTCCCTCTAAGTTTAGGATGAGTTAAATGAAAACGACGGTATTTCACTAGAACCGAATCCTATGGAGAAGTCAAATTTTTTTTCTTGTAAGTGACTGCTCCATTCAATTGGCTCATACGCCTATCCTGAATGCATGATGTCACCAGAATAGAGGCCTTTTACAGACTGCCTCTGTAATCAAGCCGCTGTCTAACTATAAAGCAGCCAACGATATAATCTCTTCGCGGAACGGATGAGCCAATCGGTCTTCTTCAGCCGCCATCCAGACATGAATCTTGGGGCTCAGTACAAACCTGAACTCAACCCCCCAAAGTACCATCACACTCTATGCCGTTTCAACATCGTGGACTCTTCTGTGCTCGTAATGGGGCCACGAGCCCTAAACCTCACAATGGGACCACCAGGTCACAAAGTCCAGAAAAAGGGTCAATGGGTCCCAATTCTCTAACAGGGGCCATCAGGGCCCCTAAACCTGCAAGGGCCCAGACACACATAGCAGCCCACGGGGCCTAGACCCAGGCAGAAGCATGTGGGCGCCCCTGTTTGCCTGGGTCCCATACACGGGTACTGACTGTGGCCCCCACATACAGGAATGACACTGGCCTGGTACTATGTCCAAAGCCAGCTTAGTTGCTTCAGTCTTTCTCAGTAACCCATGTTTTTCGGGTATCGGGGGAGAGGGTGCTGTAGTCTGCAGCAGGTTGTGATGTTTTAATCCCTGTCCTGTTTTAACCGTGCGGGGTATATCCAGAACTATCATTATTAATTAAATAAAACCGGTCCAATATACCTTTCCTCATGTGCTAACCGTGCTGCACTGCACGTTACAAATGCCTACGTCTGTAACGGAGGAGTATACGGTCACGGCGGAGCTCGTATTATACCTTCCAGAATTCACCCGATTCTCACAGAATTAAATTAGCCGCCGTCACCCAGTGCAAGAGCCGCTTCGTACCCTCTTGTATCCGCGCTACCGAGCGAAAACCGCTTCCAGGACCAGCTCAGGCGTCAGGACCGTCCACTTCCGTTACCACAGCAACCGATGCAGTCGGACGGCGTCCCGAGAGGTACAAATCTGCTCCCGGTGCGCTCTCCTGCTTAGACGAGCCCTGTCTTGGGTTGTTTTGACTGTTCTACTTACAGCTTATTACTCTTTTGAGTGCATTTATTTCTGCTCTACACGCAGATATACGTTTATGAATCAAATTCACAAACGGTACTTTATAAAACACAAAAAAATGTTTAATGCATCGTGTATACCTTCTTTCTGATAACGCCCTAACTTTAAAAGTTTAATTGTGGTAAAAAGCCTTTGTGCTTAAGGGGTTAAACAATAATTTTAAGCCTTTTTTCTTTATTGTGTATGTCTTCTATTATATTTCTATTATATTTATAGAATTTACTATAATCACGTCTCCTTTATTGCTGTATGTAGGAAGTGTCTCTCTTTGGGTTAGGATAACCATAAATGGGAACTTTTGGGCTCTGGCTACCTGGAGCCTGCCCTTGCGGGACACGTCGGTGGGCGGGCCTACTGATGTCAGGAGGCGTTCCCAAATGACATAGCGGGAAACACCCCTATTTAAACGGGAAATCGGCAGGCAGTGGGGCTTGTGAAGACCCCGCGACCCAGAGGGTTCAGGTGTTGACCCGGAGAACTCCAGGAGAAGGACCGCTTCTCCGGGTCAACAGCCGAATCCTCCCAGAGAGTTTGCAGGTATGAAGAGAACCATGTTTGTCTGAGAATGTATTATTTTCACAGTGTTTATACAGTGCTGACCTGCTCTGTGTGGAACGTATAAAACCACAGAAAGGAATCAGTTACTCGGTATCGTATAATACATTCCGGAGGGCTGGCTGCAATTGTAATTTGGCTCATCCATTCTGCCCTTTTTTCTTGATGTAAAGACTCAAATGTTAGTCTAGTCCATGCATGCTTAAATTCTGATAGGATTCACCCAAAACTCTTACTACTTCACAAAAAGGTAGCAGGGAAGGCCGCTTACTACACACCAGTACATCTTACTTCAGTAGTTGAGACATCGGTAGGTTTAAGTTGGACTTTGGACACGTCTCTCATAGGAGAATGGATAAACGCAGTGACAACAGTCAGAAGGTTGGAGTTAATGGTGTATATCGAGAAGATCTTGTTACAAGTGAGGTACCTCAGAGAACGATACCGGGACCCCGTTTTAATATTTTTATTTGCAATATTACAAAATGTCTTTTGGGAGATAATACAAAGGTCTGCAACAAGGAAGCCATTCCTGGCTGGATAAGCCAAATGGCTAATGATTTAAGTAAATTAGAAGAATGGTTTGGAGAATGGTTTGGAGTAGACTTGTGCATTTGTCTTCGGGCGAACATGAAAACAAACACGAAGAGTGCGTTTTCGTGTTTGTTCCGAAGACATGAAGAAGAGAAGATAGCGGCGGTAGATGAAGACACACAAATCTTCGTGATCGTCTTCGTCTACTAATCTACCCGGTACCTTCCCCATGTAGCCTACCTTATCTACGCGGCTTTGTGGGAGTTGACGGAAGCGGAAATCCGTAGGTTCACCGTCAGGGGTTACAGGGCAGTGCGAGTGAGCCTATTGGTCGCCTACAGGGACCTCCTCTGGCATCAACCAATTAAGTTTAAGTTTGAGTCTTCGAATAAGAAGGACAAAGTAGATGAGCTGAGTGGTTGTTATCTTCCGTCAGATTCTGTTTTTTATAATTTGAATACACCCTGGTTTTACTTGGAAAAGTTTGTGGGATAACGCCAACTCTGTCAGCCCTTTTGCACAGGAATGCCGGAAAACAAACTTTATGGAGCAGAAGCACCTTTCCTATGACTATATTTTATGTAGACTGTGTTGTGTCAAGGAAACAGTATAACCATCATATGCACTTTAATGCATATAATAGCTGAATGTCCCCTTTAAATTAGCATTTTCTCCCCAACCAAAATGCATTGAGGGATTCAGAAGCTCTTTGGCTTGGAGGGGATAATGCCACAATGCCACATTATTTTTGTGCCTCTGGTACCATTTATTTTTTTACTCGGATTAGTGTTGCTTCTATGTACTATGTCACCAGAATCAGGAATCTTCACACACCACAGGAACTCAGGTGCTTAGCTGTGCCAGGAAGGGCCAGCTCCCCAGTAAATCAAAATAGAAAAAGGCTCCAGGCACTCAAGGGTTCCACTCAGGCAGGTTTATTAAAGGAAAAGGACAACAACGTTTCGACCTCACGATGAGGTCTTTATCAAGTTGGTTAAACTTGATAAAGACCAGTCCCTGGAGTACTATGTCTTGTGTCAACGGGTACTTCGTTGGTGGTGCTGTGGTGCACCAATACATTTGTAGACAATTAGTACAAGCTTGAGACCAGTGCCCAGGTTGGAGATAAAAATAATTGAATTCAATCATAAAGAATAAGAGATAATAGAAGGAGACTTAATATTATTAATATTATAATATTTTTATCATATATTTTATTCATTTATTAATCCAGGAACCCTGGGTAGCTTTATATTAGTGGGGTGCTTATATACTTATTGCCACTTGATGGCACTGTGCCTCTGCCATGGACAGATGAACACTGCTGTCTTTTCATATGACATTAATGCACAGTCTTTTATAATCTTAAACTGTGTGAATTGAACGTACAGCTTCTGCTCAGAAGGATTTTCACCTCTGAAGTAGGACTGATATTCGTGTTAAGCAACATATGCTGTAAAATGAAAGGATTCTCTAAAATGGCAGGGAAAAAAAGTTTGAACATTTGTAATACTTTATTGAGACTTAATTCACGTATCCTTTTTTCTTTTCATTAAAAATGCATCAGAAAAAAAGGAAAAAATAATAACTATAAATGTATAAATAGTAATTATGTTTTTTCATTTATTTCAATTTTGTTGTAAAAATAATAAGTTAAAATTGTTAAAATAATAAATAAAAATGCATATTTATAATGATTATAATAATGGTACGTTAAGTGATACATGAAGAAGGGGTTGAAAGTGTCTAATACCTTTTTTAATGCTAGCAGTTGGAAGGCTTATAAAGGGATGCAAAATATTCTTTCCTTTTATCTCTCAGACAGCATTTTTTCTATTATATCTTCCTTAAAGTGGAAGCTTCACATCTAAGATAAAATCCATAGTTACATTTATTATAGATATACAGCTGCACACATACACACACACTAGTGGCAGACATTGAAAGAGTTAACTCCTTTTTGTTCAGCAGTATTGGGGTATGTATTGTCTGAGGCTAAGGATGCAGTGGGGAACTAAGTATGTAGTTCTAGGTGCATTTCCACATAGGCCTTTTTTCCAACTTTCCTTATTATTATGTACTGTGACTATAGTATGCATCTTTGTGGGGCCTCATAGTCTGGTCTGTCTGCACTGCTTTGGCTTCCGATCTCTGACATCACAGAAGGGGAGTTACCTTTAGGTCTTCTGGTTTAAATGGACCTCACTCACACAAAACACCAACCTCCCTCACACCTATTACACATCACTCCATCACACCTCTTTCATAAAATACCTTACATCTATTACACATTCCTCTCATCGCGCATATCACACAAAACACCTCACTCAACCGCACCTATCACACATCGTAACTCCTTCCTCGTCGCTGGCCATGACTGTGTATTTGTCATAAATCTGGTGCAATACCAAAAGGTGTACTGGAATGTATTTTGTATCTTGAATTTAATGACATTATCTAGTTTGCTAATAAACCCAGTCCAGGTCTAAAAAAAATCACCCCTAAAATGTATAATAATTTGTTTTTTTTTTAACAAGGTTACATTAGGGGGTGTTGATAGGATTTGGATCGGATATTGGCTAAAAGATAGAATGCAGAGTGTTGTTGTGAATGGATGTTTCTCAGACTGTACATAGGTATTAAGTAGAGTGTCTCAGGGGTCTGTCCTGGGTCCTCTTCTTTTTAATTTGTTTATACATGATCTCCCAAGCTGTATTAAGAGCCATGTCACAGATTTGCTGATGGCACAAAATTAGGCCGGGTAATTCAGACTAATCTTGATGTTTCCTCTCTGCGGGAGCATTTAGAGTTGGGGACTGGCAGATGAGGTTCAACATAGATAAATGCAAAGTTATGCATTATGGTTAAAATACCGTATTTGCTCGATTATAAGACAAGGTTTTTTTCAGAGCAAATGCTCTGAAAAATACCCCTCGTCTTATAATCGAGGTCGCCTTCTAATCAGACCTCAAAATGTCCCCTGGGGCCATGCTGCTTACCGGGCTTTGGTCGCGAGCAGCAGGAGAACAGGAAGCTAGAAGAGTGTCACATAACTCTGCCTCCCCCTCCTTCCTCTGGGGGCGGGGCCAGAGAAGTTGCTCGCACAGCCGGGCCCCTGCAGAAGTCTTCGAGTGAGAGATCTGCAGTTCAGGTAAGGGGGTGGGGGAGGGTTTTTGTGATTAATGTGTGAAGTATGTGTGATTAATGGAATGAATGAGTATTTAAATGTTTGTGAATGAGTGTGTGTTAGTATGGATGTGTAAGGGGGGTGGTGGTGGTAGCATGGCATAGGGAGGCTGTACTCAGACTCCTATCATCCCCAGGTTCCAGCATGTACTGGCTGCCTTGGCTTGATAGGAGTGTGATTGCTTTTAGCAGTTATAGATATAGATATATATATATATATATATATATATATATATACACACCTCCAGAAATGCCTTTTAACCCCCTATATGCCACTCTGCCCCATGATATGCCTTTTAACCCCCTATATGCCACTCTGGCATATAGGGGATTAAAAGGCACATCATGGGGCAGAGTGGCAAATAGGGGGTATAAGGCATTTCTGGGGGCAGAGTGGCAACCCTGGGGCCAGATGTGCATAACTGGGGGGGCAGGTTGGCAAATAAAAGGAAATAAAGAAATATATATTTTTCTCAATCATAGCTTTTATTAAATATGAAAATATTGTTTACATGAATTAATATTTACTAGTAAAACTTTTTTTCCTATAGGGTAGTCTTATATTCAGGCTTTTTGTTTTTTTCCTAAATTAATATTTAGATTTTGGGGGGGTCGTCTTATAATCAGGGTCGTCTTATAATCGAGCAAATACGGTAATAAAAATGCAACCTATACTATGAATTGAATATCCTTGGGGAAACCTACTACCGTATTTGCTCGATTATAAGACGAGGTTTTTTCCAGAGCAAATGCTCTGAAAAATACCCCTCGTCTTATAATCAGGGTCGTCTTATAATCAGACCTCAAATAGGTCTGATTATAGAGCGTAGAGCTCTACACGATACAATCGCGTAGAGCTCTACACGATACAATCGCGTAGAGCTCTACACGCTGCCCGGACTAAGCACTGGGGACTCAGAAGCACCGGTAAGTTGGAGGGGGGGGGCATAACACAGGAGGATGCAGGGGACCTGCATCCTCCTGTGTTATGCCCCCTCCAACTTACCGGTGCTTCTGAGTCCCCGGTGCTTAGTCCGGGCAGCGTGTAGAGCTCTATGCGATTCGCGTGGAGCTCTACATGCTGCCCGGACTAAGCACCTGGGGCTCAGATGCAGGGGACCTGGACCCTCCTGTGTTATGCGCCCCCCCAACTCAGAAGCACCGGTAAGTTTGGAGGAGGGAGGGGGAGTGTTAAATGGGGGGATGTAAGGCATTTCTGGAGGCAGAGTGCTCTGTGAAATGCCTTTTAACCTCTTTAATGCCACTCTGCCTCCTGAAATGCCTTAAACCTCCCTATATGCCACTCTTCCCCATAATATGCCTTTTAACCCTCTAAGTGCCAGAGTGGCATATAGGGTTAAAAGGCATATCATGGGGCACAGTGGCATATAGGGTTAAAAGGCATATCATGGGGCACTGTGACATTTAGAGGGTTAAAAGGCATATCATGGGGCACAGTGGCATATAGGGGGTATAAGGCATTTCTGGGGCAGATGTGCATAACTGGGGGGCAGGTTGGAAAATAGAAGGAAATAAAACCAAAATATTTTTCTCAAGCATAGCTTTTATTAAAAAAAAGTGTTTAAATGAATTAACATTTACTGGTAAAACTTTTTTCCTATAGGGTCGTCTTATATTCAGGCTTTTTCTTTTTTTCCTAAATTAATATTAAGATTTGGGGGGTCGTCTTATAATCAGGGTCGTCTTATAATCGAGCAAATACGGTAATATGAAGAATAATGGTTGACAACAGTGCGCAATGCCAGCAAGCAGCTGCAAGGGCCAATAAGGTTTTGGCATGCATAAAAAGAGGTATTGATTCACAGGAGGAGGATATCATTTTGCCTCTTTACAGGTCAATGGTAAGACCTCACCTCAAATATGCGGTACAATTCTGGGCATCGGTCCTTTAAAAGGACATTATGGAACTAGAAAAAGTGCAAAGGAGGGCTACGAAATTAATAAGGGGATTGGGAGATACTAGTTATGAAGAGAGACTAAAACAGTTAAAATTATATACACTGGAAAAACGTTGTCTTAGATGAGATATGATAACATTATATAAATATATGCAGGGCCAATATAAAGAGCTCTTCAATGACTTGTTCATTAACAGAAATGTACAAAGAACAAGAGGTCACCCTCTGAGACTGGAAGAGCGAAGATTTCATAGACGACAAAGAAAGGGATTCTTTACAGTGAGGGCAATAAAGGTATGGAATTCACTGCCAAGGAAGGTGGTGTTATCAAATATGTTAGATGCCTTCAAAAGTGGTCTGGATATTTTTTATTTTAGAAAGGCATGACATACAGGGCTGTAAATAGAATTAATATTTTAAAGCTTCTTGATCCAAGGAGAAATCTGATTGCCTTTTGGAGTCAAGAAGGAATTTTTCCCCCTGATGGCAGAATTTGAAGTAGTATCTTAGGGATTTTTTTTGCCGTCTTTTGGATCAAGAGTAGGAAGGTTAGGTAGAAGGGTTGAACCTGATGGACTTAGGTCTTTTTTCAACCTTATTAACTATGTAACTGTTTTGCTTGCAGGCGCAAGGAAAATGCATCCCTTAGAGAAGGCAAGTAGTTTACGCTTTGCATCTGTATAGCGTTGCTGTAGAGAACAGTTGACCTATTGTTTTGTGTATTAATTTGTTCAAGGGGTTATCCCAATTTTAAAGAGGAGTTGGGTCTTTGGGACATTGCATAGCGTCTCACCTGAAGGTATGTAAATAAAGGGAAAGATAAAGTGGGATATTTGTCCTACTTTTCTGGGATGTTTGTCCTAATGTTCTGAATATTTAGTTTTCATTTCATCAAAAGTCAACATCTTTTAGCAGTTAGATTAAGAAAAGCACCTAAAAATGTTATTCCTTGTGTCGACCAAGATCTGAAGGGATGTGTTGTAGAAAATGTGGGTTCCCTAGCCATGGGAGAAATGGTGTCGCTTGCCAAGATAAAAGATAATGTATTCTAATCATACCTGGGAACTCTCTGGGTTTGACCCGGAGATTGCCAGGTGAGCGCTGCTCCTCCGGTTCTCTGGGTCAAGACCCGAATCCTCCGGGTCGCGGGAGTGGGGTCTAGACACGCCCTGCTCCCCGCTCATTTTTCCTTTAAATGGGGGTGTTTCCCACTGCCGTCAGCGGGATTGCCCACCAACGTCAGCTGGACCACCCACCAACGTCAGTGTTCAGTCCTGGCCGCGTCCCGCAAGGGAAGGCTCCGGGTAGCCAGAGCCCAAAAGTTCCCAAGTATGATTCTAATACATTTCCAGGCCTTGATAGATGTGGCAAGAATAGGGTTGGATGTGACCCTCTCAGGTAGCTGGGAAATTGAACTATGATTTAAAGATTGGATTGAACATCAAAATATATAGCTTGTCCCCAACTATAATCAGAGGATAGTATTAAGTACACAGACCAATTTAGTGCCATTCTGTTTATTAATGACCTATTACCGTATTTGCTCGATTATAAGACGACCCCGATTATAAGACGACCCCCCAAAATCAAAATATTAATTTAGGAAAAAAACAAAAAGCCTGAATATAAGACGACCCTATAGGAAAAAAAGTTTTACCAGTAAATATTAATTCATGTAAATATATTTTTTAAATTTCCTTTTATTTGCCAACCTGCCCCCCCAGTTATGCCACTCTGCCCCCAGAAATGCTTTATACCCCCCCTATATGCCACTCTGCCCCATGATATGCCTTATACCCCTATATGCCACTCTGGCATATAGGGGGTTAAAAGGCATATCATGGGGCTGAGTGGCATATAGGGGGTTAAAATGCATTTCTGGAGGTATATATGCATATCATGGGGCTGAGTGGCATATAGGGGGTTAAAATGCATTTCTGGAGGTCCAGAAATGCATTTTAACCCCCTATATGCCACTCAGCCCCATGATATGCCTTTTAACCCAGCATGTACTGGCTGCCTTGGCTTGATAGGAGTGTGATTGCTGCTAACAGCAATCACACTCCTATCAAGCCAAGGCAGCCAGTACATGCTGGAACCTGGGGATGATAGTAGTGGGATTACAGCCTCCCTATGCCATGCTACAACCCCCACCCCCCTTACACATCCATGCTATCACACACAAACACACATTCACAAACATTTAAATACTCATTCATTCCATTAATCACACATACTTCACACATTAATCACACATACTTACCCAAAAACCCTCCCCCACCCCCTTACCTGAACTGCAGATCTCTCACTCGAAGACTTCTGCAGGGGACCGGCTGTACCAGCAACTTCTCTGGCCCCGCCCCCAGAGGAGGGAGGGGGAGATAGAGTTCTGTGAGGAAGCTACAAGCTTCCTGTCCTCCTGCTTCTAACGGAAGAGACGCTGCTCGCGACCGGTAAGCAGCATGGCCCCAGCCATTTTTTTGGGGTCTGATTAGAAGACGACCCCGATTATAAGACGAGGGGTATTTTTCAGAGCATTTGCTCTGGAAAAAACCTCGTCTTATAATCGAGCAAATACGGTAATTCTTTTTGTGGATACATCTTGAATATTCTGTTCTGTCAACCATTTTCCAATTTTCATAGTATTCTTCAGACTTGGATAATGATGTTCCTACCTCCTGGAAAGTGTTCTTTACTGGGCTGGATGTTGTGAAGGGGTTTTTCTTTACCATGGAAAGGATCCTACGATCATCCACCACTGTTATCTTCTATGGATGTCCAGGCCTTTTTTGTGTTGCAGAGCTCATTACTGTGTTCTTTTTTATCATAATGTACCAAACTGTTGATTTGGCGTCTCCTAATGTACCTGCTATCTCTGATGTTTTTATTTGCACTTGTTTCACTTGCATTGAGAGCTCAATTGACCGCATGTTGTGGGGTCACAGCAACAGCTTCCAAATGCGAATGAAAACTGGAAACAACTCCAGACCTTTTACCTGCTTAATTGATGAAGAAATAACGACAGAAGCACTTTAATTCTATATTCATTATTTAACTTCAATTATCAAATAACAAAACTTGTGTCAGTATCCAAATATTCCCGAACCTAACTGTAAGCATTTGCAGGGCGTAATTCTAGTCCGTGCTTTAAGGACATTCACATGTCTCTCCACAGTCCTATGTGTTAGTGAACAAGGTCAATCCACAAACCCTCAAGGCATTCCTAAATACCAGGACCCTTGCCCATAACAAGGGTGGCCTTGTCTGCAGATGCTTAAGGACCTTCTAGTCCCCACTAGTCTGGGGCCCTGTAGCATTGCTAGATGTTGGTGTTATACAACCAATATCCATATGTATTACACTAATGTCATTTTTTTTCACAAACTTGGCATTTAGGGTGCATACACAAGGACATTTTTTTTTTGTGGACAAAACTGTAAAAAAATGTTTTATCAGCGTTTAAAGGTCTGCTTGTCAAATCAACCTCTGACAGTTCTCTAAAGTACTATGATAGTATTATATCGCTCTTTGATCTAGTATCTTTTGTGAACCCTTTTAATCAATTAACCATGAAACTATTCAGTTTTTCTTATTTACACTATATAAAACTACTTTGGTCTGGGTGACATACTCTACATTATTGAACAAAGGGCTCTGTACCCAACAGCGATCATCATGGATACTTTTTTTTATAACCTTCTTTAAAGAATTCCCTGATGTTAGAGAGAGTTGATTTAAGGCGGAATAAATAACCTGCATTTTAATAGCACCTGAAAGAACATGTACCTGACAGAAACAGTTTTTCTTTTTAAATTAATTTAGTTTGTAATGATGTTAAAATTACCAGAGTGTAATATTTTATAGTTACATTAGTACTTCTGAGTTCCAGAAATGTTTTCAACAAGCTAGAGGTATGGGTTTAGGGCTTATTTTTATAAATACACCAAATCACTGATTAACTTTGCTGACCTGTCTTCTTGAGTTCATACTAATTAATTAATGCTGTTCACAAACTTAAGGTCGGAGGCTTATTTGATATGCAGCAGCAAGTCCTAGTAGTTTGGCTTGCGTATTAAGAAGGATGACCCTGAGGAACACCAATAAACCTTTAGTAGAAAATATTGCACTCTTTTGAAAACTATAGAGAACAAGTCATTCTTGTTCCGCTAAATTAACTATAGCTGTTGCGCCCCCATTCCTCCTTTCATCTCAGCCGTATCATCAACACCCAGCACTCTATTTTTTTAGGGCAGATGGAACGATTTAGAGGCTGGGCCGAGAAGAACATTGAACACAATGCACAGAGAAGCCTGGTGACCCAAAACGTTTGGCTAGGAGGCAGGGCTTTAACAAGAGGACTTTATGATAGCAGATTATGTAACTGAGTAAGGAACAAGAAATAAGAATATCTTTAATTTGCACGATTCATTCACTACTGTTTGCTATATGTATTTTGTCAGTTTAGGCCGTAGAACACCGTGATACTCTCATACCCGGAAAACATTATAAGCTTTTGGACAAGAGGCACATCAGGGGAGGATAGGGGGACAGAGGGATTTCCCTCCCAATAGTACACTATATGCCGAAAAGTATGTGGACCGGCCTCCTAATGATTGAGCCTAGGTGTTTCAGCCACACAGATTGCTAATAGGTTTATAAAATCCGCGCATAGGCAGCCATCTCCATAGACAAATATTGGCAGTAGAACAGGTCATACTGAAGAGTTCAGTGACTTTATACGTCATAGGATAACACCTTTGCCATAAGTCAGTGATCTTTATGTGCTGTTAGATCTGCCCTGGTCTACTGTAAGCGCTATTATTGTGAAGTAGAAGCATTTTGGAGTACCATCAGCAACGAAGCGGTAGACCACGCACATTCATAGAGCGGGGTGGCCAAAGCCTTGACTTAATACCATTTATTGGCTAACTGAGAGTTTAATTGCAAGCTTCCGAGACCAAGTTGTTAGATCCCTTCCTCAGGCATTAATGAAGCTAAAACAGAATTTTCTAAATACAAAAGCACAATACACATGTTAACAAAAACTTTAAATAAACACAGAGGTATTGGGGGAATTTGGTCAGCAGTAAATTATCTGGACTAGCAGAGATCTAATAGACAGATACGGTTCAGTCAGAGCATCTTTGGTCAGTTTACTCCCTGGTTAGAGGGGCCATAAAACCATTTGACAGATGCCAGATCCATGAAGGTGTCAAATGTTCACAGGAATAAGTTGTTTGTAGTTAATTAGATGTTGGTGAGAGGATTAATGGTTTGAAATGTTATGCTGGGAGATGAATTCTCTGTCTCTATTGAGGCAGATTAGTTTGACCTCCCATATTTTTCTCTCCTTCTGGGTGCGGAACGATCCCATCAGTACTATGTCTTTTGTTGGGCGGGAGAGGTACCATTTGCTGTTCGCCTGTGAAGGGTTCTAACAAAAGAGATGCGAGACCTGTGCACACATCTTTCCCACAGATGAAATACAGATACCAGGCTCACACTTACACCACAAAACCAATGGCTGCTTTACGTGCAAATCATCTAACATGGTGTACCTCATCAAGTGTGCTACATGCCCAACAGCGATGTATGTGGGGGAAACAGGCCAAGCATTACACAAACGGTTTAATTCCCACAGATATTATGAAGCCTACATCTAGTTTACAATCTGCTTTGTTTAATTGGAAGACCATGGCTAGGCATCATGGCTTTTAAGTTTTTCATTCAGTAACCTGAATCTCGTGTGTACACAACAGGGGCAATACATTGGAATTGTGTAGTTACAAAGGTAATCATATTAGCAATAATTAGGCCACATCATTTAAATGTTTATTCATACTGTGTGTCAAAATCAGGACTTTCCAGGAGTGTCCATTAGTGTTCCCAGCAAAGGGTGTCCAGCTATATTATTAACCAGACCGGTTAAAATGACTGATTATGGCAATATATAAAAAGCTACCCAAATACCCAACACCCAGTTAGTATACCCAAAATATATTACTGCAGGTTCGGATAGCAAAAAGGAAAAAATAAGATTTGTATATGAATCATCAGATGCTGTTACTCCTCTCATTGGGATAAAACCTCTATAGCATCTTGGACTATGTTACCAGAAACTGTTTCTATTTAAGCTGTGTTATTTTTCCATAAAAACTTGGATCTCCTACAAAGGTCTACTTTTTCTATTTCAGCTTTGATTTCTCTGTACTGTAAATGTATGGGTGTCTCCTGGATTCACTAGCAATTGTCAGCTTTTGACTTTCCTTGTACATTTTCCCACAGTTCCTAATCTTTAAAACTCGCCCTATGCCAAACATGTATTACTCATGTATTTCCCATGAATCGCTTTTTGGGGGGAAGAACTTTAGTTTAAAGAACACAGTGATGCTTCCTCACACCCAACCTTGGTATTACTGATAGACAGGGGAACGAATGCACCTACATCTTTTTAATGTTTCCTGTCCATGTTACTTCTTAATCCTCTTGAGTATATCATCTATTAAAACATTTGTAATGCTGTCTATGTCTTTGTTTCCATGGTTAATTTCTCTCTGCTTTACTAACATAAGTTCTTTTTACATTGGTAATCAGGGGTTACTTGTTTGGGGCTAATGTTTAGTGTAGCATAGACATATATTGATCACTTTTCCCCATATGCACCAAAGTGTGATGCATGCTGACAAGCATTGGGGAAAATATTTGGTGTCCATCAGTGGTACTCCTTGGCAGGAACTGGGTGGTCAACCCAATGTGACCCCAGATCTCAAGTGACTTCTTGGCTAACGAAAAAAAGGACGCTCTGCTCATCTCCTCACCTTTTATGAAGGTCCAACACTGGCAGGTTTCTCCAGCAAGACTAGGCTGGCCCTGAATTATGTATTATTCAGTTGACTAGGAGACTTTGGAGAAATCTCACTGATTTAGCTATTTATTATGCAAGCCCAGCCAAGCCAGCCAGTCAGGCTTATCAACACTGTGCTACTTAATGTATAGTGAAGTCAAGCAATTGAAATAAGAACATTCCTACAAACTCTCCTGTCAATTCTACCTTTAGTGAATAAACTCCAGCGTTCTAAAATCTGGATCTATTGTCTTCCCATTTATACTGAAATTGCTGAGGTATAGTAGATACAATAGCCTTGAACTGTTCAGTCAACAGATGGGGTCAACATTAACAGGTAATCTTCCCTGTGAAAATGTACTGGTTAGCGATAAAGGATAACGTCATTGATTTAGGTGAGTTATTAACTCATCTGTGCATATAATAAGATCTGTCCTGTTATTGTCATCCAACATTTGGACCACATTTTTAGTCACTGCTGCAGAAACGTTTTCATTTTATTTTATTTTTTTTTATATCCTATACTTCACTTTGCTTGCATTTTCCCAAAATATTTATGTCTGCACCTTATATCTACAAATGATATGCTTACCACATGAGCAGATTTATTATTAAGAACTTTTTTCTGCTATCATCTTGAAACTATTTTTATAACTAGAAACATCCTGATAGCAGGATTTACATAATCCCCTCTTTCTAATATTTTAGGTTTGCAGCGTCTGCTATTCACGGGGAACCGATAGCAGAATTGATTTAGATGACTACAAAGAATCTTTTTTTTTTAACATTATATTCTTTATTAAATTTTGTAGAAAAGACAATACAATAATAAAAAAAGTAAGAAAAAGACAACAAGACATACAAATATTGCATAAAAAGTTGGTACAAATTTCTCATACATGGGTATTTACCGGGAGTAACTCTAAATATGTACTATAGCATATAGAGTAGATAAAGCTCTTAATCATATAGCGTTTCCAACTTTGTCTTAAATTTACTACCATACCCATGAATTACAAAAACATATGCGACATGTGTTGATGGAAAGAACAGAAAATAAATGAATAAATACAGTCTTACTCGTTGGTCGTTAAGGATTAGCTTTTTCTCTCTGGGGGGAAAATTATTTCAGTTGATTTGTCCAGGGACTAATTATTATAGGAAAGAGAGCTAGATATTATAGAATCATATTCAAACAGCTTTCCCATATCCTATGTTTTTTTAATGATGTAGAGTTATTCCTACACACCCCTAATTCCATTTTTAGTTGAAGTTCTAATTGTCCCTTAAATTTAGTCCATTCAAAATCCACATTCTGTTTCCATTCTCTAGCGATAATTTTTTTTACTGCCACACAACTGTGGATTGCTAGGGCCATTTTCGGTTGAGACATTGTGGGCCAAGATAAGTGTAATAGCACTGATATAGGAGTGTTAGGAATACTAATGTTAGCTACAGTTTTCAAATATTTTATAACTCTATCCCAAAATGTTATCAGTTTTTTACATCCCCACCAAATATGTAAATATGAACCACAGGAATCCTCACAGCGCCAACAGATATTACTCGTGGTGGGATACATCCGCACTAGGGTGGTAGGCACATAATACCACCTATTAATCAGTTTATAATGTGCTTCAACAAGAGATAGATCGTGGACCCATTTAGTAAGTTTGATAAATGTTAAGTGCCAATCTTCTGCTGATATCAAAGTATTCAAGTCCTTCTCCCACTTCAAAATATTAACATTTGATGGTGATGGGGAATCTTTTAAAGTAATACATTTGACACATTTGGCATATATCTTTTTAGCATCAGGTTTTTGAAATATTTTAGCAATTTCATCTTTTAATTCTCCCCCAGATAAGTCCAAATGGTTTTTTAGAAAGTTTTTTATCCTAAGATATTTAAAAATATTTCTATTGGGAAGGTTATATTGGAGATTTAAAGTTGTAAAAGGCATGATCTTCTCCTCTATTAATAGATCTTCTAAGGAAACAATTCCAGCTTGTTCCCACTCTGTAAGAGTGATATCTTCAATAACAGATTCAAGTATATGAATTTTCAAAGATTTAATTAATTTGTCCTTTAGACCCATCTTTTTCCTTATTACATACCATGCTGGAATTATTTTGGTTAGGATCATATTTTCCTCTTTAGTAGTCTTATTTGTTTCAGAATATTTAATCTGCCATATGATAGAGTTCAAATTCTTCCTCCCGCAGACCTCAGATTCAATTTTAAACCATCCTTGATCTAAATAACTATATGATTGGGTCTTAGCTATATGCAACAGTAAGCTAGCCTCATAGTATTGTTTGATCAAGGGATAGCCTGTACCTCCCCTCGAAGTTTTCAGGGTTAATATATTTTTACCAATTCTTGGTCTGGTACCTTTCCAAACAAACTTTTGGAAGTTTGTTTGTAATATTGCTAACCAACTAGAAGGAATAGTAAGTGGTATCATTCGAAAGAGATATATCCATTTGGGTAGGATGTATGATTTAATGATGTTGATTCGGCCCCACCATGTGAATTCCAGATGTTTCCACTCTTTTAGTAGTTTATTAGTTTGTTTTAACAAGTGTAAGAAGTTAATCTCCATAATTGTATTGATTTGTCTAGGAATTTTAATACCTAAATATGTATAGTCTTCTCTAGTTTCTGTAATTTGAAAATTCTGTTGGATTATCTCTGTTTTTTGTTTATCAATATTGATAAAATGGGCAACAGTCTTATCCCAGTTTAATTTATAATTGGAGACATAGCTGTATTTATTAACTTCTTGCATAAAAGCTTCCATGGAAAATAATGGATTTGTCAGGGTGATTATCACATCGTCTGCGTATAGAGCTATCTTTAGATCACCATTTCTCAAGTGAAGCCCCTTAATGTTTTGGTTTTTCCTAATATTAATGGCAAACGGTTCTAGAGATAATATGTATAAGATGGGAGAGAGGGGACATCCCTGTCTAGTTCCATTTTGCAACTTAAACCAATTCGAGCATAAGTTAGTTCCTACAACTCTAGCGGTCGGAGAAGAATAAAGTGCCATAATTGCACCATATAGCCAGTCTGTTATTCCAAATGAGATCAGTACTTTACTCATATAGTTCCAACCAACTCTATCGAACGCCTTTTCGGCGTCCAGTGAAAGAGTCACCAAAGGGAGATTTTTCTTTTCTGCATAATCTAATGTGTCTATTAGGCGTCTGATGTTATTGCTAGAGTCTCTTCCCGGAACAAATCCGATCTGGTCTACATGGACAATTTCATTAAGCACTTTTTTTAATCTTTCTGCTAAAACAGACGAGTATAGTTTAACGTCTACATTAATCAACGATATCGGTCTGTAGTTAATAACTTGCTCTGGGGACTTTCCTTGTTTCAATATAGGTATAATGTTAGCTTGTAGCATTTCGTTGGGGCAAAGGCCTGTCTGGGCAATCTCTGCAAAAGTATCTAGGAGATGGTCTGTAATATCCTCTTTAAAAACTTTATAGAAAAAATTTGTGAATCCATCAGGTCCCGGAGATTTATATTTTACTAAATTATCTATAACTTTAATTAATTCTATTTTCTCTATAGGTCTATTTAAATTAGCCCTATGTTTCTCGGAAAGAATTGGAATATCGGTTTCACATATATATTTTGTTATATTTTCTTCCGTAGAGTTTTTAGGTAAAGAGTATAATTCCTTATAATAATTTCGAAAAGCTTCTGCAATTTCATCTGGAGATCTATATACATTATTTCCACTTACTATTTTATCTATTTTATTATTAGCACGGTTTCTTTTAAGTTGGTTAGTCATTAATTTATCTGATCTATTATTTTTATGGTAAAAGCGGATTCTCATTTTTTCCATATTTTTTAAAGTTCTTTCTAATTCAATTTGATTGATAGATTTACGTATTTCTCCTATTTGTTTGATATATTCATTTGACAGATTTATTTTATTTAGAGAGGAAAGTTTATACAGAGAGATATATAGATCCGACCTAATTTTATCCTGTTTAACTTTATTTATTTTTTTAATTTTAATGAAATATCCTCTGATAACAGCTTTATAAGTTATAAGACTACAAAGAATCTTGAAGAACATTGTTTTTCTAGGCTTATATTTCAGTAACGCCAAGCAAGTTGTGATAGGATGTCATCTCTTAAGCAGTTATGGAGATAACCAGATTACCTCTGACCTTCTGTAGTATGGAACATACTGTATGGCATGTTTCTTTGGCTAGGGTATAGCTAACATATGAAAACGCCAAAGGCCAGAATATTTTTGTATATTACAATAAATAAACGAGACATTGTTATTTGCATAATATGCAAGTTTGATACATTTGTTTGGTCTTTTTCTATATTGTTTTTCAACATTATATATACTATTCAGGATTGGCACTCCAATACATTACTCCCCAGAGATGGACCCCTACTAGGACAGCAAGATCAGGGGCAGAAGCTCCAATTGGAGGCACACTTAACGGCATAGAGTGAGCGTAATCCAAGGTCTTTCCTTCAACTAGATCTACAATGCCTGGAGGCATTGAGGTATGAGTGAATTGTGCTATAGATGTTTGATCAAACAGAGTCACTATCCTCTGTCCCACTGTCTTCTGTTGGAGACTTGTCTTGGGTTAGAGTCCTCCTGTGTTAGGAGGTAAGAGGGAGTGCTTCATAAACTTGTGTAATGGTTCAGAATATAAACATAGCCATGTACGTATTTCATAAGAGTTTGTTTAAATGGCTTTTGCCAGATACCTCTAACGTAAAAGAGATGTGTCATGTTGGAAGCAGATGTGTTTGATTACAAATTGAGAAGTACTGAAAGAACGAAACACACAAGTGTGAAGATAAAGTGGGATCCAACATCACAACTGCTCAGAATTTTTAATTGGGTTCAATTGGAGGAAAACAACAAAAAATGATGTTTTAAGTTCTTTGGCGTTTTTTTTTGTTTGTGTTTTTTGATATAACTGGAGGCCATTTACTTGGATTTTCTAAGTGTTGTAAAACATAAATGAAATCAAAAAGTTGAAATAACGATGAAAATGCTTACATAACGTTATGACAAGCCAAGAACGACTCCATGGAACGCTACGCGCAGCCAGAGAGCGATATTCCTTCCAGATTTAATCACGCTTATGTTTGTAATGATCAATATCAAAATTACTGTGTTCACAAGCATGTGCCAGGTTGGAGAGTCTAGGACCAGGCAAACAATCTTTGTGTGAACAAAGCATGGCTTTTGCCGTTGAGCCTATTTTTATTATACAGTGATTGTACACGGTATCGGCAGTAGAAGCCTGAAAATGTAGCTCTAAAATGTCCTGTTTTTTGGCTAAGATGAATAACATTATTCAGTTGAAATATTGATACATTAATAGTATCATAGACCTTTCGGAACTGACATGTGGTTATTTATGATGGAGAGAAAAAATATAGCATTAGTAATATTTTCATGGAATGTACCTGGAATTCGTAAGGATATATTTCGCTGGTAAGAGATAGCATAGCTATCAAAAGATATTTCAATATAAGGTTTCTTGCTTGCCCTGTAATTTGAACATATGCTTACAGGCCAGCTGGCATGCATCCAAAATGCATTTGATGAATTCCACCTAATCCCGACCATAATGACTAATAATATAAATGGGACATCTGGATCAAATGTTACAGTTTTACCTTGCAAATTAACATTATGGCCCTTAGTCTACCTTTACTACCTTTTCCTATCTTCTAGTGTATTTTGTTAGCAAATACTTGGTCCAAGAGAAACATGGTGGAGCGATTGCACTATAGCATCAATCTCATGTGAGAACCCAAAGCGCTAAAAGCAGCTGTTGAATTGGATAATGGATTTTGCTTTCTTCTAACATGTGTCGGGTGAACTCCTAGGTCCGATGGCACTCGGGCTGCAGCTGGTCCTAATAGTGTTCTCCTTAATGGAGTCACAGCACTTTGGTCTGGAAATCTGAATTTTCGGTCTGGAAGTCTGCATTTTTTTCCAATGAGCCTTTTTTCTCCATAAGAGGTCTTTGCTGCCAATCTTACATTATTTTATGATTAGCCTCTAACGTCTAACAGTAGACCGTGGAGGGTCATTCCTAAACATTGAGTAATCTGGAAAATCAGCAAAGACACATTGAAAGTGGGACACTTGTAATCAGGTATATTTATATATATTTATATTTGTATGCAGGATGTTGGCAGACTTGCGTGAAACACAATTGTTGGCTTTATCAAAGGTTCCTGGATAAAAAAAAAAACACATTGAAATTCTAGCTTGCATTTTACATTAACCCATTCTTGTTTTGACTCTGTCGATGCAAGGTCTCTTGAGCTGAGCTCCAGAGCGGGTTTCCCATTGATGTAGAAAAATATTAAGCTTGCCTTAAAGCTGCTGGCCTTAAAGCGCCAGGACCAATTTTAATGACCAACATGGCCTTGTTCAACTGTATCACCATTCGTGATATTTATTATGCTTAAAGGGAAACGCCATCCATCATATGCACTTTAATTAATATGATAGATAGGAGGTCCCCTTAAATTTCTGTTGTATCCCATTTGCTGAATACCCCCATATTAATTTGTGCCCCTGCCCACTCCCCAGCTATTTTCACATCATATGATATAGTTACCACTGGTCAGCTTGATAATTTGTCTTGCCGTACAATGATTTTAACGGGAAAACTTTCTCACCACTGATTGGCAACTGCTTGCCCAGGATCCCGTCAACATTAAAGACGGCCCTGGCAAGAATCAACTCTAAACTGTCCCTTTAAAACATTGAATGATGGAAACAAAGTACATGGAAACAGCCCATCTAGTCTGTCCATTTTTCCTGATGTGTTTTATAGTCCTTGGTCAGGTCCTATAGCTTTATGCCTATTTCATCCCTGTTTAAGTTCCCTCACTGTATTAGCCCTCACCACTATTGCTGGGAGACTGCTCCATTTCTCTACTACCCTCTCAGTAAAGTAGAGCTTCCTTACGTTACGTTTAAGCCTCTGGCCCTCTAGTTTTAGACAATGACCTCTTGTTCTAACATTGCTCATCCTTTCAAATAAGCTTGCCTCCTGTACTATGTTAAATCCCTTCTTCTTTCCTCCAAGCTATACATATTAAGATCTTTTAGCCTTACCTGATAATTTCTGTCCTGCAATTTAGAGCCCTGCGCGGGACTCTTTTTTTTAATCCTGCTCCACCTGAATTTCCGACCATTACATATGTGTCCAATCCCGCCCGCTCCCACAACATATGTGGTCAATCTTGGCACCCCCTTACATGGACTGCAGATTTCCTGCGCAGTCCTGCAAGGCTGCCTTTGCGTCACACAGCCTCTCTTCTCAGATCTTCCTGGGCGAAACAAGAGAAGAGACGCTGTGAGGGAGCAACGCAAAGGTAGCCTTGCGGGACTGCGCAGGATTACTGGGGCCCGCAGGTACATTGTCTGACCGCCCGCAACACCCGAAAAACCGCCCGCACCCAGAACCCACGGAACCCGCTTCCCAAAGCAGTCCTCTACTGCAAACCACTTACCATTTTTGAAGCTCTTCTCTGAACTTTCTCCAATGTGTCCATATCCTCCTGGACACGGAGTCTCCAGAACTGTACACAATATTCTAGGTGAGGCCTGACCACAGATCTCTAATGTGGCAGAATCACCTCCTTCTCTCTGTTACTAATGCCTCTCCCCACGCAACCCAGCATCCCGATTGCTTTTTGAGATGCGTCATTGCATTGTCTGCTTACCTTTAAGTCATAAGAAATAAGAAGTCCCTCTCTTCTCTTGTCACTGACATAACAGTGTATCCAATACTATATTCTGCCATGGGATTTTTACGTCACAAGTGCATTATTTTACATTTATCAACATTAAACTACAGCTGCCGCACTCTCTACAATTCTTCTAATTTACTGAAATAATTTGCCATTTAATTTGTTCCACCCGGACTGTCTACCCTGTTGCAGACCTTTGTATCATCTGCAATTTATTTAGAAGTCTTCTATGGGGGGCAGTGTCGAATTAGATATATCAACAGTTTTATTTGCTCCCATCCTCCTCACTTCTCCTTCAGTGTATGTGCCACATCTGCAGAGTACTCTTTTGGTCTTTTAGTCTTACTAACAAGTTTAATGCAATGTTCTGCTGCCTTTAGCAGGACATCTCTTAAATAGCTCCATCTCTCTTGGACCCCATTTAAAGATGTCCAGACCATTCTAAAAAAAAAAAAAAAAAACTTTTAGTGTGGTGCAATGTAACTTCTATCCTTATATTAAACCACAATGATTGATGATCACAGGAGCCCAAAAACGTTCCTACAGTGACTCTGAAATCAAGTCTCCATTTATAAATACTAAATACAGCACGGCCTCTGACTGACCTGTTTCCAATCTACATCAGGGAGATTAAAGTCCTCCATAATGATAACCTCACCTTTCATTGACATCTTAGTCATTTCTCCAAGTAGCAGATGTCCAAGGCTATGTGTCCAGGGGGTCTATGCGTCACACCAATGCGGATAACCACTGTTAAAAAGTTATCCAAAGGGTTTCTAGGTTCTCCTTATTAATTCCTATGAGATTTTACCTTTAAGCTATTTTTTACATAAAGGGCCTCCCTTTCTACCATCTCTATCCTTTCTATACTATGTATCCGGGTACAGCCACTTCCCAGTCATTTTGCTGAATCTAGTAAGTGCAGGGTTATTATTCCCCCAAACTGCGGGCATTAGTACACAGCACTACCAAGCTATTTTTCAACCTGTGTTATGGTTTAGCTTTTTCTGTATCCATACTGATCCCACCACCCCTTTCTCAACTTCTCAAAGTCTCCTCCAACCCTCTAACCATCTTCTCCCCCAGTACCGAAGCCCCCTCATCATTAGGTGCAGCCCATCCCTACTATGGAGTCCCTATCTTCTGCTTCATAACCTCGGCAGCTAGAAATACCTGAAATGGAGACTATACACACAAAAACATATGATGTTACTCTATATTTAAGGCAAAATTCTCAAAAGAACAAGTACAAACACTAATGTCCTGTGATCATACCATACCTTTGGTCATTACCCACGTCTTACTGAAGTATGGTATATGGAAGCTGATTTACAGTGTCTCTATTTAGTAGAAATATATGTGGGTACCTGTGATGTTTGAGAGAAAAATCCTAGCATCACTACTTTAATTTCTCTACTGAAATGTGTATTATTGCATCACAAGGAACATTTCATTGGTCTCGCTGCACAGACTACTGGAGCTCCAAGCCGTTATCATAACGTTTTTAAAACAATACACAGAATGTCTATAAAACATAATCATTTGATAAATGAATTTCATAACTCGTCACACATGAAAACACATGTCTTTTTGTACGTCATCTCATGACCTCTACACAATCAATCTTTTGAAACTCATTTGCATTCCTTTTGACTTTACATGAAAATATGTACAAAAAAACATTGAACTTTGCCAAACAGAGGGAAAAAAGCATATCTTTATTAAGTCCATATTAAAAATGATCGCAGAGCATCTGAGGCAAAGTCCTTTATTTATTAGACAAGTGAGGACAAGTAACCAAAAGCTTTGACAAACCATAGCGTTCTTTCCTTGGTGTTTTATAAATAAGTATAATAATAATAATAATAATAATTTCCTTGATTTTTTCTCTTAAATATTGCCCCATTTACATTTGATATTGATTCTACCCCTGCGAGTAGTACTGTATCAAACTGTGTGCTTCCTTGGGTTGAGTTCTCCCGGCAAACCTCCCCACCCATGCTGTCCATATGCTCTGTACAGCCAAGGTCCCAAATACACAAGTAGAGAGGCCCAGCCATCCTCCCATGAGGTCCTCTCCTCCTGGTCCTCTAGTGAGAAGAGGTGTTTTCACCACCGAGACAGCAGGTAGAAGCACTCCATGCAGATTTGATGGATGTGGGACACCTTCTGTCATTTAAACGGAGGGCACAACAGCTAGTATATTTATTAAAACACCCAAATACACACGCTGTGAAAGGGTACAGGTGTACAGTTTTCAGCTTATTTTAATATTTTAATCCATTTTAATGTAATATCTACCCAAAAGCTGGAAGTACCGTTACCCATTCTCCTTTATCTGAAAAATCTGTTTTCTTTTAGAGCTGTGTTTGGACGGCGGATGTAGCCTCATCTAACCTGTGAGACAAACATGACGGCTATGGAAGACATACACGAGATACAGTACCTATTAATTTAAATTAGATCAAGGCATGCATCCTCACAACACATACATTATTTCTGTGCATTTGTGTTCTGTCTGCTGTCTTTTCTTACTTTTATTTCGTTCCAACTCTGCGGGATTCCCTTTTACATGACATGTTAGCTACACTAGACATACTTTCCAGCAGAAGTATAGATCGGGGCTTCCTTGTGTTAAGCACTTTGGGGCTGTTTGCCACTATAGTTCCATACCTGCCAATACTTCCAATGACCAAAAATGGGCACTTTTTAAAGGGTTGCTGATAATGGCTTGGCTGGGCGCAAGGGTTTACAAAGCCGTATTAATACAGTAATGGGAGAGACAATGCCTAAATAGTCCCCTGTTCTCTAGCGGTCTATAGCCTCCACATGCAAACACATGGGTAGCAGTAAGAGGGTACTTATTTATCGCGATAGCTCCACGGCAGCTCAGGCCTACAGGATGACAACTAGTGGCCAGGGTGGTCTTTCAGACCTTTCATACTGACATGCAGAATAGCAACTTTGTTTAAAACACATATACACATACCTTTGCCCATGTATCCTAAATCAGTCAATCCATCTCTTGAGGCCACCCCTGTTGAAGCCCAATGTTGATACACATTTGACGAGGATCATTTCAACTCTAAGGTACCTTTTTCCAGATAGCACGCCATTGTTGGGATTTGGTAGATTGATCGATAAAATTTGAATTTTAAGTTACAGAACATTTAAAGGCCATAGACTTTAAACAGAGACTTTACTTTATGGATTCCTAAATGGACTGCTCAGCGTAGTGTGTAAGAACTTCTGAAGTACAATAACATTTGTAACTTAGGAGATAATTACAGTTGAAAGCTACTGTTGCAATTTGTTTTGTTGGTTTGCAAAGATGTACTAATAATTATTTAATTAGTATGCAAATTATGATTTTTTTTTAAAATATGATATTTTCAGGGTGGCCTGTCTTTGGTCTAGGGAAGTTTTCCAGAGCCTGTCTTAGATATGTCTGGCAGGGAGGTTCGCCTGGGCCAACAAAGTAAAGCCAGAGAGGTTTTTTTTTATCATTTTTTTATGGGTTTTCATGTGCACCTGTAAATAAAAACATACATTTTGCTATGAAACCAGTGTTCCTGGGCCTCATTGTTCCAGAGGACTGTGCTTAAGATCCTAAAAGTGACCTTTATGACCTGAGAAAATGTGCAGATTATGTAATTAGCAGTGTATAGTTAGTATAGGAATATATGTTCAATGGCTGTACACTTTTTATGTATTAGATATATTTTTTTTAGATTTTAGAAAGGTTTTACGGTATATATGGATTTACTGGGACTTTTTATAACAATTGCATCTTCTCTATTCAGTATACTATAGAACATGAAGATATGATACATTAATACCCTAACACATTTGCATTAAAAATGCTGACTCGCAAAAAGACATAGAGATAATATAAATGAAGTAATATTTGTTTAATTTACAAACATCAGTTGCATTACTGATATCAGTCCAGATAAGATAAAGTACACTGTATTATACATGGACACCTAATTGTTCTGTAAATAATAAAATAAAAAAAGGAGCGAACATGTTGAACAAATGGCTGTATTTGTAGAGAATGCCTGGGTTTCTTGATTTATTTTTAGGTAAAGGAGAGCGCGGCCCACTAAAAACCATTTCCAAATGTATATGTATTTTAGCAGCAACATATTAACATGGGGAATCACAGGGTATTGTAGTAGTTTTATTGCAAGAAGAAGAAGAAGAAAAAAATCACAGTTTTTGGCACAATTTCCTGCTCTAGAATAAGGGTAAATTACCAGGGAAATATGAATTTGTAATTTCCTAAGCTCTAGTGTCATTTGTATTCTTACACACAATTTTAGTTGTAGGTAAATATATATATTTATTTATATTATTTGTAGGGGAAAAAAATTACTTCCAGATACTTTAGTCCAACAAAAAAGACACTCTTTCTATTGTACACTTGTTACCATCTCGGGAAAAGATGCTGTTTTGAAGAAAACGAGAAAGTTTTTCCGACAAAGCATCGCCCACGAATATATGCTACGTTAGTACTATTATAAAACAAAGAAACATTTTGAGTCATTTTTGTCTTTCCCAAAATAGAAAAATATCAAGAGAAATATAAATTAATATATATTAAAGCATAAAAAAAACAAACTGTAAAAAGGGGGGGACCTAAACATGTTAAGAATGTACTTCGATACAATAAATACGTCTCATTCCATTGCTTATAAACTTTTAAGCACTTGTCTTTTTTTTTCCTAATTAGAAAACTAACAAAGTTTTTTTTTTTCTTCTCTAACGGCCCACTTGAATTTTTATATTACAAAAAAGAAAAATAATACTGGAAAAGGGTTAAATGAACACTTGCGTAAGTTTCCTTGTGCTATCTGTAACATTAACATCAGAACGTTAATACAGGCTAATGTTCAGTCTTAATCATGGTTCTTCTTTTTTTTTGTGGAATGTGCATAATTCCTTAACATGGTTTAGCTCTTCGGCCAGGATGTGCCAACTTTATTAGGTTAAAAAGTCACCGTTTTTTGATCCGTCAATCATATGCGTTTCCTTTGCTATAACAGCGTGGGTTTTCCAATCTCTTTAACTGAAAAAACACTGATATGCCGTAACCAATAAGCCTCTTTGTGGACGCCATTTTTCCATAGAGAACAAAACTTTTCAGAGCAGATTGTTTGTTTCATCCATATCAACAGCAGTTTTAAGTCTCCTGATGAAGTGATATCTTCATAATGTGTTCCAATGGCAGCTCCTCGTCATTTTGAGAAGTCTTAGTTTAAGCCCGGCCTTTTTTTTTTTTAATTTGCATTTTTTTTTTTTAGCAAGTGAAAAAAAATCTCTTTGCTTTCTTAATAAAAAATAAGTCTGTTTCTGTATTTTACAATATAATTCCAATATTTCCACTATGAAGCTTTAATTAGTCCAACACGGTCAATAGGTATACAACAAAAGACTTGTGACGCTACATACTTAGGAAGGGCACATTGTACAGCCACATTTAATGACTTTCTCAACTTCGTCCACAAATGAGGAACCATCTGTGCATTCAAAGGCGTATTTCCGTCGCTTGCTCCTCAGTGGTCCACAACACTGGCCATTTGAGCATCCACCCTTGCACTCTAATCTCGATACCTTCTCGGTCGTCTGGCAAGCTGCATAACCTTGCTGCTTTTGGTAGAAATCTCTGATCCGTTCCCCTCGACAAGAGATTTCTGAAAACAAAATCAAACATTCTTAACAAACAATATTGGTTTCTGATATTGTTTCAAAGCTTGGAATTGATGCAGACTACACACATTCTGGCTTTTTTTTTTTTTTTTTTTTTTTAGGAAAATCGCATTGCCTGCGAGCAATAAATACAAAACTATTACAGTGACAACAAAATTGGATCCCTAAATCTTTTCTTTGAATGCGCAAATACACATACACTGTTCTCAGTCTGAACAGCTGGATCTGTTTACATCGGGGAACTGTTTCAGAGAGCATGCAGTTTAATTTATTAGACCCCCAGCTCGATATTATTCAATCTACTCCTTAATACAAACTACATTCTGCTAGCTTCATAAATTACTGAAGAATAAGCTGGCTAAAAATGAGCCATCTATTAATCACTACCCTGGCCACGTTCTCCCCTGTCCACAATAACGCTGAAAGCAAAAATAAAAAATTTTCAGAGGTTAAATAAAAAAAATCAGAAAGGGAAGATCCTGATAGACGGAGAAGGAAGGAGACACTAGAATGAGAGGAAGCAAAGATATACGTTTGGGAGTCCGGGTCTTTTAACCATCTCACCTGTGAAACGCGCTTTGACAGATCAATGGCAGCTGAAGGGTGAAGAGCACAGTTTATGATAAAGATAAGAGAAGAAGATAAGAATATTGGTAAATGCCAGAAGGTCAGCATTGGTGTTAAGAACACGCTAAAGTATTCAGGAGAAAAGTTTAGGAAAATATAGATGAGAAAAATAATATTTTAAACCACGGATGGCGAGAAGCATTTTTCGAAAAAAAGAAATAAAAAGAAATATGAATTATTTATTGCTGAATGACGTCTATGTTTTCCAATATTTTAATAGGCAGTTCTATATGAGTTATATAGTTTTCTGTTTAAGTATGTGTCTTTTTTCTAGTTAAGGAGGATGATATAAAACTTAAACTTTCACTCATTAACCAATGTTATCTTTTACTTGCAGATACAGCACTTAAATCGTTATTAGATAGTCCAGCTGCAGTATGAGGTCTGTCCTTTTGGTGGCGCTGTTTGCCATTGTGTGTTACAAGCAATTCTATGTTTCATTCAAATGTGTTTAATAGCGTAATGTGAACTGCGGAACTGCCAGTTCTCTAGCCGAAACATCTTTGTCATTGATGGTGCTCTCTGCGGGGAAAGAATTGAGTGTAGATGCAGACCTGCAACATGTGCCAACGACGTGGCAGCACATAAACTGCAATAATAATAATAATAATAGTAATAATAATGGCAGCCGGGCACATGCCTTGGATTTTTGATGGTTTGACTAGGAGTCTTAGGGCTTTTATTCACATGGTCACACAATCTGGAGCTGATTCCCACATTTTATAATCTAATTTAATTATATTAATATTAATAAATATGAGTAGTCCAGGTGGTGCTTTGCCCACTGGTATATAACCTTATAATAGTCAATCACAGAGATGCCATTGCATTAACTATGTAATGGCGGCAATCAAAAGGTTATAATAACTGCTGTTTTAAAATCCATGACCCAAGGAGGAAAATGTGTTCTGAATAATGTAACCTGTATTCAAGCAGGGATTTGAATACAGGTTACATTATTCAGAACACATTTCCCTCCTTGGGTCCTGGGTTTTATAACAGCAGTTATTATAACCTTTTGATTGCCGCCATTACATAGTTAATACAATGGCACCTCTGTGATTGACTATTATAAGGTTAATATTTGACAGACTTGACCCTGGTCTCTATGGCATTGGTAATACATTTTACGATTCAGTTTTTGTGCTTTTCACTCCAAATCTGATCATAAATTAACCAGTTATGTTATTAACAGTATGGAATATATATCAGATGAGACAGCGCCCCTTGGCTGTGCTATAGAAATATAACATATCAGAATAATACATTTCATTAAAATAGCGTGCCCATGTACACTAAGTACTTTGGGGATTTATTTACCTTTATCACAGAGGTCTCCAGTAAAGCCGCTGTTACACTCGCAATAGGCTTTTCCTAGGCCGGAAAGCCTGCATTTGCCATGTTTACACTTGAGAGACTGGCACGGGCTATGCTGATCTTCACTTTCATCACAAAGGACGCCACCATAGCCTTGCAGACATTTACAGCTATATGAAAAAGCATTAATTGGGAGGCAGGTTCCATGGATACATCTACAAGTAAAGAGAGACAACATTACAATATTACAATTCTGTGTACAAATACTCAACATGACAGATGGCGCAATAAATTTGTTTTAAATATGGGAAAAAAGAGCACTATATATATATATATATATATATATATATATATATATATATATATATATTTTTATTATTATTTTTTTTTAAGAAAGCCAGTCATAATCTCACTATTGATAAAGTTAATATTCAAAGCACCCACTTTTACTTTTAGAGGCACCAATATGTAACGTGCTTCCGTAATGTGCCGTGGTCTGTTTTCTTCCCCAGTCTGTCCCGGGTTTGTTTACTTCATGTAAACTATGGGCTGTGGTTTATTCACTCAAAATGTAAGTCAAGATGTGGGCCACGGTATCCAAGTATTAAATGGTTAAATTTAGCAGACTAGAAAACATTGCATAATACATCTGGAAAACATCTTCATGGAGTCAAACTACTAGTCTCGCTCTACCAATACTCCCTCTTCAGAAATGTTTTAAAGAATTTCACACCCTTCCTTAGAATTATAATAAACAAACAAATTGTCTCCATCTATATTTTGTCATTGTGCCAGGATGAACATATGTGCAAGGTACGGCAGACATCTTTCAGCTGGGAACTGTCAAAACAGCATAAATTGGGGGGGAAAAGCGAGACACACTAATTCAAATGTGCCAAAAAAAGGAAAAAAATGAAGATAGGAAACGGCGCATGCCAAAACACTGAAATCAGACGATATTCTTAAAAGAGATAAGAAGAGGGTGCATGACAGATAATGCCTTGGCTGAGAGAATATTGGTTGATAAGATTGATGGAAGCACATCATTGCATTCAAGATTTAGGATTGACTTGGTAGGATATATAACTACATAAATTCTGCGGTAGATCTGTATACCAATGAAACCCATCCAATATATGGCTATAAGTTTCTACTTGCTTCACACGCAGACAACTTAATACACTTTGGTAGACAAGTAAAGGAGAAGCGACAAAGAGAACTTGATGCACAGGCATGTATCTCTCCTTTTCAGATGATTTATACATACTTGTAGCAAATGTATAGGTTAAATGCTATTTTGCACACAACCGAAATTCTCCGATTGCAACTATGTGGCCCGCTTGCCCGCAGGTTTGTGGCATGGCAGTTCCGCTAGACATATAGATTGTTAATGGGGCTTTGATTGCAGTGTTACGTGTGATATGTTCAATTTAATATTCCCTCCAATTCAGAAATACACATTTTGTGCAACGCACTTTACAAGCTTTCCGTTCTAGGGTAGCACTGCTTGTTTTCGCATCTGCTTAGAGCCTCTGAAGACACGGCGTCTGATTAAAGCTCTAACACTTGAAAGATGCATCGGTATCGTGCAAGTAACCATTTCTTTCAACAAGAAATCCCGTTTCTGTAACAATTTTGGTGTTTTCCATGTTTACCAATTCACAAGTATTGAACCAATAAAGTCTACATAGCAATCTGACGTTCATAGGAGAAGTATTATCGAAACAAGCACTAAACATGCAGGATATTATGATAAACATGATTTTTCTGATTTTAAAAAAAAAGATCTTACTTATTTCCAAGACATGGGTCACTCGACTGCTGATCACAAAGCTGCCCCGTCCACCCTCCTTCACATTCACAGGAGAAGCCGGACTGACTGGTCGTTACGCAGGTCCCATGAACGCAGACATTTTTGTGGCAAGGCTCACAGCCCGGGAGGATTCCTGCTTGTAGATTAAACTTTTTAAAGTCTTGTAGCTCGTTGTTAATGTACAAGTTACGGATGCAGCCTTGGAAGTTCGTTCCATTTTGTCCAGGAGACTGACGAAGAAGCGCAACGTTATTTTTCACAGGCATTCCTGAAAAAAAAATAATAATTATGAGATATTTAATTGTATTATTATTTACAGCAACTGATTAGAAACAAAGAAAAAAAAGGTATTAGCAAAAACTACTGAAATATATGAAAATGTTTTTTGTTCTTTTTCTGTAGCGATTCTGGTTAAACAGTCAAGCTCTAACAGGCTTAATAATATTGATCTAATCTCAAAGCTAATTTTTATATCATTTTTTAACACAATTTCTCGGCTTCTGTGGAAAGCGTTATAGTCTCCCGCAGTAATAGATAGACATACTACAGGAACAAGCAAGGGTTAACATATAGAAAACCATTCATGCCATTACCTCACTTTCTGATTAAGCTATCTACTCTGAGAACGTCTACCCCAATGGATCAATAAATTTCAACAGAAGTCTGAAATGTGCCCTAGAGGTCAAAACGGTTCTTAATCAAAATGACATATTTTAAATAAACTTGGCTCTTATCAGGGACATAGCAAACAAATATATTTTACCTCCTACATAAAGTGGGGAGTCAAAGCTCAGGGATGACTGCTTTGACAAATTAGTAATGGATTTCGGACTCCCTCCATCGACGATTAGGGACAAGGTCTGATCCAGGCTTATTAATTCCACAACGTGAAAATTACCATCGTTTATGGTCTCGACGCTGGAAAACAAGACAAATAAAATGATCGTTAGCCTTTCAAACGACAATCTTTCATTTTTAATTAAAACCAACTTATATCGTGAATCAATAGAGCACCTGAAAGTATTAACCAAAAGCTTGAGATGATCTTAAAGCCAAAGATTTCTAGTCTCAAGCACTAATTCCTAATACACTGACAGCCAAAAGGCTCTGTTGAGGATCATTCGAATTTATTAAGTTCTACCACTGGATAATGCTGATTTATTCAGCCATTCACCAATGGTGTTGGTACAAAGACAATGCAACTAATCAAGAAAGACAGGGCTTCTCTTCTTGTAAAGATAATTTACTTTTTTCCCTAACAGGAGAAGAATTACTGCCTGGGAAGCTGTCCTCGCTCTGTTAAAAAAAAAGCTGTAAGGCACGAAGTGTTATGACTTCTATACGTGGGCTTCCAAGGGCATTTTAATGGAATAGCAGTTAAATGTAATAGAAAGAGCAATAATTATTCCAGTTGTCATCAGGACACCAGGTTAAAATGAAGTATCTGCTAAGGTAAATTTGCTTAACAAAGTAGAGAGTGCTATTAATGTTTTGTCCAACTAGAGCAACACCTGGGGGCTACAGTCGTCCTCCTGAACACCTCCCCAACACCTTAAATGATCCCGCATGGGCAAAATTTCAGAAGAAGCAAAAAAAAAAAACCAAGAATCCATTGCAGATGGGTAAACACAAAGAGAACAATCTGGAATTCATCTACAATCCCATACTGTGTTGGATTATTATGTTTATAGCTAGGTTTGTGATTTAGCAGATTTGTAAGCAAGAGTGAGTGTCCGTTGCCTTTGCCTGCAGAATTCTCACCAGCAGACCAGCAGATTGAGGTTAACCAGTTATGCTTGGCTTCTATTTGATTGTGTTTATGTTCTAAGACCTGGGAACCCTCATTTATACTACAAGGTCACACACAATAAAATACTTTAGCGAATTCTAGAGATGGAATCTCTAAACGTTATCTCCATATTGTTTTTTTTTTTGCTTTCTTCTCACTCACTGCCAGAAACAAACAGCCACTCGCTCAATGCCGATTGAGCCAGATCAGCCCAGTGTTAAAACTGACAACATTGGTTACCATAACAATGAGCTATGGTATTATTGTACACATTAAGGATATTTATACCCTTTCGTTTTATACACTTTCACGGTGAGTTTTCATTATTGTGAGGTTCCTACAAACTTTGGAGCTAGGGAGAAAACTTGTTTGTGCCTCTGCGTAAAGCAGTTTTGTCGATCACATTTTGGCTTTCAAATATTTTGATCCACGTTGGGTAATGCATATAATCAATTAAAAATAACTGATTGAAATGAGGTGTGTCCACACATAAATGACAGTATTACCTGTAGATGGCGGAAGCTGGAGAAGTCCCACTGTCATAACTAACTCGTACCCTGCCCCGATATAACTCTACGGATACATGATCCTTATCTCCTTTATAAAGTAGAATTCCACTTTCTTCATTGGTGGCAACCTGTTGGGGCAACAAAACGTATAAACCAAACGAAATGCCAACGCACCACAAGATCATAACATTACTTAATTATCCTAGATCATAGAGGTACAGTGTCACAAGGCTTGGACAACCAGATCTTCAGATGCTACATATGTTAAGGATGGTGAGCCTCTAGACATAGACACACTTTGTAATTGCTTCTAATTCAAAGATGTAATGCCCTTGGCAACTTAACTCATGAGTTGGACCTGGTTTTGACTGTTGTCCTATAAATGATTAAGGGTAGGCAAATGACAAAGCTTGTGGAAGTGCACAAATGGGGCATGTGGACAACTGTCCGTCACAAAGCCTGTTGTTGCCTCAACCCCTTGTGAAACCCCCCCAATGTATGTATAGAGAAACACTTTAATAAAAAGATAATTACAGATTTGGACATATAGAATCTGTCGATTCGTCGGGCATTTCATCTATTTATTCATGTAGTTTCATGGAGCAGCATGAAATTTATTTTCTTCGGTGCTAACCTATGTCAACATCTGCATTATGTTAACAGAGAAACAGATTTCTGGAACAGCAACAAAGGATCCAATTTTATGAGGAATTTCAATGTGTTCTACTTATTAAAAGTTCTCCATTCTGCCGCAAATATTCATACCTAAATAACCATTTTATTGTGACACAGAAGTATGCACCAAGCTGATGTATGTTACGAGTTCACACATGGGAATGGGGATTTATATCGTTTTCTGCTGCGGCATGTTATATATAGAGAACAATAGAGTGTTAATTAAAAAAAAAACAGTCAAAGGTTTGGGGTCTTTAGTTGAAGGCAATACTTTTCATTGGACAGACATGGAAGAAGACATAACGATACAGAAGCTTTCAAAGGCTCAGAGCTCTCTCCTTCAGATGGAAGATCTGAAATATGGCTGCAAGGCCCTGAAAGCTTCTGAACCTTTATATCCTTTTCTGTGTTGGTATCAACTTTTACCAAAGACTCCAGAATGAGATAGAAACAAGGACTTGTAAATCCCAAATACTTGTTTTCACCCGAGGAAAGATCTGCAGCAATTTCTCACCTGTAGTGTGATGTTTGTCTGAGGCCGGATCTTTGTTGAAGGGATTTGTAGGAATGAATCTTTGTTGACGATGTTTACACTGGTCAGTTTATCACATTTGGTTCCCTGATAGCCAGGCATGCACTGGCACGAAGGCTCCATGCCCTTCACAATGCACTGGGCTCCGTTCTGACAGTCAAAATTGTCACAGGGACTAGTGCGAGGTAGGACCATCGGCGGAGAAAACTCACAGAACAAACCGCTGCAAAAACAAATGAAAGTAATGAATCATTAAACGGTTTTAAACAAAAAGTATATTCCATCTAAAGAAGAGACCTCCGAGGTGCCAAAAGCTTATGTAACTTATGCAAACGAGCTTACCACACATTTTATAAGGCTATATGTACCTGAATCCGTCGGGGCAAATGCATGTGTAGCCGTTAACTGCATCTATGCAGCGACCTCCGTTCCGGCATTTGTTGTTCTCACAGTCGTCGTAGTCGATGTCACAGTGTTCCCCGATATATCCAGGGGTGCAGTCACATCTGATTAACAGAAAGACATTGTCACCATAACATTTCACAACTACTTATGTTCCTTTATAGTCGGCTGATAATGGAGGATAATATTGCCAGTGGGGATTTTTTCTGAAATATGCACAATAAGAATTAATATTATACCTAATCTACACAGATTCCATAAAACAATGCTTTAGAGACTAAAAATGAACCACCTTGGAAGGGCCAAATACGTGAACTGTCCTTTCAGATTTACACTAAAGACTCACTTGTATCCCTTGTCTGTAAGGATGCATTTTGAATCGTGCTGGCAAGGATTGACGTCTTGAGCACAGAAATCCAGCTTTTCTTCACAAAGTTCTCCTGAAATATAATTAGATTTATAGAATTTAATATAATACATTTTAACTTTATTTATGGTGTATTAGATTTCCACGTGCAGCCCCCAGCGTGCATCGACTCACACGAGATGTACTGGGCCAGCCGCCCTGCTCTCTCACCTAAGAAACACTGAGTCTGAGCGTTAGTGTTAGAGTCAGTGGGTGTGTGTTTGTGTATGTTGTTGGATAGTGTGTGCATATATACAAGAGTGTGGTGTGTGTGTGTGCATATGGTGTGTTACTGTATGGGATTTCAATGAGTGTGTATATTGAGAATTAGTGCTAGTGTGTCCGTATTGGTGTATGGTGTTAGCATGCCTGTGTATGAGTGTATGGGGTTAGCATGCCTGTGTATGAGTGTATGGGGTTAGCATGCCTGTGTATGAGTGTATGGGGTTAGCATGTTAATATTTGTGAGCATATAATGTTAGCATGTATGTGTGTTAATATTTGGTGTTAGTATGTATGTATGTGTCAGTGTTTGTGTGTCAGCACATGGTGTTGGAGTATCAGGGGGCAGTCTAGGGAGGAAGAGCAGGAGGTGTCCTAGGGGTCCTAGGTGTTAAGCATGTACTGGGCTCCAATATTTCTGATAGCAACGCTGCCCATATTACCAATTGATTGATAAAGCAGCGCGTAAAATTTTAAATATGTTCTTTGTTGACGACCGCTGTGTTTGTTATTCAGTACATAATATTACGCAGGGAAATCCCTAAGATGGATTGAGCACACAGATAAACATTAGGTTGTAAAAGATCTTGCACTGCATTTCATCTCAGACCTCACATTAGAGACATTTGTCGATGTCACCATTTTTACGGCACAGCACTGTGTAAAGTCTATATCGGCAGACTAGCGATGCTTGTAGAAAGCTTAAGAATGTTGCAGAAGGGTAAATAGAAGGAGTTTCGCCCCCTCCTATCTATGTATCCCTCACTTTAACGGGATCAATTTTGATTTGCTATATACCTGAACCAGCGTATGTCTTATCTAATAAAACAACATTATTACAGAAGAAAATCTTGAAGACTAACCTTTTTCCACCTCATTGAGATTAGCAGCTTGCACAACAAAGCAGAAGAGACAAGATACAACACATTTAGCCAACAAACTACTAAACAACAAACTAATGCAGACAGAAAGCACGGAGGCACAAAAAAAGGTCTGTGTACCTTACAACTCCATCAAAAAAAGATAAGAAATGAGATGGTTCTGCATTATCCAAGAGCAAACTACCATGTTCTGCTCAACTAATCACCGTGAGTTTCATCTGATTATTAACACCCGATAAGAGCCGAGCAGGACTTCCTAAACTTAACATTGAACTGAAAGGACAGGAGCTTTGGAGGAACCCTACCGAGTTGGCTTGTGGACTCCTGCAGAGCTGAAAGTGAGTTTGGGCACCTGGGGCTGCATAGATGTATGTATCAAACATTATCTTTGAACTAAAGGTTCAATGCATGGATTATTTTAACCTACGATACTCAGGAAGGGAGAGCAAGGCACTGAATCTCTTTAATACTTAAAAGGTTAAAATGCCTAAAACATATTTATTCATTTAGTTGTTTTAATTGTTTCTGAACAACTCTGTCCATTTATATTTTCTACTGAGGTACAAGGGTCTATTTCTCAGCAGTACCTATGAGGTTCACCAAGTCCATTTTGAAAGCTCCATATGAATTTTCATCTTAAGAAAAGATACAGATAGAACGATACAGATAAACAGAATGCGCCTGTAATAACAGTGTACAAATAAATACGAGAAATAAACTACGTTATATAAATGGATTCCCTCTTACCGGTGTATTCTGGTGGGCAAAGACACGTGTAATTGTTGATTCCGTCTACACAAGTTGAGTTATTCTCACAGTCGTTATCTTCACAGTCATCAATGTTCACCTCACAATTTTCACCTTCAAAGCCGTCTGCACATGTACACCTTTTACAAACAAATTCAGAGAGGTGAGGAATAAATATCACGTAGGCGCACAGTATTCTATTTCTCCGTTAAGTAAATAAAACTACCCTGGTAAAACTATTACAAAAGACACAGTGCTCTGTAGGACTTCACAAGCTACAGGGTGAACAAAGTGTTTTCAAGAGTCAATATACATTTAAGAGAGAGAGAGATAATGGACAGATGGCCCAGAACTACAGATGGCCCAACCCCAGTATCGATATGCGCGTCTGTATGCATGAACACATAGTATGACATTCACACTGAACTAAGTCAGTGTGTAAAGTCCAAGGAGCTTGGTTTACAACCTCAAAGGATAATGTATCCGCAAGGCAACCCCTATGATGATAGAAGGCACGCTCCGCGCAATGTTATATGATGGAGAGACCTTTATCATAGCTCAAAACGCCAACCAGTTTTGGTTCCAAACACCATTTTTAAGATGAATCAATTAATATACATTAGAGGAGTTGTATGAAGATCAACAGTCTTTATCTCGATATGCAGTGTACTCTTAGTTAAGCTTTTAAAAACACAAAATCAAACGCAGTCATTTGTTAACACTATTACTCAAATTTAGAAAATGTTGTAGATGACAAGTAATATGATAAAATAGATTAAACTCATACCAGAATTCGTCTTTCTCTCCTTCCTTTAAGTGGCAGGTGCCACCGTTATTACATGGGTTACTAATACAAGCGTGGATCGGTACGTCACAATCTTGCCCCTGTAAACCAAAAGTTTCACATATTTAGACATTGTCTGTGGACACTCTACATGTAAAGGCTCTGGAACCAAAGTCAAGTTTAAGCATCCCTAATTATACACAATTACCTTAAAGCCATAGGGACAGGTACACTTGTAGAAGTCAACTGGGTCGTTGGTGCAAGTTCCAGCATTTTTGCACGGATTGGATAAACATGGGTTACACTTGGATAGAATATTGATGTCAACAGGTCCTAAAAAAACCAATAAAAAAATACAAAATATTCATAAATATTGTGCAGAAATATAACAGCACGGGGCAGGAACACGTAGGAGAAGTAGGTGCTTGAGATTAGGAGGCCATCCTGAGACACACACATAAGGAACATCGGAAGGTATGTACTTCATCTCTCTGTAACGGGGTTAAGAACCTTACCTGCAACTGGAAAACCACAAGGCCCTGGAATTTCTAGGGCAAGGATTGTAAAAAAAAGACCAGAAAGTGAAAGATGGAAAGCCTGTTAGAAGGTTTCAAAATAACTTTAAAATGAAATAATAACAAGAGAAATAGAGCATAGAGTTTGAGATCATTGTTTTCCTCCTAAATATCTCCAGATGGCCATGGAAGAGAATGCAGGAAGGACACGTTTTTCATGTATTGCAAATCATCATACTTAATATTAGTTAATAGTGGGGGCCCATTAGTAACTAAAAATGTTGTCCAACAAACATAAAACGTTAACGGTATGCTCTGGGAATTTTAGAAAAAAAATATTCTTTAATACATTTGAACACATACGCTTTTTTCTGCTGCTATGGCAACACATGTCTTCAACCTGAGAACAGTCTTTCCTTGTGTCAGATAACAAAAGGTTTGAGTTGGCCTTTTAATGTATGAAACTTACAAGCAAGACAACATGATTTGATTATTATTCGTGGGAAATGCTCGGACATTCAAAATAAACTATGCTAGGCTTCATAGCAATACATATGTTTAATAACCTGATTTAGTAATTTAACAGAAATTGCTCATTTTGGTTGATGTAATAAAGGAAGAGCTCTAAGGTTCTTGAGCTAAACCTTCTTTCTAGGCTACTAAGAGTATACTTTGCTTCCTGTTGGCTATGTTAAAATAATACTAATAATAATAATAATCTAAATATATATAATAAAACATATATAATAAAAGTATATAGGATCTTACCATTACATGTGAACTTTTTAGAGGGGGTAGTCAGAAGAAGTTTATCTGCCATGTCTCCAGGCCCAGCACATCTAGCAATTCCAGGCTCTTTGTACTCAGATTTGACCCATTCCGAAAGCCACTGCAGGTTACAATCACAATGCAAAGGATTTGCCCCAATGGCCCTGAAGTGAGAACACATGAAGCACTTAATTTCATTACAATCAAAGCTGGATCTGAATCACAGGCAATTGTATAACATGACGATTTACTGCAATATGCCTAATTTAACCCTCTAAGTGGCTACATGCCTTTGGGGTTTATTCACTAAAGAGTTAAGAAGGGTTTGCAAGAGAGTTGTGGTTCCAACACCTTACATTCACAAAGCATCCTAAAAGTCCATTACTGGAAAATTTCGCCTCCAAAAATGCATAATTTTAATCAGCGAGGTGACTGTTTTTGAAGCTGAAGCTCACTGGGGTTTATAATGTAAAGTGAAGTCAATGAGATAAAGCTGCAGCTCTCCTGCAAACTCGCCTTCCAGCTCCCATTTTAGTGAGACAGCGAAGGGGTTAAAACATGACATAGCAGACTATGTAAAGCATTGACAGGGTTACCTTTATATGATTTGTATTCCGTTGTAATAAAGCAATAATCAAAACCATAACATAATGTTCAGATTAGGCAAAAACAAAAAAATGTATGTATCCACGTGGACGGTCCTTTAACCCTTTGAGTATTACGTTGGAAAGGTCAGCTATCCTTTAATATGACTGGGTTATGTCAAGAACATTAAATCTGCAACTGTGGTACATAAAAGCTCTAACGGCAAAAAAAGGAGACCAATTCCAGTAAAGACCTGGATTAACTAAATAAAATGATTACATCACACAATAAATCTCATGAAGATTATTAATGCGGGATGGGGGGGGGTTATCACATAATAAATACTGCATTTCCAGAAATGTAAGGCCTATGGTATATAAACATAGACTTGCAATGAGAATACGGAAAGTGCTTTCCCTATAAAACTGACAGATCTTGGCAGTCACTTAATAACAGTTAAATAAAAGGGTATCACATGAGCGTCCAGGTGAACGCGTGTGCTCGAACCGTAACGCAGGGCCAGAGAAAATGCTAAATGCAGTTTCAGTATCCAAGGAAAGCAAACAAAGGAATCGGTTATTTTGTATTTTCCAAAACGCAGAAATATCGAGCGACGGATTCCCCAACTTACAGATGTGACAGGGAGGAAAGGTCGTTGAACGCCCCTTCAGGAATGGAGGAAACATCATTACCATGCAGGGATCTACAAAATGAAAGCATGTGTTACTGGGACAAGTGTTTCACGCCTCTTGGCGTTAGATTGTATCATATGAAACCCCATAAAAATTACATATTTTGTGAAAAACTAAGATACAAGGTTATAAACGTCAATGTTGCTCTGAAAGGCCTTACCTTGGTAACTAAATTAATTATTTTATTTTCCAAGATTTGGCCTTTATGCTAAAGCCATCCTCATCCGACACACTACACTTTTTTTCTTTTTGATTGAAGATTCAGAACAAAAACTCACATTAAAACAACAACAACCAGGATCTCGTCACTTTTCATATTCAGCTCTTTGGTTACCAAGGATGAGCAATGGCTTGGCCTTTAACTTAATATATCAGATATCTTACAATTATTGAACTCTACATAGACTTACAAGAGTCTCAGAGAATTTAAACCATCAAACGCTCGGAGAGGAATGCACCGGAGACGATTGTAACTAAGAATCCTAAGAAGAGGAAGAGAGAGAATAACCGTGAGAGGGTGCACACATTAGCCAGATTTTGAACAATATCATTAGTTAACCCTTCCTTATTTATATATTCTGTAACATGGAAACACATTCATGGAGTGACATTAAGAGTGATATCTTTAATATCTGTACAGATAAAGTAGGCTTGCGAGCCGGGCTCTCTCCACCTAATGTATCGGTCTTAGTCTGTCAATTCTCGTCTTGTCATACCCCTATGCCTAAAATTGTTGGCACTATATAAATAAAAGATAATAATAATAATAATAAAGTGTAAAGCAAATGTGCATTTTATCGCACACTCACACAAAGGTGCGTGTGAAATATCTGAGACATACTTACAACGTGAGAAGCTGAGTCATGTTGCTGAAGCTGTGGTTGGAAAGTGTGCTGATTCTATTGTTGCTCAAATCACTAAAAAATATAAACCACACTGTAAATGCAAAGCCAACATTTGGGGGTATAACTGGGAAAAACATCAAATTTTCAGCCGAAAAGTGACCTTTATTGTGATTCTGGTCAAATGAACCAAAGTGGTGGAGAAGGTGCCTCACAATGATCAGGATAACTGTTTTAAAGGTAATGTTTTTATACATACAAGACATGCTTAAAAATACTTACATAAGCGTTAAGTGCTTATAATTAGATAGTTCTTTTGGAACAAGAGGGAACTGGTTTCCATCCAAATATCTAAAATAAAAAATAGAACAATAGAATACAAAAAATCTGAACTTATCGGATAATTCCGTGGTTAGTAGAAGCATTATTAAACAGACACCCGACAAGCCAGAAGGCTTGTTTTTACCTCAGAAATCTCATGGTGCTGCCACAACCACAAGGGATTCTGGGTAGGCGCATGCAAATAAGGTCAACAATAATCATATTTAAGTCAAAGTGACGATATTCTATGATATATCTAGCATATCCCCTGCTTAGACAAAAACATCTGCTAGAAGACATTGGGGGTCATAGGGTTTATACCTTGGGTGCCATCGCTGGAAGACCAAATGGAAAGATATTTCACTTTCTCCTACCCTCAACCTGGTGCTATAGAAAATGTGTGGTTTTAAAGCACAACATTCGTAAAGATGTACGACCTACCGTGTATGAAAAAAAGCCTAGTCATTGGTGATCAACAGCGAGTTTCAACCCCCTATCTGATTACCCAGACTTTACCATATTTGAATAAAATGAGAACAAAATGTAATTTTGAATATTTCAACTTTCTGGAATGTGCTAAAATATCTTTGTTCATCAAATAGATTGAGATTGATTTAAAAGAAACTATAACATTTATGTAAAATTAAATCTGAAATACGAGTCTGACAGGTAGAGTAAATAATAAAAAGAACAATCCCGCTGATAGAAAGGTACATTGATCATAACTGGCAACATTTACCTTTCTTTGCCGTTTTAATTATTTCCTTCCCCTCTGTATCTACTTTCCTATCCAGGATAAATGAAATCATTTTTGTTGGCTCTAAATCAAATAAACCCATGCCAAATTCTCCATGCCAAGCTTTATGACATTCATTATTCTTAAACTAGTCTCAAAATGTTGGGCCTATGTCATGCTAATATGTCATGATACAGAGTTTGAACAAAATGTTAATATATTGTGAACCACCCATAAAGGGACACCTGATTCTATATCAACTGATTAATGAAATCTAAAAAAAAATGGTTGGAAGAACTTGACTGCCCCGCATAGACCCCCAACCTCAACCCCATCGAACACCTTGGGATCAACTGGAAGGGAGAGCCAGGCTTTCTCATCCAACAACAGTGCCTGGCCTTACAAATCCCACAGAAACACCCCAAAATCGTGTGTAAAGCCTGCCTCAGAAGAGCAGAAGATGTTATAGCTGCAAGGAGGGGGACCAACTATATATTTATGTCTATGCATTTAGAATGCAATGTTGTAAAAGTCCCTGTTGGTGTAATGGTCAGGTGTCCCAATACTTTTGTCCATATACTGTATCTCCTGTGTTTAGCTAGTGGGTGTGGGAAGGGGCAAACGCCTATGGGGGACATTCTGCAGAATCCTCCTTTGCGTTTGCAAAAGGCAAAATACATAATTTAAAGGTACCACACAGCTATCATATGCATTAAAGTACATATCCTTTAAGATAAAATAATAATATCTGTATTCGAGTATTACTTACAGTTCTGTGACTTCCTTGGGGATGCCTTTGGGTAATGTTTTGAGTCCTTTGTTACTGCATCGCACCACTGTATCCAAACAGGTACACTCAGCTGGGCACCGCGAAAGTGGCGAACACGTGTTATCATCATTTCCTGGTGTTTGATTTAAAAATACATGGTGAAAGTTAACACCTGTACACAGTGTCTTGTGCTAACATTCGGTAATCAGTTTTGCAATATGCATGCTTTACGTTGTAGTCATGAACCACAAGTGTGGTTGTGTACATGCGCATCCTGGGGGCAAACAAGCAAGGTAAATATGTCTTACGAAAGCAGCATTTTTGCCATTTTTCTGTCCCAGCTATGTTTCAGCTGTTGTTGAACTTAAGCTAGCTAAGTATTATCAGAAATTCTAATACCCCGAGTTGAAGATGCAGAGTGTTAGAGGCACGATGGTTTAGTACCTTATTTTAGCTCTTACCGTCATCGCAGGTAAAGTCTTGAATTGCCACATCTTGAATAGGGATCTCTTTTAAGAAGTAGGGCTTTTGGCACCGAGGATTTCCTGTTACTATGCGTTTCTTCCGGAGCCAATCTCCCAACCAAGCCAGGTGACAATTACAATTAAAAGGATTTGCCAGAAGATTTCTAAAACGTAACATAAAAAAACAAAAACTTCAATGCCAAACCTCCATAAGGAAACGAAGCTACAGTATTTCTAGCCATTATTATTTATTATTATAAAGCTATCTCGCCATACTCTAAGATCGGAATACTGCCAACCATAAGCAAATAATTCCATGATATACTATTGATCTCAACTATAGAATTTCACGCAGAAGACAAAAGGCAGTTACTGCTGTTTCAGTAACAATTCCGGCTTATACTTATTCCACGTCGAGGTTATACTATCCTCCTCCAATGCAATAATCTCATAAAGGCACGAAGGTGGAATCCTTTTTTATTATTGGATTTTAACTGACAACTGCAATATCATTAATTTATCATCTGCGGATTCCCATCTCTCAGCTGCTCTCGGGACGGTTTTCCAATCTAAGCTGACAGGCAAGTTGATTACATGCCACTTATAAAAATGAATTTACCTGCTATTTCTGATACCTTTGACATCTTACCACTTTGTTTTTGTCTACTGACAATTCTGCCCTTCATAAACATGCCATCCTTAATTTGCCCAAATTAGTCTTTAAGTGCACAATGTCACATCCCATGCGGATAAAGGTATAACAAACACAGTTCACATGTCTTTCAGGGATAACAGGTTTGCTGAGTTTCATTCCTATAGTGATTTTGTCAAATAAAACTGGTTTTACATATGGAAATGTTGTTGCTTAACCCTTTATCAGCTGTAGCTGTGCTTCTAGTGAACCAGTGTTCTACATCATGACATCAGGGACAAGAAAACTTGAACATAAAAGAAACGGAGGATATATTCCCATCTGGAAGTTCCCGACTAGAGGCTCTTTCTTATGACTTATGAAGTGTCAGCAGCTTTAGCTGCCGATAGTGATTTTGCGTAAAAAATAGCTTGTTCTACATCGCTTGTGAAGTGTGCGTTACTCCATCATGCAATGCCAGACTTTGGATGGCCGTACATACAACATCAGCCATCATTCTTCTTGTGTTCTTTATTATGGTAACTTTTCTTGCCTTTTTCGCAATAACAGTTAGGCTTGTGGGAGTAAAGGGAGCATATTTTTAAAGTATGACATATCTGCTTTGAGGATATAGCCCCCTGCAAGGACCTACTCGTCTTTTCATCACCCTAAGATTTATAATTAAGTACAACTGAGTTGAGAAATAGCACAGAAAAAAACCCCATAATTTAGTAATAGTTGGCCACGGAGAAAAGGATTGTGTAAAAAGTAATCTGAGTTTAATGCATGTCCTACTTATAACTGATTTTAGTTAGTCATTTTCAGGGAATCTTGTATAATCATATAATAGCGTGTTTTAACACATGATGAAGGTCTATACTTACAGTGTGGACAAAGAATGCAGGGTGTCAAAGGCACCGGGGCCAACGGTAATGATCTGATTGTCATACAGCGATAGCAAACGGACAGAGCTCAGACCGGTGAAGCTGTCATTACTGACACAGCTAATGCGGTTACTTCTCAGCATCCTGAAAAAGGAGGAATAAATTAACAACATTATTTTAAGGAAAGGCGATCCATTGGTAACGACAAAATTAATTTTATCATCTCTGGCCTCAGATGCCAACATTATATTATTTTACTACAAATTGCATTCATGAAGATAGAGCAATAGCCATGCATTACCATTTTGTTAAAATGTCTGTTTCCTTTTTTTTTAACTCATGTCCAACACATGGGGAAAAAATCAACCCCATCAAGGGTTAATGCATATAACACTCAAAAGAGGCAACAGGTTCCCTTAGTCTAGGCCAGGGGTAGGCAACCTTCGGCACTCCAGATGTTGTGAACTACATTTCCCTGGATGCTTTGCCAGCATTATGATTGTAAGAGCATTATGGGAGATGTAGTCCACAACATCAGGAGTGCCAAAGGTTGCCTACCCCTGGTCTAGGCTGCCAGTGAGTGTTCTGTGGACCCTGCCTCCCACCTTCTGTACTATGCCACGTATGTATGTTATATGATGTCCCATACAAGCTGTGCATGGCCAGGTTCAATGCTGAAAGACGGCAGTTTCCATACTTGGGAACTCTCCAGTTTGACCTGGAGTCTCCTGGAAAGCTCTTCTTCTCTGGGTCTCCGGGTTAGTGTCCTCTTTCTCCAGCAGGGGAGGGGAGTTTGGCCCACTTCATTCCACTAACCACCAACTACAAGCTGGCCGGGGCTTACCCTGCCCCTACACAAGAAGAAGTTAGAGTTCCGGGTAGCATACCCAAGGAAGTTCCCAGGCTTGGTAATATCCTTCAAGTGTTGTTCCTGCACACCTGCTTAGGGACCCTTCTGATAATCAACAGTGATTCATGCTCAAAAGCCCTGTGTTATTTGGTATTAAAATGGTTTAGAACAAACTAACTACCGGTATAATAAGTCGCTACAGAGACAGAACAAAATCACACGATGTACATACAGCGTTTTTAGTCCCTCCAGGCCTTTAAACATCTTGTAGCGAACATTTTCCAAGCGGTTGCTGGTCAGTATTAACTCGTTGACACCACTTGCTCCTTCAAATGCTCCTTCTTCAATATCAGTAATCTTGTTGTTGCTTAAGTTTCTACAAATAACACATAATAAGTATAATAAGGCCTCAAAATAACACTCAGTGAACAGTGAATATAGAAAAATTTCCTCTACAGAATATAATCTAGTTCCATAATTTTGGTGATTAAAAGCCTCTCTAAATTCTCAATAATTAATTTCTTTTTATCCAATATAACAGAGCTACATTATATACATAGGGCAAATATGCAGTCATCGAATAACATTATATTCTGTGAAAACTGGAATTATTTTTAAACCAAAAATATACACAATGGTGGGAGTTCCCCTTTAAGCACAGGTGGGTTCGTGCCTATAACCAATATGTCGTAATACTTTGTGTCTCTGTCATTTTAAATTAACGTCTGAATAAGGTTTCATCTACGTTCAATAAACAAAGTTTATACAACAATATTGACCTCGGGCAATTGTAGCTAAATTGTGACCAGCCCTAGAAGTAACGAGATGGAAAAACGAGCTTCAGAATAAGTCAACATACAATGTGACTATGATGAATTTATAATATATAAATACGCTGGAATATGCTCCATCTAAGAGTTTGCGCAATTACATAGAAATATGTATGCTGACATTAATTTTAAAAATGCTACAAGCAGTGAATCAGGAAAATAAACACAATCCATTTTTTGACCTTGAGATTGAACGCCATAAGCCAAGCTAAACATTTTAATATAATTTATGTTTTCAAAGGCCTTTTTGATCTTCTTTTTTTTTTTTGGAAGACCAGTTTTAAATTTGGATTTTTTTCCTCTGGATAGCTGACGCTGACCTGTTTAGTGAATGTGAACTTATTTTCTCTGTAGGTCGTAAAAGGATACAAAAACATAAGTTTAAATATAGTCTAACTGAGAAAGTTAAGATCTGAGCACTGGAAATGACAGTAGCCTTAAGGACAGGAACTAGGGCTTGAATGGACACAGATGACCCGTCGAGTCGCCAATAACTTAGTTTCAATGTTCTTTCTAATAGCCTTCTAATGAGGCATAGAATCAACGGCATGCACGTAATGTTCTGAATACTGGAGAACTGTATGGTTTAGGGAACACACTGCGAGCACCGAATACTTGCCAGCAACCTGAAAGGTCTACTAGACAATACATAGTGGTCAATTTAGACAACACTAATATTTGTGTTCTAGTTGGGTGTTGTGCTGGAGCCAGATGGTCCTATGGCTAAAAGCAATGCGCTGAATATATATGAAAATGAATGATAAGAAGGCGTTGTATAAGTTTCAAATGGCAGGCATACATTTTCCGAAGCTGGGGAAGCTTCTTGTAGATGCCGGTAGCTTCCAGGACTGTAAACTCGTTGTTGTTGAGACGTCTGCATGGGAAATAAAACAACAAAACAATCCAGTGATGCAATTATGTATGGAATTTCCATTATTTATAGGTTATTTAAGGTTTAGAACAGTTCATTCAAGTTCCTTAATTAATAAGCAAAGAGAATGGCTTACACAAAAAATAACCCTATATACAATTTTTTTTAGAATAGTCCTTTCATGCAGCGGTGCTTCAATGGGATTTCAATTTAGATTAATATGAATATATTATCCCATAAATTACGGTACTCATGATCAACAAGTTTGTTGAATATTTTTGAAGTATTGTTTATCTCAAAATTTTTAATCAGAGAAGCATCTTAAATGATCTCATAATTACTCACAGCTCAGCGGTATACTGGGGTATATGATCAGGGATTTTTGTGAGCTTTTGGTTGGAGCAGTCCACGGTTGTCCCCTCGCAACGGCATTTTTCTGGGCAAGCCAAGTCCGCAAAACAGTCCCCGCTCAACTTAGCCCTGTAGTCTTCTGTGCCTATGGAATATTTAAGAAACTAGATGTTATAAAAACACATTGGGTCAATCTATTAAGTCTGTTGTGTCTCAAGATCTCAAGGCATGGAAGATGGTGGGGTAAAAAGGTTAAGGTGAAAATTTGGGTTGCTTTCCTCTACTGGGACAAACGTCAAGGTTTGAGCGCAGACAAAGGATCCACACTGGTATGTACTGGAAAGTAAAGCAATACAATCAGGTTCAGACAATGGGATCATACAAGTCATTAAAGCTTTTCACAGCTGGTCTTGTTCATTGAAGAGTCTACAACTGTGTCTACCAACAAATAAGCATCGCACAACTTGGTGACCTTAAAGTTGCTAAATGATCATTATTCATTTTTGTGTAAAATTAGAATTTATATCTTTTTACTTTCGTGGACACCAAAGCTTTTACAATTAGATTGTGGCACCACATTGACGTGTATGAAATGGCGTCGGTGGTGCTCTTCCAGAATAAACTCTGCTCTGGAGACTAAATTCTACTCCCTTCTAAACCTCGTTGATGAAGGAAGGTAGCATTGTATTGCTATGCAATAGCTTGTTAACCCCTTCCCCATGCAATGAGGCTTAATTATTTCACATAAGCACAAGCCTCAGCAGCTTGCCATGCTGTAGAAAGCCGCGTGACGTTCCATGGTGCTTGACAGAACCATGTTTTACTCATACCTCACAACCACATGGTTAGATCAAGCACAACAGAAAATCTCGCTTGGTTACCATTAGTGCATCCATTAGACCAAGGACAGGACCAAAGGAAAAATAGAGCCAGGAGGAAAAGGTAGGAACTGTAAAGGATAATAAAAGTATGACACCTGTATGCTGCAGAGCATTCTTAACAGGAAGTGCACTGCTATGGCAACAGTACTGGAAGGCCAACTAAAATCCTTCGCGGTAAAGGATAGACAGACAACCTCTGGCAATCGAGCTGCTGCCGTGAACAATAACTTCCTTGGCTGGTGTGAAGGAAGCTGATGTTATATCTGTGATATGTTATGTGTTATATCTGCTTGATTGTCAGAGACTGTCCGTACATATGCTTTGGCACCCTAAGGATCAAACAGGAACACGAGAAGAGGAAAGGCTGAAAGAAAAACAATGCTTTTCTTTGGTTTTCCTTGACAATAAAACCAGACTTGGATAAAAAAGGATTTCATGTTTAAAGCACCAGTTCTACTAAAGTACGGGTAAATATCATGTTTGATCTTTAAAGACAGAATGCAATTTTCTTTTATTTTTACCACTTAATCGAGAACTGTGAATGTCATAGCTTTAACATATATATATACGGTATATTTTATTTTGGTTTAAAAAAAGCTATAATTTGTGATTTTGCTTTGCAATTTGTTTAGCTGGTTTGGAGATACTTACAATTTTAATTAAGGGTGGCAAGCTTGGGATATTAACTGTCCCCACTCCAGCATGACAAAGACTGCCAGAAGTAAAAGTAGAGCATTAAACTAGCAAAAGGGGAGGGATAATTTTAGGAAAATAGCCTACGATGGCAATTTGCATGTCATACACATAGGGTGAGCTTCATAAATACCATTAAGCGGGTTTATTTATTGCATGGTATTGGGATTAGTGATTAATCAGATTTAAGTGTGCAGTAAACAGATGGACAGGTGCTTACTTTTGATCTTTCTAGAAATAGAAAACTATAAATGAAATGTCTTAGGGCACTCCAAAAATAGGTCAGCGCTTTTCTCAAAATGAATCCCTTTCCGTATGGAAAATGTGTGAGGAGAACTGGTGCTTTATTGGGAAAAGTCACAATGGCTCGTGCATCTCTTGGGATAAGAAATACTGTGGACTGGAAAAGGAAAATTAGGAACCACGAGAGGTTTTTACACTCGGTACATGTTACTTACAGCCCAAATGGTGAATTCCTGCAAAAGCAAAGGTGGTCAAAAAAAGGAAAGAAAAATAGGATTTTAACAGACTATCAAAGAATCCGTGACTGGTTTTCTACGGGAAAAGGTAGAGAGCTACTGGAAATATGATTTGAACAATGACTACTGAACACCAACATTTAATAACAGCAAATATTGAATGGCGTACAGACTTGGCGAGGGAGTACCGGTCAAATGGCCTAGGGTTAAAAAAAAACTTAAATAAAGTTAATGCACAAAAGGTACGACAAAGACAGGGCACAGAAAGGATGCAATCATGGTGGGTTACATATTACTGTCGTGGTGACCACCATATTGTTCTACGGTTCTTCTACTCTCGGCTTCATCCTAAACATTGCTTGTGACATTGATTACTAATTGTGTAACATGGATTAGGGGTGATTAATGCAAATTTTTAAAAGTTTTATCACATTAGGAAAACGTTTTGGCTGAAAATCATAAAAGTAAGTCTTTTATGATAGTTTGCATCTGTGGCCATACGTGCTTCCGAACTGAGACCCACCGCCCATGCCTTGTCTTCCCGTTCCTCATTACCTGACCATTATATGAACGCTACGGTGAACAGAGCTGTGTAAGAATTATGAAGAGGAAAATAAAACCAGCAGTGCGGGGGAAATGTCCGCATGCTACTGAGCACGTAAAACACGTGAAGAGGATTTCGAGGTTTGAAAGCTGCACTTGACCTGCGTTCACTCTGCCTTCAATGCACCTTTATGTTTGCTCAGTCTGGTGTAGAAAATGATTTCAGAGCCCAGGCTAACTAGGTTTCGGCACTGTGAGAATGACGAGGCGTCGTTTACGAAATGCTTATAACCTAATCCCGTTTCACCTCTCTGATTAACCAAACCAGTCTGCAAAACATATCCACCGAAGGGCTGGTGCATGTACGTGCAAGGGTTAATCTTTGTGTTTTAAATCGATGGAAAACATGCCTTTTCTCCTAGATTCCCTATAATACTATTTTTATATTGGGACAAGAACAAAATTAAGTTTAAAAAAAAAATCATTTATCTTTAGATTTGTAAAGATTTATTTTAAGATAATCAGATTTGTCAGACAGAAGATGGGTCAGATGCGCGCTGAGCAACAATAAGAATAAATTGAATGTATATTATAGTTTATTTCTAATTTCAGTGGAATTTTTTTAAAAACAGAAAATATAAGGTTTTAACCAAAAACCTATATCTTAACAACGATGTTTCAGGAATGGGTTATTTCGATTACAATAATAATGTAATTTTTGTATTAAAATGGATTGAAGAATTACAGATATAACTGTCTTTCCATAGAAAACTATAATTTGAGGGCAGATAAGAACTTTTACTACAGTAACTCCCTCTGCTAGACAATATGTGTCTCCCAATCGTAACTAATGTAAAACATTTTGAAGATGGAATGTTTCTCCAGCAGGAATTGATATAAGAAATAACAGATTTAGAACTTGGGGAAAACAACCTCAAAACAATATATTACGCAATCCTTAACGTTTTTTTTTTTATTGCATCATTTTAAACAAAGGAGAAATTCCATGCAGCCGAGAAATGTCGCATGCATTATTTCCTACAGGAGAGGGATACACTGCAAATGGGTTGGAAATCCCATTCTGAATCAGAACCTACCTGGGATGAAATACTGCTCTTTAGCTAAATATGAACAATGAACAAGAGAAGAAGAAGAATGAGCAAAAAGAATGAAAGAGGTGACTGCGTTGCATCGAATGCTCATGTCACTCGTTTCCAAATCATTGCTGGTGATTTTTACAGTGTTAATTCAAATGAATTATAAAACACTGGAGGCTATTTTATCCCTAAGGGTATTATAAATTACCCCCCAAAAAAACATATATAACTTCTCACCAATGGTGGTATAATAATCCCTTGCATCTGGTTATAAATTAATATGAGATACAGACATTAAACAGTTCTCTACTGGTAGTTAAAACCCTGTTTGAGGAACCAATAAAATGCAGGCAACAGCTGGACGCCATATGATGGAGATTCAGTAGAGAAAATCAGAAGCCGTGGAAAGCGAGTGTTGGCTTATAAGGCAAAAAAATCAGCTTTTGGGTCACAATTTGGCATTCAGTGGGGAAACATTTCTCTATTTCACAAAACAAATTTAACTTCTTCATCTACTTCTCAAATCCTTTTTTGCGTTGGGTTCCATCACCTTCGTATATATATATATCTTTTGGATGTACATTGTGATCAAAAAGGTTTAACCTTATCTATATTGATCATACACTTTGCCTCCCTTGATATCTTCGTCTTTTGTCAAAAAGAAAGGCAACAAAAGAAAGGTTTAATGATGCTCAATAAATCAGGAGAAAGAGAGACAGCTGCTTTGTTGCTCTATCTCAGACCACTGTTTTTTTGGCAACTAAAGAAGGAAAAATGTAGCTGAACTAAGCAAATTACCTGAACAGCGGAATTTCTTGCTTTTGATCTGCCCGAGCCTTTTGTTTGCCAGTCGGCGGGGGCTGGTGCAACGGGCACCGCTGGTCTCAATAGGGTTTGTATGAAGATAATCCGCCAACCACTTCAGATGGCAGTCGCAGATAAACGGGTTCTGAGCCAAATGCCTTTCAGAAGTGAATGAAAATTATTTAACATGTTATTCTCGATTGACCTGGCATTTGTCTTCATGAAAGCAAAAGAATAAGCAGATTATATATAAAAACAACCCCCGCGTCCCTTATACATACAGATCCTTCCGACATTATGACAATACTTACAGCGTCTGAATAGCCCGGAGCGGTGCAAATGTGCCTTTGGCAATGGTTTGAAGTTTGTTGTCATATAATGAAAGAAGGTTCAGGTTGTGTAGATCCTGGAAAGCTCCGACTCGCAAACAATTTATCTTGTTGGCATTAAGTAATCTGTTGAACCACACATAATATGAGTTACAAGAAGTTGGCTCATGTTCATTCAACTCTAAAAGTTTGAATGACAAAATCTTTGTTTTCTTAAAGCCGTGGCGAACCGTCCTGCTCCGGCAATGAAAAGCGGAGCTTTGGGAAGTTCATGAAATGTTTATATTTTGGGTTGTAGAAGTTCCCATGACATTTTCACCTACAAAACGGTGACAAGGGACGTGAACACTCTTTCTGCCAGAATGCAGCGCCCTAAGAAATATTGGAAATTATCTATATTGATGTTATATTTGACATATTTGAAGGTTTCAAATATCTTCCTTTTTTGGCCTTCTTTAAATTCTCTTAAACCCTTCTAAAGCCATGGTCTCCACAGCCAAACACAATATTCCTGAAAAGGTCTCAGCAGTCACATATTAAATAACTACTTAATACTTTTTTTCTATAATTGATAAGCGAGGTTACAAGTAATTAAAGGTTTGATTACAAAATATATTTGTGAATCGAAGAAAAGTTTGAAAAAGATCTAATTGATACGGCTTTCGGAAGTTTTGAGTAAATATTTGAGTAACTTTATTGTCACTACTTAAAAAAATGAAAAACTACTTAAAAATGCAAAACATTACTGGTGTTAGCAGGTGCTGAAAAGGTGTCACAAACGATGGAGACTGTACAGACCACATATTTAAGATTAAATGGTATCTCTAAGTAACTCCCGACTTGTGTAGTAAAAAGATATTGAAACATTATGTTCCTAACTTCTCTCTTATCAATCTGACTCAACTATACATTTCACAATTTGTGTTAGTTTTAAATTGGGTGAACACACAAAAGAATTGGATAAAACAAATCTCTAATCACATTTCTATCTTAAATTAGTATTCATTTACATCAGAATTCTGAAACTACATAAATGAGAAACAAAACATAAATACTCACAAAAGTTGTAATGAAAAAAGTCCATCAAAAACATTTTGGGGTAGCTCAGTGATTTTATTTCCATAAAGAACACTGGAATTAAATATAGAGAAACATAGGTAAATCAGACACATTATAATTATTATTATATTTTATTTATATAGCGCAGCGCTTAATATATATATTCAAGGGGTATGACAAGACGAGAATTATGTTTTCCCAAATAATTATACTACTTATTTCATTTAAAAAAATATCCAACCGTCGGCATGATTTAACATAAAGGAAACATTTGAAATATACCAGTAGTATGTTATTTAAATGTAATAAAATATCCACCAGCAGTATACATGGTTATGAGAACAGAAATTATGAATAAAAAAGTGGTCTTGTCACCATAGCACCGATACAATTGCCCAATCAGCAGCATGCTCTGAATCTAAATTTATGTTCTCATTTATATATATATATATATATATATATATATATATATATATTTTCCTGTTTTAGCCCTGATCCGTGGCTTTGTACCGTCAAAAACATTTAACTTGTTAACTATGAAGCAACTTCCAGCTTTACCGAAATACTTTGCAATACTGAAGTCTCTAATATGTAGATATAAAATGAAAATAGATTTTAGAACACCCCATGTTGTTGCATAAACAATAACCCTTTACCATTAACTGGGTACACAGCCTATAGCTCTTCCCAGTATAGGTAGACTGGTGGTTGCTTAAAATGGCTTATTCTGCAACTTATTAAAGTGTCCCTTTACATTCACCATAATGAACTTGGTCTATAACAAGAAGTGGACAAGTCTTCTCTTTTTCTGAAACCTTGACTAGATTCACCCACAAACATACATTAAACACACACAGAGTGTGCTTTTTCCACTGGAATATGTTATTGCACTACATTTATGCTTGCCACCTAGGTATTTTACAAGAACAAATAGCATGTCGAGAATATGTTGTTATAACTGTAAGTATTATGGCATCAATAAACGAATGAGTGGCTTTGTAGCCAACCAAGCGCTTAGGAGTGATTTATAATCTCCAATGTCTTCAGTCTGCTCTGACAGTTGATACCCCGTATTTACTTTTATGACACTGACAGTTCTGTCTTTGTTTTATAGCCAACGGATGGAGCGGTAATTCAGATCAGAAGGAATTTTATTGCAAAACCTAGAAGGCTGATCTCTGTCAAGCAACATAAAGATGGAATTTTGACTCTCCTTTGAGAGGCATTTGTACTTACAGAGAGTTGAGTGAACGCAGGCCTTGGAAAGCATCTGGGGCTATTTCGGATATCTGGTTGTTGCTTAAATCACTGGAATTAGAAACAGTTTTATGACCACATAATAGCATTCCTTAAAGTAGTTTTGAATGATGATGAGTGTAATATGGTAGAAACCTTTTTACGATGTACTCCATATAACCCTTAGAGCAAACTTGTTCAGTCTAACTTTGTTATGAGTATAGATTATGAACAACAATTTAAGCCGTGAAGCATAAAAAAATAATATATTCAAATTTTTAAAAGTATTTAATTAACAATTTTGCTATTGATAATATGTGATCATTAAAATTTTAGAACAGTGGCAATTTAATTTAAGTAGATGCACCAAATCTGTTTTGATGATCAGAAGTTGCGGTGGCGTGCATTTCATTAAATATTCAATTTGTTAATTGCTCTTATAAAGGAATCTGGTTCCTCTGAAACCCAAGTTATGAATGATTAACAAAAGTAAAGACCTATAACCTCTGCATTTGGGACAATATTTGTGAATCGCTCATCTGTGAGAATGGTGTAGATACTCATGACCTCTTTTAAAATGCTCATTCCAAGTGAGTTCTTACTTACATTCTTCTAAGTTTTTTGTACGGTGAGAAGGCCCCTGGTGGTATGACCTTGATTGAATTTTGCTCCAGTCGCCTGCAAAAGAAAATAACAGCTATAAACCATAAACATTTAAATGCTTGAATGTTGAACGATATATTAGGGGAAAAAACGGTGTGTTAATGACCCCGTTGGTTATAGCTGCATCTATTTCTTTTTACATTTTGAAAATTCTTTTTAAATTAGATTTAAAATAAAAATACTATTTAGTAAGAAAAAAAATTACAGAAGGAATTTAAAAAATGGCCAAATTTAAAAGTAAAATCTAACGATTACACTGATATAACAAAACTGCCTCAACACTTTCATAGGTTTGTCTTCAATAATCAATTAGCTATCTCTGTGATATGTGTATTCCAATAAAACAGATGATATTTTAAAATATAGCTTAGCACCTCCATCTGTACAAAGTTATCAAACATGCATTGATTGAAGCTGGAACTCATTAAATTATTTCTCAGGGAAAAAAAACCTATTAAAATATATACTAACTACAGCGGATCAATAAAACACATTGCGCTCTGCGTGATATGAAACGGTTAGGAACTTAAATCAAAACTTTAATTTAAAGTGCTTCAATAGTTTAATGGTTTCTGGTATGAAATAATTATTTGGTACGTACAAAATTATTTATGAATCGTTTATTTGGAATTAGGATGTTGAATAATAATAATAATAATAATATATTAATATTAATAATAATATAATAATAAATTGAAAATTGTCCTAAGGACCTTAATGTTTGATCATCTGTTAGTTCTGTTGGCCTGGCACATTTCTCTTTAGAAAATCATCTCGGCACAACCTCATGAGAACCTAAATCCAATACGGCGGTAATCTATCCTGATCCATTTCTACTGTTATAATATACCTCTTACGGCCCCAGGTGCTGCTCATGTATGTATCACCTTTGAGAAATCAACATCAGGTACTAACCTGGCACAGCTGCTGCAGTACAATAACCATAGAGATCTTAATTGTATTTGTTTTGGTGGAATTCTTCTTTTTTTTTTTTTTTTTTTTTAACTTAAAACACATTTTACATTTGAAAAAAGGGACCAAGGCAAAAATAGAAAACATAAATGATTGTTTAGCTTTCTATTTTTTACTCTAATTTTATTTTTCAGATTGTTATTTATTTGAAAGGAGCAATTTTTATTTCCAGATTCCACTTTTACGTGAAACAGATGAATTGCATTTCACAATTTCTCCATTTGTCATCATAATTTCTATATTACATTACAGAAAAAAATTGAAAAAAAATCAGTTTTCCTATGTAGTGCCCATGGGGATGTGGTACAAAGCCATGGCTCCCCCCCCCCTATATTCTATAAAATTCTATAAAATTGTTAACTGTTGCCGTATTTCACCTTCTAAGAATCCATATAGTTGATTCAGAAGAAAGGAAATCTTCTTTGACTCCAAGGAAGGTTGTTTCCCTGGTAAACAATTAAACGTTCGTAGATTGTTTCTTGACTTCATAAATTAAAGTACGTTCCGGAAGGAAGAAGGTCCTGTGTTATCTTGAATGACGGATATACAGAATTGAAAGCGCAAGCTGCCTAAGCGGCGCGGTAATTGTCCATTGCTGGACATTAGTTATATAACAAGGGTCACTAAAAGGTCAGGAAATTTAAGGCATAAAGTTTTGGCGGGCTAGGTTAGCTAAATCTAATTCTAGGTTGCTGGGCAGGAAGTTTATTTAGCACAGCTGATTGGTTAATCAGCTGTGCTGCAGCACGAGCGTTTGCGTGGGCGTTCTGTGCGGCGGGAAAAATAAGCACAGCTGATTGGTGCAGTCAGCTGTGCTCACGGCGCGAGTCAACTCTAAAATAAATAAATAAACTGCGCACAGGGAGATTAAATTCACCTCAAGAGAAATCTTCAAGGAGCTGTTGCTGAGCGAGCGTCCCACCCGCCCTCCCTTTTGTGTTTAAATGTAAGGTATGTAATATGTTATATTGTCGTAGTTTTATAAGGGGTAAAGGTCGCCTCTGTGTTGAGGTGGACAGAGGCTTGGTGTTACACAATCTGGCTGAGAAAGGGGCGGATTGTATTTGGTATATTATATATAAGAAGTTATTTGGTTATTACATTAAATGGTTTGTGTTGTTAATGCCTCTTATACCCTTTTAAATAAAGCTACGGCCAATTTTATCCAATTTACAATTCTGTGTCTGTGGTTATTTTTATTGATTTGCTAGGGGTTAATATGTACATGCAATGGACATTACCCCGCTATCCAAAAGTGGAGCGTTCCTATGAAACATTTTATGAGCCAAAATAGCGTAAAGCGGATAAACAATGAACGCTATTTTTGCTTTACAACGTTTTTATAAAAGCGAAAAATCCTCTTCGGATTTCCTTGGGTTACTGAAAACAGGTGCTAATATTTTGTAAAAGCGAAAAGCAGGAGATACCTGCACATGGTAGGAGACACCTGCCTCGTGTATATGACAAAAAGCAGGACAGAGTCTTAAAGCTGTCCTCGATTTTTTATTCTTTACAAGCCTGTTAGGCCTCTGACACTGACAATAAATGAACAAAATCTCAAAATAGCAAACCCGAAACAGGACTCCACCAGAAGAGGAGATGGATGGTGATTCTTGGACCTTGCTGTTCGTAGCTATAAAACTGATTTAGACAGCTCATTTTTATATTCCCCATATGCTTTTAAAAGTAAAGGCAATAAAAGCTGTCAAAGAGCAAGATACAGATTTCACAGCGGACTTAGAAAAGTTCTAAAAAAATAAATAAAAACAAGTGGACATTTCTGGGACCTGTCAAAGAGAGCTCTCCTACGGCAATACGTTAATGAAGTCTTCTGAGCCTGCTAGGGTTAAAAATATATTGAGTTGATCCTGCATATATTAGAGGATACCGTCCATTAGTTTATGGGAAGTAAACACACTTCAATGTTTTTTGTTCATTGTCTAGACCGCTGATGATCTCCATGACACTTTTCTCCATCACCCTTGCCACGATCAAATATTCATCATCCAAGCAGTCCCTCTCCTTTTGTCTCATTACCTAAACCTCCTAATAGATTGTTAGCTCACAAGAGCAAGGCTCTCTCCTCCTTCTGTAGCCATATGTCTTTACTTGTGTACATTTTGTATATAGTTATTGTTCATTTTACGTTATCCCTCATTGTAATTGCACAACAAAATATGAAGGTGATCTATAAATAACATATAATAAATAACAATATATAATGATCCCTTGAATTACTGATACACAATGAAAAAACGTTCTTCTGATTATGACCAAGAAACGTGCTTCATAGCATTTACAATTAGTGCATTATTTTAAAAAAATTATACCTTATTATTATAACCATGAAAATCTATACCCAAAATATCAAATTCAGTTTTATTTTCCTACATATCAACCGCAAAGCTCTGCACTGTGTCTAGACCTCACTGTGCACGGGGAAAGGAGATATAAAAGTCAGTGTGATGGGGATTTTATTAGGTATTATGTATCATTGTTCTGACAAGGCATTGAGAATGCTAAAACATGTCTGTTATGGGGAAATAAGAAAAGAAATTGTAATACCGTATAACATAATGCTAGCAGTAAGTGACAATTTCAAATGGATTGGTTTAAAATATTTTTTCATACTCTGTGTTGTTATTTTGCTGCTATAAAAGTTAGAGTGACCTTTAAAATGTGTACAACTAAGCTGTAACATGCAAGAGAAGCCTACATAGGGGCCAGTGAAAGATACAAAATCCCCAGGGGCATTCAACAGCGCATACGCCTGATCCACCTTTACCATGTTGCTCCAAACATGTTTTTATACATTAAACATGCCCTCTATAATTTTAATACAACTCCTGTACCTAGTCTTCATTCGGATGATATCTCTAGTAGTTGACAGCAGCTGTGAGGATACACCAGGTAGGTTCCCCTACTGCAGTGCAACATGAGCTACCATAATACCCCCATAGTGGCCAAACATCATGAAAAATGTAGCACCACAACATCTGGGTAACTATGTGATGGTTTCCCCTTCTGTAGGCCGAGGGTATGTCTGATAACGAACTAGTTGCTTGGATGATAAAATGAAGGGAGAGGGAAGACATGCACATTCTGCTATTCGCTGTCATCATGTAAGGCACTTGAGAAGTCCAGGGGTTTTAGGATAAGGTGGATGTTCAGTGAATGCCCTTTTGATGTATCACCAGTAGGGCATGGGGTATGGGAAATAGAAATAAAAAAAAGCGGGGTGCAAAAATGTGCCCTGTCTTCTTAATAATATTCGCTGCTGTCTTCAATACACTTGTATGGTAGGTTAGTGATGGACTGGCCTGTGTGGTAGGTTAGGGATGGACTGGCCTGTGTGGTAGGTTAGGGATGGACTGGCGTGTATGGTAGGTTAGGGATGGACTGTGTGGTAGGTTAGGGATGGCCTGTATGGTAGGTTAGGGATGACCTGCATGGTAGGTTAGTGATGGCCTGTGTGGTAGGTCAGTGATCTAGGATTGAAGCTGAACTACTTGCACTCCCATAGGCTTTAGCAAATAGCGTCTCTGGTGTCAAAAACATCTTCAACATTTCAATGCCCAAGAGACCTCTGTGAAGGTCTTGATAAAGGAACTTTGTTGGCCTAGAGATTCATGGCTACTAATATATATGTTCTTTTTCTGGACAGACCTGTGATTTATTACTTGAAGCTTAAGGTAGGAACATGGCTCTTACATTCTGATCTCATGCGCCCTTTAAGATTTACGACAACTGCAATAAACAGCAAGAAACACAACTGATGGTAACTCTGCAGTTCTCCCAAGTCCCTGTAATATTGAGTGGGGATTTGATATGTTATTCTTTTATTTATAGCCACCCACTTTCCAAAATATCTCACAATCTAGCTCTGAGAACATAAAATAAAATTCAGCACCGAACTTCCTCACAGGAGGAAACAAAAAGCTGGAGGAGGTTACTATTTTCCGTATGGACTTGTAATTCATCTGAAAAAACCACTATGTTTTAAAATGATTTTGTCATCTTGTAAACAGGGGGCATTTTAATCTATTTCTTATATTTAATCATATTTGTTCTAGAACACTGTCATGCAAAACAAAGCAGGTATTTGCAAGATATAGAGGAGTGCATCAAGAATCATCAATAGATCAGTAGTAAATGATGTGAGATTTGGAGCTTTCAGATGTTGTTCTAGTTTGGGGGCATGAAACATTCCGCTTAAAGGCCACCATATTAAATATTTAATGCATTCGCTTCTGATCATGATGTTTCCTCTGTCTATAGACTGAATGCTCTAAGCTTGTCATTGTCCCTATTAGCTCTCCTGACTACTAAACAGCTAAATCAAAGATTGTTTAATAAAAAAATGAAAAATGCATATAGCATCCTTTGTCTGTACGGTAGGATGAGCCATCGGTTTAGATAAAGCAAAGCTGAAGATTCAACTATGATCTTTGTATTACTGCTATAGAAACAGAATCTTGTAACCCGAAGAAAAGCTATATAACATGAAATTAATATAGCAAAGTTTTTGCCAGGGACCTACACATTCTAAGACAGCGTTTAGTTTCATAGCACTCCACTTATTAAAACAAGCAAAATAAAGGTCCCGGGAAAGTGAGTTATATCTTACATTTCTGTTATGGTCTCCGGCAGGTTGGTGGGAATCTCCGTTAAGCCTTTTCCACGACAGTCTACAATGTTGTTGCTACAAGTGCAAGCAACTGGACAATGCAAGACGCTGCATGAGGGGACGCTAAACGACTGCTGACCTGAAACAGAAAATGAAGTACAGTGAGTTTAAGGGACCTCATAGCCATAACCAAACCCCAGCGCCAGTTATCTTCATATGGAACTGTATATCGATGTCCATGTGTGTGCCAGAGAAATGTCAAAGGGTGGCGTGCATTCATAGACAATGCAGAATTTGGTGAGAAATAATAGTCACCATCATGTTGTCGATACGAAGCTCAGTGTCCCTGACCCAGCTATATATATATCACTAATGAAGTGAATGGGTCCATTTATACTAGTGCACCCTTAGAAGTGAATATAGCTTACCTATAAACCAAGTAAATATTAAATAACAATACATATATATATATATATATATATATATATATATATATATATATATATACACACACACGTACATGTTTATTATATATTTATATTGTATAGACAAGAATACATTTCCTTTTCACTACAATATATGTGCGGTAAAATGTTTTTACATAATCTACGCTCTAGAGATAAAACACACTTGCCTTCATCCTCATCTGTCAGTTATAAAAAGCAAGGAAGGAAAAGTAGAGAAAGAAAACCTAGTTAGTAAAGATCTTAGTCTAGGAGTTAAATGTGATAAAATGCGACATACTATATGTCAACACCTCTTTTTTAATCTTACTATTAAAATATTTCAACAAGTAGAGCGCTAATAGAAACAGAGTGGCTGAACGAGCCTGTCACCAGACCAGGATTCCTGCTGCCTGTATATTGAATTTAGCGTTACGTGAACCCTAAGGATTTTTTAGTCTTTCAAAGTGTAATCATCTTCATTGAACAGAGTTGGATAGTATTGTTTCATTGAGTACTTCTTTAAGTCGTAAGTAAGAAAACGTATCTCTAGTCTAAAGAGCTCAAGGGAAACCTTATTAGTTACTTCAGCCGAATCATTTGCTCGTTATAATGTGCTTAATTATCAAAAACTGTCACAACTAAAAACAAAACAATAAAAGGGATCTTGTTTGATTCTAAAAGTAACTGAATATCGACATATCTAGACTTCCAATTTAAGATCAAAGCAGACATTCCTGATATTCCCCCACGTCCTTACCGTTACAGATAAATTCACGTTTTTGAACTTCGGCGACATTATGTCCTCTCAGGTGGGTGGGTGCCATGCACTGAGTATAAAGCCCAACTCGGGGTCTCTGTCGTAGCCAGTCGGACAGCCATGACAGGTTGCAGTCACAATACAAGTTGTTGGAATGAAGCCGGCTATGGGAACAAAAAAATGTGTCCGCTATTAATTATTTTAATCATTTTAATGTTCTGTTGTGAAATATGTAAACTTTCACAGCAATCAAAGGGTTAACTGCATATATATATATATATATATATTTAATAACTAAAAATATATAATGTGTATTATTACTTCCAGAACTAAAACTCCTTTACTGCATTGGTTTTTTGGTCTGTTTCTGTATTTCTCTCTAGCAGATTCTGTGAAATCTAATTTATTTCTGGGGGGGGCAGAAAGCCATGTTTGCCAACATCAAAAAAAGCAATTGCTACAGTTTCATGCTTATTTCTTTACAGTTGTCTCAAAAAAAAACAAAACAAAAAATACACGAGAGCTTGAAAAACAGTTGTGGAATTTTGTAGCAAAAACGGAACAAAAGAGTGGAGTGAGGGCAAAAAAAAAAAAACAAGTTTCAAGTAAATTGCTCTATGGGGGTAGCACATTGACAGCAAGATAAAAAGGTCATAAGAGATTTGGCTCCCAATTAGAAATATCAGTAAGTCTTGCTTTATTAGTCTCTATAGAAACTGTCTGCAAAATCCTTTTAACAGGTCACATTCATTTTATGCTGAACGAGGCAGAATAATTCAATATAAAACACTCCCTCGTATCCCCTTTCTGATTTCCTCTCTTTTTGTTTAATCAAAGAAAAGGGGATTAGTTGCTCTTGGCCCACGGGGACCTGTGATCAATGCAGTGCTTAAAATTAAAAGATTTAAGTGACAATGCAATGGGAATTAAGTATCGGTACAGGGGCCAGCACAAAATAATTTCCCGATACCAAGAAGCAAGTACACTTTACACAAATAACATAGCAGAAAAATATTTGTACTGCAGAAAAGTCCTTAATAAACCCAGAATGGTCACTGGACAAGCTGAATAAGCTGCTTTTTTTTACTTTATACATTATTGATTTATTTTTGAAAACATTTCTTAACACAGATTTTTATTATTTTTTGTTTTATATAGCGCCATCAAATTCCGTAGCGCTGTACAATGGGGTTGTTATAAAAATAGGTTAAATGACGGGGACAATTTATCTGCATTTTTTTGTATACTAATAGTTTAGTACGAAAAGTACATTGTTTTATACAGAGCTCAAGGATTCACCGGACAACAAGGTAAGAACTATTTGAGTACAGCCAGTATATTAAATAATCAAATCATAGAATTTCAGCCAGTGTTACATTCAAAACTTTCACGCCAATAGGTTATATTATGAAATTCAACATATTCGTAGAACAGGGCACACAATAACATAAGCTTCCAAGATATTAAGGGTCTATTCTAAACATACTGTTGAAACCTTGAAGAAAATGTATGCGACTCGCCATGTTCTATAAAAAATGTTGGCCAATAAAAAGTGAGCCACAAAGAAGACACAAAGAGGACACTATCATCTTCAGGATCACTACGGCAATAGCAATTTTTGTATTTTTCCCTTAAATAGTTGAATTCTACATTTAATGTATTTTTGCTCTTACAATTGTCCCTGACAAAGTAATGGCACCTTAGCCCTTTTCAGTGGATCCTGTCCATTCAAACAAAATAATTGGAATGAATTTGAAAATATCCCACTCAATCTCAAGAGCTAATTCCATGATACATAGATGATCAGAAACCTAGTTCTCTTTAATTAGGTTCCCCTGTTGGAAAGTAATAAAAGCATAAAGATTCCCCACTTATCAAAGCTGACAACGCACCAAAGTTCTATGTTGATAAATTCAATCTGACTTTCTTAGTTTGTCAATGGAGTTTAGGGTTCTTTTGTCTAACAGTTTTTGTTTGTGCTTCAAAAAATAATTTTAGATTATATAAGATTGTTTAAAATAAGGCTACTGCATTTCCCTGATAGTCTATTTGTTCTCCATATTAAATTACTCCAGAATGTTCTTATGTTTTTGAAATCCAATTTAGTTGTATTATATATATTATATATATAATTACTAGACTGTTGAGCAGCTGGAAAACATTAGTGTAGGCAAAAAAAAGAATTACTCTTTTTTTTTCTCCAAAAAAAAGCAACTTTCAACTATTTTTTAAGCACATTTTTCTCCTCAAATTCATATATCGATCATTTCATTATTTGTGACATTTTAAGAAATATTTATATGAACCCAAATAACATATTTTAGACGTGATTAATAACACCACCAAGTATTTCCCATTTGACTGCAGGTAGGAAGTTGTACCGTCGATCACCTATTAGCGATACTTTCACCGGCCAACGTTGACAGCTTATGAAATGTCTAGTTGTTTAAGCAATTTTTATTGAATATATTTTAAAATCAGTTCTGTTTACTTGGCAATAAAAACCCGGTTTCATAGTTACATAAAAAAAAAAATAACATTAATCAGAAACCACTCACAAAATTCTGAGCTTGGGCATGTGGTTGAAGCTCGCCACCGAAAGCCGAGTGATGTTGTTATTGTTGAGAGTGCTGTAAAAGATGAAAGAGATTAAGTCAGTGCCCCTAAGGCAACAACGCAATTTGCTATACTTTTGTCTATTTTCATTTGAAAACACAAAATTTATTGTTTGAAAAATCTGTTCAACATGTTTCCTCGATGATGAATAATCAGGCACAGCAACCATATTAATTGCAATGAACCTTAACTAAAGATATCGTTGGATTAGCTTGAAATATTTTAACGTCTGCATTACATTTCCCACAGGCTATTTCCACTTATTCAATGTGATACCAATAAAAACTCTAGCTGTACGCCCAATTAATACAGTTCTATCGGTAAATGAGTACCATGAAGACATTTTGGAAGCAGGTGCCCTGTGGGAGCATAAAGTCAAAAAAGGGTCATGGAACTACACTACAGTTTTTTCATACAACATCGTAAATAGACATACATTACCTGTATGGTTCAGTTATACTATATTATTTCCAAAAGGCAAACATTTTCTATAAATAAACGTCTACTTATATATTGCTAACGTTAGTACCAATGTTTTATATACTTTAAAATACCAAAGTCAACAAGTAAAGATATTAAAAAGATAATACAAGTGGACGGCAAAGTTTAAATTATCGTTTGCTGTGGCGCTTTTAGGGCATTAGATGAGGAAGAAAAAAAAGAAGACAAGAAAATACAACACAGTTAATTAGTAGAACTAAAACACGAAAAAAATCTAAAATAGTCAAAGCATGTTAAAATTGAAAATACTCTTTGAAGATAATCGTGGATAGAGAAACAAGCTAACTGTAGAAGGTAGTCTATGAACATAATCACCTGAAGCCATCCTGGAAGTTGCCTTACTTTGGAGAGGTCTTTGTCTGAATTAAATGTGGCGCAAGTCATGGAAGATGAAGACTATATGAAGCTTCAAGGAGGTGGCCAGTGACTGAGCCAATGAGGTGACTGCGGCTCTACGCAGTAATAACCGCAAGTGAGTCTTCCTCCAATCAAGGACTTACTCCCACTTCCAAGCTTATTAACCAAACTGCTCTTCATGGGGTGATCTGAGATACCACCCACCGATGACCGCAGAATTCTACTCAACAGATATGGGTGTGGGCACCATAAATCCTGCACTATACGATTGTGTCTCATGCCCCAAGATGGCTTCATTTTATTAAACTGCAATGGCTCCCATCAGTACTACTTCTGTATAATGAGATATGGTACTTAGAAGATGATAAAGAATAAAGAAATGTTGTAATGTCCAGATGGTCAAGTTTGAGTTGTTTTGGAGTATGTTTTTTAAAGAAGTGTTATGTGCCGTATTTTCATTAACATATTTTAGATTACATTTTTTTCAATTTTCAGTCCTTTCAAAACGTATGGTTTTATTATTTTTATATAAAACAAAGAAATAAAGTGCTGCGCAAAATTTACAAACGACACCACAATATGTGCGAAAATTAAATAATACTTAAATTCATTAAATTTTAATGAATTTAAGTATTATTTAATTTCGGCACATATTGTGGTGTCGTTTGTAAATTTTGCGCAGCACTTTATTTCTTTGTTTTGTGTATTATCCTTTACACACTTGTGGTCAGTGTGTTGGTTCTGCAGCACCAAGGTATTATACTTGTTTAAGTTGTGTCATTACACCAGATATCTGGCATTTTCATTTTAAGTGCTGAGTATCACTCTTTCTTTTTCACTTATTATTTTTATATATTTTTGGTCCACGTGTTTCATCACTTGGAACCATAGGTCAACTGAAGACAATCTGTGGAGATTTATATGTAGGCCTACCCAATACTAAAATATTTTCCTAAAGATTATTCAGTGTCTAAATGTCAGTTTCTGATATTTAAACATTTGTATATGTTGAAGTCAGTGAAAATTCACTTGAAATTAGATACTGTCTATACTGTATGATTCCATAAGGAAAATTAACACAACCACTCTACTAACATATATGTATGTGTGTATATATATATATGTATATATATATATATATATATATATATATATATATATATATATATATATATATATATATATATATATATATACTATGTGTGACAAATATTGATTTTAGATAGTATATGCCTACTCAAACCAAGAGAGCAATTTTATTCCCTAAATCTGGCACTATAGGAAGCAAATTTCTGAAATAAAATATTATTTTATTTTGAAAATGTTGACACAGAACACTAGCGTCCATATGGAACCAATGTCAAATACCCGCCATGTCTTTGATTCGCTTTAATTTTGTATTAATTCATGTAATACTTATGGGCACGTTGTCAGTTGAAGTCCAAAATATTTTACCCCTTTTTAGACCCCTAAGCACCTAGCTCCATTGTGTATGACTGTAAGAGATTATTTTTAGTGGAACTATAATGTTTTCTTCTTAAAAAAAATAATGCCATAATCATAATATTAAAATGTATTAATATGAAGAATATATTAATTAAATAGAGTTTTTTTGTGGAATAAGTAGTGCCGTTGCATCAGTTAATTCTTCTGCCAAAAGACTAAGTGGCCAACTTATCTATCACATTTTTATTATTATTATTATTATTATTTAGTTATTCAATGTCATTTAGGACAACTAGCCTCAGATTAATGGCTTAATTCTTATAATTAGTTTTAGTCTTCAGCCCAATTGAATTAAAAGACACAAAAACAAAATTAATCATTAAGGGTAATCAAGCCACATCTATTATCTCGCAAGGATTCAACAAAGGAGACGAACATATTGTACGAAAATTAAGAAAATACATAATAAATCTATTAAAAAAAAGAAAAATGTAAGTATGAATAATTTATTTTGCAATATGCACAGCACTGCCATATATTTGAAGCTGATTTTTTTATAATAGATTTCCTTCTTTGTATCAATGATAAGGTTATTGAAGAATGTTCATCTAGCGGGAGATATAGTTGACTTATTGGGCTGGATTTAATGCCAGAGATAAATATATCTCAAATAGCTTAAAAGTAAGATTCTCATAAACTGCTATGGAAAAAAATAGATTAACGCCCGATAAAATCTAAAAATTAAAAAAAAAATAATAATAATAAAAATATTTCTTTCCATCGTACAGGAGGATTGTAATTCAATTACATTGAAAGGCGCTAGGCTGTGGGACTCATATGGTCTCTTAAGCGCCAAGAGGGACCAGAAAAATTAAACCTGTATATGTACAATGATTACATTTTTTAGATGCTGTTGTGGGGGAGACAATGCCCCCTAAATCTATCCTTCCCCGGAAATGTGATGAAAGGTCCTGAATCTCTCCAGACATAGTGCTGATGATCTTGGTAGTGATAAAACGAAGCTAACCCAACATAACCTTCATGTAACCTTCACTACTTTATACAGTAACAATACGCGGAACTACAATACTTGTGTTTTACCATTCATTTTAAATTTAGATTATGAATGATAGCACAATCCTGACAAAGATTGTCAATTTATTGTACAGCGCTACGGAATTTGTTGGCGCTATATAAAACAATAAATAATAATAATAAATAACAATTTAAATGTATTCAGATTGGGGTGATAACCTTTGTGCTATATCATATTGATTCAGTATGAAAACTACACTCCTTGAACGGCTCTATGGAGATTAGTAAGATGTCTCCTCTCCATAGTTGCTGCGCTAACAATATGGCGGTCATACAGAATACCAATACGTTTGCTTGAGTGGCTCAAGGACTACTCTAAGAGATTGTAAGCTCTCAAGAACAGGGCCCTCCTCTACCTCTTAGCCCTTTTCGGAGGAAACAGCTGTAACACAATGCCAATACATTGAGACTTTTGGGTCCAAGCGACACTTGAGTGGTGCCATTTAGGCTATTATATGATGCCAATGGATGCTTTACCCCAATGGCCTTGTCTGATCTTTCCAGAATCCGCCTCATTCTGTTTTATTCTTATCCGCATTGTTGAAAATGCTTCTGATAAAAAGGGAACGCCTTGAGTAACAAAGATTTGGAGAAAGTGCCGCGTCTATATGTGTCTGAAAAAACATTTTTTGTGGACACGTTGGACTCTCAAGGCTATTATATTATGACGCTATAAATTTAAATGTAATATTTGTTTCCCAACAACAACATTTAAGGCAATTTCCCCTTGGAATTTGGCGCGAGCCGCTTCCAGGCTCGAATGTTGAAGCTGCCTAAGAAATGCAGAGAATTTTATGATAAATGAATTAATAACAAAAAAAACCCTGCATATGTCTGAATTAAATATATGCGAATATAAGCACATCTGTCCAGATAATAAAAAGAGTATATTTAGCAATTAACCTGTTATATGCCAAAAGCATAAAGAATAAATCTAGGACAAGCGCAAAATAAAATGTATCAATTGTACACATAGGATTTAACGACGTGAAGGCCTCTCTAAAGGTTATAAGGATAAATTGGCAAGAAAGCGTATTCTTTCTAATAGAAATAACAGCGGTATATATATATCTATATATATATATATATATATATATAGATATATATATATATAACTATAACTAATTCTTCACATCCAACTTTCTCCAGGTGACGGATCAAATATTGTTTGTATTTCTTTGTAGGATACAGGTTAAGAGAGACATGGGCTACACAAACCCTGGGTGTCAGGTGATGAACATCACTGCCTGCGCAAAACATGCGCAGCTACACATAGCTAGGTATATATAGCACCTATATTTGTAAAATGCATCGTTTTAGGTTATACGTAAAACAAGGCAATCCAGTGATATGATTAAACACAGTTTAAAAAAAAAAATATGAATGTACATTTATACATAACATATAGCGTACACTTATATACATGAAGAATGTTTTGAATTCATCTGTTTAATTATTTTACTTAGCTTTTCACAAATTAAGAAATGGGAAAAAAAAGACCCTTAAAAAATATTCTACTTACAAGCAATTTTTAATGCACAAAAGCAACAATGAAACAGATACAAGGTAAATGGCTTTAAATACCTAGAACAAAAAAACTGGAATGCCCCAAAAGCACATAGATTAAAAACATATTAAAACAAGTAATGCGGTAAAAGATTTATGGAAAATCCTGCCGTTTTCAGGATTCTGAGAAAACGCCAGGAGAAGGTAAAAAAAAAAAATAGAAAAAAGAATGGTGTGTGTCTGTAGAGATTGGAAGTATACTTACAGCACTTCCAGGTCCCGCAGAGCTCGGAATGCCCCATCTTCTATACAGCTGATCTGGTTGTAATCCAGCTGCCTGCGGAACAGATCGGGAGTTTAAAACAAGAACGTGAAACGGCTTCCTTAAGAGTGTAGGAACGCTAGGCCACATTCACTAAACGCAGTCAGGCTACCCTGCGCTGCCACCCAACTCCTCGGGTGTCTCCCCTTCTCCTTTGCTCTGGACCGGCTGCACAAACAGTGGCTCGGAGAAAAAGCCCCAGTAAATAATAAGTGCACCTTATATGAAATGCCAAAGGAAGGCAATTTCATTACATCAAGTAAAGCTATCCATTAAAAGCTCTCAGCGTCATCTCGCTGAAACAATTTCATTAAGGTAAAGGACTGTAAATCACTTAATGTCACGCGCATCCCCTCGGTGACCTAACACAATCCATTTATCAGAGAAACCAGCTGCATGGTAATTTTACTATCTTTGGCAAGAAAACGAGAGAAGCCATTCCCGTTTAATACGGACAATTTTTATTTTTTTCTTCTTCTTCTTTAAGTCACTGGGCTTTTTATGGTTTTACGAGCGAGTCCACATTACAGATGTCATTGCAGACGGTCTTTCGGGAATGCGGCTTAAAATACAGGCACACATTTGAGGTCACAGGGAGGATGTACGTCTCAGGGGGTCACGGAATGAGCTTTCGGCTTAATCGTGTTCTTAGTCATTCATGGTATATGTATGAAAACAGCGCATAGCGTTTGGATGGAAAAAAGGCAGAAATGAACAAAGCTTACGATATCGCTGGCTAAAGAAATATAGAATTTGACGGCAGATAAGAACTGTTCGGCGCATCTAGTCTGCCCATTTTTCCTGATGTAAAGACTCGGACTTTAATCAGTCCCTGATCTTGTTTTAGACTCAGGATAGCTTTATGCCAACCCCATATACGTTTAAATTCCCTCACTGTATTACCCGCTAACACTTCTGCTGGAAAGCTGTTCCATTTATCTACCACCCCTCTCAGTATAGTAAAACTTCTAATCTAACCCTCTAGTATTTCTCCTCATTTTAAATAAGAATTTCTAATAATTTTCCCGGGAATGTGATAGTAACGTGGAACAGCCTTTCAGCAGATGTGGTAGATGTTAATAAAGTGAGGGGGATTTAAACATACGCGGAAAGACAAGATCAGGGATCGAATAAAATCTGAGGTTCTACAGAGGGGGAAATGTATATATACTATACTGGGCCAAAAGTTTTTTATTTGCCGTCAAATTCTATGTTTCTGTGTTTCGAGTGGATCAGTTAACAGAACATCGGAAAATCTACCGCTCTGGCTGTTCGCAATGGTTTAAGTATTTGGGCTGCGGGAATGAGTCTTGTTACGACTGAAGGATATAAAATAGTTATACAGGCGAAAGTTTTGCAGTTTGAGGTTAGGACTGAGGGTCTGTGACAGATCCAGGCAGACCGGAGCTCTATTTAGCTGCTCTTTACAGATAAAATGCATTTCCAACAATGATGTCCTATTTTCACGATTCTTCTGAATTAGCGCAGCTCCGAGCGCTTCCTGCTGACGATCGGCAAGTGGAACAGTCGGAGGTGACAGGTGTCCACTGGGCAGATACATTAATCTGCCGGCTACCCAGCAGCCCTGGTGTGAGGATTATAGTCAGGGGAGGGCTGGCAAGGGAGGAAAAAGGCATCTTTGCTGGGGTTATTTTGGGACACCACCAAAAGTTTTTTTATGTTCTAAAAAGTCTGAGTCTTGCTCACCCAAGAACAAAATAGCCTGCCTTACAACGACTCCCTAGAACCAACAACCCTAGATGTACATGGGCTCATCAGAGAGGTACAGGTGGCATCGATGTAGGCACTGCGAGGAAAGATGTCCACCTCTGGACTCACCTTTTACTCTGGAGGAAAGAGAGCTTCTCAAATATACGTACAAGGGAAAGAGTAGATCAGTCGAGAACAGAAACTGTAGTTTACCCTACAGCGAGTCCCTGCTTGGGGATTACACATATAGCCTTGACGATAACTACATTTATAGTTATGTTGGGTATCATTTGCACCCCAAGGGGATCCTTTGTGTGCTCCATTGATGTTTTATGTGATCATAGTTCGGTGAATGTGTCCACAAATTTTCCAGAAAGAAATTACCATAAAGATAATTCTAATTTATGGCACGTCGATCTTAATTTAAAATTAAGATGTTAAAGACATAAAAAAAAATAACTAAATTTGCTCAATGCTGAACAAAGAATATTCGACGTACAACTAACTAAACTATAAACTCTTTCATTGCCAGAGAAGTGTGCCAAGCATCTAGAATTGTAGAACTAAAGAACTTACAAATCATCTTAATATTTTAAGGCATAACTCAGCTAATGGGATGGTTGTATATTCTAACTTAAATATTGATTATATGATCCACAAATTGCCGTGCTTTGTATTTTTTGTGTTGCCTTCAGCCCCATATATTTTAACGCACATCTCTAACTTGCTTGGCAAAATAAATCATTAACCTAAAATCTTTACCCACAATATTTAATCTTCTCTACGCCAAAATATGGACAAATAAAATGCAGGGAACACAATAAAATGATTATACCGTTTCTCTGTATTTCCATTTCATCCATCAAACTTGCTACAAGACGTTAGTCCATTATCTGTATAGAAGCTGACAGGTCATCGTAAGGAACACCCCAAGGGAACTCTTCATACAATTCAAATATAAGCAAAAGCCCCTCTCTACTCGTGCCCCTGAGTGACCTTCTAATTACTTAAGAGTATTTTTTACCATAAAAATTAAGTTAGGCTTAATGCCATTGAGAAAAGCCAAACCGTCTGAAGACACAAACCCTTTTAAAGTGTTTGGTTAAGATATTTTGGGTGTACATCTGTTTAAAGAGGATGCATACAGAATTTACAGTCTATGGTAATTTGGCACATTGTTTTTTCCGGTTGTTATTTTGTTTTTTATTACTATGTTGAAATAGAATTTGACGCTACTATAGCCAAATTAAAATATTACTAGATAAAAAACATAAACCCTTTGATCACCTCTGGTTTTGGCTTTAAAAAGATTTTATAACACAGGTTTATTCAATATGTTGGTTGTGGTGATAAAAAAAAATTGCACATCAAAATATTAAGAATACGATTATAAGAGAGCTTAGTCTGCAGAGTTTCTCCTGCAATGAGATGAAGTCATTTTCTCATCCAAATTTACTAAATACCCCCACTATTATAAAGCCCCGTAGCACTTTCCTTGGTTTATAGCCATGCGGAATCCGATGGCGCTATATAAAACAATAAATAATAATAATAATTTAATAACGTGTATAGAGTTGTACCGTGTGAGCCATAGAAAGAGAGAAAGCAAGTTATGGGCTAACTGACGTATAATGGATTGCAAGCTTTGAAGACTATAGATGTAATATTGTAATTGGAGAATACACCACGTATGCCAACTTCTTATTTTAATTCCCGGTGAAGAAATACCAGCGGAGTATTATTTCATTTTGTAAGGGACGTTCTGCTTTCATTGTACGGAACAAAATGAAGAAATATAACATCCTGTGAAAATATGCCCTCCAATACGGAAGATTCATTTCTGCCGAGCAATTAAGTAAATTGGCTTTTTATGAAAGTGATAATATAGATGTACAGCACAATACTTTAACCTCCCGCGCTATACATCAAAGTCATTTGAATTGCTCAGGAGCATCAAATGTTTCTCCTAATACAGCACCAAAGAGGGATTGCTTCCAGACAAATTGGCAAAATCTTTTAATGCCATCAAATTTGCCTAATGCAGTCTGTAGGTTAATCTGTAAAAGTGCGAGCTGTATGTATGCCCATATCTTATTATCCTTAGCTGTCAATCTATAAATCACTGCTGACGCAGCCTCCTCTAAATCACTCTAGAGAGCCTTTCACGGAGGAGAAATCCTTCCAGGCAGTCGTAAAGCAAGCGGTACTTCTTCCTTTCACCAGATGCGGAAAGCCGTTGCAATGTTTTAAAGAAAGCGGATATCAGATAATACGCTTTTTCTTACTGATTTTCACATGCCCGTTATCCTTCGGCAACCATTAATACGCTGGATGGCAAAACGATACAAGCTTAATAAAGATTAGTAGATTGTATTACCGTAGATGAGGCTAATAAGCTTCCCAATAAGTAAATGAATGAAAAGCAAACTGCCACGATTACAGCTTTCATCAGAACTAAATACATTTTATTATTTGTTTGCCAAGTACCGGAACTTTTTGGGAGATAATTATTTTAAAAGCCCACTTTATGGAAGCTGAGATTGAGGGCAGCCTGTGGCAGAGCCAGCATTATCCGAGCAAATTTCTGTCCTGAAGTTTCCTCCCTTCTCCTCCTTACTTATAAAAGCTGTCTGAGCCAATCGACAACAATCAGCAACTTATCAAACGAGGAGAGATAACTTTATGGGACTGAATAATCAGAGAATAATCGAGGTAAACTGTAGCTCTGTACCATCTGAGTTGGCGGTCGAGTTCATGAATGCGCCAGACTTATCCCCTTTGGTTGTTTTTTTTATGTTTTTTATTACTATGTTGAAATAGAATTTGATGCTACTATATACAAATAAGAAATATGGATGGTAAATATCACAAGGTAAAAAAATAAACGCTACTATTAAAAAAACAAGGTACTATGCTTACGGCAATGTTTCTGTTAAACTTTTATATAGCGTTTCACGTGTCTGTATTTAATTATACTGTATGTTAATAGTACCCAGTTATTCACAGCGCTGTCCAACTTTTTAATGACAAATGCTGCCTCTATTAAACTAGTTATAATAAAGCAATGGGATGTTTCTGGGGCAATATTGCTTTAGAAAAAAGTAGAATCTGAATAGCATGCTGAAGATGTTATAAAGTTATAAAACGGGGCTATAAAACGAATGGATCTGATAGGTATCCTAAAACATTTACAGCATCTTTATCTCATACACTATATATTGTTGGCGGAGGAGACTGCTCTGCAGAGCGCTCGGGTCTGTTAAGAAGAAATATACACAGTGAAGCACAGAAAGCTTCAAATGCCGCATGTTTAGGATTCTATTGTTCTCCGATATATATTATGCTCATTCATTGAACCAGAATGGTTTAGGTGCTGAATGAACAGGTGAAGGGTTACTGGCGGGGCGCTGAATGCCGCAATGCTCCTAGCTGGTTCACCGCAGCTCATTCGGAAATAAGATAATGTAATCTCTAACTATTAGTTTCTATTAAACCTCTGATTTCCTCGTTATGGTGATTTACTGTTCTTCATTGGGAGAATATAGTATTTCTGAAATTGCTATGGAAACTTCGGAGGTTGGGGGTACTCGAGCAGCTGGCCCCTAATTTGTATGTGAAATGCCCCATTGTTTAATAAAACCTTTCACTCATCTTCGCTTCCATCCCATAAAACTGATCACACTTCACCTTCATAATAGTAGCAAAGCGGAATTTGGCTGAAATATCATCAGGTTTTACTAACAGAAACACCATTACACCGGCCAACGTCAGCTCTGTATAAATATTATTAATACAGTCACTGACAGAAATACGCAATCTGACAGCCCGAAAAAATAAATAGCCGCGCTCACTTTATGTTTCAATTTCTTTCAAGCTAGACCCGAAATTGTCTGTAATTTGGATTTTTTTTATTAAAGCCATATGTTTGTCCCAGGAAGAACTACTTGCTATTATCCTCTCTTTGTGTTATCTTTGATTGTAAGAAGTGATGTGTAATTTGGCACTGTATAAATAAAATGTAATAATTAGAATACTTTTTGTTGCAAATTCAGATTTTTTTTCTTCCCTTTGCTGGACACATAAATTGCAGTTTTTTTCCACAATGTCTTATTAGTCTGCACTGTGGCCAGTAGCCGAACCCCTCCTGTCTTGTATTATATTATAGATTTTCCTCTTTTTCACGATCTTCAATTTTTAAAACACCTATGCTGCAATGTACCTATAAGCAGTAGATGGGTTCAGTTCACGAGTATTGTGTTTTACATATTTTATAGAGTGTGTTTTCATGCTAAATAGTTTCTTTTTCGTTTTCTTTAAATCAATGTCCTCAATGTCTTTAATTCCATATCTAGAATAGACCGATCACTTAACTTATTTATGCTCTACCTTCTCTTCGATTGCCTTGGAGTGCAATGCATTAGCTGATGATACAGAATCATTAGGAATTCACAGCTTCAATGAACCTGGAAAGTATCGCTTTAGATTTAAAAATTTTATGTATGGGTAGATGTGAAGAATTTATAGCAGATAGGGGGCATTAGTAAAGGTTGGGATTGGTTGATTTCGTAACCTTACTCAATAACCTTTGTTATTACTACAAATGTCCCTTGCCGTTGAAGACCCTTACCAGGAATGGATTTGGAATGAAAAAAGACCCTGGTACTTTAAGGCCAACAGCCCATAAATCCCATGCATGCGGCTGACCACATGACCCAGCTAGACTATTGCAGCATGGAAGGTACAAGGCCTAATGCCCAGACTGGGCCTGGCTGTAAGTGCCAGAGATGCCATTTATGTTACCTTGAGAAAATTATCGATTAAAAATTATATTTTTCATTGGCAATAAATGTTTCGTAGTTTCCAAAATGATTGAGTAGCCACCTACGTGCTTCACTGGCTTCCTAAGAGTAATAGGAGTTGCTGCCATACTACAGTTAATATTTTCAGGGATATATTGGTTAGAGTTGCGTATTTATCCGACAACTGGTTCTGCTCAATCACTGGATCTCTGTAATAAAAGGTTATTTGAAACTTTTAGATAGGTTATAATTGAAAGAAGGCCTAAAGCTAATCATTTAGTAACTAGAAATAGCCTCAGGATAATCCCAATAGTAACAGCCCGTCAAAAAGAATTTTTATTTTCTAAAACTAACAGTTGTAAAGGATGTCTAAAGCGATTTACTAAATCATTATGAATCAGACAGCAAGTCGGGGAACCTATAAGTAAAGATGACTGAACAGCATGTCAGGCAGCAGTCAGGCAACGGATAAAGATTATAAATGGATCAATATATCACTATTAGCCGCTGTCCTTGGTATATTTTGCAGCACGGTCTCTAGCGTCAGAATTCACGGTTCGGAATCTTAGCTACGGAAGGAGAATGAAGACAGATGATCGGACCTCCATGGTCCATGCATCTTTTTTATCAGGCTATGGCCGTCTATGCACTTTATTCACAAAACAAATCTCCTGTTTTATTGTGACAGGCTGCCTTGTAAAAACATTGTTAAAAAATCCTCTAATGCGATTTATTCTTTCGTTGAGTGCTTGTTGAGTAAGGGGGCACCCTTATAGCCTTATATAATTAATAGGGAAGGGTATTATTATTATTTATTGATTTATATAGCGCCATCATATTCTGGAGCGCTGTACAATGGGTCATCCTATGCTAATGCAGCGCTAAGTGCACAGCGCTACGGAATATGATGGCGCTATATAAAACAATAAATAATAATAAGTTACTGTGGCATAATCTCATCGTGGATTTCATTTTACTTAATGGTGTTTGTGACATTCTGGAAGGCAGCTGCCTTAAGGAGGTGAAAAAAATCATTTCTAGCTATTTCTTGCAACAAAAAGTAAACGGCGAAAAAAGATGTAGGACAGAAAATCTGGCAAAAGATATTTTTTTTTACTTACATTTCTGAAACATGAGTTTAGTGTTACTGAAGTTGTAATGGATTACCCCGAAGAACACATCTACCCAGGAAAAAAAAGTACTTACAGATTCTTAATATCCACGGCTCCACGAAACGCCTTTCTCGGGATTGCTTGAATCTGGTTTTCACTGAGGTCCCTGAAAACACAAAAAGGGAGAGATTCAGTTGATGCAGTTATATAGTTATATAGTTCATATCCTAAATAAAACAAGCAAAATAAGAGTCAGAATTTTATTTGTTACTTTTCACAAATTTGTCCTGTCTGCTGTGATCAAATTCATAATTGAAAGAAATAATGAATAATTATTTATTAACTGATTTATACACCACTTAAAACAATCTATAAGGAGTGGATCTAGTATAGACTGAATACTATTACAACCCAAAAACAATACTGCGGAAATTGTAATCAAAAACAGTGAAAAAAAAGGAGAACATGAACATTGGTTTGTAACATGTCTCGGTATCCATGAATGTATGTAGATTGTTACACGCGGAGGAGGGCTGGTGTACAGATGTTCTATTAAAATACACACAGAGTTACATTTCTTCATATAATATGCTAGTAAAAATCAGATTCATGGGGTTTGCATATAAAGAGCAGTTCTGGCGCAAAATGGTTAAAATAGTGTAATCTCTACGGCTACTCATACAAGGTTCCCGGTTACTTCTCCGCTTTCAGTATTTTGCACCAGAATTGCTGTTTTAAGTTAATTTATAGAAAATGTCAAAGTAGCTCCTATGGTTACGCTTTAACATTTCCAAAAAGCAAGTAGACAGTATTGGCTGGACTTACTAGCCTAAGATCATTTCATTTCAGAATATTGACTACCGATTTCCTACAGACTGCAATGGGAATTTCGAAATGAAAAACAGGGATAACGTTTAACCCTTTGTTATATCCCATTTGACTCACGGCAATCATTTTTTATTGAAGACAGCACATCTTATGACCCTGGGTACTGTATGCTCAATGATGTTCTTAGCGGGGGGAGCCCCTACTTTCAATTGCTCTGGATTATAACTCTCATCATGGTCAGCACGTTAAAGGGTGATCTCACTCAGTCCCGTGTAAGTACCCTTGGCCTTTTGTAATGACCCCACGCATGTCATAACACCTGGGTCCCACACTTGAAAGATGACCTCACAGGGGCGCTACACCCTCTTAAAGCCTAATCTCCTATTCCGATGCTTGGCACGCACTCTAATATACGAGTTAAAGTCTGAAATCAAGCTCCACATATGCTTTGTACACTGCCCAAAATGTTCCTGGCTATTTTAAACATCAAGGAAAATGCAGAAATGGAAAAGGTAACATTTCTGAATCATACAGTAACAGAAACAGCTGATTCAACAGAAAACATCATACAAAAAAGGTTAGGTCTTTGCTCTTATAAGCTTTACATGTAAAAACTCTAATACACACAGGCATACAGGAATTGTGCATGGAAATGGTACATTTTGGGGACATACATATATATATATATATTTTATATATATATATATAAATATATAAATATATATATCAATATATATATACAGTATATATCATATATATATATATACACACATATATATATATATATATATATACATATACATACACTGTATAATATATATATATATATATATATATATATTAATATATATAATAATATAAATATATACACCGGTGTGTATATATATATATATATATATATATATATATATACACACCGGTATATATATTTATATTATATATATATATATTTATATTATATATATAAATATATAAATATATAATATATATATATTTATATAGATATATTATAAAACCATGAGCTTAATGTTAATAAAGTGTTAATCAGTAAATCAAGCTTGAAATGCAACCTTCCTAATACCGGAACATTTTACAGAAAACATATTCATCACTTAATTTACACATACTGGAATCGAGCAAATTAAAATGTTCATTAATACAACCATAAAAAGAAAAAAAAAATCCTTATGTCGGGCAAACCCTGACATTATTACGCAGGACATACGGAAAACTAAGCAAAGTAAAGAAATATATCATAATGTAGAGCGTAACCGGCAAGGCTCCATATGTTACGAGAAATCCCGTTCACTACCCTGTGCTAAAAAAATAGATAAAAGATAATTGTCGGTGCTCGGCTATTGGCTTTTCTCTTTAGAACAGACAGACAATAAAGCCTCATAGTTATTATTCTAAGAAAGTCATTACAATAATGCCCTTGCTGTAATACGATTTTATTTATAGATTCATTTATGTCTCTTTTTTTTTCTTCTAAGTGCTGCTTCAGCATTCTTAAAAAGGACAGGACTTAATTATGGAAAGGAAAAAAAGCAAGCTGTAAGATTTCTCTTTGCCTTGCTAGATGGTGTTCAGAACGGGTACACCATCTACCGAACGGAGGCCATAAATCTTTAGAGGATGGCTACCTGCTTGCAAATTTAATTACCAGTAATTTTATTTCCCCCCACGATTTAACCTTCCTAAAAGTCTGCCGGTGACATCGTAAATCTCAAGTGCCAGCCACTTCTGTAAATAAGCACCGACTAATGGTTAATGACTAATATCCCCCCTCTGTGTTTTAAGGGGAAAAATAAACCAGAGGACCCGATATATTCAGAGGAAACAAGTGCTTCGTCAAAGTGTCTGCGGTGAAGTAACTGGAAGGAGAAAACCAAGGTCGACTTGTAATGCAATAACCGGAAAGGAGAGCAATGGAGGAAGGACACAAACGATGCACACGTCTTTCGGTTTTAAGAAAAGGGAGTTTATGAAAGTGAGAGCAAGAAAAAAAGCTTGGGTTATGGGGGAAAGGGCTGAAAATGAATCATTGTTCATGTTTATTGAGCGCTTTAGAAGTTCTTTAAACGGTGGAGATGTAGACCAGTGATGACCATCGCTCAGTGTTCACCAGAGGTTGCCTGTCTCCTAATGGCGCACAGCATCAGGTACCAAACATCCAGTCATCCATGGTGGAGAAATCAGAGATCTCCCTTCTAATTGGCCCATCATCAGGGTGCTTCACCCAGGATTGTGGCACTCCAGTGCCCCCTGGACCTGCCACCCTTGCCCAAGTAGGCCTAGGCCTGAATACAAGTCACACCTAGGAACTCACTGGCAATGTAATATTAGGGGGTTCAATGGAATATAAGGAAGGTTTTCTTCACTGAGAGGGTGGTAAACCAGTGGAAAAGCCTTCCAGTAGAAGTGGTAGATTTTAATACAGTGAGGGAATTTAAACAGGCATAAAGCTTTGCTGAATTTAAGATGAGGACCGATTAAGGTTTGAGTCTTTACAGCAGGAAAAATAAGAAGACTAGATGGACTAGATGTTTCTTATCTGAAGTCAAATTCTGTGTTTCAAAAGTTGCAACCTATGTATATGCGTATAAATGCAACATCTGCTTTAAAAAAAACATATTTGTATGTCACTTTCAAAAGGCACAATTTTCCAGACAAATATAGCGTCTATTAAGCAAAAGCAGCCGTTTGTAGATTACAAATAACGCTAAATAAGAACAAAATAGGGCAATAGGAGTATCGAGTATTTATGCAAACGGACAAGATACTCCTCTGCTCTAATACACGAAGTGCTTTAAAGTAGGGTAGCATTAATCATATTCTATCTGAATATGATTACGTTTGTTTGTTTGCATAAAAAAAAATACTCTTGAACCTCCATCTCATCATACAAGTCAATCCATCGACCACAAAATCAATTCTGTCCTACTCTCTCTCCAAAAGTGCACTTAAATCAATTTGTTACAAGCGTACTGCATAAAATTAGATGTGAACATAATATACTTTGTTCTGATGTCATTACAATCAACTAGGGATTGCCAGAAGCCTTTTTTAATATCAAAATAGGAGATAAATAGGAAAACTGAAGACCAGTTGTTGATATTTGTAAATTCTCAATAAAAGAGACTCCACAAACAAATTTCATTGTTGAAACCACAGAACAATATATATATATAACCTTATAGATATTTATCTATTTTACCTTTTATATATATTTATCTATTTTTACGTTTCCCCACTTGGGAAAAGCACCAGCTCTGGACTATGGTACCGTATAGTTTAGTACCGGAGAAGCAACTCTGGATCTCCGGTACTTGGTGATGAAATTGAGAGCAGGGAGATCCCTCTTCCTGTGACTGGAGGGCTGAGTTATGACATCATTTGCCACAATAAGCTTTGTTATGAACATTTCACCAAAAATCTCATATGAGCCAATAATGTCAACAAGCCTTATCATGGACATTGGTGTCTCCCCTTGCGTCTCTTCACACTGTGGTGGTTTATCATGATACTGGTTACTGTGCAGTGTAGAGCCCACCAATAAAGAATGCATATTGAAGTAACATATTTACTTATAATAGGTCTTTACCGGTAAGCGCACATACCCCTATATAGTTCATTAGGCAATTTTTATATCCACTAAACACATTCCTTTCTTTATAAATGGCAGACTTTTACAAAAAATCTAGAATAGCTTGCCTATTCAGCACCGTAATTGGATAATTTGGCACATGGGTGTCTCTCCTAGACTAGAGCTCACAGTACGTCTTCTCTCCCAATGAATCACTGCAATACACGGCAGTACAGTGGGCTTTCCAACAAGGCTGCTCCCTCCATATATCGTGAAAAAACAAACCTTTCCCCAACTCCAAAGTTAACGCTAAATGGTAAAAGGGCCACCCACTGACTAAAATAAAGTACTTTTTGAAACAAGGAAATAACATCTCAAGAGTTCTCTTAAGGCACCTAAAAGAGAGAGTCTGAAGAGGCTTGTTATTTTGTATCTGTGAGCACATTACGTTGCGAATGTCTATTAACTTTAGTGAGTGACGTGTTGCATGAACTTTGGCAGTCCTCAAGATGTCCTTCAGCTGTGAAGTTGCCCTCCCGCTCAAGGCTGTTCTAGGTTCCATTGTGCACTTATGCCCCTTAGAAAGAAAGGTCCTGGAATAGTATTTCAGGAAGGACACAACACTCACACATTCAATGAACGGAGAAAAAACTCCTGGTCTACTGCTTACTCTGTGCCACTTTCGGCGCTATGTAAAAATATTCATCCGAAAAAATTGAAATAAAACAAGATATTCTAAAAGAGGCAACAGTATAGGAGACGAGTTGGAGAAGAGACCGTCATGGGATGGGGGCAACCAAAATCATTCTCTAGTTCTGCATTATAGACATATATATCTATATATATAACACCATACAGTAGAAATGTATACAGAGAAAAGCCAGTGTTTGTTGAAGTCTGAGGTCTGGCTTGTTTAACATAAGAAAACAGTTTTTCTTGCAAAAAAAAAAAAAGTATTTATGTGGCTCCGTCTGGACACAATTATGTATGTTAAAACAGCGTCTTCAAATATTTATATTAACAGCAAGCGGGGTGCGAAGATGTTATGGTTTCCTAAAAAACTAAACACCCTGCTTAAGGAAAGCTTCATTCTGACATTTTATGCCCGTATTCTCTGTTGGATTCACCCCGATGACTAAACCAATATCCATCATACCCTGACCTCAAAAGCTGATCTCGACTGTAGGTCCTCACAACCAGGAAATTGTATTCCGTGTAGATCAGCATGTTTTAGAATGAAGATTGTCAAAAACTGGTTTCAGATGTATATTGTTAGAAGTGATATTAAGGTGGACATGTCACCCTCTTAAATCCAGGATATTATGGTTTGGTTTACTTAATAGACAACAATTGTTTTTATCTATTCATTTGAACTTGGTGGATTTTATGCTATTTTTTCAATTATTTATTACTTTTTATCCATTCGCTATTATGAGCCGTTTGTACCCGATAAGTTATTCCTCATCTTTGGTGAAAACGGTGAGGCTTTAGAAAGACGACCTTGGACAAGGGAACTGAGTTTAGGATGGGGAAGTAATTGGTTATGTGGTTTTTACCCCATGTGCCGCTGAACTGAAGTTAAAATAGTTCATAATATTTAACCCCTTAAGGACAATGGGCGGTCCCTAAACCCATTGAAAACAATACATTTTGAGCCCGTACATGTATGGGCTTTGTCATTAAGGGGTTAAATTAAATTTCTTCAAATTATAATAATTTCAAATCTATTAAAAAACAAAAAGTTCAGGTCATTTCCTGATATATTCTTTTACTCTAAGGGCTATATATGACTGCGGTTCCTCTTTGCAGTCTCCATACGAAGGGATTGACGTGCCATAATTGCTTGGAAATTGTATCTGCTTCCTATGTACATTAACTGTGATATGATATGCCCACCTTGAAAAAAAATTGAAAATAAAGATTAAATAAAAAGATGTTTTATGAAATAATGCTACATCAGTGATGTTTTATTCTAACCATTTCCCCACATAGTAAATGGGCTTTTCTACAATGCAAGCACTGCATATTGAATGAGAGGCGTCACATAACACAAGCAATGTCTACCCAGACAGATCTAATGGTCTGGGTCATCAACGCTTGCATGCAATCTTTAGGCATCTCCTTTGTAATACCATATGGTTAAGTCCGTCTCGATATTGTATATTAGTGGCCGTTTTCATTACATTTCAGCGTTACACCGTTGTAAGAGCAACGTCTGTAGGGAAAGGTCCTTCCAATTGATTTAAAGGCTGCAACATAAGCATATCAAATCTTACTTTTGCAAAGAACTATATATCTTTGGTGGAAGAATGACACGCGGCCCCCACATGGACCTGCTGTAGGACAACCTTCCTGGCAGGAGACAGGAGTTGGAGCACATGGGAGATGCAATCTAATGATGGATTGGGCTTACCCCATCACGTTAACGTCTCTCCGAGGATGCCACACTCTTTTCCGTTCCCAATATTTTACATCACTCTGACGTTTCTTTTTCTTCTTCAAGGATATCAAGATGTTCTAAGAGTGTGACAGGCGTATGATGGAACTTTATGGTACAGTGCAAGGACAAACTGCTTTGTGGAATAAAATGTAACATTTCAGCTTAACAGAAATGAATTGCTGTCCTGGCAGACTCATTGAAAATTAAATTACTAGAACTTTTTTTCCATTATAATTGTTTGGCCAAATATAAGTGAAGACAGAAAGCTTTTTACAATTAGAACTGACAGGTGTACTGCTTTCTGGGTAACTCTAACTCAAGCCAATAAACGTCTCCTGTCCAAAAGCTTTAAAACATACATTCCTTAAATTATTTTCATTATGTAGGGCTTTAAACAAAATGCCTTTTTTTTCGAGTCTACCAACATTTGAAAGCAAAGGGGAAAAATGATGCGTATTATGAAACATTAAATAAAGGTGCGGAAGATAACCTTTACTATGCTTTGCCTGCAGAGAAATTCAGCTGTGATTGTGAGCGATCAAGGTTAATATTTAGAACATAAAAAAATATTTAGAACATTTCTGAACATCTGCTTAAAAAATAATATATTGTTGACGTCTTCTTATTCACTTCAGATAACCTATAAGCATGTCCTTTCCTGATATCTTGTTTTCACAGAACACACCAGCATTTACAAGGTTAATCTGCTGTATGGTTTATATAATCCTTTTATTTTAGTTTAAGCTTTGAAGTTCTACTCAACTACAGCTCCAGGTATCTACTATAACCTTTTTTTATGGTTCCAGTTTAAGGTACGTTGGACCGTTAAATGGCAAAAATATGGCAAGGTATGCAACAAGGTGAATTTGTGCCGGTTCCACAGATGCCTGATACTGATTCTAGCCTGTAGGCACAAGCAAAATCACTAGGGGGCGCACTTGTGCCAACCAAATGCTATACAGACTTGAAAATGGATGATCCCAGTGTAAAACAGGGGTCCAGCACTGGAATTTAATCATTTTATTTTAATAGTTATTCTCATAGAAACCCCTTCTTCATTCCCACTCATTTATAAAACAAATGCTGGAAGTTGCATCCATTTAACGTTATACCAGTGGCAGGGTGCATAAACATATTGAATGTTTTAATCTTAGTCAAATGGGATACAAAACGATGAGATGATTTTAAGGCTCTTTCACTCTAAACCCATGAGAATGGGCAAAAAAAAGGGTCTAACTTAAACTACCAAAGCCGGGACCATAACTGTATAATATTAGGTTTGTGCCTTTGACAGTGAATCCAACCACATTGCAATTTGATGCCCACTGCTCTGGTACAGAAGAGGTTAATATGATCCCTGCTTTGATGGCTCCCAGGCCTTAGAGTCTCCTTCTAGGAAGCTGCAGGGCAGTTCATTAAATCAGCCCCCGCTGGTTCTACCCTTTAACATGATGGAATTCTAGCTGCCACAATACACAGGTCAGGTCAATGTGAAGGCTTTGATCAAGCGGGTGGTTTGTATAGAATGTGGAGCCTAAAATATAGACAGGAACCACAAGGCATTTCCTGCTTCAGCTCCAAATACTGGGATCACACAACTCAATGGGTTAAGTAACTGCTCATTCTGACCAATAATATACTTAGAATTCCATTTCTCTTGCTCCTTACTTGACTAATGATAAATATTGACTTAACATCTCTTCCCCGTCACATTCTTGATCTACACAATGCAGATCGAAAATAGACGCCGGCCAGAATCCGGATTGTTTAGGTCCATAACACCCATCACCCTCAGTCCTCAATGCATCTAAGGCTCTCCTCGACACCAGTTGATGGGTTAATTTGTCTTTTTCCGAGCTAGCAGAATGCCTAAGAAACTGATGCTTTGAAGAAGTAATCAACTTTTATGTCTTTTATTGCTACCTATAGTGTTTACAGACATAAGCTATGTCACACCGATCACTGCGGCATTACATCTACCTATAATAATATGGTTATGTTTTAAACTAGGAATCTCTTCAATGTTTGCGGATAAAAGTAAACAAGGTCAAACGTATCTTTGATAAAGCATTAAGAACATAGTTTAACCCCTTAAGGACAATAGGGATTATTACTCGTAGTATATTGTGGGACAATGGCTATTTTAACATTTTTCGGTGTTCCTGTTTAGCTGTGATTTTCTTCTTTCTCATTTCGTGCTCCCACACATATTATATATTGTTTTTTTCAGGACAAACAGGGCTTTCTTTAGATACCATTAATTTTATCATATCATCTAATTTACTATAAAAAAAATGATAAAATATGGGGATTTTTTGTTAAAAAATTACTTTTTCTCACTTTTTAAACAAAAAACTTTTACTCATCTGCAAAAACGAATGAAAAAACCTGCTAAATAGATTCTACTATTTGTCCTGAGTTTAGAAATACCCAATGTTTTTATGTTTTTTTGCTTTTTTCTGCACGTTATGGGGCAATAAGTACAGGTAGCGTTTTGCTATTTCAAAACCTTTTTTTCCAAATCTGGTAATTCTTCCCCCCATGTGCCATTTCGGGTATCTTTGAAGCCGGCCAATGCAATTTACCCCATCAAGTCATATATTTTTAAAAACTAGACACCCCAAGGTATTTCACATGCTGGTAATTTAACCCTTTCCATGCACTAATTTTACCACCAGCCTTTGTGAAACTTTATGGTAGTAAATTTTTTTGTATTTTTTTCCACACACGTTGTACTTCAGGTATAAATTTATCGCTCCTGGTGTATGTCCGTGTCAAACAACACCCCAATATGTGTTCAGTAACATCTCCTGAGCGCAGTGATACCCCACATGCATGGGTTTGTTGGGTTATTTGGGAGGTAAAAGGCCGCCTTTGTAAGGTGTGTATTTTTTGGCCATTTAGACATCTGATCCTACTGCCCCCATGTCCCATATTTGGGACACCTTTGAACCCCCCGGCCAATTCAATTTACCCCATCCACTCATGCATTTTTTAATACGAGACACCCTATGGGCATTTGTAATGCCAATATTTTAACTCTTTCCATGCTGGAATTTTTGTAAAGATAAAGAATTTTAGGACTTGCTTATTAATTTTTTTTTATTTTTTTTGGTGACAGTGGGGATTTTTACATGTTACCATATTATTTTTATTTTTTTAAACATTTTTTTTAAAAAAATTTTTAACATTTTTTTAATTTTTTTTTTATTTTTTTTTACTAATCACTCATTAGTGAGCTGGGCTCCATTGACCTTGCATGGTTGGATGCAGTACCTGCATTCAACCTGCAGGAGGAGCTCGAGAGTTCACAAGAGGGTCTGGATAGACCCTCTATGAACTCAGATCTATTGTTAATGCCATCCTGTGAATGACGGCAACGTCATTCACAGGATGGCACTTGTGGTTGCTCTTCGGAGCAATCACAAGGTGATCGGGGGTCGGGGGCTAGTGTTACTGACATGCCTCGATATCGAGGCATGTCAGTAACACCATTTATGCTTAGGAAGCGAATCAGATCGCTTCCTAAGCTGTTTTAGCCGGGCACCGCCGCGATCTTTCATGATCGGTGCGGCGGCGGCCATTTTTCTTCCGGGGAGGGCTGCCGAGGGCTGCCCTCCCCGGATCCACGGTCAGCCTCACTTGGGAGGCTTCCGTGGATGCTGCAAAGCCGCCGATCGCGGCGAAAACGCCGCGATCGCGGCGATGCAGCTGTTTAACGGCAGCCCGTACATGTACGGGCATTGTCGTTAACCCGTTGCACGGCAACCCCGTACATGTACGTGGATTGTCGTTAAGGGGTTAAAGAGCATCAGCTTTTAAGAGTAGCTCTTAAATCACAGCTATGGTACGGATCCCCCTCCTAGCACCGAAGGATATAGATATATTATATGTAATGGTTATAGCTCCTCGAGGCGGATAAACACTGGCAAAACTCCTACAGAAGCGCAAGATGTGATCAGAGTTTATAATGGCTGAATCCGATACGATGATAACAGATGTAAGATATGGTGAGATAAAGCAGCAGAGTGAACGTTTCTCTTTAAAACATAATAGCGATTCTTAAAACTCATCCGGGTACCCTGGCTAAAAACCAGGCATTATTCTAGCCGGGCTGGGGATATTTCCAAATCTAGACAAAAAAAAAAAAAGAGGAAATTTATTGGTTTCTGTAACATTTACAGGAAATTTATAGGGTAGAGAAATTTCATTCTTGCCAAAAAAATGAATCTGTGATACATAAATTTCGGCATAAATTCATCACTTTGTGACATAGCCTGTCCTCTATGTGAATAACACATAATGAACTCAGATAATCAGGAAAAATATTAAGTCATTTACTTTTTTAACTTGTGTCTGCCGTTAGAACATGACTTATACTGATATGTTTTTTCTAATCTGGATATATAGAATGATTAATATTCTGCTCCAAGTTCCACGCTACCCCGTTTGCAGTAGACTCAAACCATCTACGGAAGGGGTTATGGTGGATTGGCAACTCCAATGATGCTCAGCTAGTCAAAAAACAATTTTCAGCCATACCTCTAACCCCCCCTCCCAAAAAAAAGTATAAAAAAATAATAAAATGTTAGGCTAAATGCCTATTAACCCTTCGTGCTCAGAATAGTTTAAGGGCAGCTGGAAAGGGCAGAGAGTGTCTTTGTCGGAAGCTGAAAATTACATTCCCACACATTTTGCCAATTTTTTGCCAGCTTTTTTTTTTTTTATCAGAGACGCTGAGATTGCGGGTTAAGCACTTAACTAATTATAATGTTTAGAACTTTTTTGAAAGACCCCGAAGCCTATGAATGCTGAGAATGAGTGAATACTGAGGGTGCACAGTGTCTTGGGCCATGATTATCTTTTAGGCAATTCAGCTGACGTTGATTGGAGTGGGCACCTAAGCTTTCTTTCCTTGAAAGGACTTTCTTGAACAAAATAGGAGATCCTTCCCCCCCCCACCCCATCTTACCTTTACCGTAACAGATTTCTTTTAAACCTCTTCAAGTGTTACCTCTATAAAAATCCAACATAAAAAAAAGATAGATTTTGACTTGAACTCTCAATTGAACACGTTGAACTCTGACCTTGGTTAACAACGCCACTTTTTTTCTTTACTGCTGTTCTTAATGAAGACTTTAATGACAAAAAGGACAATATTACAATGTGTCAAAAAGCCGCATGAGTGCAGGAAATGAATAAGTTGGTCTACACCAGCGTACAACTCCTAAGCTCTTACAAGTTCTGGGTCCCCCCCCCTCGTTCTTCTTCAAAGAATCCTTGCAGGGCATATTGAGGACCTTCTCTAACTCTCATGCTCTGTAGAGATACCGTGATTGTGGCCTCCTGCTGGCCGGCTCTCTTTTTTTTAACCACTCTTGCTGTTCCCGTCGCACTGGGGAAGGAGCCAGACTTTGGTGAAAAGATTGCAGTCACAGTGGATGTTAAAGACCATGAAATTTATCTGACTTGAAGAAAAGATGGGGTCTGCCCTCCCATTCATCCATTTGGAAAGCTAATGTCTTGCAGACTGGCTATTCTTCATTGCCAAAAACAAATATTTGCTTTAAATGTGTCCATCTTTATACAGTTTTGCCCCCTTTTAATTGTACGCAGGGCTGTTTACATCAACAAAGAATGCTTGTTGTCTTTCAGAAGAAACTCGGTTTATCATCTGGACATCCTGTTTTCCAAACAAGCGTTACGAGCCAGAAGAGAGTAACTATTTTTTTTTTTAATGGGATAATGTACTCGGCCTGGTTGGCTGCTCGAGATGCAAATTCTCTGGAATTCACAAAGAGGAAGAGATAAATTTACCTAAAACTTCTCTTTTTTTTTTACACAATGATGACAAGAAAACCAAAATGCCTTCTGGCTTCGATTCATGAAACCGGAAGGTGAGGTGAGGTGAGATGAAACTTTTCAACTCACTGACTTTCCAGTTGGCCCTGCACAAAGCACAAATAATACGGCGCGAGTACATTCAAGAAACCTCGGCTACCCACATTGTTGTAGGCAAAGCCCACTGGTTGGCCCTTCCATAGCTGCCAACAGTCCCAAAATTGCCAAGATGTCCTGGGTATAGGCTACATTAGGAAAAGATCATGTTTATTGGGATTGCCAGCAAAAACAATGCATGTGTGGGGTGGATGTGGATATAGCGTGACGCAATGCATTTCAGACGCATGTATGACATCATGTAGCCTGCAGTGTCCTGATCGCAGGAGTTACTATGTTAGCGTGTTCTTCACAACGCATGGTGAAGTCGGTGAGGTGAAATGTTTCCTACATTTTAGCAAAAAAAAAACCCAAAAAACTGATTAACCTATACCTCTACGAAAAGAAGATGAGTACAATAATGTATTGAAAACTCGTATTCATTAACTTTTGAAGCTGCAGTATATTTATTACATGCCACCGTCCCTTTAAATCACTGTTTCTTTAAAACTTAGGCTGACCATGTCTTTTTTAGAAATTAGTAGGGAAAAAATCTACAAAAAGGCATGTGAACACATCTCGTACGGTATCATAACCTGTGACATTTCGTAAACAATGACATGTAATTACTTTAATTATATGGTTTAATATAATGGGCATAATTGTGTGTTATTATTATCTACATATTGTTTAGCAATAACCGTGACGATTTAAGTTACATTGTATAGTAAATTGTTTAACACCGTTCATATCTGCCAAGTCTGGTTAGATTACAATACTCAGATCTTTATCTAGTAACTAGGAAAGTAACCGGTTAAGACGAGGGCTACGTGCGTGAAAAATCCGATTTCCTTTTCTGCTTGACTGCTGGATTCTCATTCATGCCCCAGGCAAGTGGGCCGGTGGAACTTTCCAGCCAAAAGGTTAAGGGTATATTCTTTTGAAGCGTATGTATCATTATTAATGAATACGTTACAGCCAATTAAGGGAAATGTGGAATTGTTGCATCATTAAATTAAATGCCGTTGGTTTCAACGCTACTGTCTTTTCTAGCTCTGGCCACCAAGAGGCACTCATGGGCTTTGGAATTGCGTTCATTAACTTTAATAAGCCCAATCAGTGGATATCATCAGCGATATATCCCAATTCGGTAAACATTACACAGCATGCGCAGTCTCAGCATTTACAGAGCATTTCATAAATACGAGCAACTCGTAGCTAAAGAGATGCTCAGCTCCAGACATCAATTCCAATTTTCTTCACCTACGATACCGTGACAGATCGGACACCTGGAAGTTCCTAAATCCAAAGTAATGCTTTTTATTACCGTTACATGCCTATTAAGGATACGGTTATTAGATACTTAGGGTCCTAGGGCATACTCTGTACAGCTCTCTGGTTCTTGTTGACCTACAACATCCATGTTTCTTGGCAAGGAACTGCCACGCTTCTTTTCTTTTAGGAAGTAGGCTTAACATCATAGGAGTTACTGATGGCTAGCCCTGTAATATATCTAATTATTTAAATATCTATTATATTTTTTTATAGTGGTAACAAATCTGCTAGTGCTCTATAAGAATGTAATAACTTGCTTCAGACCATGAATAGAGCTGAAAGAATGGTCTCTGTCTTCCATTCCATACAGACATGGAACACTCAAAAAACTAACTTTACTTCCGTGAATCCTAAAAGGGCTTCTGGTTGCTCCGTTGATAACAGTGCAGCGTGACGCAGATGTCCCGGGGAGAACCAACTGCTTTAGCTGTCAAGTTCGAAAGAGGACAGGCGTTTAATCCTGAGTATCCGTACTTAATCAGGATCTGTTTTACCGCCTTGACAACTTGGTATCTAGATATTAAAAACCCTACTGGTGGCTTGGTTACACGTCTTAATAAACAACTGCAGGCAGAACATTGTGGGCTGTGCAACGATTGCTTTCATTGTTTAATCATTATAACCGATAATCCTTTAGTATGAACCAAGGTGGGAAAATTTACTGTAACAATAGCCAAAAAATATCTTCGATAAGAGGCGTGGGTACATTCTAATGGATAATACAACATCAATCAGGATCTACCCACATGATGACGTTTATATATGATATAGACTATATAATATAACATAGAATATAATAACACAATAATACTTTCTTTATCTATATAATGGGCAGAACGTTTTTTTTTATTATTTATTTATTTTATTTTTTTAACAAGCTTTTGTCTATTCTTTAAATACAAAAATGAGTCAATAGGTTCTCGAAAAATATTAAGCGCTCCAAGTCACGTATTTATATTGAATATATATTTTCTAAAGGTTACCCTTACATTACCCCTGAAACCTTTAAAACAGCCTTCTAAAAAATGCAATGAATTTAAATATAAATCATTTTATAGTGAACGGATACACTAAATAACTAAATAAAGAAAATAACACCGAGCTAACGACCAGCCAATCTCTACATGTAGGCTTCATGTTAAAAATGAACTTCTAACAAAAATATAATAGCAATAATAAAAAGAAATATCAAGCAAGGTTCAGTTAACAAGCAGATTGCAGACCCACTGCTTTCCCCTGCGGCCAGCTTAACTTGTTAAATGTCTCCAAGAAGCTCGAAACACCGTAATACTTTGGTTTTTGGAAGAACTTTGCCCTGCAGCTGTTATTAACTAGACCTGGTCTCATGGACCTCCACTGACAGATACCTCATGTTGGGGAAAAAAGTTCAAAATTGGTACCATATGGTTTAAATTCAAAACACCCTTCTTTGAAAGCACTCAAGTTCAAGTATAAAGTTAGGTGTAGTTTCCACGGCTTCACACAGTTAAATAAATAACGAGGGTACAGCAATGTCAGCCTCAAAGTGTGACCGCGGTACTCAGTTTTAATTTGGATGTCTCTTTTCTGCTGCGGCTGTGACACCTGATGTTGGGTGAGCTGGAATACAATAGTTCAACTCATGCTCTTGGGTACGGATATACTTACAAAGGGATTTTAACAAGGCAAATGCCTAGGGCTCCTGGTAAGTGGGGAGGGGGGCGATTGTAGTCCAAGACATGCATTATAGGGATGAGTCAGGGGGTGCAAACATGGCACTCTCTTTTTTATCTATAAATATATTTATTCACTGTATATATATTATATATTTATGGCCGTGTCTGAGAATTTGGCCCCACGGGACTCACAGCTGATACCTAGACCCCCTAGGCAGCTTTTGACACCCACTTTTGACTCTAGTCCTCCACACTACCAAACATTTCCCTTGGTTATTGTGCGGTGGGGTCTTGGCTGTCTCCTCCTCTCCCAAAATATTTGGGGGGACACAAAGTTTTCAGGTACAGCCCTTGATGATATTAGTCCTGTCATAACCCATCATGAAGACTTTATGCGGTGACATGCCAGCTGGTGGACCAAAATAGTTCTAATGTGATTCCTTGCGGAAACTCTAGACTATAAACATATATATAAGTGCTGCAAGATCCCTACGACAAATGTGCCATTGACCGCGAGGGTAAATATTAAACAGGAATGTGTCTGAACAATGTCTTTTTTTTATATTTCCATATCTAAAATTCGTAATCTGAAAAATAATAAATGCACCTTCCCCAGAATAGTCCGAGAACAAATTAAGAATTGAGTCTGGGATTGTTTCTATAACAGGAGAAAAAAATATATAACAAACTAAGCCAGACTTTCAGTGAAAGGATTAGGTGAACAAAATAAGTCCTGTCTTAAGAATTAATCAGACATAATAGCTCTACGGGGGAATTCCAAGAAGCCGAAGATATTTCTGATGGCATCTAGGTACAAAGTCTTTATATTGACTGTTTCACTGAAGTCGATGAAGTCGCTAACCACACGCGTCACATGACCACAGACTGCTGTATTTCACACCAAATTGTTAATTTTAATGATTCTTCTGTTTAAGTTAGTAGTAAAAATGTCATGGCTGTCATGGACGATTTTGGCCCATATAGAACAAAGGACATATTGCACAAGTCCTTTTTAAGCATGTCCTTTTATTATATAGGAAGCCATCTGTAGAGGCGACGACCAGACTTGACAAGTGATCCATATTTTAAAGTGGATCTCTAAGTATTCCCGGATCCTATGTTTCACAGTTCTATATATCTTTTCGATTGATAAGTTGTTGAGTTGCTTATTGCTGTTGATTGGATCGAGCAGCCTTTGTAAGGGTGGAGTGAGGGTAAAAGGGAAAGAACCAGATATGATAATGCCGGTACTGCCACAGGCTGCTGTCAATCTCAGCGTCCATGATGTCAGATTGTAAACTAAAATCTCAGTTACACTGATTGACAAGCATAAAGCACACGATGAAGGTAGTTTCAGTAAATTCATTTACTTACGCAGTTCCCCTTTGAGTTATTAACTGGCATAAGGGTCTCTTACTCATCTCCCCTACATAATTGGTCCACTCTTATAAGTTTTGACCACAGTAAAGTACATTGAATATATCTCTCTCTATATATAGAGAGATATATATTAATGTGGGTAATAAATGTACATTTATAATAACATTTATGTAGAAAGATAAATTCCCAAACTTCAAATTCCCATGACAGTTTCTATTGAGTGGTTGAACTGGGTTACTGTGTTATTTATTAAATCAGTTGTCACTTGTATGGAAGATACAGCACAACAAATATTTACTAGGCAGATACAGTGCGTACATGAAATTTATTAAGATCGGTTACATTCCAACCAGTTTAGAGGCCTGAGATGACTCAATTCTTTATAAGAAAAATCTAATACAATTTAAGAGGAAGGAGGCTGTTATTATTATTATTATTATTATTATTTTTTGTTTTAGATAGCGCCACCTAATTCCGTAGCGCTGTACAATGGGTAGACGGGACATAAGTAGCATGTAACATAACAATTTGACTTACAGAAACAACAGGTTAGGAGGGCCCGGCTCAAAGGAGCTTACAATCTGGTGAGGCTGTTCACCACTCAACAACACAGATGTTAGCTCACACTGGTAATGTCTTTGATATTGGTTTTAACACCTGAGTCCAATGATTCATTTTTAATCTCTGCATTACAGTTAAATCTACTTGACATTTCCCTTTCCTAATGGGATTATCTGTAGAACCAATTTTAAAAAAACAAAAACAAGAAAATGTCCTTAAAATGGCATCTGATATTTGTATTCTTCGCAATCACTCATGATGATGTATTGTATTTCAGTCATTCGTTTTAAACACGGGCCAGTGTGCCAGGGCACAGCATAACGAGTGCCTGTTTACTCTGCATATAGGGGGTCATAAAGGCAATAGTGCCAAGGCTACAGGTCATTGCATTAGTAGACCAGTAGGGGGAGTCCGACAATACAAGACAGATTGCAGCAGGTTTATTGTATCACTATTTGTTTACTGTAAACAGTATTATTAAATACAATTATTTTATGGGCATCACTTGGTGATTGATCTCATTTCCAAATTGAATAAAAAAGTAAGAAGCAGAGAATTAAACGTAATGCTAAACGACTGTTGGTGTTCTGCTGACTTACACATACTGTTACAAACTATTCCACAGGTGTACATTACTATAGATCTATCATTTTTATATACAGTTGTAAAATCAAACTGACCCATTTGAATTCATAGCTGATTGTGATTCTGTAGTCCCGGTATGCACAGGTAAGAAAAACCAAGACCCATCTATTATTAAATATTTCAAATAGTTACATAATATGTGTATGTTTATATACAGTGTGTGTGTATATATATATATATATATATATATATATATATATATATATAATCAAAATGCAAACGTATGAAAACACTGCACCAGGGCATCTACCGTGAGTGCCACCAGATCTGCATATATATATATATATATATATATATACATACACACACAAACACACTGTATATAAACATTCACACAAACATATGCTTACCTTTCATATCATTAGAATAGACAGACTACTCTTACTTTTAGCCCAGGACCACATTGCTAATCAATTTCGTATTCCATGACCTAATACTGCAATTTGCCAGAAGCATGGCATGAAGTTGTAATAAACTGTAAGCCCACCATAGTATTTTTGTAGGCTAGTTAAAATGCAAGAAAACATGTAAAGTGTAACTCTTCCAGCTATAAACTTCACATTTTACATCTGCTGTCACATTTCACCTTGGGGATAAACAGTGAATATGTTTACTTAGTAGCTACTGTATCAGAGAGACAACTAATCATTCGACGTGACAATCGCGTGTACCGACACGCCTGCTGTAAGCCTTCAATGGCTCACCTATGATGCCAAGCAGACTTCCACTTTTAAAATTCCGAAAGAAGAAAGTGTCAGGGGAGAAAAAACATAACTTGATTAGGAAGTACTAGACGGCACCATGTGGAGTTGTGTAGGCAGGGCAGGTGTGTCTCCTGCGGTGTTAAACTGTAAACATTTAACACAATTCT